>NW_027526407.1:16250356-16874409 GCF_048455015.1 Haemaphysalis longicornis | reverse complement strand
TTGAGTTTTTTACCTTTCAATGTCCCAACATCTTTTTTACCCTTAAGTTATGTGGACTAGAACATCAGTAACCAGCGATTGCAGAGCTTTGCTCACGCATTAAATTACAGGATAGTAGTTTTCGTTCTCATAGGTGTTGTAACAAACTAAACATTTGAGCCACGCCAGGCAAAGTATCGAGAAAGTTGTTAACAAAGCGTCTTCCTGTTCCTAATGATGTCTGACTTTGTACAGCTGTTATTGTTGTTGCTGAGAACGTTTCGCTATATTTCGAAATTTGGCTGGGTAATACTTTTAGTGTTCAATAAAAAGGTGAAATGTAGCTCATAAAAAGGTGAAATGGCAGCAGACGACTAAATATATTTACGTTTCATGAGTCCTAATTAGAGTGCCGCTGTAGAAGCTTCAAGCGGAGCCGACCGGACCATCTAGCACCCATGACACCACCATGATTCTATGCTAGCAAATTGTAGGCTTAGATGAAGGGACGAGCTTTCTCATGCGCACCTTGGCCAGTGTACATGTTAACACTAGCATAGCGTGCGCCACTCTCTATCCAAAAGGGTGTATCTAGTGTGCGATCTTCGCAGTTACAAAATATTGAACATCGGTCTACTACCACGGATCTTTTCAAGCTTGATGTCTAGCATAGCTACCTTTCTATAATTAATTTCGATTGACTGGTAAGGTGATCCCTTTACCTAAAATGGCTAGGCCTTCAGTCTACAGATTGTGATTAAACATTAAAACAGGCGAAATACTTTCGCGGTCTTCATCATGGGCGTCATCCACGTTGAGCTTGAACAGCCGTTGGTACTGTTTAGTTCTAATTTTGTGGTGCCGGAGACGCAAAAAGAGATTCTGCACTGCGCTCTTCAAGAGGTTAAATGCTTGCTCTGGTCATTTGGAAAACCACTGAGACTTGGTGGTTACTACTAATTTTTGCTGCGGGCTTATTGAACAAACTATTGCTTCAAAGCCTAAATTCTTCCTTTACCAACTCCAAATAGACTAAGTGCGCCCCCATAAAAATGTGGGCGCCTACCTTAACATATTAATTATGGCTACTTCCTTCAACGAAGTATGTATGGTGTTCATGCGCCACGATGAAAAAGACCCAGTGTTGCCGAATAGGGGCAGAGGTAATGGTTGACAATGTAACTAGAGTAGAAAAAAACGTTTTCCCTAAAATATTCCTCTGATTTATGCTGTAGAAATTAGGATATGTCTTGCTACAGTCGGTAGGGCATACATGCCGTAGAAATATTTCGGATTGGTTTGTATTGCTGTATTCTTATTACCCAAAACCGGCACTGTCGCTCTTTTAGCTGGTTCGACCAGTGACCATGACCGAGCCTACTGTAGTGTAACAATTAAAAAACTTTGTACGACCGAAACCAGAATACGCCTCACCCATCTGGCATCGATCACAAACATATCTCACCCTTCAGATTGAGGCCATTCAAAACCGCGCCGCACGGTTTATCACCTCGCAGTATTCCAACCATATCAGTGTCACAGCCGTCAAGCTATCCCTCTCCCTCTCGACTCTTTATTCACGCCGCGTCATTTCCCGCTTATGCGTCATTCAAAAAGTCTTTCACTTGCCACAATCTAAGCACTCTTTACAGAGGCAACCTTACAGAATTTCATCGCGTGTAAGTCCCAGTCGTCCAATAGCCCCCATTACCGGCAGTACAACAGCATTTAGTTCATACTTTTTTCCTAACCTTGAAACACTATGGAACGCGATGCGCGACGACATCGCCACATGCACTGATAATAAATGTTTTAGAGGCACTCTAGAAAAAAATTGTCACTTATGATTAACCTTCAAGTTATACTGCTGTAACACATATTTCGTGCAAGATGAATTGTTAATCTTAATCATTGTGTGCTGCTACGACCAAGTGTTAAATTTGTAAGATTATGTAACACTTATTCTGCGATGTTCCTAACTTAGCCAATGTTTAGAACTCTGGCGCTTTAGTGCTTTTGTGTTATTGCATGTTTTTTGTGTTTTCAGGAATATCTATCTTTCATTCGTATTTCTGTAAACAATTTTTCATGAGCCCACCCCCTCCTTATGTATGGCCATCAGGCCTTTAAGAGTATTAAAATGAAATAAAATGAAATATCCAAGCAACAGCACTTGTGTGAAATCCTTCGGTGACATAATATAAACGAAAAAATTGAACCTGAAATAAAACCTCAGTACAGTTAACGCTAACAGAGGGCAACTGTCGATTCTGGGTAAAACCTATGAAGATAGAAGTTTTAAACTGAGTACCACAATACTGGCTATGCTGCAAAGTTTTCTGCAGGCCACAGGAGAGCACGAGAGCGAACATGTTATGTAAATATACAAAGGGGGGTAATTTTAGGGAGCGTTACAACGTTCAGAGATCAGAGTCTAGGCTTCTGCTGAAGCCTTTTTAAATATGCCAGTCAGGTAGCGTTGCCCCTGTTTTTTCTAGTTGTGGGTAGCCTCTTTGTAGTGCATTGTCTTTTATTTGTATTGTCTTCACTCCTAACGTGTTGCCGTGACTCCCAAATTATTCCTTTTGGTTGATTTTTCTGCGTAAATATCATGTCCGGTACGCGTCGTGCCGTTTTGGTGTCGTTATGTTAGGGAGTGACGTCAGCGTAAGATCCCGTGGTTGGGCTTAGGGCATGTCGTCAATCATGGTCCTAAGTGAGTCGCTGCGTCGTTGTAGCATTTATTCTTCCGCCCTTGGGCAACTTTACCTCCAAAAGCTGCTGCTTTAGGCTTTCCCTGCGTGGGCTGGGGTACTTTGCACGAGAGAAATCAGCATTTTTACTGTGGTTCAGCGATTTGTATGGGCAGGGCGACGGTGCACGGCTGAAACGGGCTGGGCCAGGGCAGGTTTGAGATAGATACTCGTCGAACTCATGAGGTCGTTGGCCAGGGAAAGGGCGTTGTGTGTCGACGGACAAACCACGCAGTTCGAGTCTCTTGTATCGGCAGCGACGATAGACGTGGTCGGCCTATCCTCAGTGGTAGAACAGCGGACGATATTCGGAGTTTTGCGATACATCTGTCTTCCTCAGCTTCTGGTTTTGGGCTGCAAGGAGTCGTGCGGGCGACAGTGGACGGCGGTACGACGGGTATTCTTGACGACGGGTTGGAGCAGGGCGCTGTCAAAAACCAGAAGCAGAGTAGGTCATAGCTTGGGGTGGCGGAGTGCTTCCGACGGCGGAGAAGTCCCCATTGCGTGTTGGACTTCTCGGATCAAGTCGATCAGGGAGGGGACTGGAGGTTCTCGGCGTGGTTGGGAAAATCTTCCCCAGTTCTCCGAGAACGACGGCTCGGATTGGTTCACGTAATTCTTCCATGTCGAATCCAGGTTAGTTGACGGGGTTCGCCAAAAACGCGTTGAGTGGTGGATCCTACGGCCTCGATCGCATGTCCAGCGTTCCCTCGATCATCGAAGCCTCGGTCACGAACTCAGCGAAGGTTTTCGAGGCATTTCGAATGAGCCCAGCTAAGAGCTCTTGTTTGACTCCCCGATTCAGAAAGCGCACCTTTTTCTCTTTTTCCATTTCGGGGTCAGCTCTTCGGAACAGCACCATCATCTCATCACCGAACATTACAACAACTTCAATGGGGTGTTGTATTCGTGTCTGCCAGAACAGCTCATCTAGTTCTTTCCGCACGACACTCCTGAACGCTTTCCAGAATTCGTTTTGAACATGCTCCATGATGTTAGCAAGCTCTCGTGATTTCTATACCAGACTTAATCCGAGTCTCTGATGTAGAAAAACACTTGCCCCAGGGTTTCTTCATCATCCCATTTTTTGGAACTTCGGACGCGCAAAAGCTTCTCCAGCCACTGTTTTGGGTGTTCACCAGGGGTTCCTTGGAATGATGGGCGCTCCTGAGGTTGCTGCAGAATGACGGGAGGATTACCTTGGTTGACCATGATGCAGGTCGCGACGTCTTTCTTCACTTTCTCCGGTAGTAGACCGAGCTCGGGTGGGAGGCCTTGATTGCGGTGGCTTGTACAAGTGGGGCTTGCTTGGGGACTTGCAGAGCGTTTTGGGTGCATGTACCTACCACCTCCATCAGATGTCACGAAGTCAAACACGACGCAGTTGTCTTCAAGAAAAACACGTTTATTGTAGCGAACTTGTACTCCACTAACAACGCAAAGAATACATGGGCGGCGAAGGGGTAGTCAATAAAGTGACGTGTGCAGGTGAGCATCGAGAAGTAGAATACCTTTCCGTCTGCTCTGCAGGCTTTTTTTAATTTTTGGCCACGCGTGATTATCGGACCCTCGATTTACACTCTAAACTTTTTTTCCTACCATATACTCCATAGAGGTTCTTTTTCGCCTGTCCTCTAGTGGTCCTCCTTGTAGGAGTTTTTTTTACTACATGGAACAGGGAGGTTTTGTTTACCTCCTCAAAACAGGGAGTTTTTAGGTTATAGAAAGGAGGTATTTAGGGAGTGTTAAGAAATGTTCGGGAGAATTTAAGGAGGTCAAAATGGAGTATTCTTTACTTCCTGAAGGGCGTTTTTAAGTGATATTTATGGAATTTTTAGGCGGTTGAATAGGAGCCTATTCTGGCTCCCTTTGGAAGTACTTATGTTAGTTTAGGGGCGTTTTTAGGAGGTTCAAGGGAAGCATTTACTTCTTTTGAATGGAGTTTGACGAAAGCTTGGGGAGTTTTGTAGGCCTTCCGAAAGGAGGTTTTCAAGGCCACAAGGGAGAATTTCTAGTTCCCTGCGGGAGTACTGATTTCACACGGTTTTTCTCGATTTCAGGTTTATTTCAAACGAACTATCGCAGACAAGTTTACATGGTACATGGTGTACACAAGGAGGTTCCGAAATAAATACTTATGGCGACCTCATATTAGAAATCACAAATGGTACATTGCTAAATAACACGCCAGTTAGGAATTGAAGACAGCAATACGATGCTAGTTGAACAAAACGTAGAAACAATATTACTACAAGAACTGGAAATACGCGAAAAACAAAGATAGGCACAAACACAACCGCATGGTAAGTGAAATCATTATAGAATACTAGAGGATCAAGAACGCGTCAGTACTTATCAGAACTTATCAGTACGCATCAGCGCTCAGTACACAGTGAAAAAAATGGCTGCAGTGGTTTACAACAACAACAAAAAAATTCAGTAGGTGGTGATATGAGCGAGAGCTGTCTGCTAGTTGAACAAATTGTAGAAACAATAATATTACAAGAACTGGAAATACTTGAAAAACAGATAGGCACAAACACAACCTCATGGTAAATGAAATCATTATATAATACTAGAGGATCGAGAACCCGTCAGTATTTATCAGAACTTATCAGTACACATCAGTACTAAGTACACAAAGTGAAGAAAAAATGGTTGCAGTGGTTTACAACAAAACAATTTTTCAATTTGTCGTGAAATAAGCGAGAGCTGTGCAACGATTTGATATTGAAAGGTAACAAGCATTTTGTAGGTGGTAAAGGCACAAGAGATAAATGATGTAGGAGACAGACTGCAGTGAGATGGCTATGGATAAATGAGTAATATAAAGAACGAAAAATATGCTGCGGAAAATACCAGTGCGTTTTGATAAAGACACAAATGCGCCAAGAAAAGTGACCGAGTCTGACGGGTTAATTGCAATGATATAGAACAGAATGGGTGGTATCGCGACAGCTTCTTTAGAGTGAGAACAAAAAGCCATGAAATTCGTGTTTTTCGGATAATTTTTAGTTGATTCATTTCGCACCAGTTGCCAATATTATTTAGATAATTGTTTCAAGGTAAATTAGTTTGTTAATATTATTGCTTCACTGAAAGATAGCTGTATTATGAGCATACAGAACGGCCCATCAAATATCCCGTTTTCAGTAAAAAAAAAGAAAAAAGAAAAAGTCAGAAATATAATACAGAATTCTTTTTGACTACTATCCAATGATTACAGGATTGAAAACAAATATTAGTGAGCGATATTGATGCGATAAAAGTTAATTAGTTTTAAATCCTTCACACGTGGTTTGGCGCAGGCAAGGTCCAAAAAGCCATGTTCCACAAACGTTAGAGCTCTGTGTGCCTTCTTGGGATATTGAATGTTGAAAATCCAGAACGATGCAAACAGACTACACAGTCCTCCCAGTAAAGATGATGCAGTCAAGACACGCTGGCCATCGATGTGGAGGCTAACTTCCCCGTTCACGGAATGCAGGCAGGGAGTCAGAGGAACATCTGCCTGAAAAAGCAAAAAAGAAAAAAAATGCCCCACACGTAAAATTCAAAACAGACACTATGGTTAAATGAACTTAATTCGGTACAGTAATAAAATTGTAAGGCCAGGTTCCCTGCGAATTCCAGTACATAAATTAGGAATGCAAAGGCTTCATAAAACCAAGTGCCAGTACATTAACCGTCGTGGCTTTTGCAGCAATAAAAAAGATATTACTTCCGCACAATATACTCGAGCACAACTTTAAATGACAGTGAAGAAAAAATGCAAGTCTCTGTAGGTTGAAAGATTAGTTTTTGTTTTTGACTGAAAAACACTTTGGTATTGCATGATTTTGTTAACTGCTGTTTCTTGCTTTAAGATGCCAGCTTGCATCTATTCAAGTGAGTGGGCACAGTTAAAGATGCAAACCCTTACACTGCCTCTCCCCTACCATGGTGGCTCACTTTCATAGAAAAAGTGGAGCTTTTGCGAGCTGGACGGCTGTTGCAAGCCGTGGCAATACTCACTTCTGCTGGAGGGGCCAACTTGGTTTCCGAATGCAGCCTTGCCTTGTACAGCACAGCCTATCCTGCCTTGAGATTTATGAAGTCATTCAACTCGATCATGTATCAGGATCAGCAGAAGAAAATCGTGCCAGCAAATAATGAATTCATGCCGGACAGGCACCCACTGTTTCAGTTATACTTGCAGATACCTCCACCTATTTCCCTCCTGGTGTTACATCCAAAGCTAATTTGTTACGGCTTGTCTCATCAAGTATGGTCATTTGTCATAACACAGCTAGTCATACAGGAAAGTCCTTCACTGGGTCAGAAAACACTTTCTTTTTTTACAGTAGTAATAAACTAGGCGACTCAGTCATCCGTATTCTGACACCTTAATATTCTGTGTCACCGAGCTGACAAGCGTGATTGGTGCATAAGGTCATTTGTAGCCGCAACCGTTACTACAGCCTTGTTAGCTAACGTAAACCTCGTTCATGGCACCAAATTACCTGTGATTGCATGGCAACAAAAAAAAAACAGCTGAAATGGAAACGCTATTCTCGCAAACTTACCAACGCTGCATTCCACACACACGTGCCTTAGTTAATTTACCGTGATTGTAGAAGTTTCCGTCACGTAAAACCACAGTGCACTTTTCGGAGCTGCAAGCCCCGTGTCAAAATCGGGTGTCAGATGAATCGAGTAATTTTTGTGTATGGTCTTACTATTGATTATGACAAATTTATTACCAACAAAAGAAGAGTGTGTGCATTGTTCTTGTAAAAAAATGATATCCTTTTTTATACCCGGCAGACTTGTGTCATGCTACGGCAAACTCTGTTCTCTTCCATAAGGGCATGAATTTGTGTTTTTAATTACGTGGCCTTAGCTGGCGACTGACGGGCCCCGATTGTATACAGACCCCTCATTATCATCCCAAAGGAAATAAAAACATTTCGGTTTCGAACCACGTCGCCGTCGTGGTCCACACTATATGCATTTAATCGTTCGATAGGCTCATAGCATCTTTTACGCATGTCACCGTTTCCTTAATAGGGTACGCTGTTAGATGTGAAGAGTCGACTCAAGCGAGCAAACAACCCAACCGAATCTACAGGGCACAGTTTTCGAAGGGGGTGGCCGTCTGATCTGCGGCTTTCGCCGACCAGAGCGCTAAGAATGAGTCATAGCCTTGAACGAAAACAACACAAAGACTTATATTTGGACAGGCAAGCCATCAGGAGCGTTAACAAATAGATATTACAAAGTAGAGCAGTTAACTAAAAAGAACACGAGCAGTTCGATGCATATGAGAGACAGAGTCCCACAATATTCACCGACCGGGCCCGACGATGCACCGCTGTCGGAGGCGATTCGGCTACCTGAGTAACCGTCACGTTGCTTTGAAACGACGCCGCGCGCGACAAACGATTTCATATCGAATGCCCTGTTACAAACCGGCCTACAAAAGAATGCGAATGCATACCCCAAAAGCCACAAACAAGTACAATAAAACGAGTGTGCGCTTTTTTCTTTGCCCGTGCGTGTACGTGCTGTGTGCGGCACGGCTACTTCGCAGTTAACCCTATCCAAACGTTTGACAAACGCATCGACTGATGAAAGAGCACTTACCAGCGAGCTGTCCACAGCTGTCGCCGTATCCAAATGTTGTTAGCGGCCGTTCGTCGTGTGACAGGGGCACATAAAAATCTTTCCACCAAATGGCACTACTAGTCCTTCTCAAATAAGAAAAAATGATGGCCCAAGGCGAGGCGCTTGAAGCTCCGGCCGCACCAAGTCACCGGCCGCGCTGCATTGATAAGCACGGAGGCTGTTTACATCCGGGCAGCAAGTTGTGCCGCCAGGGCAAGTTGAGTCGCTGCAGTCGGGTGCGTTGGCGCGCTGGCACGAGAATTTAAATTGTCTATATATGCGCAAGCAAGCGAAGCAGATGAACATTGCAATTGTTTGCAACGGCGAGAACTGTCTCTTTGTTAGCAGCAGAGTTTGACAACACCTACCGCCAAAATAAACAGATTGAAACAACACGGCCGCGCTGTCTGCTTGTGATCGCGCTGGCTGAAGCATCTATACGGCTATACGTACGGTATCGGTTTTGTAGCTGCATGTAACTCTCACGTGCTGCTTTCTCGTTCTAATTAGCATTAGTCCACGGTTGAAGTGCTGACACACGGAAACAACACAAGACTAACATGGCGACCGCCCGCTTGAGATGATTACCCCAGATGGGGAGTTTATTGTGGACGTGGTTGTTTACAAGGTACCGAACGCCATCTCACAAATGGTGTTATGTCGTTCTAAATCCTCCCTTTTGCTACACGGATGGGCAGCGGTACTACCATGTTGGTTCGTCCACTTGTTTAGACCATGCCTAGGGAGTACATTTTTTGCTATAAGTACTTTTCAGGGCACATTACTTGATTAAAACTCCATTTCCGGCTAGTTTGCGTTTACAGTGTACATCCAGAACATTGCAGATCACAGGAGAATATTCTATGCTAATGACGTTAGGGCGAAACAGTCTCCTTGGCTGAGTGAGATAGCTCGTGCGGCATAAAAATACTGAGCGGAAAACCCGCTTCGCTTGGGACACCGATAACAGAGGTGGAAGTGGACGGGCAGTAAAAAACAATAAATAAACAATCCCATACATGGTTTGCGGTGATATCAATACCTAACGAAACTACAGGATACTGGTATTCTCCATTTATGCATACCGTTTAGCGGCACACGAGTTCAAACTTACTTAAAAAACAGTAAAGTTGTACTAGATTCTACACCACACCGGAGTGCTGAGTAATGAGGTCCCAGTTTATGTATTTATTTGGGCTGAAAGCGACGGCTGCCAAATCCGTTGTTTTATCTCATATTATGGCAGCAAACCCAATCACGACAAGGACCATTAGCACATTCGGAACGTCAGAAACGCTGCATCGCCCCAGATACGCTAAGGCAAGACCCATGCCTTGCTATTTACACAACAAAATTATCAGCAACGAAAACGACTGAATTGGGAGTGACGGCAATATATTGGAAGTGGCTGAAATGCAATGAAAAAAAAATTCCCCCGCATTTCCCCGAGGGGGAGAATGTGAAAGGGCGAATGCACGGTTGTCGGCCCGCTTGCGGCGCTTGCGCTCGGCCCCCGCAGCCCACCGCCTCGCCGCCTTCTCTTCCATCTCTTCCATCGGGTTTGTAGTATCACGTGTACACCACGCAGTTATCAAGCCGCTATAACGCCGCTGAGTCGCCAACGCACGCCGCTGACGACGTAGTTTGAATGCGTTAAAGATATAAGGCGCGTTACTGACAATATCAGCGTCGCGTCCGTGGCTTATTCGGTAGAGCGTTGGGCTGCGGCCCGCAAAGTCCTCGGATCGAAACCTGGCGCCGGATGCTGTTTGTTCTTTAAATATAGAGGAGCACTGCGGACGCCGCCGGCGCCGCCGACGCCGGCGGTGGATGGTTTGGGGTCGCTTATAAAGTGCATCGCACTTAAAACAGTACAGTCGAAAGTGGCTACCCTCAACTAGGAAAAACAGGGGCCATGCTACCTAATTGACATTACTTAGAGAGCCACGAGCTGAAGCCTAGACACCGAAGCATCACCAACGCCTGTGCAAGCCAATTCTTTACAAAAGCCGCAAAACTACCTCCCGATTGCGATAGTTGAATCTGTGGACAATCTAAAGCCAATTATTTATTGAATTTGTACTCCTTGTCTGTGGTAGGCATCGCCACTTGGACTACTCCGGGTGAAGGGGACCTTCTTTGTAACACCTGGGCCGTGGCTCGAGTGGCTACGACGGGGGAAGAGTGGTCGACCAGCGTAGAATTCCCTTCGTCTCCCTATGAAACCAAGACTGCCAGAACACAAGCCCTCGCTTTGCGTGTAGCGAAACAGAATTGGAAGCGAGAGGCTCGTTGTATCAGGACAGAAATAAGGGTTGGCACTCAAAAAAGCCTCGAAAGGCATAGGGAAAAACTGAAAGGTCATTGAAACATATAAAATATTTGGAAAGACCAAAAAGTTATGATAAAATGCCCGCCAAGTGGGTACCGATCCCACCATCACCACAATACGCGTCTGCTGCGATGGCCACTGCGCTACAAACGGGGATGTTTCCACTCCACTTTCTAGGGTATTTATGTTAACGTAGTTTTGTTTTGCTACGCTGGCGGGGGTACCCTGTGGCATTCGGCCTACTCGAGGTGAGGGGACATTCTCTTTTGCCCCCCCTCCGTGACTCGAGTGTTTATGACGTGTTGAGGGTGGTCGACCAGTGCGGAATCCTCTTAAGCTCCCTATGGCATGAAGACTGCCAGAACAGAGGCCCCCGCTATTCATGTAGTAAATCATAATGGGAAATTAGGGGCTCATTCAGTTAAAATAGAAAGAAGTGTTGGCATTCAAGAAAGCCTCGGAAGCCAAATGGGAGAATTTTTTGGAATAGTGAAACAGATAAAAAATTTGGAAACGCGGAAAGAAAGTTTAGAAAAAATGCTTCCCGGGTGGGATCCTAACCCACTACCTCCAGAATACGCGTCTCATGGGAAGACCCCTGCGCTACCAGCGGAGCTGTTGTCACCACAATCTCTCTTAGGTATGTTAACCTAGTATTGCTTGCTGCACTTGGGGGTGGTAGCCAGTGCCACTCTGCCTACTCGCGGTAAAGGCGACCTTCTTTTAACCCCCCGTCCGTGACTCGAGTGTCTACAGCAAGTCGAGAGTACTGGACCAGCGTTGAACCCTCTTAGGCTCTCTGTAGCACCAAGACTGCCAGAACCGAGGCCCTCGCTATGCATGTAGTGAATCGGAATGGGAAATGAGGGGCTCGTGAAATTAGGACAGAGAGAAGTGTTCCCAGTCAAGACAGCCTCGGAAGCCAAAGGATAGAATTTCTTAAATAGTTGAAACAGATCAAGAATTTGGAAAGAAAGTTATCAAGTGGAGAAAGAATGCTCACCGGATGGGATCCTAACAGAGGACCTCCAGAATACGATTCTGATGCGGTTACAACTAGGCTACCAGGGGGGCTGTTTCCACTCCACTTTCTCGGGTATTCATGTTAACCTAGTTTGGTTTTCCTGCGCTTGTGGTGGTAGCAAGTGCCATTAGGCCTACCAAGGGTGATCGGATCTTTTTTACCCGCGGTTCGTAACTCGAATGTCCATGGCGCATTGGGAGTAGTCGACCAGTGTGAAACCCTTTTAAGCTTCCTATCGAATGAAGACTGCCAGAACCGAGGCCCTCGCTATGCATGTAGTGAATCCGATAGGGAAATCAGGGGCTCGTGAAATTAAGACAGAAACAAGTGTTGGCACTCAAGAAAGCCTCGGAAGCCAAAGACGAGAATTTGATAGAATATTGAAACAGAAAAAAATTCCGAAAGGCGAAAAGAAAGCTAAGAAAAAATGCTCGCTGCGTGGGATCCTAACCCACGACCTCCAGAATACGCGTCTGGTGCGATGACCAGTGCGCTACCAGCGGGGCTCCTTACGCTCCACTTTTTTGGGTATTGTTAATGTAGTTTTGCTTTCCTGCGCTTAGGGGTGGTAGCCAGTGCCACTCGGCCTACTCGCGGTGAAGGCGACCTCCTTTTAACCCCCGGTCTGTGACTCGAGTGTCTACAGCATGTCGAGAGTAGTGGACCAGCGTTAAACCCTCTAAAGCTCCCTATAGCACCAAGCCTGCCAGAACTGAGGCTCTCGCTATGCATTTCGCGAATCAGAATGGGAAATGAGGGCCTCGTGAAATTAAGACAGAAAGAAGTGTTGGCAGCTACGAAAGACTGTGAAGGCAAAGGGGAGAGTGTTGAAGGCCATTGAAACTGACAACGAATATGGAAAGAATGAAAGAAAGCGGAGACAAAATGCCCGTCTGATGGGATCCGTACCCACGACCTCTACAATGCGGGTCTGGTGCGATGACCACTACGCTACCGGCACTGCTGTTTGCCCTCCACTTTCTCGGGTAGTTATGTCTGCTTAGTTTAGTATTCCTCCTCTTGGGGTGGTAGCCAGCGCCACTCGGATTACTCGAGGTGAAGGGGGCATTTTTAAAAACCCCCGGTGTGTTACTCTAGTGCCTACGATATGTTGAGAGTGGTGGACCAGCGTTGAACCCGCTTAAGCTTCCTATAGCATCAACAATGCCGTACAGAGGTCCTCGCTATGCATGTAGCGAATCAGAAAGGGAAATTAGGGGCTCATTGAAATTAGACAGAAATAAGGGTTGCCAGTCACGAAAGTCTCTGAAAAGCGAAGGGGTTAATATGGCAGGGAATTGAAACAGACAAAGAATTTTAAAAGACAGAAAGCAAGTGGACAAAAATTCCCGCCGGGTGGGACCTGAACGTTCGTCTTCCAGAATACGTGTCTGGTGCAAATACCACTGAACTTCCGACGGTGTTGTTTCCCCTCCACTTTATCGTGGATTTATGTTCACGTATTTTTGTTTTCCTGTGCTTGGGGGTGGTAGCCAGTGCCACTCGGAATACTCGGGGTGAAGAAAACGTGCTTTTTAATCACCGGTCATGACTCGAATATCTACGACATGTCGAAAATGGTTGACAAGATTTAACCCTCCAAATGGCACCCAGACTGCCAGAACAGACACCCTCACTATGCATTTAGTGATTCAGAATGGGAAATGAGGGCATCTTTGAATTAATGCAAAAATAAGGGTTAGCTGTCAAGAAAGCTTCGGGAAGGGAAATGTAGAATATGGTAGTTCATTGAAAGAGATAACAAAAATAAAAAGACAGAAAGCAAGTGGAGAAAAAATTACCGCCGGGAGGGATCCAAAACCACATACGCCAGAACACCAATCAAGGGCGACGTCCACTGCGACACCTGCGGAGATGTTTCCCCTCTACGGTCTCGCGTATTTGTGTTAAGGTATTTTTGTTTTCCTGCCCTTAGGGGTGGCAGCCAGCACCACTCGGACTGCTCGGCGTGAAGGCGACCTTCTTTTTAATCCCCGCGCCATGAATCGAGTGTCTACAAGTCGAGAGTGGTCAACCAGCATTGGACCGTCTTAAGCTGCCTATGGAAACAAGACTGCCAGAACCAAGGCCCTCGCTATGCGTGTAGCGAATCAAAATGGGAAATGAGGGCCTCGTTAAATTTACACAGAAATGAGTGTTCACAGTCGAGAAAGCCTCGGAAGCCAAAGGGGAGAATGTGGTTTGTCCTTGTGACCGATAAATAATTTGTAAAGGCGGAACGAAAGTGGAGAAAAAATTCCCTTCCAGAGGGATCTGAACCCTCTACCTCTAGAATACGGGTGTTGTGTGATGACCACTGCGCTACCGATGGAGCTATTTGCCTTCTACTTTCTTTCGAATTTATCTTAAGGTATTTTCGTTTTCATTTCCTTGGTGGTGGTAGCCAGCGCCACTCGGACTGCTCAAGGTGAAGAGGACCTTCTTTTTCCCCCGTGCCATGACTCGACTGTCTACGACATCTCGAATGTGGTCGACAAGCTTTGAGACCTGTTAAACTCCGTGTCCCTGTGGCAACAAGTCTACCAGAACTGAGGCGCTCGCTATGCATGTCGCGAATTAGAATGGGAGATTTGGGGCTCGTTGAAATAACACTAAAGTAAGGGTTGGAAGTCAAGAAAGCCTGAGAAGCCAAAGGGGTGAATGTGGTAGGTCACCAAAAAGATACAGATTTCGGAACGGCAGAAAGAAACTGGAGAATAAAGGCCAGCCCGGTGGGACCCGTAACCACTACCTCAGAATACCAGTCAGGTGCCATGACTACTACGCTACCGGTGGGCTGTTTGCTGTCCATTTTGTTGGCTATTTATGATAAGGTATTTTTATTTTCCTGAGATTAGGGGTTGGTAGCCAGTGCCACTTGGAATACTCGGGGTGAAGAGGACATTCTTTTTAACCCCCAGGCCATGACTCGAGGGTCTACGACATGTAGAAAATGGTAGACAAGCTTTGAAACATATTAGGCTCAATGTGGCAACAACAGTGCCAGAACAGAGGTCCTCGCTTTGCATGTAGCGAATGAACAAGCGAAATAAGGGGCTGGTTTTTTGAGACCAAAATAAGAGTTGACAGTCAAGAAAGCTTTGGAAGGCAAAGAGCAAATTTTGTAACTCATTGAAACAGGTAAACAATTTGGAAAGACAGAAAGACTCTCATGAAAAAATGCCCGCCGAGTTGTACCCAAACCCACGAGCACTAGAATACGCGTCTGCTTTGATCACCCCTAAGCTACCAACGTGGCTGTTTATACTCCACTTTTTCGGTTATTCATGTTAACGTAGTTTTTTTTCAGCTTTCGGGTGGTACCCCCTGCTATTCGGCCTACTCGGGGTTATCGGACCTTCCTTTCTACCCACAATCCGTGACTCGAGTGTCCATGTCATGATGAGAGTGTTCGGCTAGCGTGGAAGCCTCTTAAACTTCCTTTGGCATCAAGACTGCCAGAAGCGAGGCCCTCGCGACGCATGTAATGAATCGAAATTGGAAATCAGGGGCTCGTAAAATTAAGACAGAAAGAAGTGCTGGCAGTCAAGAAAGCCTCGGAAGCCAATGGGGAGAATTTATTACAATATTGAAACAGATAGAGAATTTGGAAAGGTGGAACGAAAGCTGAGAAGAAATGCTCGCCAGGGGGATCCGAAACCACGTAGTCCAGAATACGCGTCTGGGGCGATGACCACTACGCTTCCTGTGCCTATGTTTCTCTACCACTGTCTCTCGTATTTATGTGAATATATTTTTGTTTTCCTGCACTTGGGGGTGGTAGCTAGCGCTACTCGGACTACTCGGTATGAAGGCGACCTTTTTTTTAAACCCCGGGCTGTGCTAGAATGTCTACGACATGTCGAGAGAGGTCGACCAGCAGTGGACCGTCTTAAGCTCTGTATGGCAACAACACCGCCAGACCCGACGCCCTCGCTGTGAGTGTAGCGAATCAGAATGGGAAATGAGAGCCTGGTTGAATTAACGCAGAAATACGTTGTTGAAATCAAGAAAGCCTCTGAAGCCAGAGGGGAGAATGTGCTTCGTAGTTGGGACCGATAAAGAATTTGTAAAGACAGAAAGAAAGTGGAGTAAAAATCTCCACGCAGTGGGATCCAAACCCACTACCTCTAGAATACACGTCTGGTGAGATGACCACTGTGCTACCGGTTCGGCTGTTTGCCCTCCACTTTCTCGCAAATGTATGTTAAGGTATTTTTTGTTTTCCGGTGCTTGGCGGTGGTAGCCAGCAACACTCGGAGTTATCGGGGTAAAGGGGGCTCCTTTTTACCCCCGGGCCGTGACTCGAGTGTATACGGCATGTCAAATGTGGCCGACAAGCTTTGAACTCTCTTAAGCTCCTTGTGGCAACAAGACTGCCAGAACAGAGGCCCTCGCCATGCATGTAGCGAATCAGAATAGGAAATGAGGGACTTGTTGAAATAAGACAGAACTAAGGGTAGGCAGTCAAGAAAGCTTCGGAAGCCAAAAGGCAAATTTGTTAGGTTATTATAACAGATAAAAAATTTCGAAAGACAGAAAAACAGTCATGAAAAAATGCCCTCCCAGTTGGATGCGAACACATGATCAACAGAATACGCGTGTGCTGCGATAACCACTACGCTACAAACGGGGTTGTTTCCAGTCCACTTTGTCGGGCATTTATGTTGTTAACGTTATGTTAACGTAGTTTTGTTTTCCTGTGCTTAGGGTGGTAGCCAGTGCAATTAGGCCATCTCGGGGTGATGGGGCCTTCTTTTGTACCCCCCGTTTGTGGCTCGAGTGTCAATGACGTGTTGAGAGTAGTGGACCAGCGTGGAACCCTCTTAAGCTTCCTATGACATCAAGACTGACACAACCGAGGCCCTCGCTATGGATGTAACGAAAATAAAATGGAAATCAGAGGCTTGTGAAATTAAAACAGAAAGAAGTGTTGGCAGTCAAGAATGCTTCGAAAACCAAATGGGAGAATTTGTTATAATATTGAAACAGATAAAGAATTTGGAAAGGAAGAAAGAAAGCTCAGAAGAAATGCTCGGCGGGTGAGATGCCAACTCACGACCTCCTGAATACGCGTCTGATGCGATGACCACTGCGCTACTAGCGGGGCTGTCTGCAATTAACTTTATGGGGTAGTTATGTTAACGTAGTTTTCCTTTCCTGCGCTTAGAGGTGGTAGCCAGTGTCACTCGGCCTACTCGCGGTGAAGGCGACCTCCCTTACGCCCCGGTCCGTGACTCGTGCGTCTACAGCATGCGGAGTGTAGTAGACCAGCGTTCAACCCTCTAAAGCTCCCTATAGAACAAATACTGCCAGAACTGAGGCTCTCGCTATGCATTTCGCGAATCAGAATGGGAAATGAGGGGCTCGTGAAATTAAGACAGAAAGAAGTGTTGGCAGCTACGAAAGACTGTGAAGGCAAAGGGGAGAGTGTTGAAGGCCATTGAAACTGACAACGAATATGGAAAGAATGAAAGAAAGCGGAGACAAAGTGCCCGTCTGATGGGATCCGTACCCACGACCTCTACAATGTGGGTCTGGTGCGATGACCACTACGCTAACGGCACTGCTGTTTGCCCTCCACTTTCTCGGGTAGTTATGTCTGCTTAGTTTAGTATTCCTCCTCTTGGGGTGGTAGCCAGCGCCACTCGGACTACTCGAGGTGAAGGGGGCATTCTTAAAAACCCCCGGTGTGTTACTCTAGTGCCTACGATATGTTGAGAGTGGTGGACCAGCGTTGAACCCGCTTAAGCTTCCTATAGCATCAACAATGCCGTACAGAGGTCCTCGCTATGCATGTAGCGAATCAGAAAGGGAAATTAGGGGCTCATTGAAATTAGACAGAAATAAGGGTTGCCAGTCAAGAAAGTCTCTGAAAAGCGAAGGGGTTAATATGGCAGGGAATTGAAACAGACAAAGAATTTTAAAAGACAGAAAGCAAGTGGACAAAAATTCCCGCCGGGTGGGACCTGAACGTTCGTCTTCCAGAATACGTGTCTGGTGCAAATACCACTGAACTTCCGACGGTGCTGTTTCCCCTCCACTTTATCGTGGATTTATGTTCAGGTATTTTTGTTTTCCTGTGCTTGGGGGTGGTAGCCAGTGCCACTCGGAATACTCGGGGTGAAGAAAACGTGCTTTTTATTCAGCGGGCATAACTCAAATGTCTACGACATGTCGAAAGTGGTTGACAAGATTTAACCCTCCAAATGGCACCCAGACTGCCAGAACAGACACCCTCACTATGCATTTAGTGATTTAGAATGGGAAATGAGGGCATCTTTGAATTAATGCAAAAATAAGGGTTAGCTGTCAAGAAAGCTTCGGGAAGGGAAATGTAGAATATGGTAGTTCATTGAAAGAGATAACAAAAATAAAAAGACAGAAAGCAAGTGGAGAAAAAATTACCGCCGGGAGGGATCCAAAACCACATACGCCAGAACACCAATCAAGGGCGACGTCCACTGCGACACCTGCAGAGATGTTTCCCCTATACGGTCTCGCGTATTTGTGTTAAGGTATTTTTGTTTTCCTGCCCTTAGGGGTGGCAGCCAGCACCACTCGGACTGCTCGGCGTCAAGGCGACCTTCTTTTTAATCCCCGCGCCATGAATCGAGTGTCCACAAGTCGAGAGTGGTCAACCAGCATTGGACCGTCTTAAGCTGCCTATGGCAACAAGACTGCCAGAACCAATGCCCTCGCTATGCGTATAGCGAATCAAAATGGGAAATGAGGGCCTCGTTAAATTTACACAGAAATGAGTGTTCACATTCGAGAAAGCCTCGGAAGCCAAAGGGGAGAATGTGGTTTGTCCTTGTGACCGATAAATAATTTGTAAAGGCGGGACGAAAGTGGAGAAAAAATTCTCTTCCAGAGGGATCTGAACCCTCTACCCCTAGAATACGGGTGTGGTGTGATGACCACGGCGCTACCGATGGAGCTATTTGCCTTCTAATTTCTTTTTTTTATATTGTAGTATCGCGGAGCTGTGGGTGTAAGGAGGAGAGTTGCGCATGCGCAGTGAACGTGTGAACGGCACCGCCATCAACGACGGAGGACCAGGCGAGCCTAAGAAATGATCCGCATTTAAAAATGCCCGCAAGGTGGGATCCAATCCCACGACTTAAGAATACGTGTCTGGTGCGATGACTGTTTGCGTTCGCTTTCTCGGATATTTATGTTAGGTAATTTTTGTTTTCCTGCGCTTGGGCGGTGGTTGCCAGCGACACTCGGCCTACTCAAGGGAAAGGGGACCTTATTTTTAACCCCCGGGTCATGTCTCGAGTGTCTATGACATGTCGAGAGTGTTCCAGCAGCGTTGAACCCTCTTAATCTCCCAATGCCACCAAGAGTGCCAGAAAAGGGTTCCTCGCTATGCACGTAGCTATTCAGAATGGCAAATGAGGGGCTCGTTGTATTATGACACAAATAGGAGTAGGCAGTCAAGTAAACCTAGGAAGGCAAAGGGAAGGATGTGTTAGTACAATGAAACCGATAAATTATTTTAAAGACAGAAAGCAAGTGGAGAAAAAAATTCCGCCGGCTGGGATCGGAACCAACATCCTCCAGAATACGTGTCTTGTGCGAAGGGCACTTTGCTACCGCCGGGGCTCTTTCCCCTCCAGTTTATCCCGTATTTATGTTAAGGTATCTTTGTTTTCTGGCACTTGGGGGTTGTAGGCAGCGCCACTCCGACTACCCGGCGTGAAGGCGACCTTCGTTTTGACCCCCAGGCCGTGACTGGAGTGTCTACGACACGTCGAGTGTGGTCGACTAGCCTTGGACCGTCTTAAGCTCCCTATGGCACCAACACTGCCGGAACAGATGCTATCGCTATGCATGTAGCGAATCAAAATGGGAAAAAGACGATCGTTGAACTAAGGCAGAAATAGGAGATGGAATGGTAGGCTAAATGGGGAGATAGTGGTTGGTCATTGAAAGAGATAAAGAATATGGAAAGTCAGAAGCAAAGACAAGAAAAAAATCACGGGCGTGTGGGATCTGAACCCACGACCTCCAGAACACGCATCTGGTGCACTGGTGCACAACGCTTGCGGGGTAGCCGTCTCTCTTCCACATTCCCGGGTATTTATGTTAAGGTATTTTTGTATTCGGGCTCTTGGGGGTGGTGCCAGCGCTACTCGGACTATTCGTGATGAATGAAACCTGAATTTAAACCCCCGGGCCCTTTACTCGAGTGTCTCTGACATGTCGAGAGTGGTCGACCATAATTGATCCCTCCTAAATTGATCTTTGTTCTTCCGTTGGAAACTTACTGCTCATGCTCGCGGGCGATGTGGAAACGAATCCGGGGCCGATGAGTAAAGCGGAAGCTGACGCCTTCACTTCGGCTTTGGAAACAATTAAAAAACTAGAGGCTGAACACGCCACAATGTTAGCTGATCTGAAACGAGTAAGTGGAGAGCAAGAAACTGCTAAAAATCAGATCAAGCTACTTGATGCTAAAGTCGCTGCCCTTGAGGCAACCATTGCATTGCAGCGTAACGCAGATAGTCCCCCTGACAGCACCCTCCTGAAAGTTTCAGATCAGTTGGCAGCCATTTCGTCCCGATGCGACGATGCCGAAAATAGGCAGCGGCGATCAAACCTTCTCTTTTTTGGGATAGAAGACAACGAGGAGGAAGAATGGGCCGCGGCGGAGGAGAAAGTAATAGCGTTTTGCTCTGAAAAACTTGAATTAACAACAACTAGTTCACAATTCGAGCGTGTACACAGGCTTGGCAAATTCACTGAAGGAAAAAATAGGCCTATCATAGCAAAACTAACATTTTATAAGGACAAAGAGCAGATCTTGTCCAATGCATGCAAATTAAAAGGAACTACCTATTCTATTGGTGAAGACTTTTCCCCGGCAACACGACAGGCAAGACGCAAGTTGGTGAGCTTCGCTAAGTCTCAGAACAAGGCTTTCAAAATTTCAGTTGATCGCCTGCACATTAACAAGCAGACTTACATCTATGACGTCACCAGTGATAGTGTTGTACTAGCTAGCAGATAGCTAAATAACACGTGCGGGCAAGATCGGAATATGACTTCGCCCATTCAAGCCATCACCACATTATCGCTATCGTCTACTAACGTCCGCAGCCTAATGCCAAAACGGCATTTGTTATGTTCCTTCCTTGACGATTGTGACTGCGATATTCTTGCCCTCACCGAAACCTGGCTTTACCCTGACATAACCGATAACGAAGTTCTCCCTGATCGTAGCAATTTCAACATTTACCGAAACGACCGTACTAATAGGCGGGGCGGAGGAGTTCTTCTCGCAGTAAAAAAAACTTTACAATCGTATGCTATCAAAGTACACTCTAACATAGAAATTATCTGGGTAGCATGCTTAACCAAGTCCGCCACACTGCTCATCGGAAATTGTTACCGACCTCCTGACTGCAACCATTCATTTCTGGAAGAACTGCGCAGCAGCATCACTGAAGCCATCCATCTCTGCCATACCGATTCCATATTCATCCTTGGCGATTTCAATTTTCCCGCGATTGACTGGAACCAGTTGTCTTCCCCTTGCCGCATGTCTACAGAATTTATCAACCTAACCTTAGACTTTAACTTATCGCAAATGGTGAATCAGCCCACTCGCGGTTCTAACATCCTCGACCTACTTCTCACCACCGCTCCTGAAACAGTAAATACCATACTGAACATAGATGGATTCAGCGATCACAGTCTTCTTCAAGTAACCCTTAACATTCGACTACCTTTCTCTGGCATTGAACAGAAAAAAATCCGTGATTACAATAAAGCTAACTACAGCAAAATCAACGCTGAACTAGAAACCTTCTACAATGACATATTCCTGCCATCCTTTTCCAATCGTGACGTAAATGATAACTGGGTGCTCTACAGAAACAAATTATGCGCGCTGGCAGATCGGTATATTCCACTTGTTTCCGTCAAAAATGATAAAACTAACCCCTGGTTTACAAAATCCATCCGACAGCTCAGAAATAAAAAGAAACGTCTATACCGCGCGGCAAAACGACTTGGTACGTCCTCGGCATGGGAGGCGTACAAAAATGGTATGGAAATATACACTTCCACAATTAAATCTGCTAAACAAAAGTATTTCTCTAACGATTTGCCTTCCCTTCTGAAATCAAATCCTAGAAAATTCTGGAAACAAATATCTCCGGAACACGATGTTCAACAGATTTCCTTGCTAGATGATCACCATGCTCCCCTCTCAGACAGTCATTGCACCTCAGCATTTAACACCTTCTTTTCATCTGTTTTCACCCGAGAAGACCACACCGATGTTCCGAACGTTCCCGATCTCAACATAGATTACATGCAACCTATTGAAATAACGCCTGAGGGTATCGCACTTCTTGTCACTAATCTTAAGCTATCTACTTCAGCTGGCATTGACGATATAAATTCCAAAGTTCTGAAAAACACCCTTTTTGTTTCTGTTAATATCCTGTATCACATTTTCAGACAATCATTAGCAACAGGCCAGCTTCCCATTGACTGGAAGATTGGTAAAATAGTCCCCGTGTTTAAAGCCGGCGATAAACATTCACCCGAAAGTTATCGCCCCATCTCTCTAACGTGCATCTGCTGCAAACTTCTGGAACATATAATCGCTTCTCATGTTTTCCGGCACTTAGAATCTAACCACTTCTTTTTTGTCAACCAACATAGATTTAGAAAAGGTTTTTCGTGCGAAACACAGCTGCTGGAATTTACGTCAGAACTACATTGCAACATGAACAATAACATTCAGACTGACTGCATTTTTCTCGATTTTTCAAAAGCATTTGATCGTGTACCCCACTGTCGTCTGATTTCTAAATTATCTTCACTTCGATTAGACTCGCTCACTTTATCTTGGCTTCGAAACTTTCTTTCGCTCCGCCAGCAGTTCACGGTAATAAACAATATCCAATCCCCGCTTTCCCACGTAACCTCAGGTGTACCGCAGGGGTGCGTCCTCGGCCCCCTGCTATTCTTAATTTATATTAACGATTTGCCAATCACCATTTCATCTCGCATGCGAATTTTAGCCGATGATTGCATTATATATCGCTCAATAACCTGTGCTGACGACCACCTAACACTGCAAAATGACCTCAACAAGATTAATGACTGGTGCAAAAAATGGCTGATGTCGCTAAACAAGCAGAAGTGCAAAATTATGTCTTTCACACGCAAGCAAAATATTTCCAATTGTTCGTACATCATTGATGATTACCCTCTGTCGCACGCATCCTCCTACAAGTACCTAGGTATTCATTTCACACCAAATCTTTCTTGGTCACACCATATCACCACCATTTGTGCAAAAGCTTCAAAATCATTGGGATACTTACGCCGTAACTTGCATAGCTGCCCATCCCATGTTCGTCAACTAGCTTATCAGACCTTAGTTCGCCCTCAACTTGAATTCGCCGCATCCATCTGGTCCCCTTACCAAAATTACCTAATCAACATGCTTGAATCGATTCAAAATAGGGCAGCCCGTTTTATCTCGAGAAATTACGACTACCATAGCAGCATAACGGAAATTAAGCTCTGCCTTTCTCTTCAATTGCTGAGTACTCGGCGGGATATTTCTCTTCTATGCCTCTTCCATAAGTATGTGTACAGTAATAAACCATTCCCATTTCAACTCGATATACCTTCCGTTACATCTCGCAGGTTGCATAATAACTTAAGTTTCACGCGATTATATGGGTCAACCGACGCCTTTAACTCATCGGCTCTTCCTCACGCCATTCGCTTGTGGAATGATCTCTCGAATGACATCGCATATCAATCAGACCACGAAAAATTCAGACAACTTCTCCACTCTTTCTTTCAGTGATAGAAACGTCGACTGGTTCTTTTTACAAGTATTTGTGCCACCTCCTGTATCGCTCCAGTGTAATTATATCCATTCGTTTTTACTCCGGTTCCTCCCGCTTACAGATTATATGCCTTGTGTTCGGTAAAACAGCATCGCGCTCTTCTTTTTCTTTCTTTTTTCTTACCGCTTCACACTTTGTGACCGCTGCATTTTTGTAGTTTATGATGTCCTTATACACACAAGTAAAACTCTGTTATCCTGTGTTTTCGAAACAAGAACAAGTTGCTTTCTGCGCGCTGTTATAGAATATTTTTAACTACGTGTGTAGTAGGTATTTTTTACTAAGTTGTATTGCGCATATTTACATTCCTTCCCACCTGCAATGTTCCCATGTATGTGTCACTTCAAGTGACTTTTTTTGTACATTCTTTTTCTCTTTAGTGACATATATCTTGTTATTTGCTGTTCCGTTCTTTCAAAGTTCATTCAAAGTTTGATGTTCCCTTACAGTTCTATCACGACACTCACCCTTTGTTACCCCCCTTACACAATGCCCTGCAACAAGGGCCTGTAAGGTATTTTTAAATAAATAAATAAATAAGCTTACTGTGGCACCAAGACATAATGAGAGTGTGACTTGCGTCTCGTTTCAGATTAACTTCTCTCTTGCAGGCCACTGATTATCACATCTTGGGGTAGAGATAAGCTGGCATGACCAAACTTCAAGGTGTAGATGAACTTCTCATAAGACGCCGGTGACTGCTTTTCAGGATACATACAAGGCTGAACACCTTGTGTTATGCAGTTATAAAATGTATTCCTATGATGTGTACTATGGAATTCAGTTACCAGAACTTGCCTAAGTTGACTGGGTGAGTTCTGACAAGTAGTCTAGTATTTCATTAGCCTTTTATATAGGCAGATTGACTTCATTTGACTTATTTCATTGGAATATTTGAGTTCAGAATAATGAGAGTTTGAACTATTTGAGTTCAGAATAACGCAATAACGTGAACTGTATTGAATGCTTTTGATAAATAGTTAATCTGAACCTATGGTGAGATTGTACGTTGGACTACAAAAACAAGTTAGATCTCAAACATGTTATTTCTCAGTAAAAAAGAGGTAACTAGTGTGAACAAGAAGGGACTTTATATTTTCCACATCCGAGAGGAACTTGTTGAAGTAAGTTTACGGGAAAATGAGTTGAACCTGTGGTTGAGAATTACCTAAACGTTTTAGCCAATAAACAAAGACAGCATTTGATGCACAGTTAGACCATCTCATTCATGGAGCACAGCTGAGTTGTGTCAGCATTGGACTGATCCATCACGCATTGTGGTACACAGAGGGGCAGAATATTCCGAGCTACTGTGTACCGAGAACTCCTCATAGCAGCTAGTGTCTAGGCGAGGATTTATACGTGTTAAAATAGCTGCAATTTGTGCTGAATTTTCGATCAAATAGAAGAGCATGGTCCTAGCACTTTGTTCACAGCAGTTGTTTTCCGATATTCATAACATTGAGACGTTTTCTGAAACCCTCAATCAGTGGTTGGGATGACATACTACAACGCGATAGTCAAGAGTAGAGCGATTCACACTAACTCCGTAAAGTTGTTTCTAGATTTGTCGCGTGTAATTCCAAATGCAGGAATAATTTTTGGTTGAATGAACATGCAAGGAGGCAAAAATGCTGCGAGCAAAAAAGCAATAGACAACGAATAGATTCAAAGAAATCCCCGAAGGGTCCCTGTGAATTCAAGGGGACGGTAATTGCGACTCGGCTTGCCCACCGCCCCATATTCGCGCTGTATATAACCGTGCCGATGTCTTTTAAGGGGAAGTGTGGACACCCGAAAAGGTGGCCGTCTGAGCCATGGCGAAGCTTCTGTCGATGGGTTCCTTGTGTGAATACCAAGCAGAAAGCTCCTCGACCTCATTGGCTATCAGGGTAAGGTCAATGAAAGAACTGCCCCAGTTGCCAACTTTTCCTTGCCGCATGTTTTTCTCAAAATTTCTGCTCCCAATCATCAGCCCCCGAAAAGGGCCGCGACGACGTGGTTTCCTCCATTACCTGCCCTATTGTTCTACGTGCTGGACAACATCCCTGGGTTCTTGACAAGACCGAACCACCGTGATCTAAATTTGTCTTCATCATAGCAAAGTTTCATAAAACTGTTTAGGGACACACTACAGTGCGAAAAATGGCCTTTGGAGGAATGCTTCAAGCCGTAACTAAGAAAGCACAATCGAAAAAGCTCGTTAAAGAAACGCTAATTGGCGGCAGAAAAATCAAGGTTACTCTGCACCAAACACTAAATTTGTCACAAGGTGTCCAATCAGCAATGAAACTGACTTAGACGTCCGCGGGGGCCTGCGCGACCATTGTGCCTTTGCAGTAAAGAGGATAACTATGCGCCTTGAAAATCAGAAAACCTAAACCAAACAAGTAGTGATTAATTTTAGCCATAGCTTCTTACTGGAATTTGCCACTGTAAGCTTCCTCAGATGTACTCTTCAACTGTACGTCCCTAGCTCACGCCGGTGCTTTAAGGGCCAGCGATTTTAGCATGGCACAAACAAATGCAGTACTCAAGAAACATGCGTGAAATTATCTAAGCAAGACAGCCTGATCGAAAACTGCCGTAGGCAAGACATGAAATACCCAGGCTGCAGGGGCCCTCACCAGGCATACCCTCGGACATGTGAGATATTCAAACTTGAAAACAAAATCATGAGTATCAAAGTAAACTAAAATGTTCTTAACCCGAAGTTCAACCACGGCTTAGTACCTTCGCTACTGCATCGTATGTCGACGGAAGTTGCCTGTGAGGGGAGTGGCATCTGGATTAGGCAGGAACCCAGTAAACGTTTTGTCCTGCCCAGCCGCCCCCGCCCCTTTGCCCCCCCCCCCCAACTAGGTTGCCTTTCGCAGCCCAAGCGCCCACCGCACCACTTGCGGGCCGGCAGTGCTTGAAGTGGCAAACCACACGGACGGGAGCAGAGTCGCTCCGTCTGTATCGGCATTACAGAGCTCTGCCATACCTTAGGGCATGGAAGAAATGTGCATATGGAGAAAAGGACGAGCCGCCAATTCCCAAGGACGAGCCGCCAAATGACGAGCCGCCAAAGCCCCCGATGGGGGCTTTAGTAGAACATGCTTAAGGTGATAAATATGGGCACTATGGAGACAAGGCGTCCTCTTTTCCAACTTCCTCCCACGCGCGAAAATGGCTGTAATATTCACTGCGTGTATAGAGCCCACGGCGGGAAATCAATTCAGTTGGCAGAGGGGCACTGCGATCGCCGAAGTGAGTGGACGTGTCTCGCATCGGCTCCGCAATTGATGGTTCATTATGCAGTGCTAATTAGCCACAACGGTCATCCACCTTTATCAGCGTGTTCGGGGAGTTAAGCGACATCAGTGGATACCAAAATCCCAACAGGCAAGTGAAAATTTGCGGACTTGTTAGATTTTTCTGTCAGTGCTGGACGACGCAACGCTAAGCCTAACGAGGAACGACTAGACGGGCCGCCATGCTGGCGGCGAGTCTGGGCACGCCCGAGGGAGCGTCATTACAGCAAGAGATGGAAACCTGCACTCAAGACCAGGGCCATGGAAAATATGTGCAAGTGGAGGGAGAGGAAATCCCACCGGAAGATTTCAACCAAGAAGCAGGATGGAGAACCGCAGGCGAGCGATACGCCAGGCGTCGGCAGAAGAAGACGGGAACCACCAACGAAGGGGACGACAGACGCAAAACCGAAAAGCAGGCAAGAAATACGAGGATCTCGGCAATCAAAGCAGCGAGGATGCCGGCGATACCAAGGGAGGAAACCAAGATTGTAGTCCGACCACGAGGCGGAATACACGTGGCGAAGACGGGAGTAGTTGACGTAATGGCCGCCATACACGTGGCCGCCGGGATCACCGAGGAGGCCGGAAAGGAAGACACGATGTGCATAAACGCGCAACAAAACATCGTCGTCATCAGCACGCCGAAAGAAGAGAACGCAAGACGCTATGAAGGTATTCAAGGCATCGTCGTCAGCGGAAACCAACACGAGGTGAGCGCATATCGCACGACCCCGCACGACACAGTTAAAGGAGTAATTAGAGGCATCCCGCTCAGCGAAACGCCGAGAGACATAGACGCAAGAATCGTCAACGAACGGAACCCGCTAGCCTTGGGCGCTAAACGCATCGGAACGTCAACAACAGTCATCGTAGCCTTCAGCGGAGGCAAGGTTCCCAACTATGTCAGGTATGGAAACGCCCTCATCAAGTGTCAGCTTTATCGCAAACAAGTAGACGTGTGCCACCAATGCGGCCGAGTAGGACATCGTAAAGATGTGTGCCCAACACCAAACGAGCGGGCATTCAGAGGCTGCGGTGAGAAAAACCCCAAAGAAGGTCATACGTGCACGCCAAAGTGCAAGCTTTGTGGGGATAACCACCTCACAGGAGATAAACAGTGCCGAGCAAGATATAAGACCCCGTACGTGGTGCGTAAGCGGCAGTGGGAAAGGCGCGAAGCAGAAGAACAGCTGACGCAAGCGTGGAATTTTCCACCGCTCGACACTCCAGCTGCGCATAATCCAAGGACGCCTTCTCGGAACCGCTCGCAATCACGGGACAATAGCAAACAAAGAAGGCAAAGCCGCGACAACAGCACTCGACGCGGGCGATCTCCATCCGGAGAAAAAGTGAGCTGGGCAGACACGGTGCGCGTCACCGGCGGCAAGACGGGAAACCCAGAGAAGAGCGCGGGACACAAGAAACAGCGAATCCAGAGCAAGGAAGAGGAGATGATAGGTATACTACGCAAAGAGAACGAGGACATCCGCAAAGAAAATGCGGAGCTGAGAGCGATGATTCAGCAACTCACCCAAAGCGTGAACAGCCTCAAGAGAGAGTTGACTGACAGGCAGCAACTGACAGACCAACCAAGGATCAGCGAGGTCATAACAGAGACGAACGAAGGGCCAGCAGCAAAGAAACGACTTATTGAAGAACAAGAAGAAAAAGTAACAATACACGACATCCGGGAGCAACTCAACAAGACAATCCAGAGGATTACGGAAACCCTCGAAAAAAAGATTCAACAGCAAGACAGCATACTGGCAGACATGAGAGCAAGCATAGATCAAATGATGACACCGGTGATGCACCAGATCAACCAAGAACCCGGCAACAACTACCAATCAGGACAACCATGGCCCCCGATCCACCAAGCATAACCGTATGGCAGTGGAACTACCGCGGCCTCCAACCAAAGCGGGCAGTACTACAGCAGCACATCGAACACGCCAAGAAAAAGCCGGACGTGATCCTACTACAAGAAACGCTCACCGCAACGCCAACCCTTCCCGGATACAGAGTGCAAGTGGGCCCGGCAGGTGGAAGAGGCCTATGCACGCTGGTCAGAAAAGGACTGACTTTTTTGGAACACGAAATCAAAAACAAGATTGAACACGTCTACACGGAAATTATACCGACCAAGAACAACAAAAAGAGCCTATTCATCCTGAACCTATATAGCAGCCCGTCCCAGAAGCACCAGCGATTCAAGTCACTGCTCCACAAGGCCGGAAACATCGCTAAAGACTCCAAACTACTCGCTTGCGGAGACTTCAACGCGATGCACCAATCGTGGGGCTACCTCAAAAACAACGTCAAAGGCAGGAATCTAGCGCAAGACGCAACCGAGCTCGACTACATCCTAATCACGGACCCAGCGTACCCGACGAGGATCGGCAACTCGATATCGAGGGACACCACGCCAGACCTTACGTTCGTGAAGAACGACGCGGACGCAGTCATCAAGTGGAGAAACACTGGAGACGACCTGGGCAGTGATCATGTAATAGTGGAAATCACGGTGCCAGTCCCGGGCGACCAGAAGAACAACGTAAAGAAATACACGTGGATCGACTGGTCGGAGTTCAGGAAGATCAGGAACCGAGAAGAAGCGGACGTCGAAGAGATAGACGACATCGACGAATGGACCGACAAAATCGCACGCAACGTGCGAGAGGCAACAAAGGAGATTGAAACGGACGTGGAAACGGAAGCCATGGATAGCAGGCTGGCACACCTGATCGAGGCGAAAAAAGCCATCCAAGACAGGTGGAAAAAGCAACGACTTAACAGAAGACTGCGAAAGAAAGTGGCTGAGCTCAACAAAGAAATCGAAAACCACTGCAGAGTCCTGAGCAACCAAAAATGGAACGAGATGTGCTGCGCGGTCGACGGCCAGCTACACAACGGTAAGGCGTGGAATCTCCTCAAACACCTCATGGATGAAACAAAGACTAAGTCGCATCAACGAGACAGACTGGCCAAACTTCTGCACCGGGAAGTCACCGAGAATGGAGCCGAAGCCGTCACACAGAAGTTGAGAGACAGGTACGTGCCGACGACGCCCACGGTGGTGCACGACCCGTACCGAGGCCGATCCAACGAGCGTCTCGATCGGGACATCGAAGTCGAAGAGGTACGGACGGCGCTGCACTACCTAAACACCAGGTCGGCGCCCGGGCCGGATCGCATCACCAACAAGATCCTCAGGAACCTCGACGACAAATCCATCGAGAACCTGACAGCATATTACAACAAATGCTGGAGAAGCGGCAAGCTCCCAAAACAGTGGAAAAAATCCAAGACAATCCTCATCCCCAAGCCAGGGAAGCCACTGAGCACGGACAACCTCCGCCCAATCGCACTAACATCTTGCGTGGGCAAAGCCATGGAGCACGTCCTACACAATCGGTGGCAAGAGTACCTGGAGGGAGAAGAGCTGTACCCGGAAACAATCATCGGCTTCCGACAGCACCTCAGCACACAAGACGCAATGATCCAAATCAGACATCAAATTATTGACGACAAAACAAGAGACAACAAGGCCATACTAGGACTAGACCTGGAAAGCGCCTTTGACAAGGTCACGCATGCGGCGGTCCTAAGACAAGTGTCGGAGCTCAACATGGGAGAACGATCATACCAATATATCAAGGACTTCTTGACGGGCCGAACAGCGGAACTCAGGGCAGGAGAACTACAGGCAGACGAAAAGGAGCTGGGCAGCCAGGGCACCCCACAAGGGGCAGTCATCTCGCCCATGCTCTTTAACCTTGTGATGATCCGAGTGGCCAAGAGATTGATCCAGATCAAAGACCTGTGCCATACAATCTACGCGGACGACATTACACTGTGGGTGAATGGCGGAAGCGACGCGCACATTGAGGCCACATTGCAAAGGGCGGTAGAGGCGATAGAAGAAAGCTTGGAAGGGTCGGGCCTGAGACGCTCTCCGAGCAAATCAGAGCTGCTGATCTACCAGCCAACGAAAGCGCACCGAACCAAGAACAGAGAGAGCGAAAAAATCAAGATCAGAACCGGCGACGGCAACGAAATCCCAACAGTCAACATGATCCGAATCCTCGGTATGCTTATCGAAGCACACGGAACAAACGGCGGCACAATCACACGAATAACAGGCAAAGCAGCAAACGCACTAAGAATGCTCAAACGGATCACGAACAGGAGAGGCGGAGTGAGAGAAGACAACCTCACAAGGCTAGTCCACTCCTTTGTAATATGCCATATCACGTACGTGGCAGCGTATCACAGATAGAACCAAAGCGAGAAGAACAAGCTCAATGTGCTCATCAGAAGAGCGTATAAGCTGGCCCTAGGACTACCGGAAAACACGAGCACGAAGAGACTGCTCCGGCTAGGCATGCACAACACGCTCGACGAAATAGCGGAAGCGCAGCGTGCAGCCCAACTGGAGAGACTCACTACAACAAAGGCCGGAAGAAGAATTCTGGACAATTTAAACATAACGTATCACAGACAGCAAGGCCCCAAATGCTCAATACCGGACGAAGCCAGAAGATTCATCAGGGTGGACCCTCTCCCTCGGAACATGCATCCAGAGCATAACGCGGGCAGAAGGCAAGCCAGAGCGAAAGCCATGGTGGACACGCACGCAACGGATACATATGTCAGATACGTGGACGCGGCGGAGTACGCCAGCAGAGACAGCTATGCCATAGTAGTGGTGGACAACGAAGGGAAAACAAGAACAACAGCCAGCGTGAACTGTAAGAAGGCTGAAGAAGCCGAAGAAATAGCCATTGCCTTGGCCCTTGCTGATCAAGACTGCATGACAATTGTCAGTGACTCAAGACAAGCAGTCAAGAACTATGCCAAAGGAAGGATCAGCCCTAAGGCCATCAACATCCTAGAGACAACAGAAATAAAAAAAACGAAACGTCAGAATCAAGTGGATACCGGCACACACCGGAAAAGTATCGGAGGAAAACACAAACCACAACGAAACGGCAAATGCTCGGGCGCGAGAGCTAACGGACCGCGGCCGAGAGGAATGCCCGGAGCTGTGGTACATCAACAAAGACAGAATGACAGGATACGATGAAATCACCAAACTGTACAGACTGGCAAGGAGAGAACTGCCACAACCACACAAGAGCCTAAACAGGAGACAGGCTGTCCTGTTCAGACAGCTACAAACAAGAACGCTGCCGAACCCAGCAGTACTACACAAGGTGTACCCGGACGCGTACCCAGACGACAAGTGCAAGGTGTGCCGTGACGAAAGAGCCACCATGGAACACATTCTGTGGGATTGCAAAAAGCATCCGGATGAAGCACGAAGACGGATATTCCCGCCGTCGCTCGAATGGGCGACGCGGACAGAAGACCAAGAAACGCAACTCAAGGCCATCCAGCGGGTCATCGAGGCGTTAGCCAGGCAGGGACTCGGCGAGCCTGAAAAGGCGAGTCGAGACACTTGCAGGCGCGCCAAGAAGACGACGTAGGCCGCGTCTAAAGCGCGCGCGCTTTACTGCAGGTCAAATAAACGTTTTTCCAATCCAATCCAATCCAATTCAGTTGGCAGGCAACGTCACTTGTGTCCATGAAAGCCAGCAAAATCGGAAACGTCGTCGCTTCTGCTTCCGCCGATGATAACGCTGCTGCCTAGCGTCCCGAAGTGTACACCTTCTGAATTCGTGAATCACCGATAAACTGCAGAAAGGAGTCACCAATCCGATTTATGCATTGCCTGTTCTGGGTGAATAATTTGTTCCCCCGCCAGCAGTCATTTTATCCATCAAACACCTTGGCCTTCTTCGTACCCCCTTATCCACTTGAACGGCTTCGTAGACATCCTTCATAACGACTGTAGTGGCTTTTATTGTTTTCTTTCACTGCACCCTCGCGTCGCACTAAGCTATCTTTTACTTGGTGTTTCCTTTTTATCCTTACAATTAGAATCATGCAGGGTCACTTGAGTCTTGAACGAGTGACGTTTCATTACAAAACAGTCGTGGGCTTCTTTTTCTTTGGTATGGTTGTTTTTACAAGGTAAGTGAACGTTGAATTTGTTGCTTTGGATGTTCGATCACCAGAGGTCAACTCATCAATGTTAGGGTTGCAGTCACGATAACTTCTGTTTCACATGAGAAGTCAATGTACCTCGAATAGCGCTTGTTGTCTCATGTGCAGAAATCAAGACAGCTGCCGCCTATTTGCGGTAAATCTTGTCAATACATTTCCTCTCGCCTCCGCTCTGTGTTGTTCGACTACAAAAATAATATTTCGTTTCATAATTTTTGTGTTAGTATATCATCTTTCCAGCGCTGTCACAGCTCTGATCGATTTCAGGCTTCTATGGATGCAATGCGAGCTTGCCTGTTAGTACTGGACTCTGCCAATCTCATTTCAAGTCTCACTTCTTCAAATAATACCACGTCTTTAAAATCCAACGCATGAAACATGTCTTCTGCAAGTTTTTCATTGTCAACAGTATTTTCAACTTTTTGGTTTATCTCAGCCAAGCAAACATTTTGTGCGGTCAATCTGTAAAACATCACTCAACTCATGTACTGGTGGTCACTCGATGATAAAAAAGTCTTCCACCTTGCCAATAAATAGCGTTAGTTAGTTCCGTACTATTCATCGTCTTACGAGTAGGGCCTCCACGGTCCAGCCCAGCGTAAATGACGTTTGTAGGTTAGAAGGTCTAGTCACGGGGCAAAAGTCGGCGTCATGTTCCTGGCCGTTGGGCAGCTGCGAAGGTATATCTGATGCGCCGAAAAAGGCATAGGGAGCCATAATTTGTCCGGCTCCTATTTTCTTTTTCTTAGGACGGCTCCCATCATTCCTAAATGGTTCCTTCAACTGGCAGAAGCGTTCTTGTTCCAGAGAGATGAGAAGGCAGTAAAAAGCAGGCGAAAATCCGCTAGGTATTGATCACCTCACAAGGTCCCGTTGTCCGGGTTTCTTGCACCGAAGTGTGTAAAAAGTGACGAGCTGCCAAGATCCCGTCTCATGAGGGCTTTATTGGAACATGCTTATGCTGGTGAAGATAGGCGCGAGGGAGCCGAGGCGTCCTCTTTTTCAACAGGGCACAAAAAGAAACGCGGCACTTCCCACCCTCGCCCCACCACCTGTCCTGCCCATTGCGCCCGTGGGGCTCTTGTCGGGGGTCGCTGAACCTAAGAGTGCACGAATGTGTTCTATGTCCAAGTACCGGCCGCCCGGTCCGTCGAGAACACCCAGGACATTTGACCATGAGATGGACCTCGGGCTGTACCTGCGTCCATTGCAGCAGAAAGAAGAGTGTCCTACGTCCACGGTAACAGAAAGCTCCAAAACCTCCTCCTAGAATAACAGCCCCGAAGCACAAAACTCGAACACGCACACCCCGACTCAATAGTTCTTCAACGTACATAATGGGAGGAGAAAATATCTCCCAATGGAAATGTGCAGGCCTTCCTGAAAATCTTCATTCTGTCTACGAGATATTGCTTTCCATGCAGGCAAGTGTGGTGTGTCTCGCAGAAACATTTAAACTCTGAACTCAAATTTCTGGAATAGTTACATGCCAGTTAGGAAGGATAGGGATGGTGGTAGTACTTCTGCAGGTGCTGTGGCCATCATTGCCTAAACGTCTTTGCTTATCACACTATCCAATTACAGGCCACTCTTAAGGCCATTGCCATAAGAACAAAATATTTAATATGCTAATAACAGTAAGCTCCGTTTATATCCGTAATTGTTTCCAGCTCCCTAGCAATGAGTTCGAAGTTCTTATAGACCAGCTGCCCGAAGCTTTGGTTTTTGGAAGCAACCTCAACCGCACAATTCACTCTGCGCCTTCTCGCATGTGTTTCCCAGGTCACCTCATTGCAAAATAACATCGTTTTGATCATAAATTTTCAAAAAGAAAGAGCATATTTACCCTGACGTACGACGCAGAATGAACTCAGAACTTAACTTTTGGTCCCGCAGTTCTCTTCCCATCTCTTGAGTGGGACGTTGGCACTGATTCACATAGTAGTTACCACTTCCGAACAACGTTAACATTTGTAGGTAAAGACCCAGATTTCTAACTTTGCCATAAATGGTTCGATGAAACCCCATCGAAGTTCAGTGCATTTTCAGAAGCGTCTAAACTACACAAAAGTAATATAGACCTACACATGTACTAAGCAGCCATCCTCATCGCGGCGCACATCCTCGACGTAACCACGACGACCATTCTCCAGACCTCCGGTGCCCCGCGCAACAAAAGGAAGCGTTTGAAGAACGGCGACAGCAGGAGGGTGCAAGAGGCCTATAACAAAGCGTGTGGCGTCCTTCGGAAGTGTCCCATGGAGGAAAAGCTTCCATCGTTCAAGAGGGCAAAGGCTCTTGGCAAGCATGTGCACCGTGAGGAAGGAGAGTGTTGGCGCCCTTTCTGACATCCACGAACCCATACACGGCACATACAAAGTCGGCCCACGAATATAAAATCTCAAAGATGCAGACACACATCCTGCCCCTTGTGACTACAACAGGGGGCAGCCTCTAAGATAACGTTAACACACTCGCACAACACTTCCAACACGTGTTTAGTTCATCACTATGACAATATTCTAATGAAACACGAAATATATGTTATAAAAAGAGGTATTTACGCGAGAACAATAACTCAGCACCTCTTAAAACTCCCCATTTTTTTCATAAGCTGAAGATAGCTCTGAGCAGTTGTAAGCCTTCAGCTCCTGGTACAGACAACACTTCCTACACTATCATACAACTCTCACACGAGCAAACACTTGAAGGGCTTTTTTCTCTATACAATAATATGTAGGTTTCGGGGTGCCTTCCAAGTTCTTGCTGGGAGGCCATCCTGGGACTTTTCTTGAGGAGGTCAAAGACCCGTCTTTCAGGGAATGTTATGGCCCCATCGCACTGACAAGCCGCTGGGCAAGCTTTTCGAGAAGATGAATAGCAGAAGATTCATGTACTTGTTGAGTACAATGGTCCTCTCGACAGCTGTCAGAGAGGATTGAAGGCTACACGATGTACCAACCATATACTTCTGGCATTGGAATCCTATCTAAAAGATGCCTTTATCCATAACGAGTTTTAATCAAACTATTTTTTATGTGAAAAATGAAAAATACTTACCACAGCCTGGCGATACGGTATCCTTAGTGACCTTAACAATTTTGGTGTTTCGGGCAACATGTCGAAAACGCTGGCTTGTTGCATGTCCTATACGACACCCCGTGTTTATGTTGGGCCGGCCGTTTCTAAGATACATGGTCTGAAAAATAAAATTCCTCAAGCTGGAGTGTCAATCGGCACATTGTTGCAAGATAAACGGTCTTCGAAAGGCACTGACACCAACAATTTCCCGTACTATGTAGGTAGGCGATATTCAAGGAACCAATAAATATTGTAACCTGTCAATATTCGAAGGTCCAATGCAACTTGGTGTCAACACATTTGCTGGCCATGCAGAAGAAAAACTGGTTTCCACTTAACCCCCAAAAGGTAGTTCTGTTGTGTTCTCCTGTAAACGTGGGACCCATGCAACCTCAAGATTCCCCGTAATGGGGTGTCAATTAATGTAAAAAATGAGCTCAAGTTTTTAGGTGTAGCGTTAGACGAAATACTCACAGTTATCCCATACATTAAACAACATATTCGTAAATCCCGAAAACACTAAACATACTTGAGGTACTCATACCAAACCTATTATGCAAACAAGACATTCTTAGTTCGTCTTTATACCACCTTGGTAGGATCTTGTATGTTCTACGGCAGTGTTGTTTACGTGTTGGCCACGAAAATAAGCATACAATACAAGCACCCCTCTCTCTAACGATGAAGATTTTTGAGTGCGAAGCTTCCTGGAGACACCTTTTTTGGTTGCCGTGTGAGGGTAGACTAAGTTTCGACCATGTCAAAATAGATCAAGCGGGCAGACGCGGGCTTAACAACGCGAAATGCCCAGGTTCGATTAAAACCCTTGAAACATTTTTTACTTTATATTCCCCACTATCATTCATCATCATCTTCCGAGAACATTTGCTATCCTGCAGGGTTTTTGTCGTTACAGATGCCATCACTGAGAACACTAAAGCTTGGCTTTAAAATGCTCGACCCAGAGCTGCACTTTGGGCTTCGCCTCTAATGCGATGTCTCCAGTACCATCCCTGTCCAGCGTCTTTATGTAGGGTGCCACAAATGGGGTTCGGCGCACCAGCGAACCTATATCAACTTGTTATACGGCTTTAAAATTTCATCAATGTACAACCACCTTTTGAACCAATTTTTAAGGATACATCCACATTTCTGCACTTTTTAAATCGCAAACCCATTTCAGCCCTTTATTACACAGAGTGAGAGAGGAAGCGTCTTAACTTCCTGTCTTCTCCTTAGATATCTGTAAAACATCCTGTCCAGACAACACTTCCTACACTTTTACCTAATCACATTTCCTAATACCTTTTACCCCCATACTAGCTCCGGGGTGGTTTTGTGCGATTTCTCAATTCTAAAAATTACAAAAAATCGAGTGCCGAGAAGTGCAATCCTGCATCACTTTCTGTTTAAAAGCAAAGCTTTCTATATCTACCAGCCCCCAGTCCTTTCGTGGCGTGGGAGACAAGAAACTTCCGACGTGGCTGTGGAGGCGGAGGGCGCTTTTCACTCACGGAGGACGGTGTAGATGGTGCGGCGATAGGCCACTAATACCCAGCGTTTCCTGTGCTCACCCCGGCGCGCGCGTCCGCGGCACCCTTCCGTCGGGTTTATGGTCTCCTTTACCGACGGTGTTGGTCCTGCTTTGGGCAGCTTCGCGTCTATTGTGCGCTTACTTCGCATGGATTGATTAACTTGTCAGAAAGCACCTAATGGGTAAACCGGACCCGACAAAATTAGGTGGTGTCGTACGGCAAAGATACGTTCACTATTGGTTTGCGGTTCGGGAAAACAAAACGTAAACAACACTTACAGACACCTGGCCGCTAGAGACACGCCAACTTTTGTGCAGTGCTTGTCAAGAATGGGACTGTCTTTTCTAAATTGCTGAATACCAATGCGGTTGTGTTTTAACAGGTATCCCGAAAGAGCAACTGGTTCTTATAAACTGCGATTATAAAAGGTCCCTCAGCTGTCTCCCAATTCTCAAACTTACGGAATTATTTAGTTTCAATCTGTATAAAATCGAATAACTAAGCACTAGACCGGATTGTTTCGGTGTCTGTGCTTGCATCGCGTGGTGGTGTAGCCCCGTGTTAGCACATCAGGATGTCTAGGTTAAGCAGTCTCACCCTTCAAAAGACACTCCTCTCCGATTTAGTTCTTGCGATGCACGGCGGGGTTAAAGTGGCGGCGTTCGCCGCTCGAGCCCGGCCGTAGCCGGCGCTGCTGCGTTCGGCGCACCCGCGAATCCAAGGTAACAGCTGGCAGAATATTTGGTTTCAGTCTTTTTAGAGCCACGTGTGTGAATTAAAGTGACGTCGCATGGGGAACTGTTAGGAAAGTCATTCACAGCTTTGTGTACCAACCACCTTCACACCGTTGATTGGAGCCAAATTTTACTGTGAACGTATCAGAGGGCAGAATTTTAGAATGGCGCGCCCAAAACTGCTTGTAATGTGTCATGTGCTGCGCAAGGTCACAACTGTAGCGCAACTATCTACAGCGGATGAGACCGCCATTGTTCTTGATGCAAATCATACTGTTTAAAAGTGTTTCCCAAAGTGTGTAATTTGTACGGACTCTTTGAGTGTGATGCGTGCATTGTCGTCTGTAAACCCATCTAGAAACCACATCATCAATCTGTTATCAAGACCATTATCTCCACATACACCAGAAGATGGTGGGTGCCAAGTCGCTCTGAGATCGCCGGGAATGAGACGGTTTATGAAGTGGCCGCTGGTACTACACTGACTCATACGTCTCTTCTCTTCTCTTGTGAATTTGGTTTATCGCTGTTCACTGCACGATCATGGTAAAGGGCCGGTCCACTCGTTATTACTGGTTACTTCGTACCTTTCGGGTACCGGGTACTGGGCATTATCTGTCTTTAGGTAGTTCACTTTAAGGTCTTCTAGGAGGTTAACAAAGTGCACTGTTGGGTTAGTTGGTAGTTTCTTTATTTATTTATTAATTCAAGATACCTTACAGACCCGCGGGGTGGGACATAGAGTAAGGTGCTACACCGCGAAATAAAACACGATGCTACACCGCCAAATCAAAACACGGACACAGAAAGACACCGGGACGAGCGTTGACTTCCAACTAAATAAATTACGATGAACCTTGCGCCTTTTATACACCTTCTTCATGTTAACATAAGTACAAAAACTCTAATATCCAGTATTACACCACCATACCAGTACGCATTCAATGTACTTGGCACAATCTATACAAACAACAAATCACGTCATGCCCAAAGTGCAGCACATGTTCAAAAGGAAATCTCTCTCTTTTTTGACAAAGCAATTAATGCCCGGCTTACACATTTACTACCATGCCTAAAACGTTTGTGCGCTTCAATAATTTCTCGAGTAGTTTGATTACTTCTTCTTCCTATCACCTCGCACATTTTAAACTGAGGTTTGCATCCGCAAGATTTTGAATGCATGGCCAAGCACCCATCGTTTTCTTCTTTTACATTGTTGTCGTGCTCCCTCAATCGCTCATTAAGGCATCTCCAAGTTTGACCGACGCACACGGGTCCACATTTCCTCAGTGGAAGGCAATAAACCCCACTATCGACGCATGGGACTTACTGTGTACGTTGCTTTACATGGCACCCACGGTTGTTCGCACCAGTTTTAGTAGTTTCTTTGGCGAATTTCACCAGCTTGTGGGGAGCGCTAAGCGCTACCTTCACGTCTACACGGTTGGCGTTTTTTTTAAACCGTGAGACAAGCCGTGATTGCACGGGACAACGGCAACATTTTCCCTCTCACTGTCGTGAGCAGACCCGTAGTTCGCATTCTTACGATGGCGAGATTTCACGTTCCTGAGAAGGCCTTCTGTCACCGATACGACCAGGTGGAGTGGGTAGCCAGACGCTTTATTGCGACATACTTCCTCGTCGAAGGCAGTTCGCACAGCACGGGGAGCGACTTACTTAAGGCGTCTGAGACGCACAGCCTGACTATTCCCCTGTTTACCAGCTTGGAATGTGCGGAATGCTACGGCAGAAGCGGTTTGTTGGTGCGAGGATCGTACCGCCAACACACGTTTCGCGTCTAATGCCATAGTCAAATCCACAAACCTTATTGAACCATTCTCCGGAACGTCATGAGCAATAACCAGAAGGGCTAGGTCTACCTTAAAAAAGATTAAGTGTTTCAGAGACGCATGCTTCCAATCTTTCCTTACCACACACGAGAAGAACAAGAAAATCGTTCACATAACGAAACACCTTCGCCATCCCTGCAGATTCCAAACGCGCCAACAACAACGTTTCCCACTTTGCAAGCACCATGTTATTGAGTATAGGGGCGATACAGGATCCAATGCAAATACCTTGTTTTTGTATGAAGACCTTTTTATTCCATGTAGCAAAGGTGGACGTTATATTCAAAGTTAAAAGTTCCAAAAAATTGCTAACACTGCACCCAGACTTATTCTAAAACGCAATAGCACCAAACTGCTCGATGCGCTCTTCAACACTACAAAGGATCAACTCATGTGGCAGTGAATAGTGCAAGTCCTTGACGTCTACTGCACAGGCCTGGAAGCTTCGTTCGTCGTTAGATTTAAGATAGGAAATAAATTGCTCAGAATTTTTTGTGTGAAACGGATCCTGAAAGCTCAGTTCATTTAGGTACTTCTGCAGAAAACAGCCTACTGCCTTTTGCCACGTGCCTTGTTCCGTGACTATCTCACGAAGGGGACTTTCCGGCTTATGCGTTTTGACAGAAAAAAACGTGGAAAGACTCAAATTCTTGCTGTTGCCAACCATCTTGGACAGCTGCCTCAGCTCAAGTTTTTCACACAATTTCAGGAGTGCCTACTTAACCTTTGACAGTGTAACTTCATTCCGTTCAATAAAACAAGACAAAATCACATCCCTCGCCTTGCTAATCAACATTGCCCTGGGCATTACACAAAACAGACCTTCTTTGTCTGCAGCTGAGACGGACAAATCATTCTCTTGTAAAAACTAAGATACACGGTGCAAGTGTAGCCCACTACCAGAAGACTTATAACGCCTAAGAATATCAACACCCTCAGACACCCAACGTTCATCTTCACCCACAGGAGCCAGACTTAACACTTGCCTGACGTGTGTTAGCAGCTCAGGGGCAGAACCTCGTGGTGGCACCGCAAACTTAGGACCCAGGTCCAAGAACTGGCGTACGTCTTTTTGTAGGCTGACATCTCCGTAGCAACGCGTCGTACTCGCCGTGAGCAGTCGTCTTACCAGCTGAGTTGAACGGAGGCTCGCGAGAATCGGTTGGCACAGGACTTCCGCTGTCTGGTAAGCTAAACGTGTCAGTTTCTGAAGCCTTCTTTTCTTCGCTCTTGGTGTAGGTGTTCCCTGTAGACTTCCAAGTGAAGGCAATCTCTCTATATACGGCCCTGACGCGACCGCTCTGAATGAAGTATTTTACAGATTCTGCTTCCATGGCCACTTGACGGAGGAGTGCTTCAACGGTAAAATGCTTTGGTGGTTCACCCGGCTTCAGCGCTCGGGTGAACCACCAAAAACCTGCTGCCATGGACTTTCCATAACCCGGCGTGTTCACAGTGGCGACCTATGCGGCTACTTGACAATAGCCTTTCAGCGACCTCGTGGCCCCTCAAGCGCCAACCGGCCAGCGGCGGTGCTGACAATAGCATTGCTTGGCGTCCCGCAATGCAAGCTTCGGCGGCGTGCCTCCGCATCTTTTCTCATGCCCTTTTGTGGCGTGTTTGACGACGCTGGAGACGTCTTCAACAAGCCACTCAACGAATATTACGACAAAGGAATGCAAGACGCCTTCATAGTGGTGCAACATCACCAGGACAAACGAGGCTCCAACCCCAGGCGGATTGCAACGGCAGCGGTAAGCTAACGCTCACCTGCGCAGGACAGGAGCGTGTACTTCTTGTGTGTGTAGCCCACGTGTGCGTGTGCGCGTGGCGCGTGCGTGCGTGCGTGCGTGCGTGTGTGTGTGTGTGCGTGTGCGTGTGTGTGTGAGTGCGTGTGTGTGTGTGTGCGTGTGTGTGTGTGTGTGGTGTGTGTGTTATTGCTGCTGTGTGTGTGTGTGTGTTATTAATTTTGTTATTGCTGCTTCCTGACGCCAGCAGAGAAAAAGGGTTAAGAAGAACGGACCCAACGCGCCTATTTAATCTCTCGCGCGCAGGAAGCGCACTGCCCGTTGTCTGATACCGAGATGTAAATACTCGTATAAAAAGTTTTCTTCTCCTTCCACTTCGTCATCATGACTTCCCCAGCACGAAACGAACCAGGGTCCACTTCGACCAGGCTACCCTGGTTCGCAACAGTAGATGGCAGCTCGGCCGGATCAGCAGCGTCGGCACCTTGGTGGGGTAAGCGCCTGAAGTTCTACCTCCCGTATTGCCAGACCTTGCTAGCGCAGCGCCGTCTGTTCTGGGTTTTGACTTTTGTCACTGGTTTCTACATCGTTCAATCAAGTAGGCGAGGGTAAACTATTCGGGGTGCAGCATCACGATGAAAAAGTTCAGAGTGTGGTAGCTCCTGAAAATTTGCGAGGAGTTGTGTCTTTTTGTTGGCCCGCAAAGCGAAAACACAGATCGTCGAGCTCATGGAGCCGATGAAGTCACTCTAGAGGAAGCCCAGGAAGCCGATGAGGACTTTCAGCAGCCGGCTGACAAGGTAAATATAAATGGTAGCGAAGATTCGGGCGAAAAGCGGTTCAGAACCTATTGCCAGCGACATCAGCATGGGGGCTTGTGGGAGTGGCGATTAAAGCGCGACTAGGTGAGGAGGGAACAAACACTAGTAACAAAAAAACAAGTTTTGTTCAACAATAAAACAACAATTATATATTACGAACGATACTTATTTCTGAATCAGATTTATTTAGGCACAGTGGGCATAAATTTATGAAAATGTTGTTCATTCTCAAAAACCTTTTTTGTAGCGCCCTCCGAAGAATGGCACACGTCATTGCTCTGTGATGCAGTCCTTGTAGTGCTCGAAAAGGAGCTCCTAAAGTTCGTCTGCTAGGAAACGCCCCTCGCGTGTTTTGGTGGTGCGCAATTGCATTCATTTTCCGTTGTTAATTTGGTGTGCACTTAATTTTTGCTGTGTATGGAGTGGCGAGGTGCGTTGTATCGTCGGTGAACACGTTTAGTACCGTGCCCGGCGGGCACGGTGAACTACGGGACGATGCTGCCAACGGTTGGAGCGGCGCGCTTTCCTCGGTACCTACGGAAACTAAAACAGCAACTCCCGTACGCCTGGCGTTGGACTGCACCATTTTCCTCTCATTTTCACAGGTAACGCGAAACTGTAGAACTCTTAATACGTGCACGGGGGTTTTGTAAGGGGACATGGTAGTGCTTCGAAAAAAATGGGTCTAAAGCTTTGTTATGTCACAGTTATCTCTTGATTTCACCTCAGGCTGGCTCGGAGCAAGTGGTGTCAATTACTCTAGGACTTGTCAGCGTATAAGCACTTGAATTTAAACGATTGGCTTTAATTGTCTATCTCAGTGCCTTCTCTATTGCAACGCTTGTAGTGATCGTTGCTTCCCGCACTTGTATGCGCAAGCATTATTTCCATCGCAGTACTGTGTTGTGCTGCTCCGTGCTGTGCTGCTGCCAGATCTTTCTTGCTATGTGCTTTTACATACTGCCGTCGCTTTCTTTTGCATGGATCTACTTTTCCTCTTTTTACTTATCGGTTGCGACACTTGCCTAAACAATGCAACCAGGAAATTGGAGGTGTGAATGCTGAGTGAAGTTCTGTAGAAACCCATGTCTACTTGATAAGACGCCGGGGCAGCTCGGTGTTCTCGCTGCACTTTCGTGAATCGGCATTCCTGCGGCCCGGTTTTCTGCGTCAAGATGCAGTGCCTAGTTTTTCCTCTTGTTTCGAAGTAGTGCTGCTGTTGAGACTTTCATTGCTCATAACGCTATGTGTTACGGGTAAAGTAAAGTTTTCGGCTTATTGTATTGTATTTTGTACTTATTGTATACGTGCTGAAATTGTACAGTGTGGTAAAATTGTTTTGTGTTTGTCCTGGAATAAAATTAAAATATCTTGATTATAGCATGACTATGCGTTATTTCTTCTCCTAGACCACAAGTACACAAACCGTTTTTTGATATGAAAGGGAAGGGGGGGGGGGTGAGAGTGGTCAAGTGTCATTTTGTGCTCTGTATCCCATGGGAGAAAAAAAATTCCGGTCGGAGGGGGGGCGGGGGGTACGTGCCCGGTTCCCGGTTCGTCACCCACTGCAATCAAAATAAACAACTGATTGCTTTTATACAGCAGTGGAAGGCATGAATACAGAATAAACGTTCAGAGAAAATGCAAGATGTTTTCATAAACACCGAGGCGAATCATACGACAGTATGCTTAAGTACGTTTCTCTAGTAACGAGTCTGTACTAGTTGGGCTGGCGTTGACTTGAAGCACACACGCCAAGGGCTTGCCAACTTGCGTCAGATGGCGATGACATGAGCCCTTAGCGATCAGAGGCCTGCTAGGGCTATTTTGAAGTCAAATTTTCAAGCTAATGCCACCAAAATGAGGTCACTTTCTGACCAGATCTTGCGTCACATCCTGTTTATTTTTTGTTGTGCCGGAAGTGTTCCCTCCTCACACAGATGGCGATAAGCCCCATGAGCAGCTTAAGAGCCGCCGTTTTCTGAACGTATGGGCATCTATGGAAGCTTCGCTACCAGATATATTTACCTTGGGGCTGACATGACAGCAAAGCGCAAAAAGGAAATGCGGAAAATGAGGCCATGGAAAGAGCGGCCGAGAGAGCACATGAACACAAGATGAAGGAGATGCAGTTTCAGATGCTCGCCGAACACTCTGCTCCATCCTTACGGGAGTCCGCGAGCATAAAAATCTAAGACCTTCTGCAGCCGTTCACGGTTGGTGAGGACATCGCTGGTTTTCTTGTGGTTTTTAAGTGCACGTGTGGGAAGGTACGTTTCTCTTCCAAAATTTGGCCCCTATACCTTTTGGCACTACTGCCGTGTTGTGTCGCAATGTAATCGCGCGGTTGAGTAAAGAGGATACGGAGGTGTATGACAAGGTCAAAGCAGCTCTCCTGCGGAGTAGGTACCACCTGTCGGCAGATCCCGCAGCATGAGCTAAGCCCGCAGCCGCGCAAGAAAGTTGCGAGTTGACCGCTTCGGCAAATCTCTAAACGTGAATTAGATCCCTAGCCGCGCACCTAAATAGCGAGCCGATTGCGTGGTAGATCGCGAAGCGCGAGCTAAGGTAGCGAGTTGACCGCGTTGACAGATCGCGAACTCCGAGCTAATTCCGTAGCCGCGCCGGAAAGTAGAGAGTTGGTCGCGTCGGCAAATCGCGAAGCGCGAGCTAACTCCGTAGCCACGGAAAGAAGTAGCGAGTCGACTGCGTGGGGAGATCGCTAAACGCGAGCCGAACCAGTAGCCGCGCTGGTAGGCGGCGAGCCACTTTTGTCGGTAGATCACTTTGTGCGAGACGAAAGCAAGAAGTCGGTTAACCGGTACGTGATGTGTCCGGACCGTGACAAAAGCCCAGTTTTGGACCCTTCGTCGGAAACATCCCATTAGTTTACGAACGCTGAGAAGCAGACGCTTGTCGTCAAACAGAACACGTGTCAGACGCGTACCTCTATCCACGAGAACGTGGAAGGCTCAGCCGCTTCAAACGTGGGCGGGCCGAAGGCGAAGGCCAGAGAAGCCGTACACCTTGGGGACCTGATGAAGCTACGGAGATCACAACCCACCTGTGTGGGCATTGGCCAGGCTTTGGAGATAGCGGAAGCTAGGGATAACTCATGTCCCCAAGCGGTGCTACTCCGGGGCACGTTTTTTTCCGCAGAGAGAGGCGGTAAATATGCGGATCTTCATGATCCGTACGGATAAGAGTGCTCAGCCCGAACAGCGGCCAAGCATATGGCACTTGGCTATGTCAGCTTAGAAGCGTTTGTAGGCCCCGGTAGCCAGAGTAGCAGGGGCGGCTACATGAAAAAGAAGTTTGATTGCGAGTCACCTGGGATCGGTGCATTGCCGCTCCAATGTGCCGTGATTGCCAAAAGAAGCAAACGGAAGCGACCGAGGAACAATCAGGATGAAAATCCAATGAAAGGAGGCGAACCCTCTCACTTTGCAGCATTCAAGGCTAAGATGGCCCGAAGCGGCAGAGCAAAACGAAAAACTCAGACGTCTGAGGGAAACAAAGAGGCCACTCCCTAGCCATGACAAAGGCCGAGGGGCACTGTGCCAAAAAGGGCAGAAGGGGGTGAGTAGGTTCACTTCTATCAGAAGTTCACTTCTTACAACTCGTCTCATACCACCCATAGTTTTATCCCTGGTCCTATACACCAACCACCTTATTTATCTTTTAACACTCTTGTTCTTCTCCCTGGCCCTTTACACCAGCCGTGCTCATAGTTTTTAACTGAGTTTATTTCGTGGTCCCTCCTCACCAAATAACTTTTTGTTTGGCGCTCTTTGCCCATGTCGGCTTTGCGCCAATAAACTCAAACCATCATCATCATCGTCACCCTGCACCACTGTCTTGCGGACCGAGTTAACACTCTGCGTGGAGTTAGAATTATTCCTGATTCCTTTTCTTGAAGCAAATCTCCTCTTTATTGGCCAGTCCCCAACCAGCCAACGGCTGTCTAGCAGGGTCTAGCTGGGTCTAGCTGAGAAAGAGACAATCTCGAATCGCGTCCTCTTTTTCCAATATTCTTCCGGTACTTTATCCTCCCCCATCCTGCCCTCCTCCATGGTTACCAGCCACACAGGTGGGTCAATCACGGGCGATTTCTTATGGGTTATCAGAGATCTATATATATCCAGGTCGTTTCCTAGCCCCCGTGTATTTCTGCAAGTCGGTAGCGAGAAGGTATTGTTCGAAAGTACGCAATGAAGGCGTTCGACCCGGCGGTATTTTTTGTAGAAACTTGATATACATTTTCCTGAATTCAATTACATTAGTGTATTCCGTATCAAAGTGCAACTATTCTTCGTTACAGGTGGTGTTTGTGTACAAGGAGTCATTCGAATTTATCACTGGATTCAAGAAACTACGGAGCCTTTCCGTAACATTTGGCATTCGGCGCTGCGCTGGTGACATAGAGGAAGTTCTTGGCAACCTCCTCAAAGGACTGCCACAGCTTGAAAAGCTTTCGTTGACATGCTGTTCCAAAGTGCGACTTGCAACCATATGCATGCACTGCCCCGGGCTCAGAAGTCTTAGCCTTAATAATTGCCTCATGTTGGCAGACGGGCCCGTTATGCCTGAAAATGCCTTTGAATTTCTTGAGTCCGCCGATGTTGAGACTTCGGATGTCAAGATGACTTGGAAGACAACACAGTTCGCTGACCTCATTGCTTCTACCAGTAAAAAGCTGCGTCGCCTTCGCGTGGGGAATGACGGTGCCTGTTCGCGTTTTCTAAAGATTTGCTGTAAAAACCGGTTCAAGATATCCTTCCCTTTCCTTGAAGACCTTGCCCTGGGAACCAAAGTCTCTCTAAAGGTATTGGGGTTATTGCCGGATAATTTGTTGAAAGTGTCCAAGATTATACCTGCCCTTCGCCGCATCGAGACGGATAGCTACGACCCGAGGCTTTTTTTTTTTTTGAAAGTTTTGATGATCGAGTAGCACTAGTGTCGCTTTCTTGGTGCTCGTGCGTGCACTGTGCGGTGCACTTTCCAAGATCTCCGAAACTGGTCGTGTTGCAAAGGCACTGGGAATAATTCTCGAAGCCGATGGAAACGGGCTGCCGGAGGATACCTTTGCTGTCTTGCCTCTGCGACCTACTGCAGTTTGGGATAAGGAGTGACTGCCCCATACCAGAAGTGCGATTGGAACGCGAATATCAAGAAATCGTCGTTCTGGAGGCCAGTGATAATTATGTGACACAGAACAGCCAGTACCATGTTGCGCTTCCAAGGACCGCTCACCAGTCAGCAGACCTGATATAAAGTTATAATAAACACAACGTTACATCATCAACAAACGACTGTTCCATACAGGAGCTGAACTCTTGCACAATAATCATAAAACATTGTCTTCGCACTTTTTTATTTATTCGGTGTTTTTAACCACTGGTGTGTTTTTCAAAAGCTTGTGTGTGATTGTTTTGAACGTCCGCACGGACAACGTTCTGAATGTCTGTATCAAGTGTCGTCAAATATAACAATAAAACGACTGCGCGGTTTCAGAGACAATTCGGCTTTTTTGGTGTCTTTGATGGCGTAAAGGAGGGCGTGTTCAAAAGGCATCCACATCAATTTGCGCTACTAGAAAATTTGCGGGGATTAGATTTCCTGTTAAAACAGCAATTGGTTATTATTTGCCCAGTTTTCCTTGAATAATGCAAAGTAAAGAAAGGGAAGAATAAATGCATGCAGCTGACAACAAGACGACTGCGTATTGCTGAACTGCGGAAAAATGTACCTGTAGTTGCTACGTTAGCGAGCCGTTATGTACAACGCCAAACTTACATCTCTCTGACGGGGCTTCCCTAGCGTGGTTTTTTGGTTGGGCACTGTAGAGTTGAATATCTGCCAGGATTACTCGGAATTTAAAAAGTACACTCAGTTCCACCCTGTGTTTATTCTTCTGTAACAACTGAAAGATGGTTGTCTTGTGTCGGTTTGAACAACACCGGAAACGCTTTTCAGAACGCCAGCGCTGTCGCCAAAATACTTCTGCAGTTCGCCCACATGAATCGACATCTAAATGTTAGCGGCTGTAGACTGCCTCCCCAGTCCCTCCATCGGAAAAAGGGAGAAGAGCCTGTGTCTGCGAGACCCCGCGCCACCTATCGGCGGGCCAGGAAACCGCCGGTGAGGTGGTTCCCAAACAAACCAATTGAACACGTCTGCTCGTCTGGGAGCCTTCTCCTAATCGTTCTTGACGAACTACCTACAGCAGACGGACACAAAGGGTCCAACTACAACAGCTCCGCTTTTAAAACTACGGTTTTTCTTGGTCGACACCATTTCCTTAATTTATTTCTAAAATACTATTCTTGAAATTCAGATTACCAGTTACAGTTAGCATTTTCATATTTGCAAAGGTAGATGGCTTTGTATGGATATTAAAAAAAGGCACCCAAAATTTTTTTGAAGAATCTTTTTTACTGAATCTTCTGAAGAGAAATGAGCAGTTAGCTTTTCTAGTTTCCAAAACCGAAAAATTGACAAGCGCCATTTACGAGCACAGATTGGCTTTGACGTCAAGATAGTTTATTGAATACATTTTTTAAAAATAAAGCGCAAGAAAAGCGCCCAGTAAAAAAGCAGGTGGTAAGCAATAGCAAAACTATCAAGAATTGTTCGGCACATCGGTTCACTGACACTGCGAATGCCATTGAAATATCGTAATAAATAACTCAAAGACGCTTCGTTTAACCACAGAGATGGTTGAAACGCGATGCTTTAGGCCGCAGCAAACCGAGCGGAATCAAGGTTGAATGTTGTGAGGGGTTATTCCGACATAGTCAGTGTTTGGACTGTGATAATGATGATGATGCCTTTTAAAGGGAAACTGAGGCAGTTTTCAATCTGCTGAATACACAGAAATTCGGAAGCGTTGACCTTTAACACCTTACCTACGAGGTGTTTTACTTTTTTTTGGTTGAAATAGTGGCGTAATAGGCGAATAAACAAGCGCCATCGCCACGCCCCCGCGATGCGCAGAGCGCAGGGGAGGGGGACGGCACGAGAGTGAAAGGAGTGGTGGTGACGTCGTCATGAGGAGCGATCGGGAGCCGCGGCAAGTGTTCGGCCCCTGCTGCTGCCTTTCTCAGCGTGCCGTCCACCAGCGTTAGCGTTCCTGGGCCCCGTGCTGTGTTTTGTTTTTATTTAGCAACTAGTAGTGGAAACTTTTTCAGTGCTGCGTTGTACTGCTTCACAATCGTGCCGAGGAGGCGGAGTAACCATGCCGAGGTTCTGCTCGGCATTCGGTTGCAACAGCACTTATGGCCGCGATAAAGTGGTCTTTCACAGCTTCCCGCGGGAGCCGAAACTCGCTGCTCAGTGGGTTGCTACTGTAAAGAGGGAACACTTCAAGCACACTTATGCGAGTGTGTTGTGTTCCAGACATTCCCGGACAGGCTGCTTCTAGGCAGTATCGGGGTGCCATTCTGTCGAAGTGCAACCTCCAGCACAGCCCTGTTGAGGCACACATTTTTGAGTTTTCTAGTAGTTGTGGCGCACCTGGGGTGCTTTTGCCTCTCTCGAACCTCCCGTATCTCCTGGCAACAGCAGCAATCTTCTTCGTCGTTCATTGTAACGCAGTGCGCGCATGAGCACCTGTTATGAAATCGTGCTTATCGTGATATGAGTGCCTCAGAAGGGACCACTACTGGCCAAAGCGTTTCAATATAGCTCATGCTGAACTAAGTGACGACGCCACTGCAGTTACAAAAGCACCAGCGGCGGGATATCGGCTCGAAAATTTGGGACACCAGTGGTGACGTCGCAAAAAACAGCTGTGAGGAGCGGCTGTACTACGACCTCACCCGCGCTCTGTAGCGCACGGCAGCGCTCGGTAGCGCGTATCGGCCGGCGCACTTGTCACACCATACCGACGGCCCCGCGACGGCCGACTCCGCCGCCTCGCCTCTCCGCCGGAGATCTCTTTCTTTCTCTAATAAAAATTGGAGTATCGTGTCGCCGCTGCACGACTGAAGCCGTTCGTGCGTAATGGCGTGTACGCTGCTTGTACTGTATGTACTCCTCAACTTCTTATTGGATCACGGACAAGGAAAAAAGAGCTGTCCGCTGCTGCCGCGGCAGTAATAATATGGATGTTATGGATGAACCCCCAGCGAAAAGGCCTGTGTAGCACTTAAAAGTTGCATATAAATTAGTGCGTACGTCAGCAGAAATTTAACCTCCTCTAATAGAGAAGGCCTTACTTTACACCATGGTACCGCATTTTCGAGAAACACTGTGCAAGAAAAGGGAAATTAATTGTTGTGGCTCAAGGCGCCACTCGTTGTTTCGAAGGAAATTTTCTGTTGCAAAGGTAGTTGCTTCTCAAACTAAGCGCACAAAATGATTCACAAATTGGATACGCAAACCATACCCCTTAAAAAAAAGCGCTCAAAGAAAAAAACTGACTTCGCCGGGAATTGAACCCGCAAAGTGGAGCGCAGGGGCGAGACGCGCAAGAGCACTGCGCCACCGCACAAATGCTGACACGCTGCGAAATAGCCGGGGTAATAGATGGAGGCCCATCCTTCCGTGTCATACGTCGGTGTTCACTAGCTGGTTTACAGAATTCCTGGCTGGTAAACTAAAATTTCTTAAATAGCGCTTGCTCAGCAAGGTTCCCCGAAGCCCCACAATAGCTTATCGTCATCAACTCCGCTGCTTCGCGAAAGCGCTCGCCAAAATATGTCTGCGCGGCTGCGACTGCGATTTCCCACTGCGGGGACAGTGTTTGCAGTACTTTGGTTTTACGTTTCACGTTAAAAACCTTGGCTGATATTGATTCCTTATTACCCAAATTACCCTACGTAACTCTTCTTCTGCACGAAACGGACCTTACATTTTCTACAGGCGAGCCGATCGCACACGCATTTACAGCTTGCAGCTCCGGGGTAGCGGCGTCGCCGAAGAGCACAGCAGAAGCGTCGAAAGCCAAAATACGGATTGCATTAGCGCTAGTGTTGAGTTGCATGGGTTTCGTGGACCTTACTGAGCTTATTACACTCTAGAAACTATCAAAATAGAGCCGCATTCATTGCGGCACGGATGTTGTCGGGGAGCAGTTTTCGCTTCTCGGTCGATTCCCGACGACGCGTCGGGCGACCGGTCGGGTGACCGATTTTGTTGGCTTCTTCGGTCGGCGAGTCAGTCACACTACGGCGACTTTCCATCAGCCGACGTGTTTGTGTCGCCGTCGGCGTAGTATGACAGCGCGGTCGGGCAACTCGGCAGTTGGCCGATGGTTTGGCGACTCGTCGGCGTCGCCGTCGCGCCGTCGTCGTGTCGGCCTAGTGTGAACGCGCCTTAACCGCGTCGACAACGCCGCCCATACATTACTGAAAGCCACGCGAAGCTAAAATTCTCAACACATGGGCGAGCGGCGCCGTCAGAATCGCCCCTCCATTGAGCGGCACAGAAACGCACGCATGTGTTGCCACACCTTGTTAGCGAGAATGTTACGCGTATTTGTGTACTAGTGTTACGCGTTTGTTTATTTTGTTCCTCGCACGGTATTGAGGTGTTGACATGCATTTAATGCGTACCAGTCAAGGTTTCCCAGGTGGGTGAACGTTGCCGGATGGGACACGTTTTCCTCGGAAGTGTTGTTATCGTCGCCGGCACTTGTCGCCGTCGCCGCTCGTGCACGGGCGAGAGGCTCGAACAGTACGGGTGTACGATAAACTCACTACTCGTACTGGCCATCGTGGGATCAATTAAACGAATGCAAATACAGCGTTTTCTACCGTGACGACCCGCTGGGAACGCGTTTCGTGCTCCGCCTCCTCCGAGGGTCCTCACGACGACGTCACGAAGACTTGACCAATCACGAACGGCAGTGAGGTTCGCCAAACTCCCCTAGGCACCCGTTGTTCATTTTTGCCAAAATAAAGTGCTTTGTAATAGGTTATGCCAAGTTTTGACTTGATTTTCGAGTTCGCCGTATGAAAAATAATAAAATGGGGGCAAATGCTCTTTTTGTGTAAAAAGTGCTTCAGTATCCCTTTAAGTGTTTCGAACATATTCATTCGGGGAAAGCGGCAGAGGTAAATTGTTCACTGCGCACATCCGCTTGATGGGCCTTTGTATAAACCCATTGTGTAAAACCCGGCTTCCATGAAGCGAAATTCGACGGCGAAGTTCACGCGGCGGGCGCCGACAACCAACGCGCCCCGCAGTTTTCGCCGACCCGACTTCCATGCAACATGAAGCGGCAAACGCCGCAGTGCAGCGAGATGAATGCATCAAGGTTGCCAGATGTCAAATCTAAAACCAGAAGCTGGTGAACATATCCACATTTTTAAGTTGTCTTTAATAAAAGGCAACTATAGACTAAGAAAACTTGATATAAATGACCTAACTAATGTTTTTTGTTATTGTAAGGCCGGTGTTCTTTTGAAATTGGTGTCATAGCACAAAGACATTACCAACTGGCAAGAATGAGCAAAACTGTGTGTGCTGGGCGTTTGCTTGCGAGCTTTGCAGCTACGTTTAAGTTTCCCGCGCTGAACGTTCCTGCAATGACCATCAATTGTTTCATTTCGGCTACACTTTTACCCACCGAGCTACCGTGGTTTTCTTTCTGGCAGTTTTCTGGACGCGGTGTTGACGATAAAAGAGCCGAACACGGAAAAAAAATTGGGCCCATCTCCCCGCGAGGGGGACTCGAGTAAATGCGTCGCATAGGGGGTGGGCGTATTGCGTTAACGTTTAGTGTTTGGGGAGTTGGTGGTAGTGAATGCGTTGTATCAGCAGCTTCTTGACGTAGTGTGAATGAGTCAAGGACATAAGGCGCGTCCGCTCCTTACATTATTTGTGGGGATTTCAATGCACACAATGTAATGTGGGGGAGCACGCACACGAGCGCAAGAGGGCAGAAGCTTGCTGACTTGCTAATTAATTACGGTATTGAACCACTAAATGATGGAAGCATCACATACCTCAAGTCCCCCACCGTCACCAGCTGCATCGATCTATCATTCGTCTCCCCTCCATTTTCTGGGCGATTTACATAGACCACTGACGTGGAAACGAGGGGAAGTGACCATTACCCTATTTTGATAACCGCCCTCGACGTCTCGGAGTCCTCTCGCTCTATGAAAGTGAAATGTACCAACTGGGATGCATTTACGAGTGCTTCGAGTAGACGTGTGACAGCTGTGACTGGGGATGACGAACTTGTTGACTCGATTGCATCTTGTTTGCGGGACACCACGCGCTGCGTAACCCATCGCCAGTACATGCCAAAAAAGGATCCAGAGTACCAGAGGTTATGCGCCATACGAAGGTGGGCGGAGAGGAAGGCGTTGCGTACTAAAACCATGGAGGACCTGCGAGCTTCTCGGCGAGCGCAAAGGCATGTCAGACGGCGCCTGAACAAGCTGCGCCAGCAACGTTGGAGGAGCTTCTGCGCTACGCTGAACGTCAGACAGCCTCTGACACGCATATGGCGAATTGTGAATGGAATGCGAAAATGCACCCAGCAGCTGCACCCGTTCATTGCCCTCTCCCTGCACGAGCGCGCATCTTTGAAAGAAGTGGCCGAAGAGTAGTGTAAGCTTCTATCATCATCAACAATGCCTCCCCAACGATTCGTACGTGCCTCTTCCTCCATCACCTCGAAAGTGTCGGAGCCAGCCCTTGATCTTCCATTCACTATAGAAGAGCTGTCTTCGGCTATCTTTGATGCGAACAAGCGCTCCACACCAGGCCATGACGGCGTCAGCTACGAAGCCATAGCCCATCTATCTCGACTCTCTAAAGTCCGTCTACTGGAATTCTACAATTCAACATGGCAAAAAGGTAAAGTTCCCTCCGAGTGGAAGCTTGCAAAAATTGTGCCGCTTTTAAAACCTGGGAAAGCGCCAACCAGTTATGCATCGTTCCGACCTATCGCCTTGCTCAGCTGTATCGGAAAGCTAATGGAAAAGATGATACATAACAGGATGGCATGGTTTCTCGAGAACAGAAAGGCTTATCCCCAGGAAATAGATGGTTTTCGTCAGAACAGATCAGCGATAGACAATATTGCTCTAGTGTCCTCACTTGAACAATCACTTAGTTCTGGGTGCACGCCAACCGCAATTTTCCGGGACATAAAGGCCGCGTTTGATTCAGTCCTACACACAGCAATTCTTGCCGCTCTTGAAAATCATGGCTTTGGGGGCACGTTATACGCATGGATAGCGGACTACCTTGATGGTCGACACCTTTTCATGACCACTCCGGAAGGCTCGACTTCGCATTACGCCGTGGAAAAAGGTGTACCACAAGGTGCCGTACTAAGTCTGTTGCTGTTCAACCTGGCCCTCATTTCACTCAAAAGAATCCTTCCGCGTGGAGTTAAGATCACGCTGTACGCAGATGATATCTGTGTGTGGTGTGCTTCTCGTTCCCGACGATGTACACAGCAGCGATTACAGACAGCCCTGTACAACATTTCTAACTACCTCGCAGCCCGCGGCCTTCAACTTTCTCCAGATAAGAGCGTGGCCATGCCTTTTACACGAAAAAATATGGATCGCTATCCATTGATACTGGGCGGGCGCATACTTTCGTATGCACGAGTTAAAAAATTTCTAGGAGTTTTAATAGACCGCAACTTGACCTGGTCACCCGAAGTCAAACGGATACGGAGCCGCATTTCTTCGGCCGCTCAGGTCTTTAAATGTTTGCGGGTCCTCGATGGGGCAGTGATTGCCATTCAATGGTTATGCTGCACAAGAGCTATGTGGATGGAGTGCTGCGTTACAGCCTCCCTATCCTGCATAAAATATCTGAGACAAGCAAGAAAAGCCTCGAGGCAGCCAGAAACAACAACCTACGCACCTGTCTTGGACTTCCTAAGGGATCTTCGAGCGTTGGAACCGTGGCAGAGGCACGTTGTTTGCCTTTCGAAGTTATTAGACAAGAGACCATCCGAGTCCACTTGAAACATCGTCTACACGCAAGAAATCATTTCCTAAGTCGTGTCCCCTCCAGGTGCCAGGTGCAACAGCTCCGGATTCGCCCAGACCATTCAGAGCATACAACTGTCTGTTCCAACCCAGCCCTCACCAATAATTCCGCCGCATTTCCCTCCGTGGAACCTTGCTCCCCTACAAATTGAATGTGGTATTCCATGAATTGGCCCCAAGAAGACTATGCCTCAGTCAGAAATCCTCCACATCGTTTTAGACTACATGTATAGAACGCATTCAGCAAGAACATTCATATTCACCGATGGTTCATCAACCATGCAAAGCTCTTCTTCTGGTCTATACATACCACAAACTGGTGAAATGCTTTCATTTCGTCTTGAGCGACAAACATCTTCGACAGCAGCTGAGCTCTACGCTCTGAAGGAGGCAATCGTTTACATCCTGCGCCGTGAGCCGCACCAATGGAGTATCTTCACGGACTCCAAGGCAGCTCTGCAAATTCTATGTAGGAGAAGTAGATTTCCCCCCCACCAAATCGCAGCCTGTGATATATCCTACCTTCACCATCTTGCCTGCTCTGCTGGACACAACATTAAAATGCAGTGGATACCTGGACACAGCGGCATCAAAGGTAACCAAAAAGCCGACGAAGCGGCCAGTAAGGGCCTTCTTTGCCGAAAATACCGCAAGGTGTATTTCACGAAAGGAGAAGCTTCTGCTATGGCTCACCACTTTGCGGTGACTGAAAGAAGCTGTCTATGGAGCAACTTACAAAATACTCGATGCTTTTTGCACACTCTTAACCCAGAATTAAAGTCAAGACTTCCGACACAGCTTCCTCGTAACCTGGAAACGTTGTACCATCGTCTACACCTGAACTGTGCCTACACAAATAGCTACCTATTTCGCCTTGGAGCGACGGCAAATCCCCACTGCGACAAGTGTGGTTGCGTCGAAACAATTGAACACATTTTATTAGAATGTGCGGCCTACATGGAACCGAGATCCCACTTCCTGGAAAGCATGGAACGTCTACATCAGGGACCAATTACTCTCAGAAATATTTTATGACCATGGATTCATCCGTCAAAGCAGCGCCAAGCTCTACGGAGTTTATTCTGTTATTTGGATAAAATTGGCCTAATTTCAAAATTGTAAATTATGTGGCCCAAGCTCAAAACAAAAGTCCGCTACCGCGCCAAGTACACGACATTTTTTTTTCCTTTTCTTTCCTGCCCAGCTATTCCTTGGGCCTTTTCTTCCCCCATCTTAAACCCACAGCAGAGAAGCATATAGGCGTCTGTAAATGCCGGCAAACCTCTCTGTTTTTCCAATAAAGAGCCTTCTATCTCTCTCTCTCTCTCTAGCCTTTGATTCTGTGTCGGTTTTGTGGCGCAGTGGGAAGAGCACCATGTACCTCGCGTTCCGCCCACAGGTAGTGAATGCGTTGTATCAGCAGCTTCTTGACGTAGTTTGAATGAGTCAAGGATATAAGGCGCGTTCGTTGCCTTTGAATCTGCGTCGGCTTTGTGGCGCAGTGGGTAGAGCACCCTGTACCTTGCCTTCCGCCCGCAGGGTCGTGGGATCGAAACCAGGCGCCGATAAGTATGATTTTTTTATATAGTGTAGGGGGAGGGGTGCGGACCTGTTGTTGAGAGCGAGGAGGGTAGCGTGATGCGGGAGAGGAGAAGTGGGGGAGACGGCGCGCCTGCGAGCTGAGCTGTTGCGGACGCACGGCGGACGCTACATGTGAGTTAAAGAAATGCTCTGCGTTTAAAAGGAGCGTCTGCTTTTTGGCTGCTGAGTGCTCAGGTGCTCTGCGCAGACAGGAAATAGAAAGTTGTGATTCGCTGCAGCTTCAAAATACAGTTCGACGCTTGCGCTCGCGTTTGCCGCCGCGCGTCTGATATCTAGGCCGCGCAGATCGCTTGCGAACAACCGTTTTCACAGCGCCGGCGGCGCAGCGGCGGCAACGGGCGTTGTTCGCCGCATATTCGCCGACATTTGGCTGCATGGAGGTCAGCCTTAAGTTGGCTTTCCTTCAGGGCATTTTGGGCGCAAAAATTTGGAGTTTAGAGTTTCAAAAGATGGGCGTTCTACCAGAAAAAGCGCCACGTTTCTCCTATATTTCATCCTCCCTATAATCATAATTATCGTCAGAGAAAGTTGGCTTTTCTGCACTGTGTACTGACGCAGTGACCGCACGTTTCGTGTGCGGGCGCAATCAGTGAGGCGACAAAAGATGTATGTTTAAAACACCTGACATACGCAGGAGAATTTCACAGGCAGACGCACCAATCTATTCCTGTCTTTATTATTCGGGCAGTGCGTCCAAAACACGAACCCTGGTAGCCTTCCGCGCATCCATTGTTGTTGTTTATTCGTCTATTTAACAGCCTCAAGGCTTGGTGGAGACTAAGCGGGTCCGATCTATATTCAGGAAACTAGGTTGGCCTCCCGGATATAGTGCAGTAGGAAACGGTAGGCAGGACCATGGAGCCACCGATGGTAATGCGTGTATTGCTGCAAATTTAGGCCTGCTGCAATCAAACATTTCTTTCGAATGTCCTTAGTTCCAGGGCATGTTCATATTAGGTGTTGAAGGTCTGATAAACCGTTTCCTCACAGCAGGTTGGACATTTCACATGTCCTCGGTAGTCCTCATTCCGTCCACTCGTGCGGGCAGGAGTAAAAGCCACGCCCAGTCGGATCCTTCGTAGTACAACCTTCTCCATCCTGGTAAGATTGAGGGGGTGGAGAACCGAACACGGACGTATGAGAGCACGCCTTCGGCGTCGAAGATCCTCCTTTGCAGCCATTCGTGTGGCCCATGAGTCACTTGGGAGATGGGCGGGGGATGATGGGGCCGGGCAGTTGTGTGACAGGAACCCATAACCGTACTTTCCTCCTGGCATTGTTTCCGATGGGGCTGTTAGCCGCCCGAGACGCCCGCCCGCACATTCATGCGGAGAAGGCATACGAAAGCTGCACAAGGCCATCATCAAGGCTGCAGAACACATGAATGAAGAAAGGTGGCGAAATTATAACCGACTACTGGATATACTAGCCGAGCCCCGCTAGGGTGCTTCGCCTTGCTTTCGGTGACCGAGTTCGTCCGTACCAGCTCAACACGGGCTGAAAAAAAACCTGCCTCCGCGATATGGATTTAGCATGGGTTTCTGCCCTGTGGTCTGGTCAACAGCTTGGTTTGCTTTCAACGTCTTTACAAAGCTGGAAAGGTTTAAAAAACGACAACACCATATTGTGCTTCATTTCGTCGCCCTACGTTTTAGCGTACGATATCGGAACATGTAGATGGATGTATAAGTGTGTGTAACACCACGTTTTCTTTGACCTTTATAGATACTTTCAATTTTCTTCCGTCGCTGCTATGGGTTTTGGTAAACATTCGCAGTATAGCTGGATTAGAATTTTAATTGCGCTTGGACGTTGATCTCTGCTCTTTATAGAATGAGAAGTACTTTTTAACTTCATTTATATATTTGACATAACAAATATACCGCTGTTTTACTTTGTCCTCGTTCCGTATATTGAACACTTTAGGATAACATTTCAGTTTTTCATTCAAATATACTCTCATTTTTTCCTATATAACCATGGCAGCGTCCTTTTGGCTTCTGATTGTCGGTTTTACTTGAACCGTAGTGCAGTCATTTTCTGGCGGCTGAGAAACGTGTGACTATAATCATGCAGTTAGTTATACCTATTTCTCCTTTTTCTTTTTTATAACTTTCCCGATTTTCTTGCATTATACCACGTCACTTTCCTGCTGCTCGCGACGTTTTTTTCGCTTCTTCCCTCTTTTAGCGAAGTGACATTCTCTTAAACTTTCTCGCCTTTGGTCACAGAGTTGTCCCGTTTGGCAACATTTGTAACGAATTCTGCTGGCGAGGCAGGCGGCTAACTCAAGCTTTTGGTTTCCCCTTCCTTCCCGCAAGTGTCTCGTCCTACAGATGATTTTTTTATTTCGTTGTTACGCGTACAGTGATTCTTACTTCCAGTTGTGGCCCTCACATCTGCTCAGAGTTATTTTATGTAGTTTGATGTACTATTTTGGCATAAATACCGCACAGGGTTCTTTATTTAGGTTGGGTGTCTGCCATCCATCGAACGCTTTCTGCGAACCTTCCAGGCCTTTTCACGCCCCACGAGGAGGCGCCTACTCCAAGCGAGAGTTTTGCCGGCACACTAAGCGACCAACCAGTCGTAAAATTAAACAAACTGCAGCTTCGCTGAAAAAAAATTAGCTGTGGCTTAGCTCGCCTATGCCAGGATATACGTAGCGTGAGCTAGGGCTCAGGTGGTTTTTCTAAGCTTTCCTGCTTGTCTAGGAGTAGCTGATTATCATGCTTACTGCTGCTTCAATGACACATACACGGTATACGTATTATGTGACACATTTATATTTATCAAGCGGCACCGGCACAGCGTCGCCAATCGGCCTGGAGCAAAGCTGGTTCCACAGGCGCACGCCGGTGTTGCTGCGACGCACGAGCCATCGGTTCCACACCTGACCACCTCTCGCATGATCATCAAGTGGACCGGGCCGCCACGTGCGGAATGGAAGACGCTGGTCGCGTGGGGTGTGTCAGAGACGCCGGGCAGCGAGCAACGTTCTGTGCGCCGTGTGACGTGACTGCTCTTCGCGCAAGCGCAGCACGGCTCTCCAGGAGCCACGTGAGACTGCTCAACCTCGGCCAGTGTAGCTTACGCTACAAAAATTGACTCACTATTCTTGACGGGCGAACGTGGACGTTCAGCAAGGCTAGTGCAAAACCGCTACTTGTGCTGCTGAACCCAAAGACACGGGTTCCGTTCACGGTGGCGACGGCCGCTTTTTTAATGGAGCGAAGAGCAAAAACTACCGTGTGTTCCCATTTCGGCGGATGTTAAGTATCCTCAGATGGTCAAAAGTAATCCAGGGCTTCTACTACGTCGCCCCTCAACGCCTGTATAGCGTCGACGTTAGAGCCTTATATTCTATTATAAAAACACTACACCTGCGAACGGGGTATACAGTGTTTTATTGCGTAGGCGGAATCGAATGTACCCTGCCCCTCCGCTCTCTCAAGGTGCTCGTGCAGGCATCCGAGTAATATATATTTGAAGTATCGTGCTATAGCACCACCAAAGTACCACGCCAATGCCAGCGCCGTTTCCTTGGCGACACCTCGTATGCACTTGCCGCAACAGGTGCTGCAGCCCCGTCCGAAAGTCGTTGGGCGTGCGGTCATAACTGTAAAAGCTTACGCCCCGTGCACAGGCGCATCATCTGTAAATCGCGGTCTCCACTGCATCGCTAACGACAAATTCCATACCCTTTGTCATTGTGGCGGCGTGTAGCCGGTAGGAGCGTATGCCGCCCAGGATACTCCAAACGTGTTCGATTGCGTTAAGCAAGGAAGCTACATATCCTTGCTATGCGGCTCGAAGTAGTGTAACGCGCCAGATAAACGTTGACAAGTTGAAATGGGGATCCTTTTCGGCCACTGAAATCTTTACACGAGGGCGTCTTTGCGCTTCGCCTTTATCTAATAAAGCTCATCGCAGTTGGGATTCAACCCATGTCCTCCGGCTCAGTAGCGTATCGCAGAAACCACTGAGCCACCCCGGAGCGTCGGATATCCCGGGCAAGCATGCAGAAGTACATACCGGACAAGGTATAGATAAACAGCTTCGGTGCAGAAAAAGTTACTTGAAGAAATCAATTGTTCTAACTTCGGATAATGAAAGGAGGAAATAAAATAAGAAAAAAAAATGTTCACAGTTCGATAATACACGCTGAAACTGCAAGAGCGAAAACAACTACCAGAAGACATTCGAGCATAGTCAGGTTTATTTATAATTACGGTCAAGCGGACCGGAGTTGAGTGTCGGAGCTTCAATATAGTTATTTAAGACAGAAGTTTGTGGCGCAAAAATAAAATTTTCCTATCTTGTATTTATGACGTTTCACCATGGTACCGTAAAGAGAGTTATCTCTTTGGATTGGCCTTAGACGCTCAGTTGTTAGGGGCCTATAACTTTGTAAATTCTGCGTTTTAACTGACCTGCGAACTAAAGAATTTCAGCAAAGCATGGTTGACGATTGAAGAGGGATACAAGAAATGTACTGGCCCGGCAAAACCACCCCCGATAACCTCCAGGGCAGCTAAAGCGTTCCATATGTAAGTGTAAAGCTGCACGTACACGGCCATGCCTACCCTGGAACACAGTAAAGGGAATAGTGGACATCTTTCCTAAATGCTGGTGTACAGCTGAGACTTACTCCAGCTAGATGGCTTCTCCCAAATACATGTCTAGGCGCTGTTGCTGATTGTGAGTTCTCGATTATTTTGCTTTCGCCCCACAAAGGAAAATTCTACTGTATAGTTCCAGTGGTAGTGCTGTGGACAGAAGGTGGTCCCTATGTTAAAGTGGTCCCCGACATCTGAAGTTGTTTTTAACAACCGGGAATATCTCTAAGAAAGCCGTACTGGTTTCTTTTGAAGCTCTATGGCTGCATTTAGAAAACAAAATTCAAATTTAGGGTTTTATTGTACTGCCTCTAAAAAAAAGCTCTGAGGTACACAGTAGTGAATGGTTCCAGATTAATTTGTACTACTTCGGTATCTTTAACATGGCCAGCAATCTCCACATGTGGACGTTGTTGTTCTTTACAGATATTGGAAAAGGGGCCGTGATTACGGGTAATACAACTCACGTCCTTAGGCTCCGCAGAACAAGGACTTAGCTACTGCGTCACCGCAGCGGACATGGCTTTATCTGCCGATCCCGAGAAGGCGGATACGGTGCCGGCCATGGTGTCTGCCTTTCAAGCACCGGAGAAACGTGAAAACATCTGTCTGGGGAGATTACTCTGCACGTCGAAGATCCACAGGGGGTCGACATTATTCAGGAGCGCTCCTCCACTACGGTGAATCTCAGCCCAGGTAGAGCGTGAGCGCGTTGAACTCCAATCTTCGAACCAGGTGGACATCGAATTTTTCAACTAATACTTCCTCTACATGAAGGCCTAAGTAAAGTAGCAATGCGACACGAACTATTGATACAAGCACGTTTCATACGAAACGCCAAGCAAGGCGAACAAGCAAGGAATCAATATATATTAGTGGCGCGAATCTTTAATAGGTATCGCTAACTGAAGTCAAGAGTTGCCACTCCAGCCACGGGAGCATGCTTAGGTGCCAGAGGGAATTTCCCAGCTTGGCATTCTATTGGGATGAGCACAATTGATGATGTTAAACAATAATGAGGCGTTTGGCAACCACTGTTGTTCTATTTGTTTTGTGGCATACGTCATAAAAAGGACACAATGCCCTTTAACAGCGTTATGACAATGTCACAGCGTCGCCAAGATTCTCGTCGAGGGCGTCAACGACCTCAACGTTACCAGCTAAAAGAGGGATGCCATAAAGGACGTGTTTACAAGCTGGCTCACTACGCCTAGAAACTGAGGGCTTCAATAGCGACACGCGGCCACCATAGGTGGAGAACAGAATTCCTGAGAGTGCAGCTGTCACACCACAATACATAAATGCTTGGAAATGCGGATCGGTTTGGCAACGATGTGTTGCTACCCTTCGAATCGGCAAACACTTATTACCAAGCCACGAAAATATACACAAAAAGAGCCCAGAGGGAGCCAAGGGGCCAACTTCAAATTTAAATATTGGTTGAGGGCCATAACGTAGCCAATTTAGAGAAATTTGCTATGTTCTCTGAATAACAAACGACCCTAATCACTGCCAACCCTAATCATTGCCCTAATTGCTGGGTAGCCGGGCTGGAAGTTCCGGGAGACAGTGAAGTGTTATTCCAAGTGCTTTTCTATGCTCAGCTACAGGAATGCTCAGCGTGTGCTTTACCTCTCAAACCACGCTGCCTGGATAGTTGCATTGAGCCTCTACAATTGCATGTTCGGGTGGCATTGCCGCTTTTAAGTAGCGATTCGTTGTCAAATTTTGTTTCAAAACAGACAGTTTTTGACCATCATTTGGAGCAGCCTGGCGCATGCTTTGGTCATGATAACGTATTTCTCTTTACTTTTTTACCTTATGGAAGTAATATTTTTGGCAGACGAAATGTTCCCCGCCGTTATATTCAATGAAAGTAGTAGAGGACCGCCGTGCGAAATGCTGAACTTTCTACACATGAGGGGAGTTAGGTGCAATGAGACGTGCAATGAGACGTGCAATGAGACGCTTTACCAAATAGGGGAACAATGGGGCCGCAAAGGGATTAACATTACTAGAGATAAGTGCTCAACAAATGAAGAAAAATACAGTTACTTGAAAGACGATGCTTCAAGTGCTAGCTACTTGGCATGTGGACCTCCCTACGGTACTGTTTTTGCTAAATTGTTTTCCCGAATACAAGAAAGGAAGCGTACTGCAGTGCACGTTGCGTGCGCAGTAATAAGGTAGAAGGAAAGGCTTGTGTTAGGCTTGGTTTCGAGCGGCTGTGAGAAAAAACGGAAGCGAACGTAGCTCATGAAGAAGAAGAAGAAAGAGAAGCGCTGAATATTTCCCCACAGCAATTTTGCTTTATCGTGTTTGGACTTTTAAATGGCATTGGTGGCCGTCACACGGGGTTGCATCACAATAGCAGACCTGCAGTCCAGATTTTTCAAATAAGCAGAATCACTGCAAAAGCAGAATCACTGCAATTTTTTTTAAGCCAATCGCTGCTCCCTTGATGAATGCACTGGAGGTGGGTTTATTTGAAATCATTGCGACCGTGTTCGCATCGTTCCCCCTTAATTGTTTGGGCAGCGGGTTTTCATCTCTCCTTTATTCGAAACCTTCTTACCGCCATGTATTTAATCACGATACTCATTGTTTGGATGTTCAAAGACAAAATTTTTGATTTGTCGTTCTGTGTGCCTGTCTGCCTCGCTGCACCTCATTCAGCCTTCCAGAAAAGAGATAAAACAATTGGTCAAAAATTTACGTTTTCCAGAACCGTTCACAACTATGAAACTGATGCGTTGAGCCATGAATGTCCTAATGTTTGGCGCAAACAAAAGTGACCTTCATTTTAGGGAGAAATATCAACATTTAAAAGTATCACTCGCGTTGTGCACACGTTGGCTTAGTTTGTACGATGACAATTGAAAAAGAGACCGTCAAAAATGACGCCGCCAGGCTGCAGCTACTGCGACACAAAATGCAGCACAAAATGAACACAGCCTTCTGTAGTGCTTCTCCTGGTCAAACAAGCAAGACAATGTGAAGAGGAAAATTTCAGCTGTCCGAAGAGATGGCGTGTGAGCCTTCGTGGGAAAAATGAAGTGCACCGAAGAAACTACAACTATAGTCATCATGAGAGGAGCTAGAGGGAACGGGAAGAGCATGCTAGGTACAAATGGACAGCGAAAAAAAAGCCGCCCGCATCTTCCCACGGGGGCAACTCGAGTAAATGCGTCGCATCTACTCGAGTCAAGCAAAGCGTCACGTCAAGCGAAAGCCAAGCAAATACGCCCTTGACTGAATTCCGAACGCGCGCTCCGGCGCTTATATACGTTGAGGGGACTGCGTAAGCAGGTCCCAGTCGATGACGACGTTGGCGTACTTGTAAAGCGGCGTGGACTCTAGGTGTTTAAGCCAAGCGCGGATGTTGCTTCGCCGGAGAACGGCACACCGGTTGTATGCGCAGCGCGCCCGAAGGAGAGGAAACCGCGGAAGAGAGAGTACTGCACATGCGCCGGCCCCAGCGCGTCTGCCGCGGCTATGACGCAACGTGCCGCGGCTATGACGCAACACAATCCAACACAATCCACTTTAATCCAATCCAATCCAAATCCAATCCAAGTCAAGCCAATCCAATCCAATCCAAGCCAATTCAATCCAATCCAATCCAGTGCCTTTCGCGAGAGAGTGTTCGCTATCGCCTCGACTCGACGCGCATGCGCAGTGAGCGTGTGGACGGCGCCGACGCCGACGCCGGACATCGTGCGACTAACAAATGCTTTGCATTTAATGTATCAGCAGCTTCTTGACGTAGTTTGAGTGAGTCACTGATACAAGGCGCGTTCGTAGCCTGCCATTCTGTGTCAGCTTTGTGGCGCAGTGGGTAGAGCACCATGTACATTGCGTTCCGCCCGCAGGGTCGAGGGATCGAAACCAGGCGCCGGATAGCATTTTTTTTTATATAGTGTAGTGGGAGTGGTGCGGACTACGACTACGGACGTCAACGCGGGTGACATCGTGAGTTACTGAAATGCTCTGCATTTAAAAGAGTAGCGTGACCGGCGCCCCAGGACAATACAGTTTTTCTGTGACGTTTCCCGTGAAAGAAGCAAACACGCCGAAGTTTTTGTAATTGCTATTGTATAAACAATGCGGGCCCTAACTCTTCATAAAGGTAGCGTTGTTTCGAAACTACGAGGTAGCGCTTGGCAAATGCACGTGTTGTTGGGATGGGGCGGCGCTTTGAGGTTTGAAGGAGGGGGGGCGGAGGGGCGGGTGAGATAGGCCCTGCAGATGAGCACTGTACCAATTGCCATTTTTTTTACTTTTGAACATCAGTTAGTGTAATAACATAACTTCATAAAAAATAGTTCATCCGGCGGCCCTCAGCATGCGGCTATCATATGACTACTGTTTGGTGCAACGCAACACAAAAATGGGGCTGATTGAAATAACACAGTTAGTGATTTTGTAAATAATACTACACAAAAAATATTGAAAAGTTTAAAATAGCCAGATTCAAGCTTAGTCCGTATGGTACGGCAGTTTTGTAGGTGCATAGCGGATGATACGCTTCGCCTACGGCGTTGCTTTTATAAATAAATAAATGTTCATGAAGTTACCTTTCCATCTATTAGCCGGTCCTTTTATAAGGAGGCCACGTCTGGTCAGACAAAGGTTCACAATTTGTACTCTTTGTTTATTGTTAGCGAGAGAGAGAGAGAGAGAGAGATAGATAGATAGATAGATAGATAGATAGATAGATAGATAGATAGATAGATAGATAGATAGATAGATAGAGAGAGAGATAGAGAGAGAGAGAGAGAGAGAGAGAGAGAGAGAGAGAGAGAGAGAGAGAGAGAGAGAGAGAGAGAGAAACTTTAATGAAGACCAGCGAGGTTAGCTGAGCCGTTCCACTGGCTTGCTATGCTAAATGGTAGAAACTTGGTATTTCGAAGCGACACCAAGTATATTCATTTCATGTGCCTTGAATTGGTTGTTTATTTAGCTCGCGTAGTTCAAGTGGGTCCTGGAAACGTTCAGAGTTACTTTTACGTGGATGAAGCTACGCGTAATGAATATATTAGCAAACCGAAAGAGCGGATTGACGAATGATTAATATAGTTTACCAGCGCACGTGCCAAGTTTACGGGAACGTTTACCAGCGCACGTGCCAAGGATACGATACGGGAATAATAAAGAAATGACGCTGAAAATATTGGTACCATAAGAGTATAAAATTTTCAACATAATTACGAGAAACAGAGAGAGTAGTAAAGCTGATATTTGGGAAAGGGAGGGCTAAAGCCACTTGGTAAGGAAAACGGGTTAGGAAGGATGGGATTACACGGGTTGCTTCAGTTCCAGGCACTTTTTCTTCACTGACCGTTTGGAGGCTTCGCCGGGGTCTTCCTTCATCAGACTACTCACGACAGACCACATTTGGTTGCAAATTTGCCGATTTCGTGTAATAAAGACTTATCTTATGCGGCCTGTGCTTCTTGGTGTAAGGAGGTTAGATCAAAGTGTCGAATGGTGTCTTAACGATGGGCATGGAAGAAAGGGCATACACATACTAAGTGGTGAAGGTCTGCTTCGGTGTTCTTGTTACACTAGGGAAAATGTGGAAGTGAGGGTGTTGTGGAGCCCTTTGTCAACTTCTGAAGTATGTGTGGGGTGTAAGCTGCATGGGCGCAAAGCTTGTTCATGAATACTTCTTCGGCTCTTGTTAATGAGGGCATGTTAGCAAGATACCCATATGGTGTCACTTGTTCGTACTGACATTTCTTGCGCTTCTTGAGTCGCTGGATGAGTAGGGCAGGTGAAGTAGCCGAGGTATAAACTAGCGGAGGCCTTCCGCCGATGCATGGATGTACATGTAACCAAATAAAGCAATGTATTAGCAATCTCCTCCTGCAAGAATTTTGTTAAAGCGATGAGTATTAGCTGAGAAATCGTAAATCAAAAACCGCGCATGATCGTCGCGCCGTATTTCCTCCTCCTTTCAACTGTTTCTTCGCTGTTGGCCTCCCCTCCCATGATGCTCCGCTCCTCAGCGGTGACGTACTTCCTCTATTGCGCTCCCACAGACTGCCGTCTGCTACGCGCCAGCTCTCTCGGCTTTTCATCTTTGTAGACACCATGGACACTCCTATAAAGGCTGGAAAAGCGAACGAAAGACCTGACCGCATGTGTGCGGCCTGGCCTTGCCCTTTCGCGGTGTACGTAGCTGCAGTTGGTATCGGCGGCGAATTCGCAGCCGCGCGGGGAGAATCGTGCGCTCGTTCCCTTTGGTGCACCACGCACTGTTTATCCAAAAAGCGCGGTCTCAGATGTGGCCCCGCTGGTGCCGGGTGTTAGTTTGCGGTGGTTGTAATTCCTACTACCGGCGGCATGTGAAAAAAGACATTTTCAACCGACACAGAACCCGTGCACAAAACGCGCCGGATCGGATCGCTTTATCAGCGGCGATGAACGGGAAGGCGCAGAGCAAACCAACGCCGCACTCGATCAGCGAGAACCCGTGTTCTGGCAAGCTGCACCCATGTGTTGCATTCAACACTGACGGGAAAGCGTTTGTTTGCACTTGTTTGGATACTCGTAAAATGTCCAAACACTCCGGCACTCCGCTAGCAGATCAGCCGGCGAGACATTTCGGAAAACATTTGACAGATGGCGCCGTATGCATTAGTGTGTCGCTACGCAAAACTGATGAGACGCTCTACTAAAACAAACTCCCCTCGCGGTGTTTACGTAGCGGGACGCAAAAATTTAGCGTTTAGCGTATGCAAAGGCCACAAACGCTGTACTAAAACTCTATTAGCAGCAAAATAGCGTGCGTAGGTGAGACCGCTTGCGTTTACAAAGCTGCACGCCGAGCGCGTACGTTTCAAACCTAGTGACATCGTTTAAATACACTGTCAAGCACAGTGTAACGTAGTCAGATATCAACCGTATGCTCAGGCGACAAGCAAGAGCTTGTTTTATGTGGGGCGGAGATTGCGCATAAAGGCCCGTTCGCACTTGCGACGAAAGCGAGTGAAAGCGGCAGGAATTCCGTCGCTTTGTCGCGCGACGATCGTTTTTGTCGAATGGTCGGGACAAATTTTCGTCGCGCGACAGAATTCCCGTCACTTTCGCTCGCTTTCGTCGCAAGCGGGAATGGGAAGTTCTGCCGCTGCCGTCTGCTACGCAGCTCGAAGGTAACCGCGCGATCTGCTCGGGCCGGACGAACGCGCACACTCCCGCACGGCAGCGCCCCAAGCGGCAGCCGTCCGCGTACATCGCTCCTGGCGTCCGCCTGGAGCCTGCCCTCGGCACAGTAGCCAGTATATTTGAAAGGCACTATAATGGAGGAGATTTTTTGCTTCCGATGAACCTAGTTCTTTGCCCCTGTGTTTTTAAATACGTGAAGTGGTTAGCACGTCGTCCTCACGCAGCTCTGTATCGTCGTAGCATCGCTGATTGTCCGAACGAAGCTTGCAGCTAAGCCAATGCAGCGACCGAAGCTGTGTGTGTGTGTGTGCATCGCCTCCTGTGTGTTGTGGACGCCTTCGTTTCGCGATGAAATGCGACATTGTACTTCCGCTGGTGGATAGCGCTTCCCATGGTCTGGATTATCTTTCTCGAACCACGTACCACTCAACCTCGCATGGGGTATGTGTAGTGTGCCTGGCTAAAAGTCTTCTCGCTTGCGCGCCAGAGTTGTGACTTGCTGTTCGTCCCCGAAAACCGGGTGTAAGGTGAGTGCCGAATTTACGACGGGCAGGAGGAGGCAACCCATCGTCTGTCAATCGCGGTTCAGACTTGAAAACGCATGTTGTGACGGTGCGTTCGTTCGAAACGCATCCCTGGATTGTTTTGAAGTTGAATAAAATGTACGCGTCAAACCCGGGCATTCGGCTCAGGGCGTTCTCTGCGATTGCACCAAAGAAGTGCCACGGGGCTTTCTTTATGGTACGTACTCACGTACGATAAAATCCATGTCGTGTTATGGCCGTGTTGCATTCAATACAAACGGTTAAGCCTTTGTTTGCACTTGTTTCGCTTGTCGTAAAATGTCAAAGCACTCCGGCACTCCGCTGGCAGATCAGCCGGCGAGCCGACGCTGAGCAGACGACACATCTCTTTGCCGGAAGTGCGTGAAAAAGCCGCCCAATAGCAGGACTTCTACCTCGTGACGAACATCAGGGAATCGATGATGTAGACATGTGAAGATGGCGGCGTCCAAAAACACGAAGGAAAGGGTGAGAAAAGGGCGACAAACTTTGCAACAAAAGTGTGAGCTTTCCGCTGCGCGTAAAAGAGTAATACTTGGCACAGGTGACGTTGACGACCCAATCTCACGATTGCGGTAGTTCAGTTAGTGTGCTCAAAATGCCTTTCAGGGCCCCTTTAAGACTCTCCTGCGCCGCTGCGTGAGCGGCCTGGTTTGCTGGGCTGACCTCTTCATGACCCGGTGTCTAGTCGATTCGGAAGTCTAGTTTCAACTTCAAATTCCAATTTAAATTTATTCAGAAAGGTACAAGAGTGTATTAACATTGGGGGAATTTGCAGGAGGAGGTCCCACTGTTTTAGAACCGCAGGCGGGACCTCCTATGCTAGATGTTTCGGAGATAACAGGTTGTGAGCACAATACAACTAGTACATATTGCATACGTTATAAAAATCTTATAAAACATGGTTTAAGAATGGGATATTAAAGATAGTACAACAAATTGTGGAAAAAACAGGAAAATTGTAATCAATTGACAACAGAACAAGCCGGGAGAGATGTCACGCAAGAAAAATATTTTTAGGAGTTACTGCTGAGCAGCTAAGGACATTTTCAATTTTCTTTTAAAGGGTTGAAGCGAGCTAACTATCTTTATTTCCAGTGGTACGCCATTCCAAAAAGAAACAGCAGAAAAAAAGTAGACTAAATTTGCCATAATTAGTTCTTACCTTGGGCAATAGCAAGGTCTGACGGGAGGAAAATCTAGGGCAATTAGGGTTGGTTAACATGTGGCGAGGGAAAATGTCAAGATCTAGGAGGCTATGCAGCACTTCAAAAAACAGAACTCCAACGCTATATAAATACATTTTTGGCAAAGGCAATATATTAAGTTCAGTAAAGATAGGAAGAGAAGGTGTCCTTTTTGGGGAAAACGTTATTATACGCATTGCTTGTTTTTGAAGTTTTTCTAATGGTGAAAATTGATTTTTATACGATCGACCACACGATGTGATTCAGTAGTTCAAGTGGCTATGAATAAATGCATATTATAAATCCAGCAGAGTTTTCGTACCGAAGTACAATCTAGCTCTACGAAGCGCTCGAATGCCAAATGATATCTTTTTTGCAAATGGAGGAGATATGGCATTGCAACCTTAAGTAAGTGTCAACAATAACACCTAAAAAGGGTTATTGGTTCCGCTGTAGAATGGGATTGTGACCTATATGGAGGCAAGGATTTATTTGCAACTTTTTATTCGGGGAGTGAAATACCATTAGGGACGATTTGGACGAGTTAATACATAGTTTGTTATTAGCACACCAAGTTTCAAGGGAACATAAGTCTTTTTGCAAATCAGAAATTAATATCTCTGCATCAGTATTGTCTGAAAAGATGGTGGTATCGTCGGCATATAGAATGCATTACGTAAATCATTTACGTAAGTAAGGAATAAAAGCGGCCCTAAAACATAGCCTTGGGGGACGCCTGTTCTGTTAAAAACAGAGGAAGAAAAAGTGCCATCGACGCAAACAATTTTCTGCCTATCTGTCAAGATGCTTTTCATCAGTTGAAGGGGCGGTCCAGCTGTTCCGTATAACTGAGGTTTAGTGAAAAAGATATCGGGATCAATACTGTCGATTGCCTTCAATAAGTCAACGAATACCGACCCAGCGTAATTGCATTTGTCAATGAATAATTTAATGTTATCGACAAAACATGGCAATGCTTTATCTGTTGAAAGGCCAGGTCGAAAGCCCAATTGACTGGGAGTTAGTATAATAAACTTTTTATAGTAGTTAAACAGTCTCTTTTTGATTAAATTTTAAGCACTTTGTCAAGAAATGGAAGGATTGAAATCGGTCGATAATTTTCTATTTGATTGGGATCGCCTTTTTTGAAGACAAGAACAACTTTAGCCAGTTTAAATACGCGTGGGAACACACCGGTTTTAAAGACAAGACTGAAAACAGAACTTAAGATTGCGAGAATGAATGGACAAATCAATTTGATGTGTTTCCCTGAATTCTATCTAAGCCAGGACCAGTCGCTTTCAGCCCTAAAATGACGGCTTCAATTTCCGCAGGTTTGGTAGGAATAAGAAAGAATGATTGTGGTTGGCGAGTAAATGTGGGAGTATACACAAAAGAACAAGGGCCAGAAGATTCTGTAGAAAAATATTGATTAAAACAGTTCGCGATATCACGCAGTGCTGTGACGAGCGAGTCGTTCGTTTTAATGGATGTGACCGAGTTACGTTGAAGTGGTGTGTTAAGGAATTCTGGTATCAACTGCCATTTTCTTTTTGTGTTGCTTCCGCTGTCCCGAATCTGGTTTTCATAATAGCTTCGCTTGGTCTTTTGAGCAATACGGATAACATAGTGCAATATCGTGTATACCTGGTTTTGAGGCGCGTGTTAAACGGTTGGCGCTTAGTTTTTTTTATACAGGTTGTCTTTTTTTCGTAAGGAACATAACAAGCCGTTCGACAGCCAAGGACAACGAGGGGCGTGGTAACGTCGATTTGACACCTGAACAGTAGTGGACGAATCAATGGCTGATGTATTGTATCACAACGCATTTCCACGGCAATTTCAGGATCCCGTGTATCGAGTATCGCAGACCAGCCAGTATCTGATATAATCCGTGTGTATTCATCCGGATTAAAGATAGTTCTAAAGCACGGCTTGGCGATAGCAGGAACCGACAGGTTAGCAGTCATAAAGACGGGGTAATGATCAGTAATTTCAGTTTCAATTACGCCTTTTTCAGAGATGCAACTGAAATTTGTCAGGATGTGGTCAATCAAGGATTGAGTGCCATGATTAGGACATCTGGTAGGAACGTTAATAAGACACTGAAACCCATAGCTGTATATGCAGGTGATGTATTCCAGGGCATCGTGGTTTGAATCGTCAAGAAAATTAATGTTAATATCACCGAAAATAAAGACGGCTTTTTTTTCACAGGAAAGTTAGTGAAGTATGTCCGAGAGCATGCTTAAAAAAATTGCAGGATCACAGGAGGGAGATCGATATATAGCGCCTCAGACGACATTAGAATGATTATCCTTTAAAGATGATGCTTCAAATTCGACCCATACAGATTCACAAGAAGGAACATTGAAATTTACATCAAAACGCCGTTTATATGATATGCCATGTAAAACGTAAATAGCGGAGCCGGGTGTAGCCAGAAAAAACCCATTCCCGTTTGACCCCTTCCCGAACCCATTCCCGAAACGCCCTTCCCGCTTGACCCGTCCCGTGTGCGCCGTTCCCGAAACGACCTTCCCGTTTGGGCGCTTCCTGTTTCAGCCCATTCCCAAAACGCCCTTCCCGTTACAACTCGCTCCCAAAGTGCCCTTCTCATTTGAACCGGCATCATTGCAACTCATTTGAATTTCTGAAAATATGCGTTACCGTCTTCGAAACTGTTCCCCGAAATGTGCTTACAAGCAGCGGGTCATGCACTAAAAACTTGTATGCACAAAATTCCGGAATCGACCGATATTTTCGACCGATAAAAGTTACTGAATGGCTTAGGGCGATACTGCCCTCTTGACACAAAATTTGTAGCGGCGAAAGTGTACTATAAAGATACCCAATATCTTGAGTAATGCATGCATTGAATTTTTCTGCAGTTGGTGTTCGTACGTGTGGCTGAAATTTATTTATCAGACGCTCTTATGCTCATTGTTTGGAGCGTAGCTTTGTCTTTGGGTTCGAGAGATCTATTTATCAAAGATGTCCGTAGGAGAGATTTTAAAAAAGGCAAAAACATGTGCAAAACTCTGAGAATTCGCTACTAATGCCTTTCCTATGTGAGTAATGGGCAGAAATTTTTATTTATTTACCGATACTTTCCGGCCTGGTCGGGCTCATACAGGAGTGAACATAAAAACACATCAGTATTGGTTGGCGTAGTTTAAAAACGCCCCACACAAATAAGTAAAAGACATAAATATGTAATAGGCGCAAAGGGGTCCGAACAAGGATATGCATTCGTAATGTATTCCAATTTTAAAATACGACGATTCAACCAGAACACGTATTTACAATACGTGGGGAAAATACTTATAACGATACCGAGTTCACTGTTCGTTCAGTTAACTTATTCCAGTAAGAAATTGCACGAGGAAACAAATAGAACTTTCGAATAGTAATTCAGCTGATTGGCTGCCTAATAGTCTTACTATGATGTTTTCTCGCTGAACGTCTGAAAGGCCCTTGGAAGTAGTATTCCCGCGACAATTTTAAGTTTCTGTAGTAAAGAAAATTTAGGCTAGCGACAACCTTCTCATGGCTGCGATTTTTTATAGCCAGATGTGGCATATGTATCCCGATACATAGGGGGACTTTATTTTTATACATCTTTTTTTATCTTTTATAGTATTCATCTGTTTCTTCTCGACATTGATGTACACTTGCGCTATTATAACGAATAAATGTATTAGTCCGCCAAATACGATTTCTTTCAAAGTTAGGGTGTTTTTGCGATTTTTTATTTGTGCTTTCGCGACACTTTTCTGGGCTTTCTGGTGTTATCATTTTTTGGTTGGTTAATTTAAAATATTTGTTTTTTTATTTTGAAGATTTGTTTATTAATTTGTTAATTGTTACTTTGTTTGTTAGAATTTGTTAATTTATAAGATTTGTTAATTGGTATGACAAATTCTAACCAAATGTCGTCGTCTCTAGATTCAAAAAGTGAAGCCCAGGTTTGAAAAGCAGTGAAGGACTCTGAATGTACTGGTGAAGAAGTAGCGGTGAAGAAGCAGCGGCTGTGAACAAACAGAAATAAATTAAAAACAATATGAAAATGTTTTTATAACGTTTCATAAACTGGGTACGTTATTCCGTGAACGGGCTAAATAGGAAAATACGAAACGGGAAGGTTCATTTGCCCCGGGTTGAAATGGAAAGGAACAAACGGGAAGGTTGAAATGGGAACGGGTTCAAACGGGAACGGGCCAAGTGGGAAAGGGCGAAACGGGAAAGTCGTTTCGCGCCGGGTTGAAACGGGACGTAACAAGCGGGAAGGGTGAAATGGGAATGGGTTCAAACGGGAAGCTCCCGCTGAGCTTCCGTACGCGCTACCGGCACGATGACCGTATTCACTTTTGTAGCCTGGAATATTAAAAATATCTTTATTATGGACAGAAAGCCAAGTTTCTGAGAATCAGATAACGGAAAAACGCTGATCAAACGAGTGTACGAAAGTTGAAATGTTTTCGTAGTTCCTGTGCAGGCGGCGGGCGTTGAAGTGAATTCTGGAAAAGCAAGACGTATTGTTCAAAGTGGTGTTCACGTCACTGATTGAAATATAAGCCATGGGAATGGACGAAAAGAAAGCCGCTTAGCTCATGTTAGTTTTACCCGAATACCCGAAGACCCTGATCGCAGGTGATACGATGCACACGGCTGTCGAGAGTCTTCTTGGCTTTGATTACACAATGATCGGTCCAGAGGAACATCAATTTTCTCTGTTTCTTCAGTTCGAGCGCTTTTCCGAACAGGATTTTGTTTTCGGGGGTGAAATGCTCATTCACATAGATGGCTTGCACTTAAGACTTTTGCTCTTTGTCACCATCTGTGTTTGAGTCATCCTGACCTTCCGTATTAGCGGTGGCCTGCTGGGACGATTCACGAAGAACACCAAGGCAAGAAGATGTGGGACGAGACTTGCGAGCGTTTGAGAGGAATTCTGTGCGTTTTTCGCGTGAGCAGAACCTCACAATTATGTTCTTGTGGCTAGCGTTGCGTGTTGGGACCCAATGCACCGTATCGATGTCCTCGGTCTGTGCCGTGCACCCAATGGCATGACCGAGTTGCCTTACAATCTCTAGGCATTCTTCCCCCTGCGTCACGGGAACGCCTCTTATTTCGAGATTGTTTGCTCTGGAGTACTGCTCAGGTGCGGCGACTTTGTGTGCAAGAATATCGTTGCTTTCAACAAGCTTTTTGGCTCTTTAGTAGTTCCTTAAGCTGCAATATGGAGTTTGAGTGAAAGGGTTTTCGTAGTTCTCGGATTGCTGCGAATGAATCTGTCAAAATCCGCACGTTGGCCGGTGGTTTAAAGTCGATTTCATAGCAGATGTGGTCAATCGCACTGTTTATTGCGTGTAGTTCTTCTAATGCGGTTCCATCGTTTTGGTTGCAAGATATTTGCCCGTTAAAAGATGGATTTTTGGGACATGTCATTGATGCACCGATATTTGTAGGAGTCACGCATGTATCAGTGAAGATATCAATTTAATTTGGCAGTTTAGACGCCATCAGGTAGTGAATACGTTGATATCTGGTTGCTTGAACATCCCGTGGGATTGGCTTGCTGAGGTGGCTTTCGATGTTATCAGATATCGACCAGGGGGCAAGAGGGGTGGGTAGCTCCATTTTTGGTGCGGGTTTTTGTTCGTCCCATGCCATGAGGAGCAATCCTTGGCGGGTGAGACCTCGTTTGCAGTCTGCTTGGTCTTTTGTTTCTTTAATTAGAGTAATGATGGGAGGAAGTGCCACTGGCTGCTCAAGGGCTGCCTTTTTTGTGTATATTGGGAGGCCCGTTATGGTACGCAATGAGGCCCTGTGGAGCGCCTGAATGTGTTTGGTGTTGGTCTTATTTAACTCATATACAGGGGCTCCGTTAGTTATAGTGCCAATTGCAACCGCACGTGCCATCGTTAGGCAGGCTTTTTGAATCGCCCCTCCGTGTATTTTGGAGAGGCGCTGTATCAATTTCAGCATTGGCTTCCATTTCCGTCTCAGCTCTGCGATCCATATCTTGGGGCTGTTGCAGCTGGCTAGCGGGAGGCCGAGTAGCCGTACGTGCCCTCGTTTCATTTGTATCTCAGTGTTACCTATATACAGCAGGTCATCTCCAGTGGGCTGAGCCTTGTTTGTGCTTGAAACTAAGAGCAGCTCAGTCTTTTTAGCGGTGAGTTCAAGACCTAGTGGTGGTAGGCACGCCTCAATGGTGTTTACTGCTGCCTGTAGCTCGGTGAGCATGTCTGTTGTCGTTGAGTAGTCTCTGCCCTCGCACCATATTGTGACGTCATCGGCGTATATAGCAAATGTGGCCGGCGTTCCTTGTTCAAGACACTTAGCCAATTTCGCCATGACTATGTTGAAGAGGACCGGTGCAAGGATGGATCCTTTGGCACTCCCTTGTCATTGTAATTGGGGTTAGGTGTCCATCCGGGGAGCTTGCTGTTGAGTTGTAAGGGGCGGTTGCGAAGGACGTTTTGGATCTATATTTGTGCTTTTTTGCTGGGAAAGGCTTCAGCTAGTTCATTCAGAATTGTGGTGTGATTTACTCTGTCGAATGCCTTTCCAAGTTCCACATTTAGGACGTAGTCGGGAATTCCGCGGTCGTACGGGGCTCTGTTGGTGCCGCGGCGCAGCAGCCAAAGGCAGTCATGCGTTCCCAAATGCGGCCGGAATCCAGTTTGGGAAGGGTGAAGCCAATGGTTGACATATTCCAAGTGGTATCGTATTGCGTTGTTAATAAGGCGTTCGATTAATTTGCACAAAGTAGGTGTGAGTGATATGGGTCTTAGGTTGGAAACTACTGATGGGTCTTTTCCAGGCTTCGGTATTCGGTTGACCAGGGATAGCTTAAAGTCTTCGGGAATCTTGCATGTGTTCCACGAGTGGTTTACGAGCACTAGTAGGTCTTACAAGTGAGCTTCATCGAGGTGTCGTATGTGCTGCCAGGTAACCCCGTCGTGTCCCGGGGCCGATGTCACCTTACCCTGTCTGATTGCAGTGCGGAGCTCTGCCATCGTGAATGTGTAGTCCAGTGATGAATCTTCGTTACCGATGTGAATGATGGGGAGGTAGACGCTAGGTTGTCTACTAGCAGTTGGGAGAACCGTCTAGATAGTCTCTCGTTCCTCCATCTCGGGATACTTGTGTAGTGTAAGCGTTGTGAATAACGGGATGTGCTGCTTTTCTATTCCCGCCATTCCTCTGTAAATTTTCCAAAGTTTCGACAGGCCATGTTCATTTTCTAGACTTGAGCTTAGCTCTTGCCAGTGGTCTTTAGCAAGCTGTAGCTGGTACTCTTCAATTAGCTTGTATTGCCTTCGTAACCTCATGAGATCGCAATGGCGTTTTCCCAATTGTCTGTATTTGCGCGTGAGGTGTTTGGCGCGCTGCCACAGATTGGCCAAGTGGTTGTCCGTGGTTGGTGTGTCAGTCGAGCAGGTGACTTCTTCATTCAAGGCTCGCGAAGCATTTTGGATGCGCTCAACAAGAGTATGAAAATAGGTGAATGGGTCAGAGATTTGGTTGAGGCTGTCACGAAAGGCCATCCATTTCGTTAATGTCAGGGTTTTGGTCGTCCTTAGTCGTTTCCCACGAAGGAAATATGTTATGAGTAAGTGGTCGCTACCCCAAGTTCTGTCAGAAATGTTCCACACGTTTAAGAGACCAAGAGAGGCAAATGTGAAATCCGGTGTGGTATCTTTTTGGGAGGCGTGCAGCCCTATTCTTGTGCTTACGCTTAGATTGTACGCGAGCGTGAGGTTATTCATTTCCATCACGTCTTCCAGATGTTTCCTTCTGATGTCCGTCGTTACGTATCCCCACGTTGTGCATTTTGCAATGAAGTCGCCACCAATTATGACTGGTATGTATGGATATTGATGAATTAGTTGGGTGGCCCACAGGAACGATGAATTGCGAGCGGAGCCGGTTTAAGGTCCGTAATAAGCCCAAGCAACAATTATTTGCTTTCCCTCTTGGAGCCTGCTTCGAACCACTATTGTCTCGTCGTGCTGGGACATGAGTTCTGGAATTGTTTTTTGATGGCACCCAATTTCTTCCTTGACGGGGATTGCTGAGCACCCAGGTGTCCTGGATCGCGGAGTGTCCAGGTTGGCTTGGCTTGCATGTGATTGTGGGGTCCGAGTATGTTACATACCCACTAATCCAAAATATGGTGCGTGGTTCTTGTAGGAGGATGGAAAGGGGCTCCAGCTCCTGAATCTTTTGTAGCAGTATGGGCGAATTTTGGAAATAGCTCCGGCAGTTCTATTGTAGTATCATGGTGCTTCGCATCATTAATTTCGGGATTTGCGGCGTGGTGGTACTTCGCGTAGTGGTTCATTAATTGGGTCCTGTTAGGGTAATTGGTTAGTGATTCGTTGCATCATGGCCGCTGCCTGTGATGTATGGCTTTTGAGAAGGGCGCGAATTTTGCCATTGTGTTCTTGGCGGGCTGCAGGTTTATTTTGGATGTCAGATCGGATAACTGAAAGCAGTTGCACGAGTTCCGGGTCAAGTTTGGTTTGGGACGTGGGCGTACGCTTGATGCTTGGGCTACGGCAGGGTCTAGTGGAGTTGTTGGGTCTGGAGGGCTGCTTCTGGGGTGGGGGAGTTGGTTGTGTTTTCTCTGTGAGTGCCTTTTTGAGTTTTTGATTCTCTTTTCTCAAATGTTCAAGTTCTTTGCGAATAAAAGCCAACTGGGCGAGGATGCTCGCGTTGACAGCTTCGGCTGACGTCGATGGTTTGCGATCTTGTCTAGGGGTTCCGTTGGGTGTTGATATGCGAGTCTCGCTGGCGTGGTTTGCGGAGTGCACCACTCTCTCGGCCCATAAAATGCCCTGAGCCGCGTCCTTACTCGGCGTATTGGAAGGCGTTGAAATGCGACTGGGGCATTGCGGGCTAACTCCTACGTGGCTAATCTCCTTACATGCAGCACAGTAGACTGTTGGGCCACATTCCTGTATTTCGTCGTGGATTCTGCCGCATTTGCGACATATGGTGTTTTGCGGACAGTATTTTGCCATGTGGCCAATGTGGTGGCAGTTGTAGCACACCATGCGCTTTGGGTGATAGCTACTTTTACTATTGCTATATAATATTTGACAACCTTTGGGAGTGTTGGGTTGTCAAAGGTAACGACCGCCCTATTTGTCTTTCCAATTCTCTGCACATTGAGGAGTTCAACCTGTTCGCAGCGCAGCCATTTCCGGATTTCGTCATTCGACTCATTGGGTTCAACATCAATGACTCCACGTGTCGTGTTGGGACGGTGATAGGAACTCGTGATCTCCACAGGAATTGTGGTTACGTTGCCGTTTTGCCTTGCTTGTATGGTTGTTGTTTGTCCTATTCGCTTAGCATGTTCGTTGTCGTACACCGTGTTGTGTATGCAGTTGCCTGCTACATCATACCTGTGGGAAGCCATTTCTTAGAAGTATGTTTGAGGTGCAGTGATGCCAATCAGATGTGCGAACGAGCTTTTCGGTATGTCGCGGATGTTAATTTTAGTAAGTGGTCTGAGGGTGAGCACAGAACGACGCCAACTTACCCGGTCTGTCTTGGTGATCGTTGCTGCTGCCGCTGTTCGATTCCGTTGGCACGTTGGAAGGTGGTCACCGCCTGGTTGTCAATTCGATGAGGTATGCTCGTCTTGCTAATCGTAGTCCATCATGGCTTCATGTCCAAGGTCTGGTATAGAGTCTTTGCTCCGATTCGTGGTAGAGGGTTCTGTGGATGACTGGTTGCCGAAGTGTAGGGTTATTGCTTGCGAACCGATTTGCGGCGCTTCGAGGCTGCATTGAGGCACAGGTGCGGGAGCTGGGAGGGGCATTGTAACGGCCGTCTCTTGCTGTGATCCTTGCTGCAGCCCCAACATGGCGGGGCGCAGCAGCGGAGGTTGGAGGAACGGCGTGGTGCTGGTTAGGCTTAGTTCACCCGAAAAATTTCGTCGCTCACAATCACTTTCCCAGGCGGCTTATTAGGGTCGGACCTACACCAGGGTGTAACTAAGTACGTCACAAAAACGATGATGCAACTCTTGGGTCACTGGCGGTAAAAGAACTGCACTTAGTGAGGTCGAACGGCGACGCCGATATGGGAGCCATCCGCTCCTGTTCAAAGCGCCCTCTGGAGTCCTGAGAGAGAGAGAGAGAGAGAGAAAATGTTTATTGAAACAACAGGGAAGGAATAGGGGATAATGATGAATAAACTTTATTGGAGACCAGGTGCTCCTTAGTCCGGGATGCCTTGGGCTATGCTGGTCATCCATGCCCTCTCCACAAATCGCCGCTTGTGTGGAAGGTCGGAGCTGGTCAGAAGCTCCACCCACTGCTGATAGGTAGGGTTGGGGTTAGGGGTGAGGGAAGGGGATTGCTGGCACTCCAATACAATGTGGTACAGGGTGCCTGGGTGGGGGCCGGATTTGTATGTGACAGGGTATTGGGTGGGATACATGGCATGTAGCAGGGTGGTATGTGGGTAGGAGTTTGTCTGTAGTCGCCGGAAGGTAGTAGCTTCATCGCAAGAGAGGTTGGGGTGGGGGAATGGGTATGCTCGTTCCTGTAGTGGGCGAGTATTTCGGCGTATGTTTGCAGCAGGGTGGGCTTAACTGTTCCTTCCGGTGGGGGCTCGTGGCCGTCGTGGGAAACGGCCCGGTGTGAATGAGCGCGGGCAGCGGCGTGTGCCGCTTCGTTAACCCCAAGGGATTCATGACCTGGAGTCCAAATTATTTGCAGTTTTTTTTAATTCGCATTTTTGCCATGCGGCATATAAAGAAAAGATAAGACATTAGGTAGAATAAAAATACTGGGTACAAAAGCACAGGTAGTCTGCAAATTGATGACCCTGTACAAGTCTAAAGGTAGGCGTGGAGTCCGGTCTCGTGTAAAAAGTTCAGCAGCGACCTGCAGTAGCGGTCTTCGTGCACCCACCGGTTTAAGTCCCCCGGTTTATCCCACTGAAGACGAACCACTCTTAGCGCACTGTCCCGAGCTGTTCTGGTTCCTGTGCACGTCCACAAGAGATGATTGACATCAGCTTCGCCGCCGAAGCCAGATACTTGGGACATGTTCCTGGGTCTTCTGGTGTGGGTCTCCAAGTCCAGGTGACTGAAGGTGTGAGAGCCACCCCAGCCCGAAGCCTCCTCAGGGAAACTTCCTCCACCCGGGAAAGATTAGGGGGGAGGGAGCAGACACACGGGGGAATTAGGGCACGTGTGTCCCTTCTCAGAAAAGATTTCATGGCTAAAAGGCGGGAGCGTGGATCACTAGGAAGAGGGCTAGGGGCGGATTCAGATTCCGGTAGGGCCAGAGAGTGCGAAAGATTGTCCGCTAATTGGTTGAAAAAATTGTTACCGTGCCCCTGTACCCAATGTACACGTACCATTAGCTGTGCTGTCATGTGGAGGCTGTGAATGTGCTGGAAAATCAGGGGAGTCTTTTTCACTTGCTTTAGGTGCTTCACTGCACTGAGCGAGTCTGTGTATATATGCGCCTCTTTGATGTTAGGGAGGGAACTTGCAGCTTTGATTGCGTCATATACAGCCTGGAGTTCCAGTAGCAGCGGGTCTGGCGTGTCGGTGGAATAACAGCGCGAGCCTTTCAGTGCTGAGTGTGTGGAACTGACGAAAGCGGTCCGTCCTCCGTGCGGGAGGAGGGCTGCGTCTGTGTACAATACAGAGTAACCTTACAGAACTGTGTTATCCGAGGTTGGCGCTGGCTGTTCACGGCGACAAAGCTTCGTTGTCTTTTTGGTTGTTATTGCTGTATAGCGCCATGGTGGAAGTTCGTGGGAATAGTTTCGCTTGTTGCAGAATTTTCAAGGTGGGTTGTGATATGCGTCCTTTGAGGTAGTTCCTGCAAGCGGCTTGGCAGTCAGTAACAATGGTTGAAAAGTCTTGGCCTGTTGTAGCGGCAAGGGCAACGGCAACCTCTTAAGCTGTTTCGGTGGAGTTGGTGAAAACAGACACTGCACCGAGCTCAGTTCCTCTGTCATTCACCACGCTGGCGGCTTGTGCAGATTTGTGAGGGTATGGCGATGCATCCGTATATCGGGTGCAGGGGAGGTGGTGGTATTGATTGTAAATGGTGCGGGATCTTGCTACTCGGCGTGCTTTGTTGTAGGTGAGGTGCATATTTCATGGGATTGGAGCAACGCGAATGTTTTGTCGTATAGCCAGAGGGATGCGAATTTTCTGGTCTTGGTTGGGTGGTATAGAGTATTGAAGTTTCAAGAGCGTTGCCCTACCCGTTGGAGTTATTTTAAGCCGCTGTATTTGAGAAGTGTCGTGTGCCTCTTCGATTTCTTCTCACGTGTTGTGGACGCCAAGCTGCAGGAGTTTAGTAGTCGGTGTCATGGGAAGGAGACCCAGGGCTGTCTTGTATGCTTCGCGGATCGCTGTGTTAAGTTTAGGGATCTCGGCTGGTGTAAGGGTTAGATATGGAGCACCATATGCTATCAAATCCAAAGGGATATGCTATCCTATCCGAAGGAATATGGGAGAAAAAAGTTAGGAGCTGTGGCTGGCCATGCTCTTCTGGTAGGCCACGTGCCGCGGCTGCCCTCCTCGCCCAAGAGATCAGGGCCTCCTGGTCTTCGAGCAGGTAGCTCTGCAACGCGCACTCCCACTTCTCAAGGGTAGGGCATCTGGGTGGTGGAGGGTTCGTGGGGCACGTCCAGACGAGATGAGCTGTAGTGTTAGGCTAATCGCATCGGGGTAGTTAGGTGGGTAGTTATTAGGAGAGATATTGTGGAGATTGAGGAGATTGTAATATGTGTTGGTTTAAAGTCGGCGCCAAGTGCGGGCGTCTGCTCTAGAAAGGGGAGGGTGAGAAGTAAGATAGGTACGTCGGATTGTTCTATAGTTGTGGAGGATGTCGGTGCATGTTTGTGAGAGGGATGTAAGGGAGTTGGCAATGCTGGCTGCGTTGTTGGCCTCTTCTGGGAATGTCCGGTGAAGTAGAGCTCGTGCGGTGCCGAAACCCACCTCGTTCCCAGGGAGGGCAGTGTGGCTGGGTGTCCACACTATGCGGGCATGAGGGAGGCTGGGGCATTGAGAAAGGATGGCCAGGGTAAGAGCCGAGACTTGTCCGAGTGCAAAACGACTGCAGGCAGCTTGTGAGTCCGACAGAAGTGTTACGCTTACATTTGTGGCTTCTGTCATTGCGAGGGCAAAGGCTGCTTCTTCGGCCGTGGTATTAGAAGTTATGCAGGCAGTTACCGACGTGAGGAAGACATTGTCGAAGCAGGCAACCGTAACGACGTGAGCGGGTCGTTGAGTGTAGACGAGAGGCGTCCGTATAGATGGTGGTCGGGTCCCTGCCGTATTTTCTGATGAGGAGGCGTGTACGATGCTGACGACGGCCGGCGTAGTATGTAGGGTGCATATGGCGCGGAATGGGGAGCACATTAATTTTGCGTCGCATTGATGTAGGTATGCGTTGTGGCGAGTCCGGAGCTTGCACCACCTTCCGGCCTAGCGTTTTGAGCAGCTGACTACCGCCGGGGGTGCATTGTAGGCGGTGTAGTTGGTTCTGGAGATGGGCTTCAATAATATCTGAGAGGGTGCTATGTAGACACAGTTTCACTAAGTGGTTAGAGAAGTAGAAGTGGACTGGCCGAGGGCTGTATTATAAGGTTTTCGTAAGAAGACATCCATCTTGGCATGTTCTTGTGGTTTTAAGGTTAGATGGGGTGCCCCGTAGGTGATGCGGGTAATCAGCATTGCTTCTATGATGAGGCAGGTATCTGTTTCCTTGAGCACATGTTGGCGATAGCATATTCGTTGAATTAGGTGTGTAAGTTGGCGACTGTCTGTAGAAGTCTGGGGAGGTACGCGGTCCCCGAGCCATCGCGGTGGTATTGGACTCAAAGGATGCGGATGGTTTTGATGGTGGGGATTGCCTGCCCGCTTAGAGTGAGTGAGGGTCATGTGTGGTGTTTGGTGGGCAGCCCCGCGTCGGGCTCGGCGGACAATTATGGCGAATTTTGATGGGGCGCAGCAGAGGCCGCAGGTTTGGAGATATTGGAGCGTAGTGTTGATTGCCTGTTGAAGACTGTCTTGCAGTTTTCCGGGACAACCTGTGTTGCACCATATGAGGAGTTCGTCTGCATATAAGGCGTGTGATGCGTGGAGAATTTGTTCAAGTACTTTAGGGAGTCCCATGAGCGCTTTATTGAAAAGTAGTGGTGAGACAACCAATCCTTGGGGAGTTCCCTCTGCCGGGGTGGGATAGGTCTCGGTCTGGAAAGGGCCATTGTGGAGAGTGGCAGTTCGATTTGTCAGAAAGGCTCTCACATAGTTATATGTGGCAAGTACGCAGCCCGTGGTTTGAAGTTGGCGGAGAATGGCTGTGGGAGTTACGTTATCGAAGGCACGCGGAGGCCGGCACTTTTTTTCTGGGGACTGCTGAAGAATTCTCAAAAATCTTCAAAAAATTCTCGAAAAAAAGTTGTGCTGCCACATGGAGACCTAAAGTCCTTATAACGAACCGCGCAACGGAATTCACTGCTGAGCTCATGCGAGACATCCTGCACTACAGCCACATGGATCACATAAAGACCACGGCTCACCACCCATAGACTACCGGTATATATGAACGCCTAAACAAGACAATCGCCGATATGGTGTCTATGTACGTCGAAATTGAACATAAAGCCTGGAATAAAATACTCCCCAATGTCATCTTCACGGTCAATTTAGTTACTCAGGAAACTATAAAGATGACTTTATTCGAGCTTGTCGGCGGTGTACAGCTGATGACAATGTTCAACGTCATGCTGCCGTACGCAACAGACGACGACCTCAACACCACGTCCAATAATACTGTGCGCGCCCGCTTGCTCGCATATGTACCCCAGACCAGCAGCTGGTGTATTCCGGAATCTACAACCTCCAACACCGAGACGCCGAGTGTCAACCAGGGGATATTGTGTGGGTGTCGACTCTAATTCGCCGACGCAGATTCAGCGAGAAGCGTCTTTGACGCTATTTCGGGCCATACAAAATAACACGACATGCGGGACGACTCGCATACCAGGTTGTATGAGACGGTGTCGCGATTGCAGAAGACGCCCACGGCCCGACGCTGTCCACGTGGTTCCCCTCAAGCATTGCTACGTCCGATGACGGACGTTTTATTAGCACTACCATGGTATTTGAGCATCTGGTTAATGTGCTCTTAGAGGGGGCGGTAAAAGCGCCAACCATGCATTCTGCTTGTTTAATAATGTATTTTTGCACCCTCTGGATGCGCGCGGCTCCCTTTGAAGCAGAACGCAAGCATTCTTTCCTCTTTTTGTTTGTCACGTGCGCTATGTCGTTTCATAGGGAGAGTGTACCGCCCTGTCGTCACTCGACAAGTATTTTCTTCTTTGATCGCCGTTGTTCGCGATGTCGTTCGATGGTTGTAGAAATACATCTTATGAGAATGACAATTTTCGCAGGGAAACGCTGCGGAATTCCGAAACCCGACACACGACGGCGCACATCGCTTTGCTGACTGCTCCTTCGCAACTTGTGTTTATTTTGTGTTTTTAGCGGGGCACACGACTACTCCTGTAAACACTGTTCCATCAAGAAAGCTGCGTCTTCCTTTGGTATACGCGACAATATCCCAGCGATTAGCGACGCCGTAATGGCTGGCTACGGAGTAACTTTGAGAAGCGAGAACTCTTGAGCGCGCAGCTCAATCTTCACACCCGGGAATTTTCGTGTTTTGCTTTCATTTAAAAGAACTCCACGTACTTGGGATTAACAGCATAACAACTTACCCACTGAGCCGCGGCGGCGTTTCAGGATACCCCCTGGTACCCTTCTAAAAGTGCATATAGGTTGAGCTATTCGTAAATAGATTTGCTGTAGAAAAAAGCAAGTAAACAGTCATAGCTTTATAACTTCATAGAATGAAGAACATGCACAAAAGAAACGAGGCACTTCGGTCACATTTCTCAATACACACAGAAATTGCATCAGCATAAATCGTATCTGGCGTCATTCGAAGATATTGTTAAGCATAATTATACCAAAGTGTAATTCAGTTGAGAAATGAAGCTCAATAGAGTTATGTAGTTAGCAAAGGTTTTGCTTAAAACCACAAAAAATCGCCGCTCTGCGGGAGTGGTTGCCCAACAAAGCTGTTGTGAACCACTACAGATGTACATGGTGAAGGTATTAAATGTTGCTCGTTGTCTCGGCGGACTTGTCGCTTGCACTCGTCCTTTCTGGGGGCAAATGCTGGGTCCTGATGCATGCACTCGGCGTGTTGGGCGAGAAATAGTGGGCCCTGGCTAACCTGAGATATGCGCTAGGCCTCGAAGTAGGTCAACCTCACCCCGCCCCTTCTTTTCTAAAGAGGCTGCCAACGAAAACTTAATCAGAACACATAAGGGGAGTTCCAATTGTTCACCGGCGCGTTATCATTCATCGTGCGGCTTCGATGCTTGTTTTGTTTTTTTCTTTACACAAATACTGAGCTGTATGCTGCATGCCTGATTAGCCTAACGGATGCGCTAGGCGTCTTTGGGAGAACTTCGGTGTCCTGCTCAGTTTTTCTTAGCGACGCAAAATGTTCCGACAAACAAGAGTGTAACAGCTTCACTGTAAAAAATGTCCTATTTTGTCTCTATAGCATGTTTAAACGCGTAAGAAAACGATAGTCCCCTCGTTGTATTGAGCCTAGCCGCTGAGTGTTCAGGGGCTTACAGAAGTTATGAATTCTGCTCCTCGGATGACACGTGAAACAAAGTTGAGACAAACATCGCTGCTGAATGAAGAGGCATACAGTACAATTTTCGACCAGAGAACAAACCGCCCTGCGCTATCTGCATGTTGCAGAGATGCTAAGGCCGTGACAGCGCAGGTTTTGCGGCGAAAACATCTCTGCGAGGCGTGGCCGTTCCGTCCAATGATGATAATACGTCAAGTGATGCCCCGCACTATCTAGCAAAACGTATAATAATCAGGGAAGGTGCACCGTAGCCTCAGCAATGGGCTGCTGGCGGCGCGCCGTGGCTCCGGCCGTCGTTACAGGCTGGACGGTCGCCGTGAGTCCCGCGCTCACGTGCGCGCGCCCGGAAATTTGTTGGTATTTTTAACTGCGGACACGAAAAATTACGATTTGCTACAGAGCTTCGCAGTTAATGTAGCATGACAAGGGAGGGAACATATACAGAAATGATTGTCATTGGTACCCTTCACGTGAACGTTTATGGGCGCACGTGCCGGCGACTCTATAAGGAAATAATAAAAAATGGCGTGAAAAACTTTGGCACTTGAAGAGTATGAAATTGTCAACCACATTTATGAAACATTAAATCAGAAGTCGCGTTTACATTGTAGTACCAAGTTCACCTTCAGAGACCAACACTACTGTGGGCAGGATATGTTATTTGGGAGAGAGACAACATGATATTTTTATTTATTTATTTATTTATTTATTTATTTATTTATTTATTTATTTATTTCCACATACTGCAGGCCCTTCAGGGCCCATACAGGAGTGGTTGCAAAGAATTCAAGTTTTCATCTTAAGGATAACATAGGTATTCAAAAGGCGAAGGAGAAAACTATAGAATACACATGGACAGAAACATGCTATACGGTGTAAACGTCTAGTACACAAAAAGAAATTATATAAACACTAAATATGCTTTTTTTATGACACGTTAAAATTCTACATCATCAATGGCCTCTATGAAACACTACAGATGTGCTGTTGACGGCATCCACCGCTGATTCGTCCCACAGTCCGATGGCTAATGGAAATCAAGAGTACTTATGTGTGTTTATGTTGCTATTTGGTTGCCTGATAGAAAAATTATGATTGGTGCGCGGCGAATGCCTGAAGGGAGCTTGAAGGCAGTTAGTTCGGGGTATTTTATAATGGTCGTTTACAAAAGATAATATATCTTTTATATAATATATATATATATATATATATATATATATATATATAGTATAAGTAAAGAGTCGGATACACAGCAAGAACAATAACAAACAATGTTTACTTACGTAGCGGCAACGGGACTTGCATTCATCAGAGTAAAGTTACATGATTTTGATGTATCATGTAACATCATGTAACTTTACTCTGATGAAGGCAAGTCCCGTTGCCGCTACGTAAGTAAACATTGTTTGTTATTGTTCTTGCTGTGTATCCGACTCTTTACTTATACTATTTCTGCGCGCTTTGTGAGTTTATATATATATATATATATATATATATATATATATATATATATATATATATATATATATATATAGTGGTTCCAACGAACGACCATCGAGCTCTGGGAAGAAAAGTACTGTATTGAAGGGTGAACTACAGAACTCAGGGCTAGGAACAATTTCGGTCTACTCAGGAAAACGTGGCTATATATCTTCAGGAGTCGTTCTCTTATAATGGGCATAAACAAACTGTGAAGGTGATCACCAGAGACCGGAATTTCTAAGCTAAATGCCGAAATTGTTATTGTCTGTAACAAGCCTATCGAAAACATCAGCGAGAAATGTGGAAAAAGAAATATTTGAGCAATAATTACTGCGCCTAATAGTACCTATTACGACGTTCGTGCGTATAGGGGCTTTCTAGCGCCTAAAAGGCCTTTTGTATGTATTATGTGCCCTTTTCTGTGTTTTCGAGTCCATGGTCTGTCAGGAGTTCTCTCACTTAACAAGGCTGCAACTCAACGTTTATCGTACCCCGTTTGCGAGTAGAATTCGCGAGCCGTGCCAAACACGCCTGGACTCTGAAACCGGGCGCAAGGGGCCGCCAATTCGACCTGACGTCCCCGAGCAACTCCGCCGCTAAAGGCCCGAACGCAGCCGCATCGCAACCAACCTCGCCGTTGGTTGGACTGAACGTCAGAGCTGTGCGAGCCAGATTTTTTGTTTTATGTCTTCTGTTAGGCTGCGTCCTGGGGAAAACTTTTGCTGACATGCCATATTCATTGCTAACGCAATAAACGACAATAAAAGAAGCAAATGAACTCAGCAAAGCGGCGCACTTGACGATCAAGGTAAAAGACGCTAGCCGGTAGGAAAACACGTGAACATCGAACGCAGAAAAGTTTCAAGGTGTCGCAACGAAAACGTGTACAAGCAGCTGTCGATCACGGATGCACCGCTGTTCGGCAAGATGCAGCAGGTGCGGCAGAAGGAGATAACGAGGCTCGCTACAGAACGAGCATCTAGGCACTTTTCCTTTCGTGTGATTGAGACAGTTCTCGTTTGCCGTGGCGGTAACTTTCAACGACGTTCGCACTTTGAGGGTTAGCTTATTAGGGTGGTTTAATCTATGTACAGGGCATACCTTTCAATTGCGTTATCTGGCGCAGCTTCGCGCACCATTCACTTCTTCAGGACAGGATGACTAAGTAATTTACCCGGAATTGTTGCAATTCAGTGTGCTATCAATGAGATTCAGCGGTGTTGTGAAGAGCTCAGGATGTCGCTCTGTTCTGTCAACGAATAAATAGCTTCAGTCGAGGTTGTTTATTTCGATTCGCGTTCGTGTCTCCAAGGATAGGTTACCGGTTGCGCCTCTTCTACTATAGCCCGTTGTTAACCATAGGGGAATTTGCTAAAGTAGCAAAACTATAAAAACACTTTGCTGATATAAACAGCTTTCAAGTCAACAAAAGCCTTGCCGCAAAACAATTCGACACGATGCTACCCTCAACGCGACTTTGCATTATGGTAGGCTTATTTCACATCTTGAGCAGAAAGGATTCAGCAGCTAAGACATTATACGCCCCTCTGACTAAGGAAGCTGAGCTCATTTTGAATGTGCAGGACCAATTTGCCACATCGGTCCACAACGGCGCGGTTGTTTCAAGAACCATTCGGAAGGTTGAATCTGTTTCTGACAAAATATTCATGGATTCACTGTTCTAAAAGAACTGCTAAAGTTTCTGAGCGGCAAAGATCGGTACATTAGAAATGGAAATAAATCATGGAGCATTCTGAAGTCAAGCACGGTCCGCGTAAAGCCCTGCGCATTCTTTTTTTTATGCAGATCGCAGACAAATCATAATTGACTGACAAGGGGTACCACTTCAAGCCGTAAAACATTGTTATTAGGGTGGTTTGTGATGGCTGTGTAGCCTTTCTGTAGGTGTCAAATCACCCTCCGTTTTACGTACATATGGTAAAATAGTGACATCTTTGCTGCTCTTTCCCCAGGAAAATTAAATCATTTTCCTACAGCACATGATTTTTCCACAATTTTATTCGCGAGTGAAACATTTGTCCTAAAATAGGCTGTTGAAGTAAATACGCACTCACCCTATGCATGTACGCCTAATCGTTACTGTTTAAGACCTGTATATGCCTAAATGACACTTTTCAGTGAATAATATTGGTGCCTAAAACTTCGATTTTTCTACCCTAAATTTCTCGTCTGTTGGGTCACTGCCAAATAATAAAATGAATAGAAGTGATCCCATTTATGCACATCTTGCTCATGTTTAGGGTAATCTGCAAGGGGATCCGGTGCTTTGTTTTCTCTGTATACCCCTACCACTCGGACTTCATGTTCTTAGAGTACCTCACAATTCCACTGTTGAGTACAGCCTCTCTGTATGCCCGCACTAATGAGTCACTTTGTTCACGGTACACAATGTAATCCACGAAGTATTAGCAGGTAGCGGAGCGCAGAATTTGTTGAGAAAAGGTTGTTAAAGAGAAAACTTCGAAGGTCTCTGCATTCTTATTCCAGTCTGTCTAAAAGTCAAACACTCTAACAGTTCCGCTAATGGGAAAAATTGTGGTTGATGTAGTGCTGTTGAAATTGCAATAAGGCATAGTGTCATGCTAAACTAAAAAAAGAAGCTGAAAATTGCTTGTTGTACCTCATGGCCAGCAGCGCATTGACGCTTCACTCATGAACCAATTAGAGGTAATTGATTCCCACCCTCAAAAATATAGGTTTATTTTTCGACACTGAGTCAATATCTTCATTGTGCTGATGTTAGCAAACTGACGTCGAAACATGTCGGCATTTGGTTTCTTCAGTATGACCATACATTTCAGCTGAGTGTATTCATATTCAAACATATGGGCACTGCTTGGCCGAAGTGTCGAACACTAACAAGATATCGGAAGCCCACAACGGTAAAGCAGCACTTGTATCGTCTTTGAATGGGAACAGAATGAATTACCGAACTTGACGAAAGGCATTGCAGTTTGGAATGCTTTACTTCAAAGTATTCAGAAATGTGTTTCAAATAAACATTGCGGTTGAGCAATTTCCAGGGCAGCGATAAAGGCATTAGTCTTCGTCATTGAATATCAACTGGTCGTGACTATACTCTTCGCGATTTATTAACTACTAGCACGTTATTAGGAACATGAGTATACAATATGTATCTGCTTAGACAAAATAAATAGGACAAATCAGAGTGAGTTCTCCTTAAACGGAACTTTTAGGGACCGCTATAATCTGTTCCGTTTATCATGTAATTTTTTACCGAGAGAGTTGCGTGGTACGACAGGTAGATATAAATAGGATGACAGAGTGTTCACAAAGAGTACAGGGGAAACTTAGCAGACGATTGTTTTTTCTAACCAGTAGGGGGGGCCTTAACGTATTCGTCAACTGAATAATTCTGCCTGTAGAGTGGAAGCCGCAGTTTATTGGCTAGTGCAAAACGACCTTAGAATTGCTTTCTCTAGCTTTTGCAGCAGATTTTTATTGCAGCTTGTATACTCCTTACCCCACATAAAAAATTCCAGGGTTCTCTGACAGGTAGCGTTTGTTTTCACGAAAGCACCACTCTCGATCTCGTTGATAATGGCAATCTTTCTTCTCAGTGCATGAGCACTTCGTTGTCGTTTCTGCACTACAGTCACACGATGACTTCAGGACAAATTGCCACATAAAATATGAAACTAATGTCTAATGCTTGAGTTTAACTGAACCCAAATGTGAGTACACTGCAATATAATCCACGGATGCGGGATCCGTGTGTGGAATGTGAGATAGAAACGGAAACCGGTGGTGTCCGAAACGCGGAGTCATGTCTACCGCGATGGCCTTTCGTTCCACCAACTCATTGTGATCTAGACTGTTTTCTCTTACGTTTAGTTCATGGCTTTATTTATATTATTTTTATAGTTTTCTATAAAAAGCTTCTTTCCACGGCCTCATTACAAAATCCAACAGGCAGCGCGGCGTTGTTCCCTAGTTGTTTCAGCGGTTGCTCCGCTTACAGAGATTTTATTTTCCGGATACTCTACGGAGGCATATTTTATTCCAAAAGTTGCATCAACCTGGCCCTAGCGGTGGGGTGCACAATGTAATTAAACGAGTTTACAGGCCGCGTCCAACCGTAAAAATAAAAAAATATGAAGTCATTGTTACTTACGAAACTAGATTAGAATTAGGCAAATATAACATCTAATTGTAAAGAAAACATGTTTTTGTGAAAGCAGCCTTACCTTATTTTTGGCTTTGCTCGAACCACGGTCTTGGCCGAACAGTGCTGTTTCTTAAGCGGAAACGCGAGAGAATAGAAGGGCTGTTTATAGCGAAACAGTAGGTGGCGCTATTTGCGGAAATTAGGGGCCGGTTTGTATCCACAAATGAACAACATGTCGGTGATACAGGATTGCTATATTTCCTGAATACGTTTATGATGTTTACACCACACAGTTGATGCAGTTTTACGGAAATTTGCCGCTGATGTCCAACAAGAAAGGGGCTTTAAAACTGCGGGCTACAACGGAATGGCATCAGTTTTAGCCTTACGTGACAGCTGTTTCAAAAATGGGTACAATAAAAGGGTTGCATAGATCCTGCAGGATATTCCTTTTACAACTTTTCTGAAGCGGAGATTAGCTACACAAAAACTGAGATGTGAAGCTGTCTGTTGTTAATGGCAGTGATATGCTTTCGTTGTTACATGTATAAAGGAAGGTTAAAGCAGCATCCGATACCAAACCATTCCGCATTTGTAGAGCTTTTTTTATTTGCTTTGGAAACTCATTCGGTGAAATAACAAACTTGAAGGGTTTTCCTTAGAACTTTTTATAAACTCCTGTTTATCACTGTATTTATAAAAGTGCGTAGCCTTTCTGCCACGTTTGTCATTCTGCACTGCACTGGTGACGAAGAGAAAAGTTCTTGGCACCCTCCTTAAAGGACAGCCGAAGTTTCAAATGCTTTTGTTGACATTCGGTTTCAATGTGATCCTTGCCACCATATCAATGCATTGTCCGGAGCTCAAAAGCCCCTGCGGTCAAGCGCAAGCAGTTTAGAGTCCTGATCGTGCTCTCCTTAACCCACGTTGCATCTCCAGTATTCTCAAGAAGTCCGCTTGTTTTGGTAGTGGTGCAAGTGGGCCATATTGCACAGGAAGTGGTGTCGCCGGTGATTTGCTGGTGTTCATTTTTTCCATGTACATTGTGCAGCCTTCAGCTTCGAAAGGAATAACTATACTTGAAGACGTACAGGTCCCATCGGAAGTAAATGGAGCACGGGAGCTGTGGCTGAACCGCATAGGAGCGCCTTGTAGCTACACCGGCGGTTAGCGAAAGGAGCAGAATACGCATGCGCGCCTTCGGATGGTTATAGCCCATCTATACTTCTCCACCAACTTCTTAGAACGGGCTTCGAGCGTCAGCATACTGGTCTCAGCGGTGGCGCTGATAGCGAGGTGGTATCTGGCAGCGTCGCTCACACACTTTCAGCGCACCCGAGCTGCTTGAGAAGCGTCGCAATCGCAGGGATATGAAGTGCATTTTTTTTAAATATTTTTAAGTAGGTCTGCTATCAGCACCATTTCCGAGACCATTATACTTTGACCAAAGCTCGAAACCGCGTTAAAAGAAATTGGTTGAGAAGTATTGAGGGGTCATCGGCGTCGGACGGCACGCATGCATGAACTGCTCGTTTGGTTTACCGCCGGTGCAGCTACACGGCGCTCGTACTCGGTTAGGCCTCAGGTCCCGTTATCCAATTACTTCTGACGGCACATCTACAGGGCCGTCCACTTTAGGTGCGAACACGGCGCACCGTGGCCATGATTCGCGGAGCGCCAGTGCACAATTCGCGGCCACGCATCAAATCTAAGTGGCGCAGGCGCATAGGACCTTGGAGGGGGGGCTTCGTGTCGTCTGCTAGCGCGGAAGCACGCCGCGCTTGCTTTGCTGTGAAGCACATCGAACTCTTGGCATGCTTGTAGCTTCTTGGCGCGCAGCGATTGCGTTGCGCGAAAACGTGCTTCTCTCATGGCGCCACGTTGTGTAGTTTCTGCGTATGACAACTGAGCGCTTCCTCTTTCCAGGTCCACGGTCCCAGTTAAATGCATGTATTGTTGAAGGCATTTCAGGACTGGCTTGGTTTGGTTTAATGAAAGACGCTGTAGAGGAGGGCTACATATAATTTCGGCAAGCAGGGTTTATTTAATATGCACTGGGATAACTCAGCACATAGGTGTCTTTATATTTTGCCTTCGCGTAATTTTGCTCACGGCGACTCGGTTTCAATCTCATGACTTTGGTATCGATGTGTATTGGCTTTTTCATATATGTGAATATCGGGTATCGTCGAGATGGTTCAAGCAGTCGCCCAGCCAGCGAGTCACCAACCGAGCACAATCGTCCTACTATCCGGCCGAGTTATGGACTGGTGTCGTTGTGGTCTGCTACAACAAAATGCATCCGTCATTGGTTGCGCTCCCTACCTGGCAAGTTATTGGGAGACCGCGGCCCTTCCCTTGTTGCCACCTGCTACGTATACACCTATTTGGCACGACCCGTACCTCCGTGCAATGGGACTACGTGAGTAATGAAGATGTGGTCAGCAGTTCCATGCTACATAGTTGTGCAACATCTTCTTCGTTCTTATGTTCCACGACTTCTGCATTCTTTTCTTTACCACCGCCAAAAATATTGCCTAGCAACGCCACGAACTAAAAAATCACCAATATGTTCAATACGTTCTCAATGTGCTTTTATAATAAAACAAGCAATCCCTTAGATATAAACACACACTGTCATTGTGTACTGAACAAATGTTGATTTCGTTTCATATTAACGATATTTGCTGTCAATTTGTATGAACTCGTTGATCCGTTTCGAAGAATTATCGAGGAATCCGCGAGCGTCTTTGAGCTAGACTTAGCATGTGACACTCCTACCAAAAAAAATTAGGGATGCTTGCACTCACGCACAAGACTTCAATGGCGACGCTTTTGTAGATGAGCATTGCCGGACACGTAGTCAAGTTTAAGTATAATTGTTTATTTGCATAGTTGTGGTGATAGTAAATATCGTCATATGTATCAGATATCCTAGTCTTCGCGGCGAGTGATGGATGGAAGGTCATAATCAGCATTGTATTCTTCCAACATCTCTTCGTCATCGACTCGAGGTAGTGGTGGCGGAATCTGCAGGTCGTCTCGCGAAGTAATGGCACACTCGTGGCCTTGTCTCCAATTGTCCATGATGGCTTCCAGGGAATATGGTGGTCGCGGTGACCTCTACCACGAAGAATATCTTTTCATTTTTAGTATTACATCTTTCGCGTTAGCGCTTGAGGTTTTTTACGTGCGCGGTAGCGGTTGACGACAGCGCTGGATGTTTTTTTTAAATGCAGAGCATTTCAGTAACTCACGATGTCACCCGCGTTGGCGTCCGTAGTCCGAACCGTCGTTGTCCCTACTATATAAAAAGAAAATACTATCCGACGCCAGGTTTCGATCCCTCGACCCTGCGGGCGGAACGCTATGTACATCGTGCTGTAACCACTGCGCCACAAAGCCGACACAGAATCGGACGCTATATACGCGCCTTATATCGTTGACTCATTCAAATTACTGCTGACGAGCGCTCTCTCGTCAGCAGTTGCCACAAGTGCAACAACATTAACGTAACGCAAACTACTTAACCTCGTGCGCCCCCGGAAATGCTCTACATTTGATCGTGCCCCTCGCGAGGGGCATGTTTCACTGCGGCTTCCTACTGGCCAGTACACTCGTCGCCATCTGTCGGATGTTGTGCGAACCCTTTGCGGCTGATGGCGCGCGATTTGAAATTTATGTACACTTTTTCTTTTTTTTTTTCTTTTAAGCCATTTCGCGAGCCTGGGACTCGACGGTCTCCACGCGGCATGCGCTCATGAGCACTAGCGTTTACTTGCTCCTCGAGGTTTTTGCCGGTTTTTTATTTTCGCTAAATCGAAGGCGCGTGCCGGGTACGCCAGGCGGTCGCCGCGAAGCGCGCGCCCACATGCACTCGAAATTTTCTTGGTATTTTTATGAAACAGTGGAGTTACGGCCAGTAACAAGAGCTCCACTGTTGAAAAAGCTGGACGGAAGGTGTATCCGGTCATATGGCCATCTGCTTTAGAAAGTACCCGCAGAAAATAAAGATTTGTTCCTGGAGCCTCTTTACTTTTAGGGTTCGGTGAAGTCCTGAGAAATCCGCCAGGAATGAACTTGGCCAGGCACGGTGGCCTAATGGTCAAGGTGCTTGGATATACTTATCTGGGAGAGCCATTTTTCATACCAGTATCAGGTTCCGCGTTTCAATAAAGGCGAAATGGAAGAACTCGCATTGGCTGCGTGGTATACAATGCAGGGTAAAAAGCCTGAGGTTGTTATCCGGAGGCCTTCTCTACAGTGTCTTCATAGCAATATCCGTTTTGTGGGGTTAAAAGCTTCAACCCAATCCATGCCAGTCCTGAAATTCCTTCAATAATACATGCATTTCACTGGGACCGTGGACCTGAAAAGAGGAAGCGCTCAGTTGTCGTACGCAAATCTACCCGACGTGGCGGAGTGAGAGAAGCGGGCTTTTCGTCAACGCAATCGCTCCGCGCCAAGAAGCTACCAGCATGCCGAGAGTTAGTTGTGCTTCTCAGAAAGGCGAGCCCCGTGCTTCCGCGCTAGCATACGACACGAAGCCCCGCCTCCAAGCCTATATCGCCTGCGCCGCTTAGCTTCAATGCGAGGCTGCGAATTGTGCGCTGGCGCTCCGCGGAGCACGGCCACGGTGCGCCGTGTTCACACCTCAAGTGGACGGCCCTGTACATGCAACTGAAGGTTGCGAAGAATGCTGGTTATGGCATAAGCGATCGCCGACAGGTCATTTCGTGATCTGACGAGCACCGTGCGCTCGTCCTCGCACCGACGCACGAGAGCCTTGCCATAGCTATGCCAGGCAAAACAAAAGATTTTTTCCTGTGCCCACTGCTACGTCTCCCATAGAAGGGTTCGTGACTGTCTCGTAAGATTTTCTCGAATGAACATGTCCGATTTAGCTTCCACTAGTTGCTTTTTGTTCTGGAGCCCGTTGTCTCTCACGGTTTCTCGAGTGAAGCGAAAGATAACCCCAGGCGTCTTATCTGGCTTTGAGGGCAACCGATGCACGGATGTGACATCACTTTCAGTGAGTTCAGAAACGTTGTGCGATGCAGCAACCGCTGACTTTCTCCAGAAGGTTTTGATGCCCTGTTTTTTGGTAAGCCATGCAGCTCAAGGTTCACTTTATGGTTGTGCCACTCGAGTTCGTTCATTTCTTTCTCCAGGTTGTTTATCTCTACGTTGCCTTGGTCTGTTTCCATACGCTCCACTCGGCGCTCAATGTCAGCCATTTGCTTCTGCTGGCTCGTCATATATGTTATCACTGTGCCGTATTTGTTGGACAGCAACTGCATGTTGCTTTTGATGGCAGTGACTGTTTCAGAGAGGCTTTTCACTTTCTCAGTCAGGGAGCGATCGCTGTGACACTGTCGTAGCCTAAAGTGTTTTCTTTTGTTTCACGCCTCGGTGCAAGGGACACCGGCACTGCTTTCGGCATGAGTCACTTCGCGACCTAGAGACTTTGCCTGTCACGGCTGAGCAATCCCCCAGATGGTACGCGGAAAAACATTCATTGCATACCAGATAAGAGTCATCAGGCCCGATGGCACAATACACTCATTACATACACCATCGCTCATTGCTGGGCAGCAGTGCGGCAGAGATATTGTACAAACTGGAGCTGTTCGTGCGACTACACACCTGTAAAATACAGAGTGGTCCGTGAGTTGACCGGTCAGTGCCACTGCTGCTGCCCAAGTGCCGGCCACTCTGAATCCGTCGCTTCTTAGAGAGCAAGGACGACCTCGCCGCTCAGGCAAGGGTTTTAGTGGGCAGGTCCAGGGAAATCGCCTAGACCTGCTGGTGTTCCGTCAGCAGCAGGCTATAGGAGCAGCAGGGGGGGAGGGACAATTGATTGATTGAAGGATTTAACGCGCCGTCGCAACGCAGGCGATGAGGCGCGCCGTAGTGGAGGGCTGTGGATTAATTTCGACTGCCTGGGAGTCTCTATCGTGTGCCAAAATCTCGTACACACGGGCATTTTTGCTTTTCGCCGCCATCAGAAAAGGGGCCGCCGCCGCCGGGAATTGAATCCGCGACCTCGTGTTCAGCAGCACAATGCCTTAGCTACTAAGCCACCGTGGCGAGTGGGAAGGGAAAGTCGAAGCCTTGTCCGTCGCATTGTAAAAATACTGGATGACCCTCGAGTTGACCGGTCCGTGCTGCCGCTGCTGCCCAAGTCCTATGTTTCCTATGTTCTGTTTCCTATGTTTTATTTCGTATGGTTCCTATGTTTCTGTTTCAGCATAAACGGGCGATTCCACGAGAAGGGAAGCTCCAGTGCAACGGCAGTCGTATGATTCAGGCAAAGAAACCAGAGCCTAGTTTACAGCGATGGGAGGCTCCGCCGGTTTCCCTTCCTAAGCGGGAGGGACAGGAACCCGCCATTATTAGAAAACGCCGCCCTCAGTAGGTTGATTTGGGAAAAGCCACTGAGGGGGTTTTCATATCTATTGATAGAGGCCGGCGACGGGTATGGAAGCCACCTTCTGCATGTGTGTGTCCAGCACACAGCAGCAGACGAGACAAAATTCTTAACCAGAACTACGCCTCTGTTAATAGAAATTCGGCAGGAGCTGTGCTTGTATTACACATCTCTGGAGTACGCACACTCACAAAACCAAGTTTGACAAATCCCTGCAACTTGAAATTCAATAAAAATACTACCTCGCGCAGTAGTACATCTCATTCGAAAGATTGCCTCGTCAGAATCACACTGACACCATTTTTAACGCGCACTTCACTCGATTAAGCTATATAATTAGGAAAAAGGAAAGGGCCATGCGACCCACTAGCTCATTTCCCACAGCAGTACCTATGATGTCATTTGTCCCGAGCTGTGCTATTGGCTGAGGCTGGCAAGAGAAAACGCAAATGAGGCAGTCCTTATAAGCTTGCCGAATGAGCTATATGCGCCTAAATGCAATGCATATTCAATTTACAGCAGTAAGAATGGTGCTGTAAGCAATGAAAGTTTCGAAAATACGCGTAAACATACAAGTACCGATCCGCACTGCTGTTGGTACGGCGTGCACTATGCTTGTTTTAAGTGGACAGCACTCCACCGCTTTGGAGTTGGCTTGCACGGCACTGGCCGATTGGAATAAACGATGTTGTCTTACGTGACCCTGTTTGTCGAGGATACCCCATGTTTCACAAAACCATTACTTTCTACAGTAACAAAAACAAGCCAGGTGCAGATACGGTCAAAAACAAAGCAATGGCAAACAATGGTTCCTGGATGAGTATGGTAGCTCCACCTGGGAGGACGGATGGCTAGCAAGGCTGCAGGCCCGAGTGACGCCGTAGAAGTTCGTTTGATTAGACGCGCTTATGGCTTCATTGCTGACATGTCAAAAACACACGATATGGTGGGGTAATCAGAATTTTAACCTAGCTTAATTTCTCAGTGGATGCAGCATCATGTGCTGCCGGTCAAGTGGTGGGGGCACTATAAAACAAGAAATCTTTCGAACGAAATGAACTTCTGTGTTTTCTGAATGGCCCCTGTAATGCACTGTATTGTATTTTTGGTTCCTGTAGTGATGTCACCATGAACGAACAGCAGTAGATCAAGTTATTGTCAGCGCTAAAGCAGGCATTTTTGTTTGTGTTTGATGAAAAAAAATATAATACTCTAACCAAGGACTTCATCTGAAGCATTCCAAACGTTTCGGAACCTACTCGGCTCCTTTATTAGAACTGTCTATGTTTGACCATGAGCAAAAGTTCTACATATAAACAATTTTTTTGTTTGCTGCAGCGGATCAGAGGCTAGAGAACAAATAGGGGGTAGGAGAGCTAGATATCTGTTCATCTTTCGCCGGCTTTCTGGGGTGGGCACTGATTCAAGGAGGACTCCCGAGTAATTCATTACACGTCGTCTATCACCTGCACCTTTCAAAGTCAGCAAGGCTATTTGCTTTCTTGCAGTGTTCATCTAATGCACTTGTATGTTTGATTTCATACGTTGCTTTTGTGCTACCAATTTTGTTTCAAGAAGTTTGGGGTTTCGCCCTTTGTAGTTGATGGGGTATTACGCACGAGGAATTTCGTACATCATCCTTTCTGCTTTTTAATATTATACAGGCATTTTGGTCATGGCATCAGTCATCTTAGAGTTGACGTATGTTTGTGGCCGTCGAGACTACCTTCCTATTTGAATATACACGGTATTGTCTGGCTTGCCCGTTTACCATACAGTAGACAGGTGCAGGTTGGCTCTTGGTAAAGAAGGTTGCAGGGGAGGTGATGGTGATTGTAGGAAACATTTTTGATCAGCGACGTTGAAGGAATTAAATTTTGTAGTTGTCGCTACATCGGTCATTACAGCTTGTGACGCATTGAACAAACTTGGTGGTGCAGCTGTTTTTCTTGAGGACAGGGATAGGTTTTCTTTTCTTCCTTATCTCTATCGTTGTCTCTTGGGCATACAGTTCGTGCCATGCATTGAAGAACCAAAGCTACAGAATAATAGTAGGAAACTGGGTGGTAGCAATAAATTGAAGGTAGATTCTAGTCTTGGTTTGCTTTCTGCACCCAATAGGCTCAGTGAACTTCCTGGGGCATCTCAAGTCGGCTGAGCAAATGATTCAGTTCACCATAATAAGAATAACAGGCAATGCCTTGCTGTTACTAGTTTTCACAAAAAAAAACATCCCAATCAATTAAGATCACCATGTTGTATGAAATAATAACTGACACTGGATGCTGCCTCCAGTTCACGTCATACCACTAAATTTCGCACAAGGCTTCTTAGTTCTGGCTTTTCTACGCACAGCTTGTTCGACAAAATATATGACAGGAAAAAGACATATCACATACCTAGAGCAAAATGGCTACACCGGCAACTTTATTCACCACATAAAATGCCGTACTCACTGATAGCCAAAAAATATTCGCTCCTGCAACGCCGCCGGTCAGCAATTCAATGCCTACCTTTATTGTCTCTCCCCTCACCTAATGACCCACCTGCATCTGCCTACTTTGTGTTAAAGGGGCGAGCGAAATGATACCATGAATTATCGAATGTGAAAGTGTCCCATTGCACGCATATTTGCTTGGTTGTGGCATCAAACTGCTAATGTCTGATGCCATGACCAAAAGGGCAATCGCCAAAAGAATAAGCACAATTCATCAGGTTTTCTTGTGCACAATGCCCCGCCACGTACATTGGTGACACCTGGAGCTTGACAGGAAGACTGCAACAGCACCAACACAGGGTACGGAAAAACTGAGAGCGCGGCATGGTCTTTCAGTTAGAGCTAACAATTAATCAGCTTTTAGTGACCGTTTAAGCCATTAGTTGGCTTTCTTTTCCTCTGTGTAGCTTTTCTACAGATTTGTTAGGCTGCACAGTTGAGCCAACCTATTGCTGTAGATGGGCCAAGGTTTGGATATGCGGAACTTTAGCTTGTGATGGTACAAATGCATTCCGTTTGTGTAACACGGGCATTATAAAATTGGTCCAACTTTCTGGATATAACTTTGTACAGATTAAACTGCTGTTCAAATGTTGCTAACCTTGCTATTGCAGAACTTTGCACCAGTCAAGGGTACTAATAAAGACAAGGTAATAACATCTTTGGTAAAGCATAATTTACAGCCATTAGGTTCCCTCTTGAAAAACAAAATGGATTTTTTGTAGTTCTACTTTTCAAGCCTCAAATTTCAACAGTCATTGCTTCTGCTCGGGAACTGAATGATGGTGTTAGTCTTACTGTGATCTTTTACTTGTGCACAGTTCACCATTACAATCTTTATTGCACCCTAGCAGCAGTTATTTTTGCAAGTTTGAATAAATTTTTAAGATACTAGTTATATACGAAAACAAAATTCATATCTGCCGTTCTAACCATAGACTACACATGTACTGAATGTTTTCTCATAACAATATTAGATTGTTTTAAGTGAAGACCGGCTTCCTTCATTAAGCTGCTTTGCACATTGATGCCAGTCTTATATATGTAATTTTCACTTTTTGTTTTGATCAGTCCCTGTACGGAAATCATGTATTTTTATATGATGCCGCTGTGTATTTCTGAAACTGTATCTAGTTGGCGATTCCGATTTGTTGTGGTCAGTTTTTCTCAACTAAATTGCAGCTTTTTTAAAGATTATGGTATGTTTTTGTGGGCCTAAAGGGTTGCCTCATTGCATGTTTGGCCTATGTAACTTTGAAAGCGGATATTTTGCTTGAAAGTGAAATGTCGGCCTAGCATCATGGTCTTTCGGTAACTGCTCACTTTCATTCATGCCGTTATTTTTTATATTATCACTTAAAATTAAAAGTTAACCAATCTGCTGTCATTATAATTTTGTCACCTGCTTTATACTTTCTTTTTTTCCAACAGTCTCCAAGGAGTGACAATCCGTATTTTTATACCAAGGCTTCGGACTGTGCTAGGTGGTACATGATTGAATGGATGAAAAACCAGCGGAAAATGCAGGATAGTGAAGAGAACAACGGAACAAGCTTGTCCCGTTGTTCTTTTAACTGTTTCCTGTGTTTACCGCTGGTTTTTCATCCATTCAATTATTTTCATGAATTTGTTGAACAGTGATTAGTTTAAGTGCTGAAGCAATTTTTCGCTTGATGGTTCCCTGTTGCATTTATATAAGTGCTCTCTGCTCTTTTTTTAGCCAAGACCCCATACCAGCCTTAATGAGATTGTCTTTTGTAGACATGAAGTTGAAATAAATATTTGTTTGCATTGCTTTACATATTTTGGAAGAATTTCTTGCTCACTTTCATTCAACCCTGTTTCTTAACCCTGCTTAAAGCATTTCTTCATGTTTTTTTTTTTTCAGAACCAGGAAGGGTGCTAATCCTCGGTTCTTGCTGAAGCAGCAGTATCTGTACTTCACACGTGAGCTCTGAACACGCAGTAATTATGGTATGAAACATCCTACCAGTATTAGCTTGCTTTGTAAAGGTCATTGTCGATGTCAAAGCTCTGGACAGTGTAGTACAGTGTCTGGTGTAGTGCACAATCTCTCTATAATAGCAAACGCTGGGCGCTGTTGTAGCGAATAATTTTCTGGCTACAATACCTGAGATTATTTTAAAATGTACGTCAAATACTAGTAAAAATAGCTATCTAAATTGGTGGCCATTTTCCTTGTGGAGGCAGAAAGTGCAAGTGCCCATGTGTGGAGATTTCAGTGCACAATAAATGTCCCAAAGTTTCGAAAGCTAATCCAGAGCCCTCCTCTGCGGTGCACTTCATATCCCATATGCAGCTTTGTGTAAAAACAGGCAGAAATGTATGATCAATTTAAATTGATTTTAATGTTTCTAAATGTAACTATTCTCAGTTTAAGCTGCCGTATTTAGTAAAATATTTTCTAACAAATGCATAGCTACCAAAGGTTTACAGAAAAGCTTTAATTGATTATGCGCCTTCTCAGCTAAACAAAAATGTCATTAAAAAGCAGAAAAAACCTAAATATGGAAAGTAGGAACACAAAGCTGCTGATAAAACAGATGCTTACCGTTTTATAGATAATATTTTGCTTATTTTCTAGTCAACTCTACAAAGGGCGATAGACGGGTTTGATGCTTCCCATGAAGCACCTCGTATTACTAGACGAAACTAATGGGCACTGGCTGTTGGCTTTTCATTTGCAACATTGAAATATGACCCCACATCCACCAGTAGGGACATAACACAAGGCACCATGTACAAGCTAGACTCACGATAAAATACAGCCATAGCAACAATGTCATCACATTTCAACCATGGGCTTCACCAGGAAACTCATATGCATTGTTCTATAATGTTTACCGTTCTTGGTATTGCTATGTGGAGTCATTTTTCATCAAGCATAAAGACTAATGCAAACTAAATTAAGTGGCAGTGGAGACCCAACTTATATGGGTAGAATACAGCCACAATACGGAGGGAAGTATACATATTGCATTTGGTCTGCCTTAATATTGAGCTTTCCTGCTCAGCTCAAGCATAAGGCACTAAACATTGTGGGTAGCTACCGTGATTGGAAGTTTGATGCAATGCTGAGAAGGCAAGGGTTTTATGGTTCAAAGAACTTTTGTGCAGTAGATGTGTTGCACGCATACTTGCTTTCACTGCATAACACGTTTATGCTGTGCAGTGAAGCTCGAAGGATGTGCGCTGCAGTTCAGCAAAATGAACATATAATTGAATATTTAACACCGTTTTGAATATTCAACAACCTCTAATGATACAACGTTTGTACTGAGGTGTGGCCCTAATATTACGCTTTATAAATGGAGGTATTAAAAATCGGTGGGACAAACAGTTCAAGTAAATTATTAGCTGACGTTGAGCTTCAGTGGAATGTCTCATAGAACGGAGCTTGGAAAGCACGAATGTTTCATACCGTAATTATGTGTCATACTGCGCCTTATGTGGCTGCACACCTGCAGCGCGATTTGTAAACCGAGGATGACGCACCCTTTTTGTACCCCTTTAGGAGGGTGCTTTTGCAGGAAAAGTTTCTACAGATTGGGGTGCTAAGTAAGCACCCTATGATATTTTAGGCCGAAAAGGGTGTTATAAGGCACCCGTCATCTGGGGTGCATCACAAAGGTTCTCCTGCGGCGACAGAATCCAAGCACCCAAAAGGGTGTAAAATATTTTGTTATGAGGGCGCTCTTGCGGGGACAAGCTCAACGCACCCTTTTGGGAGTAAAAATGTTTAGTGTGAAGGGGGAAACAACCTAGGTCGGCCCCCAGCTATGCTGTTTCTCCAGCCTTGCACCACTATTGAAAGCTGCTCCATTTTTTTTGCCTTTTGGAATCCAAGAAAGACTGGCACCTTTGAAGTGGTATAGTAGGAGGTGCTCATACCCATACGCCCCTTGTGCTCACACTCTAAGAAGCTGGAAACCCGACTTCACTGTTATAATACCCTATCTGCGGTGGTGCGCCCTTTACAGGAGCTACAGCTATTTTTCTTTCTATTTGTTTGCTTACGCCATCAAAACTAGCTCAAGCTTAAAGAGCTTCACTGGTAATAAATTGTGCCAATTCATATTGCTTTAAACATCGTGAGGTACAAAACACTCCCCGCTTGTAGAAAATGTTCAGTCCACTCGTGTAAACAGGTACAAAATGCCTCCTGTAGGTCTCTCGACCTTTTTTCTTCGTTTGCGGTCTTTTCTTACACCCTTTATCTTACACCCTTTTCCTTTGCGCCCTTTTTCTTACTTTCGAACCCCCTAATTTGTAGCTTTACACCCTTCTGTGAAAAATGGTGTTGAAATAATTCACACCCTTTTTGAAGAGTCTAGAGATGGCGGGAAAGATAATTGTTTGGTATTTATAAAATTCTAAAAGTTATGGAACACAAAAACCACCTCGTGATTACAACGTTTTTGCGAATCTACGCGTTGATTTGTATTTTCTCATACTAAAATCCATACTTCCAAAATTAGCGCTAAAATATGTGTTTTTTGCGACAAGCCCACCGACTCGATCGGGGGGCTTTCCTCTACTGGATATTAAAGCAAGAACAGCACACGTAGTACTAAGTAAGTATGCACTCCCTGTACCACTTGTATCGCGTTGGTTTTCTTGCTCTATTCATTTGGGTTCCTACCGTAACCTGTGCGTATTTACTGTGTTGAATGCTGCGCCCGCCGCCGGTTCACATTGCCACTGCTCATGCCACATGCTCATGCCGGAGCATCCTAAACACCCTTTTTTAAGGGTGTTGAGCTCAACACCTTTTTTTTCATCCGCACACCCTTTTTGGCCAAAACACCTTTTATGAGTGTTAGCCACGGGACAAGATTTTGTACGGCGTTTTCGGCCAAAAAGGGTGTAAAAATTTTAGTGTGTCAAACACAGTTCGTACACCTCCTATTATCAGAAATTCTGAAGCAGTAAAACTTATAAACAACAATGTAATCCTCACAATTTATTGCTGAGAGCCTGCGATTTATTTATTCATTTTCGATACTGCCACTCTCTCGCGGGACCAAAACCAGGGGGGCGCCGGCTCGTGATTAGAGAGAACGTATTCACACTAATACAGGCGTACGTGAACACTTCCTCCTGTAAAGCAGAAAATACGGTAATTATACACAAAAAGTGAACAGTGGTGGATTTCTTGCTGCATGAAAAGCAAAAAGTTACTGTATTCGTCACCGCTTTTGCCCTTCTGCTTTATCAGAACTTCTACCAATACAGCAGCTGGCGTCAGAACACAATAAACAATACTACTTTTGGCTGTTTTGGGGATTCGAACCCGTGTCGCTAGAGCGCTGACTCAGGCGATAGCTCACCAACCTGGCAGCTAGAAACAAAATTTATCCTGACTGGTGACCGTGAAAAGTGCACGTGATGCCACGTGAAGAGCAGCTGCAAGTAGAGGAGAAATCTCACTGTGGGGAGGCTACCGCGTCAATGGCCATCCGTCTGCCTCTCGGAGTATCTCGCGACAAAAGACGAAGGAACGAACGCGAGCAAAGAGATGTAAACACAATGCAGCAACAAAGATATCTTTGCTACAAGCTAGGTTTCCGGCTGCCATCGCGCAAACAGACCGAAGAACACGCGGATTGTTTCTGACAAGAATTTCACCATTACATTCCACGCATACAGAGAATGCCATGGCAACAGCCATTGTTTTACGATTCGCAGATGCTGCCTCATAGTTGTCATGTTTTCGAGGTACGCCGCATTCTTCTTAGATACTCGCAGTTGCGTGTCCTTCGCAAGTCAGGCATTGCTCTTAACCTCTTAGATGTATCGAATAAATATTCCAGGTAGTTTATCTCTTTGGCAAGCCGGCAATGGTTGCCATGATGTCACTCAGTGCTAAACACACTACGTGGTAAAGATGTGTCGGTTTGATTACTTTTCAAACAAAAAATTTGTGAAGAAAATTTGTAGGTAGTTGCTTCTCAAATCCAGGCAATTTAGAGAATTATCCAGCAGTGTTTTGTATGCATCCTTTATTTTTTCCCAAACTTCTGAGAAATTTACTTTAAGCACTTCTGTTTTTTCTTGAAAGGTGATCTTGCGGCTGGTGAATACGTGGCCTGTAAACTGACCTTGTGTCTCCAGGTGTAAAGCCACGGGCGCGGGATTGTCGGCCTTCGTGGGGTCTCTTAATTGTGACAATTGATTTTGCGTTTCAATAAAGTAAAGGAAACGCAAAACCAGGACTGGTTTTCTAGAGGCTATTCCTTGCCCCCGGTTTGCTGTGGCATGACGGTCTAACGACGACACAAAGGGCTTGATGAGGAAACTGATCCTGGTATTCTGAGTCCTTCCTCCACTCGAACCTCCAGTGGAGGATGTCATCGAAAGCGACTTCCCGATGCATGAGCATTGCGGAATCCTCTCCTCAGCCTAGTGGAGGGAGCAAATGGAGGGAAGGATGGACTCAGAATACGGCCCTGAAACTCTTTATACAAACAAACTTTATAGTGTTTTCAACTTTCAAAAAAAATTTTTTGGAAACGTTTGACGTTAAAGCAATAAAAATTTGTGCGAAATGCAGCTTTGATAAGGCGACTGCCAACATATGATGATTAAACTGTATTGTAGTGGAAATGACAAGAGGTCATTTAGTGTCACCAGATGTATGCGGGTGTGTGCGGTGTGTGAGAGCTCAGTTGAGCCGCCGCCGTCGCCAGCGCCCTTCGACAAGCCGGCGATCTACTGAAAGGCCACAGGGCCTCCGCAAAGCCAAGATGACAGCTGAAAGTGGTTCAGCTGGCTGGGAGGTGCAATGCGGCCATTTCTCGAGCGTGTGCTGTAACAGTTAACGCCATCAGGAACTTAGTCAGGATGGAGGTCATGGCGGAAACTGTGGTATGTGTGCGCGAATGACGCCGGCTGGGTTCGGGTGCGTTAAGTGTCGTTTCACGTCCAGGTTCTTTGGAATAAGAGGAATATACATACTTACACATGTAAACAATGTTGCAAAGATAGCTTCAATGTTTTGTTTCTGGAGATAAAACACTAAAGTACCCCATCGGGCCTCAACCACCTACTGAATAAGAGGCAAGTTAAGCGTGTTTTTTTTTTCAAAATATTTACCCTTAGCAGACCGATATCATTATTTTTTTCTCATTTTCGGAATAAAAGCAATTCTTTCTCATTTCGGATTTTTTTAGATTTCGGAACTTAATATTAAAATGTGACCAAACGTCAGCGATATCGTTTTTTTTACTTCTGTAATCTCTCGAATAGATACAGGTGAACAAATACGAAACCGGTAGCTACTCGACAAAAACAACCACAACACAGGCGATGCGTTGTGGACAGACCTTATTACAGACCCTATGTTTACACTTGTCAACATTGTTGAACAAGAACAAGACGTTCCGCAAATTTAAGACACAAAAACAATACATGAGTGATATTTTCAGTCTTCATTTATTGAAAATTTTGTGGATGCTTGGTGATTTTGCAATAGCAAATGAAATGCTACTTCAACCACAGAAAACCGTCGTTTGCTGTTCCCCGCACTACATGGCGGCAGTTAAAAAAATCAAACGGCAACAGCAACGAAAGGTTCCACAAGATAGGTTTAACGTTCCCCTTGGAAGGCTCGAGTAGTAGGGCACCGTGGGTCTCTAAAAGTTGTAGTAGGCCGCCTCGATTCACGCGCGTCTCCGCCGTACAGAAGCGCTGGCATCGAGGCACCCGACTTGCAGCAGTTGAACATGGTAAATTTGAATTGACTTGAGCAAACGCCCAGCGTTTTATTTTGGACGCAACGAGACGGGAGAGGAACTGTATGACAGGTGAGCGGGAAACGGAAGGGAGGCATTTACTTGCTAGGGGTGCCAGTCGACTATCGATCGTCTTTCGCCGACATTTGCAACGAAAGTAGCAGATACGCGGTCAATGTTTATTGCCTTAAAGGAGTACAGACACGAAATGTGTTTGTTACGTTTTTTTTTCCTGCTATGCGTGTCTATTAGCCTACTAATCATAGAATGACACTACACAGTCGAGCACCGCATGAACGTTCATTTCGGGCGTCATTTATTCGTGTCAGTTTCGGTTTCGACAAAACGAACGCCGTGCAGCCGCTATGACTGGAGCTATCACGTGACGTCACCATTTTTGCCGTACCGCTGCCCCTCTGGACGCGCGCGCGAGCGAGCGCACGTGCGCGCCCAGACCGGCCGAGGTCTTAACCGTCCCGACGCGCCCGGGCAGCATGACGTCAGTCCCAAAACCTTGACGTGTACACACGCCGGAGCAGCATGCGCCAACTACAGCCAGCGCGTCAGCTTCGTCAAAAGGGCCCCGGCATCGGCAGTTTGGGGCAGTGTTGTACACGTTTCTTAAAAACAGGAACGAAAGACCGTTCCTCATTCCTTCCCAATTTTGAAACGAGTTCCCGTTACAAGTTCCTTTATTGCGAAAGGAACGTGTTCCAGTTCCACTTCGAACAGTGGAACCTTTCGTTGCATTACGCTACATTTCATTTTTTTTAAATATGGTGTCGGACACCTGAGGCAAAATTAAGCGAGAAAATTAAAACTCATATCGAACCATGTACATTACAGGAATATGAACACCGCCGGCAGCAGTTTATCTTGAGATAAAAATAATTCAAAGAAATGCTCCCAGACATTTTTTTCCAGGGAGCACCAGGCGAATTCCTGACATGTCTATCTGTGATTTTAGTGCTCCTCTGTTGTAGGTGCAACACATGTGACACTTCCCACTTTTTTCTTACAAATGCGCAATAAGGCTACTGCGCTTCACATAAGCAAATAGAAAGTTACTCACATGCAGGAACGAAACTAAATGTATTGTATAAGAAACCGCGTAGAAAGGAACAATACATCGGGCTTTAATGAATGCTGATTTAATATTACAGTTGATTTAGGAAACCTTACAGGCCCCTTTGCAGCGACTTTAGTAAGGGGGTTACAAAAGTGAAGCCTTCCGTATCATACAGCACAAACTACCGAGTAACAAAACACAGCAGAACAAGTAACGACTACGAGGTTCCCAATCCAAGTTTAGTTTTGAAGAAGATAACAAAAAAAGTTGCCGCACGTTAAAGATCCCCAGGTGGTCAAAATTAATCCGGAGTCCTCCACTACGGCGCGCCTCATCACCTGCGTTGCGTCGGCGAGTTAAACCCTACAATCAATAAAACAAAAAAGTTGCGCCAATCCACTCTGTGAATGTGGTTGGAAACCAAAGCTGTAAACGGCACCCACATTACCCATGTGACGTCCCGTAAATTCAGCCACGTCACTCTAGAAATAGTGAAACCAGAGAGAAGTGAAATGCAACCAACCAAACACTTCATAACTTCAAAGAGATATTCTTGGTAAGGTTAATTCAATGATGATGCATGAACGGTGGTTCGTGGAGTTGTATTAGTGTAGCACATGAGTGGAAACTTTTTTTTTATAAAATTAAAAGGAAGCTCAAACCTGGTGTTAGACGATCTTCCGTCTCCATCTCTGCCGCCGTTGACTGAGGCGACGAGATCGGCCGCAGAGACTGAGATGGAGGACGAAAAGAAGAAGGAGGATTAGGAGAAGCAGAAGGAGGAGCACGAGGAGCACGAGGAAGTACATCTATTCCGATTTCTGAGTGGCCCAGAGTGTGGCCCAGGGGAGTGGTTTTTTCTTCACCGGAGCCAATATGCAGTCCGCACCGCCTGTGCTGTGTCCACCAACTGAAGCTGGGTAGGCAGACAGGGGCTGGCAAGCAGCATCTCCAATTTCTCTTGTGGGGTAGTTGACGCAAAGAGAGGAGGGTGCCAGGGCTACAGTCGCACACCCCTATTATGCGGCGGATTGTTCCTACTTCTGAGCAATGTTAACATTCGGCGTCGTAGCGATTCGGGTGCATTAAATGAAGACGCATCACGTGTGGGAAGGAGCCGGGTTGTATGTGGCGTAGGGTAGTTTGTTTTGCTCTGGAAAGGTCAGGTTAAGGCAACGGTAGGGTCTGTTTCGGAAGGCGATAATGCTGGGTTACGTCCCTGAAGGAGAAAAGCGGGTGAATGTGCTCGTGCAGCTCCATAGCACGGGAGGTAAAAGCGTAGGCTTGTTGGTGGGCGTATTCGTTGCCCTCCATGAAAGCGTGAGCGGGTGTCCAGATGAGCATAATGGAACCGTTTGGGGAGTTTGTTTTTATTCCACCCAGTGCAGGTCGGTGCACCCAACCCAAGTTATAATTCCGGTAGGCTTGTTGGCAATCGGTTACTATATTTCGAACTTCTGGTTGAGTGAGAGCCAACGCGATGGCTGCCTCTTCTGTTGCCATAATGTCTCGGGTCTTGAGTGAGGGACACGCAAGAAGGCTGGTTCGGGAGGTAGCCACGACGATGGCGTAATGCCGCTGTCGATGTTGGGAGGCGTCAGTGTAAATAACTGCATGATCCCCACAGAGGATGCTGTTGAGCGCTTGATCCCATGGTTGTCGGTGACCCTCGTCGTGTGGGGGGGGGGTTCATATTTCTAAGCAAAGGGAGCATCTTTAGTGCTTGTCGCCAAGAGTGCGGGAGTATATCACGCGGAGTGACATTCTGTGCTGCCTAGCCAATCTGGTGAACGATGCGGCGACCCAATGCAGTTCTGCTCAGTCGAAGCTTCTGGTTAGAAAGATGCCCCTCTATATCAGCTCTTCCACCGTGTTGTGGAGCCCCGGGCTGAGCAGATTCTTTGTTGACGCTCTCATGAGAAGACCAATGGCCTGCTCGACACCCTTTCTAATCATTATATAAAGTATCTTTATGTCCTCTTTTCCGAAAAGAAGACAGGGTTGACGTAAGTGATTCTCGAGAGGACAAAAACTTGAATTAATCGAAAGGTATCGGATTCCTTGTGGCCTCACTTCTTGGTGGCAACTCGCCTGATCATGTGTGTGATTTGAATAATGCTGTGTTTGAGGCCCTGCAATGACACGTCACTCTTGGTGTTGGCCTGGAGATGTAGGCCCAGTATCTTGATGCTGGGGCTTAGAGGGATGGCTCGGCCATCAAGAAGTATTTGAATGTGTTCTTGATGTGCCGTTTAGCGTGAGGGCTAACGACAAGGAGATGTGATTTTTTTACGTGAACACCGGAGGCCGCAGACTTTAGCACATTGGCGTACTAGAAGAGAGATGCCATGCATTGGTGCGAGCTTCTTTTATTTTTTTAACTCCTAGCATACGCGCAAGGCACGCACAGGGGCACTAGACATGCCGTGGATGGAGCCACAGCGGCGCGTCAGGTCGCGTGACGCTATCACGTGGAATTCATCGAGAATGCAGGGGGTAAACGCGTAGATATGCTTGGCGAGTCCACCACCTGTCTTCCCTGTCTCCGCGTGGGCTCGCAGATAAATCGGTAAGACAGCCGGCTCTCGCTTTGTTACGCTATTAGTTCCAGGTTCGATTCCTGGCGGTGCCAGGGAATTCTTTTATTTGTTTGCGGGGGTTTTCGGATGAAACCAACGGTCGCGAAAGAACCCTTGGGGGGTAGAGGTATAAAGCTTTGCTTTGAAAAAAGCCAACAGCGTAGTCACAGACGAAATCTAGACACAAGAATTACAAAGTATGCCAAACACATTCAGGGTAGTAGATAATAGAAACAACTAAAAATGGCCAAGTATGTGGACGCGATGCACAAATCAGTTGCGGGGGCTAGAAATGCGCACAAGAGAAATGCACAGAAAATAACACGGAGCCTAATCACATACGTAAAAAAATTGCACTATAAAACATAGAGTGGGACACAAAGTGCGACACTATAAAGTAAAAGAAACAGCAACAAATATATGAAAAGTAATAAAAAAACACGAAAACACATGCCGTAGTACAGAAACAACAGATTTCTTGGCTATTCAAGAAAAAACAAATATAAAGTACATAACAAAGTTATAGCATATGACAAAAGAGAAACAAAATGTAGAATGAATGAAAAAAATGTGAAAACAATTAGTGGGGAAAAATGCCCGAATGGGTAGTCGCAACTAAGTAAAGTCTCTTGTTTGAACTCAGCAAGGGTGGCATTGCGAGGTTGGAGTCTGTCGAGGTTGGACAGAAAAACCCGTTTTTTCAACACTTCGTTAGCAATGTTAAGCCGTTACACGGAAGCGCTTGAGGGTACTGACGTGTCTTACTTCAAGAAAAAATGGTTGTGTCCCTCAAAGTTCTTCATCTGCGACAGCGGGTAGTCAACTGGTATCAGCAGGTAGCGCGATAGCTCATCCTGAGCCTCGGATGGAAGCGTTTGCTGCCCGAAGGAAAAGAAATCCTCGGGCGCGGACGGAGTCGCGAAATCAGCGCGGGATGGCTCGGTCACTGCAGCCAGTTCTGTCTTTATGACTTTGGTCGCCTTGTCTCGCATAGAACTGTCTGGGATCCATGATAGCTTAAACCTTGGGATTAAGCGACTGGAGACAACGAGTTCTCGCTTTCCAATGAGGGTTCCAAACCAGCAATCCCGAACAATTTCTGGTGACCCGTTGACCTTGCAATCTCGGTGACCCTTCGAATGACCTCAAAGCGAGAACAATTCCCTCAACAATGCCCACGCGCGTCAGGCGCAGTAATGCTGTAATTATCCCAGACAATATACCATGGTTTCACAAAATACCTCTAGCTCCGCTCGAGCTTAGAAACCTTTCCTCCGCAGGGAACAATTCTATCGGTCAGACGCGCATCTTGGCCTCCCCAGACAAACGATGAAAAGTGAATGAATTTTTGTGGCTACGCTGTTCACCCGTCGAACGCCTCTTAAGCTCATCCGGCATGGAAGCAAGCAGAAGCTGTGTCCCGCTGCATGGTTATTCTTCTGCATTTGACCTTCGAGGAAGCATGTTCCGCTGAAGGGCGGGTGAATTGGCCAGCTTTTAGGAAGAGAAACACAGTAGCGGCTTGTGGATTTTTGTACTCGAACCTTGGCATCCGAAATAGCCAACTCCTTGCGATGTAACGTTTACCGAAGGAACGCCTTTCCTGCCTTTCCTTCAAAAACCTAACGAGTTTCCGTTACAGATCCACCTACCCTTAATGAAACGTTGGCGTTCCTCCGTTCCTCCGAAAAGGAACTAGTTCCTGGAACGCCGTTTCTTGGAATGCCGTTCCGTACAACACTGGTTTGGGGCAAGTAGCAGATGAAGTCATGTCGGCCAGCTCTGGGCTTTCTCGTGCGGGCGAAGATTAAAATGCATTTAAAATATGTTACACTGAACAGTTGCTGCTGAAACATGCTGGGAGATATCTCCTTTTAAAAAGAAAGCAGTTGACATAGTAATCACAGCTTTGAAATTTCGGGTTAGTACTCCTTTAACATACAAACAAAATATGGCATGTTATTTGCATGCGTCGTTATCGCTGACTTGAAAACAGTCAGAAATATTATTTCTTTCGACAGAAATCAACTTTACACCTCGCGCCATGCGAAACTGCGCATGCTGCAAATCCACGGGGACTTCACGGTGGCGAAGGTCCGTGAAATTGTTTGCCGTACTTCACGGAGAAAGCTGCCGGCATGCTCAAGCTGTTACGTAACATCACGTCACTTTTACGCAGGCTGAAGTTGCGAATGAGTGACGTGAGCGTTCCCGCCAACTTTTTAAATTACTTCACACCTTTTAAGCCAATCACTGAAAGGGTGTTACTTACAAGCTCTATTGTTGTTCAATAGCAAAAAAGGCCCACGTTGTTATGTCGGCTGCCTTGAGTCTTGTTTTTCATTTCCGGTCACTTTCAGTAAGAGAAATGAGGCAAACTACAAAACTGGTGCCAGTAAACGTCATGAGATGGGAAATGACGAAAACACACAAGCGCTTTGTCAAACGGACGCACGTGTTCAAACTTGAAAGCCAATCAAAAAAGACTTCCGGCAAATTAACAGTTCACGGTGAATTTAGCGCATCCTGAATGGGGCCCCGGGAAAGAAAAAGATAAAAAAATTTACCGCGGATCTGCTCACTTTGCTGCACATGTCGTCAAAAAACAATAGTCGCGCGCCGCCTTCCCAAGTAAATGACTCTCTTCTCTCCCTCACCCAATTGTGACGCTTTGCCCTTCCCTCAACGCTGCTCTCACGATAACCACATAGGAGGTTTGCTTCTGTCTATTCAATTGTAGGACGTTCCACTGCTCGGACGCCATCTACTGGAACCTTTCGTTGCTTAGAGGATTCATATAGTTCCGCGACGCGACTTAATTTTCTCGAAATCGTTTTTTGAATTTCGGGTCTAAACATTCCTATTCAAGCAGTATTATTATTTGCCAACAGTAAAACGCAGCCGCCATGCATTTTTTAATAAAACAAAATGCAAAGGTCACCAATGTATTTATGCTTTATCTTGACCACGCCTGTTGGGTTCTTTTAGCGCAACAATGTTGACAAGGATGAAATTTGCCACCAGATTTATTAGTTTGTAAATGTTTTGCCTATGTAAAGGCCTCGTTCAAGAATTCTTTGTTTGGCGAAGTAGCTATGTCCGGGGCGAGACACAGACAAGCAGACAGGCCAAACGTTTTATGTAAGTAGTAAAAAAAAAACCGTCATCTTTAATAACACAAATATTTAGTTTTAATGGTTCGTTGGTCATCGCTTGTATAACGGCCACAGAAAAACACCATGTTGCCTGAAAACAATAGACTGGCCGTGGTTGGGGCTCGGGCGTACCGTCCGACTCCACAGACACCCATTTTGTGCTGGGAAGCTGTGCCGGCAATACAGAAAGAGAGAGAGCGAGAGAGAGAGAGAGAAAGACAGAGACAGAGACAGAGACAGAGATAGATAGAGAGAGAGAGAGAGAGACAGAGACAGAGACAGAGACAGAGAGAGAGACAGAGAGAGAGAGAGAGAGAGAGAGAGAGAGAGAGAGACAGAGACAGAGACAGAGACAGAGAGAGAGACAGAGAGAGAGAGAGAGAGAGAGAGATAGAGAGAGAGGGGGAGGGAGAAATATTCTATTCCAATTGGGCCACTCAGTGGCTTTAAGTAGGCCTTGGTGGGCCGCCACGAGAACCTAAACAGCTTAGATGTGTGCATGGAAGGAAGTAAGGACAACAAGTTTGTCTTCGTTCCCTGCAGCTTATTCGGGCTGCGCATGTGACAAAAAATCTGCAGAAATTAAGAAAATTGCCTACTAAGGCAAAGCATTGTGAGTTTTTTAGAGCCAATTTGTTTTTGTTTTTAAATCCTATAAGACCAAATATCCCCCGTTACGCTATAATAACGAGAACAGACGTTTTGCCAAATGTGCATTTTTAGTAAATGATGGGCGTTAAACCATTATCAATGCTGAGTATTTTTATCTGTTTCTCTTTTTGTATTTTTTTAAATTCAGTTTGAACAATTACCTTCATTTGCGCCATTATAACGATTAAATGTGGAACTTCCGCGTAATCTGCAGCACGGTGCAAATGCAAGGCGTTGCACGGGTTCACATTTCCCGCATTTTTATTTTTGTTATTTTTTAAGAGATATCTTTGACCGATTGACTGCAGTTGCACTTAAATAAGAGTTACCGGTAGAACTTCCGCGATATCTGTAGTTCTGTGGAAATGCAGGTTGTTACAAGGTTCCCGTTTCCTCCATTTTTTGCTATATTTTTAGATTTTTAATGTTTTACAATTTCCTTCGAAGTATTTTATCCATTTACGCTGTCCTATTGGTTACAGGTGGAGCTTCCACAATATCTAAATTTTTGTGATAATGCAGGGCGTTACACCATCCTCGCTTTGGGTGTAATAATGCTACCTATTGTGTGTATGAACAACACCCGTATTTTGGTCATGTGGAATTTCAGAGTAGATGGCCAATAATGCAACTGAAAGTTTATTTTCAATGTAGAAAAAGTAGCGTTTGACATCCTATGCCAGTGCTACATGGCAACTCCCAATTGACAGTTGGACGCTTGCCCACAACTTCGACCCATGTATTTACAATGGGGCAGTCGGTAGACAATCGGTTCAATGGCCTTCCGAAAGCCTTAGAAACGACCGTGTAGCACAGGTATTACTCAACTTGCTCTAAGGTGCGAAAAAACGCTTTTAACTGAGAGAACAGAAGAAACAGAGGAAAACGTTCACATTTTGCAGTACAGTGACATATTACGGGCATTTGTGAAGAAATATCGGTATGCACGCAAATATACCTATCAGTGCCTTACCTGCTTGTTCGCATCCTAGGGATACAATCAAATGGGACTAGGGGCCCCTGATCGATTGGCGGCGGCCGCAACTGGCGGCTGCTGATCCCATAAACAAGAATCGGTGACGTCTCAGAGAAACCATCGAAAGTGGCTGGGGAGACGCCACTGGAAGTTATGATTTCATTTTTGTGTTGACTAATATTTTTAGTTTTATTTAAATTTTTGTCATTGTTATCAGGACAAAGGGGCCTTTAACTGCGAAGCAATATATGTCTCAACGACCAGTTTTTATTCTGTGGTATCCGATTTATTCGGCGCCGCGTCTATGATTCTCCTCGCCACCGCCGATCCCTTTTCGCAACTGTTATACCTTTTGCCAGCACGGATGCCTCTTTCATAAGTTGCGCATACGGGTGATAACCGCGGTCTCCCTGTTACCAAATGATAGGGGGACATCAAAACAAGCGTGAATGGGAGTCAAAACGTCGTAGCTGCTGCTGCCGAACGTCTAGGCGCCACCGCTCCTGCATGAAAGTCTACCTCGTGTCGCAGTTGCGAGAATCGCCCGGATGTAGACCAACTGACCCGCTTGGAGCGCCGACGTGAGCTGATAATTGTCCTTCAGATTCACCGGCTTTGTGAGCGGCTTTTTAACCGCTGAATTTTACGCCTAAGCACCTAATCACCGGTTGCCGGTTGATGCGTTCACAGTTTGAGGGTAGAAGGAGGGGAAGGGCACACGCAGCAGGGCTTCATGCCTGTACCGATGACACGCCCTTCGTGCTGGCGGGTGGTTTAAACATGGAAGTCTCGCGGCTGAATGCGACCTGTGAGCTGTCCTCCGTGGTCGAGCGTTTTGAGTTAGGGTCGGTGTGTTGCAGTGTCAGTAAGATGTCTCTTACGATGAAAGGAAACGAAGATGCTTAACCGATATACAAAAGCTCGAGTCCTTCATGTTTTAACTCGATTGCTGTGGAACGGGCTCATTTCATTGCTCGGAGGAAGATGAGCGGGAATCGAGGGAGCATCGCATCACACACAAGCGCACATGCTTGCGACAACAACGAAAAGCCGCAGAAGCAACCATTGGCGCCAGAAGTTCCAACTCTCTCAGTATCTGCAAATTCCCACAGAATGAACAGGAGCTTGCCCGTCTGGGTCGCCGATGTGAGCCAATATTTCTTATTTAACTTATAGGGCATCCACGCCGAAACTTTCGCAAGTGTCTTTCACTTTAGGCATGTGCACAACACCAGATGCCGGTTGATGCATGCACGTGTGGGGAGTGGAAGAAGGGGGGGGGGGGTTAACGCGCAGCAACAGGCTTTACGCCTTCACTGATGACATGACTGTTGTGCCAGTGGGAGGTTTCAAATTGGACGTGAAATGACAAATTTTGGCCTGTCCGGCATCCTTTTGGTTTTGGTCGTGCTCGGTGGTTTGGTGTGTTACAGAAACAGTATGATGCCTACGACGTGTGATGGAGAAAGCTCTGTGCTTGTGCGCTTGAGTAACACTGCAGTTCGTTTCAAGATTGATTCAGCTAGTTGGCTAGGAAGTATGTTCAATCGTCAGTTATGGCGAATCTTTTTTTTTATACGGGAACTCCGTGGAGCGCGCCTAGCTTCGCTGGTCTTCCTTCTTCACAGAGGGGAACGTACTAACGTTTTTTTACCAAACTTTAGATTTGTTTTTATTGCCCCTTTAAGGTTGAGCAAAGTTCATTCTTATAGAACACCTTTTTTCTAGATTTGCTGCTTCGCTCTGTGCACAACACCATTGGAAAGAAAACCCGATTAGTCGCTTTCACTCCGCGCAACCGCACAAGTCACTAGATTGACCTTCGCTGAGCTTGCTCTGACTAGTTCTCCCATCGCTCTTCCGGCACCCCTTCCCTACAAATGAATCAGCGGTTACACGCATTACTGCTGATTTTAAAGGTCAGATTCACGGAAGTGATGATTTTCCAGTTTTTACATTTATTAATATGCTTTGTTGAAAATCAATTTTTTTTAAACTGACCGAACAGCTAGCACTACGCATGTGCCACCCGTCGTGGAAATAAACTTCGCTGAGCAAATCTCTGTATGCCCGGAAAAAATTGTGCACTTCTTGCGAAAGTACATGTTTCTGCATTATGACCTCGTTTGCGTATTCCTTAAAAGGTCGGTAGAATACTGTTGCCGGACAGCCGAGCAGGCCGTCCAACTTGCGACTGACAAAGCCGTCATCTATATTACGGTAGATTGTGCAATCAGCTTAATAGAGAGGTGGGACAGTGCAAGGTATCACTAAAATGTAACACTTTGATCGCATTTAGAGCACGTAGCAGATATGATTGCGGCGCACAATATTTGTTTACTGCGCATCATTTTGTTGATATTTAAAGAGCGTGATAGCCGTCTGCGACGGGCGTACGCGTTTAGAAGTAGTTATTATATAGCATGTCAAAGCGTGTAACTTTTTCCATTCCTATGACAGCCACGATTTATGTTGGGTTTCTGGCATCGGGTGTTTTATGCAGGACTGCGTATTATTCTTCATACAGCACATAACATTTCATTACAAAATGGTTGCTTTTCTTTTTGTGGTTGCTCTTGGACAGGGTTTGGCTAAGTATTGTCCTTTCAAGCAAAGCAAAAAGTGTCTTTAAACCAGCAATTGTTGCTTTGAAATGCCCTTTATTGAAAACCACAAAGGCGTAAATGCAGAGACAAATGTAGATCTTTGGCAAAAAAAAATCTAAAAGAATACAGCTATCCAAAGTCTCTTTCTACCTATAGCCGTATTTGACTTTAGAGAGCGGCATAAGAATAGCACCAATTAGTAGAGAATTCTGTGACTTTCGGGAGATTTGTACGGCCATCCTTTACGTTTTGTATTTTTTGGTTACTTCTATTCAGCAGACATGACGTTCGTACCACCACGTAAATATGACATTCAAAAGTGACAGATTTGCTGCTCGGGTAATGCTTTTTGGGCAATTAGTATGGCGTATAATTTTACGTCACGTAGCAGTATGCACACTGAGAATTTTGTCCAGCAGTCGTGCACGCGCCTTAGAATGTCCCCTAGCGCGGGAAGTTACCTTTGGAGTGCCTACATCACCGCTCTCTCTCCTCACATGTATGCATTTAAGCGAAACATTGAGGGTGTGAGCGCAGCGACATGGGAATGGTTCCGCCAAAAAAGCACTCAAAGAATCCTTCAAATCGGATGGGAACACGTAGCCTTTGATCATTCTTCTATGTTTTGTATATCATGCTTTGGTATTTTGTATAACGTCCTTCCGTCAGATTTTTTCTCCTATGGACGGTGGCTTTTCGAGAGATACTCGTAATTATTGCCGCAGAAATATTACATTTCAAGAAAATTCAAAGTAGGTTTTTCCCAGGACTAGTGCTCAGCGCCGACATTTTGAAGCAAATCATGATTCCACTTGTAATTCTTACAAAATTAACATACAGATCTCGGTGTTAAAAAACGTATTTGAAGTCTTTCTTGCGAATGTTTAGTTCTCTTGGCGCTTGCTTTACTTTTGCATTTCGTATTGATCTTTGGCCAAAGCGGAGAAACAAAATATAAAATTTTCACTTTGAAGAAACAGCCGCTTGAATACTCTATGTACTGAAGGAGCTGAGAAATTGGTTGTTCTTGCGTATTTTCACGATTCCACCAAACCTGTTTGATATTAAAACGTAGCGTTCCTTTATCTTGAAAGCGATGTTCTCTGTGGAAGCAAAGCTTCCTCTTTGACGAGTAGAAACCCCACCTCCCAATTACGGCCCCGTACATAGAACTCTTTTCAATATTTTATATAAAAATATGAGTCATACTGTCAACAGCAGTTTTTATTTATTTTATGGCACCGTGTATAACCGGATTTTAAGGGAGGTCAACAAAACGGTTTTCGAATAATGCGGAAAGCCATAAACATAATAAAGGGGCTTTACGAAGTTGGTCGAATGCTGTTAACATTATCACGGTTGTTGACATTACCGTGAACTCCCCACACGGGGCACCTTAAGTTATCATGTTGATGGTATTTGCTACACCCCGGGCCCCGAGCCCACATACTGACGCTGTATCCTACCGTTGGCAGGAGTTTTAAGGTGAAGGGTAGGAACCGCAAACTGTGCCTGTGGGCAAGCTCCAGCGGATGGGCTCCTTGTCGGTTTACCGGGCAGGGAGCTTGGGGACCTCTCTCGTTATCAGGGTAAACCGAGCGAAGTAGCCCCGTTTCTTGCTTTTTTCCGTGCTGTATGGTTCTTTCGAAATTTTCTAAACACACTGATCGATCTACAAAAAGGGGCCGCACCGAAGCGAACTTTCCCCCATTGCCTGCCCTATCGTTCCAAATACATGACAACTTCCCTCGGTTCTTGATCATTGCGTCCTAAGATAATACAAAGCAGCGACGTCAACATCCGTTTTGCTAATAGCTAAGTGCATTGAACGTGTTGTAGGAAAACACTACAAAGCTAAAAAACTGACCTCTGGAGAAATCCTTGTAGAAGTAAACAACCCGGCACAATCAAAAAAGCTCCTTGAACAAACCTCCATTGACGACCTGAAAATCAGTCAGTCCTAACCAAATGCTAAATACGTCACAAGGTGTCATATCCGAATCTGATCTTTGCAATGAAACTGACTCTGACATCCTCGAGGGCCAGCGCGACCAGGGCATCAATGCAGTAAGGAGGATCACTATGGGTCGAGAAAATCAGGAAATCAAAACCAAACATGTAGTCCTCACCCCCGACCGCAGTACCTTACCGGTAATTGTGAATGCAGACTTTTGTCGATGTACCCTCCGACGATATATCACTAACCAACGTCGGTGCTTTAAGTGCCAACATTATGGGCACAGTACTAACAACTGCCGTGGCAGGTTCTTCGACCGCTTCTGCGTCCACCATACAACAAACGGTGGTGGGAGAGATTACTTCCACCACTTCTAACATATTTCGTGGTAAAGGCCGCAAGGGCTCCATCTGGTCTCTGTCACAGCACTCAGACGATGACATGGACGTATGTCACAACCCCTTTTGCCCGCTCGCGCAAACAAAGAGGGACCCACAACACGAATTTATATTTGCAGGGTGGGCGGCCTGTGCGTGTGCGGACGTTTCTGGAGTGAATGAGAGGGTACAGGGTTGCACGAGTACGTTTTAAAGAAAACACTTTTACTGCACGCGCAAGACGGAGTGACTACATGGGGAACGACAACGCTTGAGCGAAAAAAACAAGAAAAAAAACCTCTACTCGGACATAGTACTTCTGCGCGCAGGCACTAGGCTGGGAGACGCCGAACAATGGGCGCACGTGCGCGCTCGGCGGCTAACGAGCGGCGTTGACTAGACACGCACAAATAAAAACAACCAAACACACAATTAGGGAATACAGAGACACACTCTCTGGTTGAGGCTTACATCTTCCCTAGCAACAACAGCCAAAAAATACATAGCAGGTACGGAAGCTGTACGCGACACGGGAGGCATACGTCTTAACCCGAGGCGTGGCTATGGGTAACCGCAAGCTCAATGACGGAAAGTCACAGGCGAAGACGAGTCGGCCTCGCCGGGCAGCTGCATACGTTTTTCGAGGATCTGGGGTGCGGAGTCTGGTCGACCTTGAGACTCGCGACGACGAGGCGAACTGAATCCCGTAGATGAACGCTACTCGTTCCACCACGGGCCTACCGACGGACTTCGCTAAAGCCGCGTCACCCCCGGATCCTTCCAAGCATCTTGCACGTTTGAAAAATCTCTAGTCGACTGCCCCTAGCTCCCAATCGCACCTCTTTTATTAAACTTAGCCCGACTGTCCCGCACATTTGCATCTCCGCCGTCCCCAGTGTTTCCTTTTTTAACCAGAGCTTGAAATGGGGCTAGTTGGTTTTTTACTCGGAACATTGCTGGCACTAGGCGAGACAAGGACGACGAATTACGCACGAATAAAGCGCACACTACCAAATCATTTATTAATCACAACAAACACAACTTATCAAGGAAAAATTCAGATGACGTGAAAGGTGGAGTTAATGAATCTCGCTGACAATCTCCCTGACAACTGAGATGGCACTACTTGACAGTTCGTAGGCAAGCGCATGCGCATGACAAATATTGTATACATTTTCAACGAGATTCATTAACTCCACCTTTCACGTCATCTGAATTTTTCCTTCATAAGTTGTGTTTGTTGTGATTAATAAATCAGTTAGTAGTGTGCGCTTCATTTGTGTGTAATTCGTCGTCATTGTCTCGCCTAGAGTTAGCAATGTTCCGAGTTTCCTTCTTTCCCTGTTCCGCCGCCACAACGCTGCATCTGCGAGTGCGGGGCTGCTCGCGTGATTGTGACGTCGCCTTCCCAGAATCGGAGACGCCCGAGCTGGAACATACTGGTTCCGCCTGGCGCACTGAGCTCGCCTGCCAAGAATTCGGGATAGCCGCGAGCCAGCCGAACTGCTGCGACCCCGCCACGTGTCCTTTTCAGAGGAGTGACAACGAAAGGCCGGAGAAAAAATCTCGCCAGTTCCACGAAGTGATTGATGATGAGAGTGGCGAAGCTAAAATGCGTATCGGTAAAACCATGAAAAATTTGCCCACGCATCATAAAAAGACTCGACACGTCAACCTTTCCACCGCTCCGTTGACAAGCCCATCGTAGACATCGATGTTTATGGTGATTATGTAGGGCTTGTTTGGGACGATGAGAATCTCCATGGGCAAGTTGGGGAATTCGGTGTGTGACATTTTAGCGACCTTGGCTGTCGCCTTCTGCAGAGCGTCCTGTGTCGCGTACCCCCGGTACGTGTCTTCAGCTCGCAGGCGACGAACCACAACCTCTTCTTCTTCCTCTTCTCCTTGTTGGTTAGCAACGAACGCGTTGATCGTTTTCACCTCTTCGGCCAATCTTTGGTTTTGCAATCCCTAGGGGGATCCTGTCACAATCATCATCATTCCGCTATGTATGGCAGCAACGAGGGACGGGACAGGGCCGGAGGAAGAGTATTGAGCTCGCAAGCGACGAACGACATCTTCGTCTACCTCTCCTTCATGTTGGGTAGCAACGAACGCGTTGAAAGTTATGACCTCTTCGACCAATCTTTGGTTGGCCAATCCCTAGGGGGATACTGCCACAATACTCATCAATGTACCATGCACAATGTGCCATGTACGGCCGGGACAGGGCCCGAGCAAGAGAAGCTTCGGCCATAAACAAACAAACGCGGGAAATGTAGACGGGGTGACTCAGGTACCGAAGCGCGACCAAAAATGAGCGTCCCCTGCCGTGGAGGCAGTCGTGTCAGCCGCTGGAATGAAACAATTCATGGCCTGGCTGGCCGTTTGTGACACTGCTCCCCCCTAAGGAATATTATACCGGAATATTTCAACCTACACAAACGACAGGCCACCCCACTTACACATCACTCAAAACAGGCGACGCACTAAACAGGTAATAAGAAAAAGTAAGTAAAAGTGGGCGCACCGTTGGCGCTCAGCATCGACACACGCTAGGTACACTACCCGAAAACACGCCAAACGAGAAACACCGCGCACATCGTTCTCGGCAAAATCCAGAAAAACAAACGCATCCTCCGCTAAAGCCTATTTCACGTGCTCAGAAGACACACGTACGTTAAACTACCACAAAAGAGGAAGGACGCATACTACACCCAAAATGTCATCCCCGTACACGCACAAAAAAACCACCTTACGCTGAAACTCCGTTGGCGTGCTTCGAGGACACACGCAGCCTCACGCTCACAAAGAAACGTCTACAGCATGCCCAAACATGCAAAATGTGTTCGACTATCCACACACTCAAGCTACAGCAAGCTCACTCTGCATGCTCGGTCAGAATACACTTCTCGGCAAACGGTTCGCGTGACCAGTCCGCCACGGTGGGTAAAAAGCGGCAATCGACCAGACGGTTTATGAACCTCAAGTGCGACTGCGTGGCCAGCCTGACAGACAGCCACAGGCCCTTATCTCTCTATCTCCCGCGGGAGTCTGAATTCCGTGAGTGCTGGCACCCGTGTGCCTCGCGCATCTCGTGCATGGCTTTCTCACGCACCTGTAACAACTGGCAGCCAAAACCTTTGGTTGCCGGAACACAGCTGCAAAATATTCAGCTCCTCCCCACCCACAAAAGCTCGGTGCCTCAGCCGGCTCTACTCGACAAGGCTTCTGACCCTTACAGTCTTCTATTTAGCCCTCTGGCTCAGACTTTCCGTGGCTAGTTCACTGCGCCTCAGTCTTCTTTCTTTCAAGACGCAGCTCAAACTCTCTATGGATCCTTGACTACGCCGGCCAACTCTCTATGGCTCCTTGAGCCCCGGCTCAAACTCTCTTTGCCTGCTGGAGTGCTCCTCACAGTTTTCTTTCGAGAGCTCCAGCTCAAACGCTTCTTGGTTGCATATTTCTGCCTCCTGTTCCAACCCTGTCTCCTTCCTTCGTCTGGCTAGTCTGCCTCTTCCTTCTCCCTTTTGCGTCTTTGTTTGATCTTTGCAGAACGTTTCCTCTCCTGCTCTTCGTTTTCCTGCCCGGAAATTTTGCTTTGCCGCTCGGGCACTTCCGTGTCACCCTTGGCGCCTACGCCGAACTGCTTTGTCCAGTCCTGTTCAATCCAATACCTGGCTCTATGTCGAATAATTTCTCTTCGTCGCTAGTATGTTGCCCCTCGTACCCGTAATCCTCATCTCGCCACTCGCGCTCACTTACTACTTCTCTATCCAACCATGTCAGCGAGAGCACTCCCTTCTAATCAAACAAGTGTCTCATGAAGAGCAAACCGTCTAACTTTGCCGCATGCCATGATGACAACTATTCTTTGACTTTCTATATCTGCCTCTCTCTTCTCCCGAGTTTACTCTGCTGAATCTGTGACGAACTATTTCCCTGCTCCTCTTCGCATTCTTCCATGAACCCGTGCCTTTCCCGCTGGAGCACATGCTTGTCACCCTTGATACCTAGTACGAGCTCTTTCCGCCATTCCTGCTCCATCCAAAAATCTAGCTCCCTATCGGATAACTTCTCTTCGATGCTAGTCTGCCTTTTCTCGTACTCGTACTCCTCATCATGCCACCTACGCTATTTCGCTATCCCACCATGCTGGCTAGTACACTTCCTTCAAGTCCAACAACTGTCCCAGGGAGAGGAACCTGTCCAACTTTGCCTGCGCCATGTGGACTGAAAGCACGGAGCCCGCGGCTACCTCAGCTACGAATGAAGCTCTCGGGCCCCAGCAACATGGACACGTGGCCGACCAGTCCTGTCGCGGACGCCACTTATTTTCACAGCCCCCTTTGCTCGCTCGGGCAAACAATGGAGGAGTGACAACCGTTGTTTGTATTTGGAGGCTTGCCGGCCGTTGCGTGTGCACGTGTGCCGAAGCTGGATTGAATGAGAAAGTACAGGGGTACACGAGTACGTTTTAGACAAAAATACTCTTACTACATGCACAAGACGGAGAGGGTAAATGGCGCCACACAACGCCTGATCAAAAAAACAAAAAAAAACCTCTACGGAGGCATCGACATTGTGCGTGCAGGCACTAAGGTGGGAGACGCCGAACAATGGCCACACGTGCACGCTCTACGGCTAACGCACGGCCTTAACTAGGCACGTAACAACTAAAAAACCTAACCCACACTTGATAAATACAGAGACACACTTTCTTGTGGAGGCTTACATCTTAAACCTAGGCAACAACAACAAAATTACGCCGATCTTCCCGCGAGGGAACCCTGGTGTGATGCGACGCATCAGGGAGTTCAAATGGCGTTTCGATTGGGTCGATTCTCTAAATCAGGTGAAACGTGTTGTGAACGCGTATGATGCATTCCATCACATGCGGGTGTTCTCATGCGCGGGAAGATGGGCGTAATTTCACTTTTCATGAAGGGACCGTCGCTTCCATCACGTCTTCTTTGGAAGAATCAAATCAAGCACGCAGTCGTCAAGCACAGTACGCGGGGTAGAACGAGAGCGAGCGCTGACTGAACCGCAGCAGCGCGATACCCGCTTTATATTCACAGCGCCTCAAGGAGAGGAGACAACGGAGGAGAGTCGCGCATGCGCACACTTGCGCGACGGGAGCGGAGCGAAGCGCGCGCATACAGCTGTTGTTTTTGATAATGAGGCGGAGTGAGAGCGTTGCGCGCACAGCTGTCGGGGACAAGACGGGAGGAGAGTCGCGCATGCGCAGCTGGCATGCGGATGCCGGACTACGCCAACGCAGGAGGGACATGCCTCATAGTAAGAGATGCGTCGCATTTAAAAGGAACACAGCAGGTACGAATGCTGTACGCGACGCAGGAAAAACTAGGACGAGTCATACGCGTTAACCCTAGAAGTGGCTATGGGTAATGGAGTGGCTATGAGCACATTGACGGAAAGTCACAGCGAATTCGGGTTGGCTTCGCCGGGCAGCCACTTACGTTTGTCAAGTGTCCGGCGTGCGTAGTCCACTCCGCCTTGAGACCCTCTTTGACGAGGCGAACTCGATCCCGTAGACGAGGCGCTGGTCGTTTGGCAGCGGGCCTACCGACAGACTTCTCTAAAGCCGCGTCACCCCTGGATCCTTCCCAGCGTCTTTCACGTTGAAAAAAAGTCTTGTGAGGTCTCGCACGAACTACAGAAGTGTAGTGTATGGGTCTTGCTTCAAAACCGGCTCTAAAAATGCAGGACGCAATGCTTGACACGGGCTTCGCCTGGCGTCCGGGGCTTTCCGGGCGAGTCCTATGGAAAGCCACTATGTCTAATCTGGTCAGAGGTGCTTAGAGCACCAGCGTACAGACATTGGCAGTTTTGTTCTGCATAACTGCGACCCCCTTTTAAAGTCATTCGTTCAATGCTATTATTGAATACACATACTCTGGAAGGCTACTTTTGAGCCGTCCGTCGCTTTTCCCGTCTTTCTCCATCCGACTAAGAGTGGAAGGGGAAGAACCTGGGGTAATTGTATCTGAATCCTACAAAACAGACCTCGCCGGGTTCATGCGGCCTTGGAATCTGCACCCTGTCACCTGTGACATGTCGTTTGGGTGAATATCTAGAACGGAATTCAGCCAAAGAAAGCATCCTACAACACTTGCTGTAGTTGCAACAGAAATTCCCATACACTGCTTTTTACAGGGATGGCTCCAAAACTGCTACTGCTGTGGCATGTGCTGCACATGGTTCCAACTTTGCAGCACAAGGACACTAAATAGAAACACAAGTATATTTACGGCTGAGGCACATGCTATGTTAATTAGGCTACAACACATAATACGAATAAAGACACAACAATCATTTGTATACACAGACTCCTTGATTGTTGTGACAGCCTCGCATGCTGCGAAAACAAGTAGGACCATTGTTCTGAACAGGTTAGTTAAAGAGATAATAGCAGCCTACGCTTTAAAACATGTCATAGTTGTTTGTTGGGTGCCTGGCCCCAATGGCATTCCTGATAGTGAACTTGCAGACCAGAACACCGCTGTGGCAGCCCTTCGCTGTGGCGTCGACGTTCAGGAGCATCCCTATCTTTACTGGAAACCATTATTTCGATAGGCAATCCGACAACGCTGGCAGGAACAATGAGACACACACACAGACAACAAACTCTACACTAAAATCTCAATTAGGCAGATATTACACACAAAAACACCGAAGAACAACGGAATATTTGATGTGTAGATTACGAATAGGCCATACACAAGCTACTCACTTGCACTTTCTACAGTGAACACCACAGCCGCGATGCGAGAGGTGCGGACATCGCCTGTCAGTCACACATGTCTTGGTTGAGTGTGGGTAGTTCCACAAGGCAAGCAAGGAGCACTTCCAGGAACTCTACACTGACACGATTCCACTTCATCCCTCGAAGTTTTAGCTGATCAACCCTTAATTCCAAGTGAACGCCTTTTCGCTTACCTGGGAGACATTGGCTTTTTAAACCGCATATCACACCACCTGTAACCTCAGGGCCGATCCGTGTGTTGGAAGCGGTGAGTGTCCATTTATACTTTGCATTCTTAGCCTAGCATGTCATTTCCCCAAGTTTTTATGTTTTTTTAATAGGCGCTGTATACTACCCCACACTAACCTCTTTTAATCTCATTACAGCCTAACTTACTAAAAGATCACTCAAAATGACCAATCATTGCATTGGTGCTCATTGGCCATCATTGCCCATGCGCTATAAAACAAAGAGATTTAACCAGACATTACCGTGAACTGTTGTCAAGAACAACCACGAAGTGTTTCACTCCACGCTGAAAGGGTTGTGGTCCCATAAATTATTTTCGGCGGCTAAACATCTCATACCCCCGCACTTATAGAAGCATGGTAGTGTGCTGATTGCGTGCGCAGAAATTACGATTGGTGTTATTTTAAAAGAACACCAGATGGCTCTAGAGTAAATTTACTTATGTTACCTCTCACCTTCGCTTTTTTACTCGAGCGATGATCAGCATTCTCACAAAATAAAAACAATAAAGAAATCTGCGTTTGGATAGACGAGGTACCGACGCTTTGCTGCTGCACAGTACAGAAATTGTTTTTTTTTTGTTTACATGGAAATGATGTGGGGAGTGATGTTGGCTTGTGCTTACGGCGTGTATTAAGACGCCAAAAATGTTTGTAATGATTAGTCCTCCGAGTAACTATTCTTTGAAGCTCCGAACAGGCTTTTGCAGCCGAGAGACAGATGCATGTCTTATCAGCTTAAAGAGGCGGGAAGTTTGCTTTCCACAAAAATTCTTAGCCGCTTGCAAATTTTCTGAAATCACAACAACCCATTCTCACTCAACTTGAAGCAGTTTTTTAAATGCTGCGGGTAACGCCTGAGCTGCATATTTAGAAGTGCTTGTTATGCGTTTACAATCTTGCGTAATAAGTAGTATACAAATATAACTGTAATATTCTTCGTTTGTTGTGAAGAAAAGGGTCACCTTTATTCGTCAAACATTTTTGTTTGCGTTGAAACTTAAAGCTTGGTTCTTAATACGCAATCAATATGCAGGAAAAGAAAAAAAAATGTGTCTGTTCGCGCAGAGGACGAAAAATCGAGACAAACAAAAGTTGTGGCTCTAGAACATGAACTATATGCATCTTTTTTTGTCTTGCACCTATATGGCCTGCAGAAGCAAATAAATAAATAAAATATAAAAAGTAGATGTACGTGATTGCTCCGGAAAATGTCTGCTAATCACAGTAAGCTCGCAGCGTGGTAGCATGTTAGCTCCCACAAATGTCCGAAATGTCTGCTAAGACCTTTACCTGTGTTTCTCTGCGATTGAAGTTCCGGAAATAAACCCCGACGAAAGTGAGAAGCAAAATTTGTATATATTACCAGTGGCTGAGCTATTTTGCGGCAGGCTTCTTTCTTGCATTATGTGTTATAAAAGTCAACAACTACTCTAGCATGTCTTTGTAGATACCAAACAAACTCTATGGTGCGAACCCAGAGTGAAAACCTTTGCAGCAGGATGGAAAGTTGGGCGAGTTGGTAGGGCGACAGTATGTAAACACAGCGCGGCATGACGAAATACACGAGGAAAGGAACCGCTCGCCCTGTCTGGTTCCTTTTCTCGTAGATTTCGTCCCACGGCGCTGTTTTTACATCGTGAAAAACTTTGATGTCGGCGAGGCGACGCAACAAGATGCCTAAACCATTACGAAGAAGAGCATTGCGACGGTAGTGCACAAGCTCAAATTCTCAAGTAGTCTAGCAGACTTAAACTCAACACAAAGGAGAAAGGTTCCTAAATAAACTTAGCCGAACATATGAACGGTTTGTTTTTTTATTCACATGCAATGTCAACAAGTGTGAGGATTGCTTCCAAAGAGTCTTTAGGGTGGCAGATATTTTGAGTAATCTGCTTATATTTTATGATAGTAGAAAACTTTTAAAGTACACTTAAGAAATGCTTCATTTTTTGATTGGTTGATTGATTGTAGGGTTTAACACGTCGGCGCAGTGCAGGCGATGAGGCATGACTTAGCGTAGGGCTCCAGATGAATTTTGACCACCTGGGGATCTTTAACATGCGCCGAAATCTCGTACACACGGGCGTTTTCGCTTTCCGCCTCCGTCAGAAAAGCGGCTGCCATGGCGGGGAGTCGAACCCACGACTTCGTGCTCAGCAGCGCAACGGCGTAGCCATTGAGCTACCACGGCTGGTAAGAAATGCTTCATAGAGTCCGCAATAAGACATTCATTCAGACCTAGATATACGGAGGAATCTATGCCGGCGCAAATTTATAACAATTATGCCGCTACTTTGCTTTAATCTCAAGGCTTATGATTTTATCAAAACAAGGTAACGCAAAGACTGCCTTTTAATTTCGTACCTCACCTTAGCAAACCCGAACACAGCTTCAACGCAATGGTGGCAAGAGCACGGAATCGTGGTTCTTTGCTGGGTCACTCTAATAAATTATTTTTTTCTAACCGTGGCAGCAAAGTATTCCTGCTATAAATGACAGTTTGAAGAGGAAGGGAAAAATTAAAAAAAATGCAAGAACGTGTGCTGCTCATGTTCTTGTCAGGTATTTTAGAGGAGTGGTATGAACAATTATTAAAGTCATCAAATGCATGCATTATTTAAAGGCTTCCTAAGTAGCCTCATTTCGATTTTGGTCTGTAAGCGGAAAAACAATACAAATTACTACTATAGGCTATGAAGCAGAAAATAACTTGCACCAAATCTGCGCTTTTCGCCAGCCTAGTGCAGCCAATATATTCCACAGCTTGACAAGTAAAGTTTGACGATAAGCCATAAAAACCATCAACACGCCATATTTATTCAAACTTGAAGAGTTTACGAACCGATTGATCATGCCATACAAGACACTTTTGCCAGCAGTATAAAAATGACTGCAACCGTTACAATGAAGTTAAAATAGATGGTTTCAAACAGGGCTGGCTATGTGCCCAAGTGAGTCGAAAGGAGATGTTCATTATCTGTGCAACGCAAAAAGATGCTGCTCTTATGAGCATCAATTGATGTAGCTTGAAACGCAAAAAAATGTACAGGCATGCATGTTATCTGACGTGGTTAAATGAGAAATCTTTATTGGAATGCGAAATGGTTAATCCACTCTGAGCTTGTGTCGTCGGCTTTTATTATGTAAGTACACTTACTCGGAGTAAGCATGCGGTAAAAGGGAGTGGGTGTACAGCCACGTAAACCTCACGGGATGCAGGGTATATGTCTCCTGCTTCCATTCTGTAATCCTCCGTAATAGGTGAGGGGTACTGTGCGCTATTCTGATATTCTGCATTAACACAAAGAAAATTTAACTCTCGGTGTTTTCGGCGTCCAAGCAACGTCGAACATATGGACTACCAGACGGCGCGTGCCAGGTTGAGAGTTCATCCCTGAATGTAGTTTTGGTTGGGACGTCGCAAAACCGCATATCGACAACTACATCGTTTTTTGCGCATTGTTCGTGTCTTTCTTGTGTTCGTATGCATTCCTTATAACTACATTAAGAATTCAGAACTAACCACACAAAAACTATGAAAAAGAAATATAGCATATTGATTAGGCTGCCATGATACACAGGTGCTTTTGCAGTAGAGTATCGTAAGGGGAAGCCACTATGCTTCCATATCTAAAGCGGGCAAGGCGGTTATACTGCACGTTGAAAGCCGTATTTTGTGTGTCGTGTATGGGGCCTTGTGCAGGTTGTTTTCCCAATTAATCGAAAGTAATCGTTGATTTACCATAAAACGTCATATCCGGAAGGCCGAAGAAAAGATGTCTCAAGGCTCGATATAATATGAACGCTGGCGCGGCATTTTTTATAATAAATAAAACTTTGATACCTCAACGCTAAAGATATACATAGCAGAGAGAGAAATGCTGGCGCGAAGGTGCAGATTGTTACCCAAGCAAATATGTTATCAATACCGAGAATTCCTTTTCCCCATTTAGAAAACAGTGTACATATCGCTTATGCTTTAACAAACAATAAGGAAATATTTACCGATACTTTCTTTCGTCATCAGATGTTCCCGTCCCGCACAAAAAAGATCGGAGATCGGGGGCTTTGGCAATTGCGTTTTAGCTGGGAGTGTACTGTTTGTAGCGTTCATGCAGGGTGAGGCGGTGCTCTGACAAAGACGGCCTACGTATATTCCAGCATTTCAGAGATTTCGTGTTTTGCTGTGTTAAAATACAAAGAGAAGGAATGTTCATGGAAAAATCTCTATTAAATTTACCCTTCGTGAACCCATCAAACTATACTGTAGGGGAAACCCCACACTGCTTTTGACTGGCTGCCATTCTATGCCTGTATGCATATACACTGTAATTGTTATTGGTACATGTGTTTTCACGTGAAATTTAGCAAATTTGCGGGCTCCGGTTACACTCCGGTCACGCAGTCACAAGGAAACACTTACACTTTCCCTTTTGCTAAATTATTCGCGAAGAGTGGCAGCTCCATGACCCTTTTTCTCGTCCACGCGATCCCTTCCAAACAGAAGCTTTTTATCTGCGCAACCAGGTGAAAAAGGAGCTGGCGTCTGTTACGGGTGTGATGCCCTCGACATCTCCGGTTCCTACGACCTCCACGCCATTCTAAACGGCCATGTCATACGAACCGCCCTTACTAATGCAAACCCCGTTGGCCTAAGTACATTTAACTGCGACATCCGCAGCACACATGCTACGGGAATACTAAAGGAACATGCAACCTGACCGCCAGCCTTTTCTTTACCACTTCGTCTGCTATTACTGCCGGGATTCGCGGACGCATATCTCACGTCTTTCGACGACGTCAGCGAAATGAACGACGCGGGTACGCACAGTTAGAACGTGACATTGACTTTTCTTACGGGTCGTGACGTGGCACATATGGTTCCCCCTCACCTCATTCATCACCACAACCGAGCTCGCCTGACCCACCTAAGCCCGAATGTGGTCACCGTGCCGCTCACCATTACGATTACGCCGCTCGGTGTCACGTCTTCTGCCGGCGACCCGCTCTCATTAAAACCAATAAAAAAACTAGCGCCTGCAGTTTCTGGTGGTGAAACTGCCCTCTTCAAGCAGACGGAAACCCTCCATTAAGACCATCAAATACATTGTCCATGGAAGCCGAAGGTTTTTCTATTGATGTGCTTGTTGACACTGTAGCAAGAATATCAGTCATTATAAAAATTTGTGTTCTCGCCTCCGAAAAATGGGAACCCCGTATGATGCACCTTCAATGTGCGGTGCTAATAAAGATGTGCGCGAGACGTCCACGTACTGTAAAGTACGTGTCTTGATTGAGCGAAATCGGCCTTATAATCTGTGCCCATTGTTGTGTAGGTGCTCCCATGAACTCATTCTAGGATGGGAGTTTCCTCCACCGGCATCCGAGGTCATCTCCTGCCGATACCTCGACATATAGATCACTGCAACAGACTATATGGGCCTTCCTGACGTCAAGCAGCAGTATTTCGTGGCAACTGACCATTTCATCTTCAACCCTAGTTTTGAGACCACAATCTCCGTTCGCGGTGGCAACGGTCGTGATGGTGGCATACTCCTCCTTGCCTGTGCTCTGTCTCTTCCTAGAGGCATCGTCATTGCCACCTGTCTTGTGCGCTTCTTCCGTGTGTCTTCCACACGTATTGCTGCGAACGTTACTAGTGAACCGATCCTCTTCGCCAAAGTACCACTCCTGCTACCGGTATTCAGTCTGAGGCTGCCTGTGTTGCTCCTGTTTCCTCCATTGGCTCCGGCCCAAGTTCTCTCCCTACTCCGTTGCACCCAGCTCTTTCTGCCACAATCAGCTGCAATCTCTCCCCACGGAAACTGGATTTTTACTGGAATTGCTGAACAATCATAAATCTGTACTTCTTTCTAATTTAACTACGCTTGGCCAAGCTTCCGTTGCCACGCAGCGATTGGCGCACATGGATCCCATATTTGTCGCCGCACATACCGTGTCTTCTTCCGAACGAAGAGTCATCAGTGAGAATGTCATTGATATGGTTCAACGCACAATTTTTGATATGGTACAACGCACAACGCACAGTTCTTGGTCATCCCCCGTGGTCATAGTTACGAAAAAAGACGAATCCTCTCAATTTTGTATCGATTGCGTGAATTGAAAACATTTGCCCGGAAAGTTATATATCCCATGCCCGGCACAGATCATGACCTGGAATGATTATGGGAGCGGAATATTTTTCCTGCCTTTACCTGCACTCAGGTTATTGGACGATTCCAACGGACGAGGCTGATTAACAAATTCAGCACAGCACTTGCACCTCCTGATGCACAATATGAATTTAATGTAAAGCCCTTGAAACTATGTGAGGCTCCTGGGACTTTTCAGTGAGTGGTTGACAATGACCTTCGTGGCCTGAAATGGAGATCTTGCCTCTGTTATCGCGACGATATCATTACTTTCTTCAAGCTTTACTGAGTACTTAAAACGGCTAGAAGAGTTTTTAACATGTCTCGCGAATGCGGGTATTCAGCTGAACACCAAAAAAATTTGTTTCGCCACAAGAAGCATAAAGGTTCTAGGCCATATCGTCGGCAATAAGAGGATTTCGACCGATCCAGACAAGATTGCCGCCGTCGTTGATTTCCCACGGCCTCCGCAGCAAAAAGCCCTAGGCAGCTTTTTTAGCCTGGCGTCTTCCGCCGTTTCGTCTGAAACATTGCTGCGGTTGATTCGCCCATCAACAAGCTACTACGCTCCGCAACCCCCTTTGTGTGGTCAGGCCAATGCGAAGAGGCGTTCGAACAGCTCAGGCATGCGCTGACTTCAGGGCTGGTACACCACCATTTTAATGAGTCTCGCCCTGTTACTGCCCACACGTATCCCAGTGGCTACAGAATCGGCACTTTGCTGCGGCAATATCATGAACAACCCTGAGAACGAGTTGTTTCTTATATAAGCCCTACCCTAAGCACCACAGAGAGAACCTACACGATCAGCAAAGTGAGAGTTTCTCGCTTTGGTTTGGTGCGGCAAAACATTTCCACCTTATCTCTACGGCCGCCACTTCACAGTAGTGACGGAGAACCATGCTCTGTGCTGGTTGCAGACACTTAATATTTATAAGGACGGCTCCGAAAATGGGTCATTAAACTTTAAGATGATGACTTCACTGTCACCCACAGGTCCGCGAAAAAGGATTAGGACGCTGATGATAATTCTAGTTGCCCTCGGAAGTCAATTAAGACTACGGAGTCAATTTACCCCGACACAGTCCTTCTTATCGCACCCGTCAATCGTGTAGCAGTTGAGGACCTCTCAAGCATGCCTTCTCTTCAAAGGGCCTACACCTACTGCCGTGGAATGAGCGACGAGCTTACTGGCTAAACACATCCTCCAAACAGTACGTCCCGTCAGAAGATTCAACATTTCAAATTTTACCAAAGCAACTGCACCATTCCGCTCATCTCTCATCTGGGCACCAGTGGGTTTCCGTTGCGCCGAGCTCCGTCCGAGAGCCCATACTGGAACCTCGTCAAGACGATGTCATAGCCGGTGACCGAGAATTCAGCAAAACCCTGTATCGCAACCCTGGCCGCTGATCCAAACGGTTGGTATAGTTCTCTACAGGTCTCTGCTTTGCACAGCTGCAGGATACCGGCAGATTATGACAGCAGCTGACCACCTCACCCTTTATGCCCATTCGCTTTGGTTGCTAAGAAGAGGTTGCAGACTTCTTCCTGCGCGCAATACTCTTGCGCCATGAGACCTCACATGTTCTTTTAAGTGATCATGGTAGACGTTCTGTGTCCAGTATCGTTGAAGACGTTCGTTGCGCTTCGAACGCCGTCCATAAAACCACTTCCTCCTACCACTCGCCTCCGAACGGCCTCACTGAAACATTTCACCGGACTCTTTCTGTCATGATCTTTACGTACATTAGGCCCTGTCACACCAACTGGACCCGAATTCTCCAATCTCGACGCCTGCCCCTAATACTGTAGCGCTGCCAACTACTGATCTAATCATGATGTTTTAATGGCAAAGGCCTGAGATTTATGTACTCATTTCCAATACTGCCCCTCTCTTATGGGGCCAAAGGCTGGGAGGGCATTGGCTTGTGAATATAAAGATCATAATTTACATTCTTACAGGCGGCGCGTAATCACCACCTCTTGCGCAACAGAAAATACCCTAACGGCACACTGTGAACAGTTACTATAATCTTGAAGCTATATTCTTGCTTCAAGAAAAAAAATTACCGTATTTATGGAAGTCATCGTCCTTCTCTGTTAGCGCAAAGTCTACCAAAAACACTCTCAGTTGTCGGAAGAAATAAGGGAGAAATATTTTCTTGGCTATGTATGGGATAGAACAGGTGTAGCAATAGCATCTACAATAGCGCTTTTCCGCCAACCTGGCAGGTTGGAACAAAATTTATCCGCAGGGATGACCGTGAAGACTCCAGCTGACGGCGCGGGAATGACATGTTCCCATAGAGGAGACATCTAGCTGTGGGGAGCTACCTCGTCAGCGGCGGTCGGTCAGCCTGTCGATATATCTCGCGACAAAAGACGAAAAAATAAAAGCGAACAAAGGTTTGCAAATACAATGCAGCAATGACGTCTGACACTCGCTATGTATTTGCGTGCAAAGCGCATGAGCTTATTTAGGTTCCCGAGGGTTTTTTTCATCCACAAATTTTACCATTACATTCCTCACAGAGAATAGACAGTCATTGGGACGGCCATTTTCTCGGTTCGCAAAAGTTCGCTTTCTCGCTTTCAAGGACCGCCGCATTCTTCTTATATTCGCGCAGTTGTATGTGATTGGCGAGCCAGGCATTCCTATCGAGCTGCCTGGTGTTTGAATGATATTTAAGTTTATTATATCTACCCTTGCAAATAGACAATGTTTACAGTGACGTGAGGCAATGCAAAATACATTGTCAGGCGAAGTAGTGTCTTTTTTTGACTTTTCCAAAAAACATTTCATGGGCGTCACTAGACGGCTGCGAAATAAAAATGGTAGGCCTATGGCACGTTAATTCAATACATTCACATAAACATCCGGCCTTGTTTAGTATGCATCATTCTGTAGTTACAAAACATGAAATTTTGTTTATGGATTTAAGGTGTTTTTGCTCGCGAAGGTATCTTGTGTCTGATAATAATGTGGCTTCTCAGATGATTTTGTGTCTTCTGGATCCAAAGCCACGAACACGGCAGAAAATGTGTTTGCGGAGTCTATAATTTGTGACGACTGATTTTGCAGTTCAAGCAAATGAACAAAAAACGTGACAGAATATCTCTACCGGACTTCCTTCACTCGACATTGCTGAGCCGCGACAGTGTGAGTTTGTGTGACGAGGTAACGAAGGGCTTGATAAGAAAACTGAACCCCTACAATATATATTTCGGAAACATTGGAGTTGGAAATCATAGACATTTCGGCGACATGAAGTGCCGACTTCTTCTATATCTGACTATAGTGCAGTAGCAAGAAGTGAAGGTCGTGCATTGTCAGACATCCTACACTTATGATCGCGGTGTATGAGAGGTTGCTAAAGCCACTACCCGCGCCCTTCGCCTAGGCGTAAAACCACTGCTTGGGCACAGCGCTGGCGGAATGCAACCTGTCGATACATTGGTGCACCTGGTCGGAAACAGCAACGCGTCCATTTTGCATGTATGAGTTAGCACAGATAACACGATCACCAACTCAGTGGGGATGGATCTCATTTTGGCATATGTCGGCAGGTTCACTCACGAGTGCACTCACACAACCCCCTCTCACCAATAACGAGTGAGTACTGAGCGAGCCTCGCCATCAGTTAGGACTAAGTGCGAGTGCGAGTGAGTCCGAACGCCACTCGCACTGATTTCCGCTCATGATTCGCGAGTGCGACCACCACTCGAGGCGAGCCCGTTTGCCCTGTGCACTCGCGAGCGCGAGAGCACTGCCCATTCGGTAGTGGTGAACCCCAATCGACAGTCGCGAGTGATCAGCCCCTCATACCTTTTACGAGTGGCGAGTACACTCGAGCTGCTTGCGCCATTAGCAGCCTCGCCGCTGTGGGCGCCACTCTTCCGCTTGTACTCGCTGTTGGGTAATTGTCGCAGGAGCTGCTTTCTGGGATGGTTCTTAAAAACGCGATTGTGGTTAGCTTCGGGAATATGTCCTCACAGCACACCTTCTATGGGGAACCACGTAATTACTTCTCTGGTGGCGTGTTGATTGGGGAATACGGTTCGGATGGACTTCTCGACGCCGTAGTCCACTGATACGATTCCGTGTCGCGACTCACGGAGTTACTGCTGCACACAATCGTGTGCGAGTGATGACGATGAGTGGTGAGTTCTAGCACACTAAATGCGAGAGCTGAGGGCGAGGGGTACGCGGGAACCCGTGTTAGAGCGAATGGTCAGGACTAGGGGTGATTGCCAATGGATACGAGTGGTGAGGGCGAGTGATGAATGTGAGCGTGAGTGATTGCGAGTGGTGATCGTGACTGGTGAGCGTTAGGGCGAGTGAGTACTTAAAGAAAAATATTTTTCTTGATAGAGTGAGTGAGTGGCGTCCAGGTTTGCCAAGGTATGAAAGGCGGAGCATGTGCAATGCACGCGTGAGTAGGGCAGGTCTGATATGCTGCGTTGGGAGTCTCGTTCCTCATGTAGGTTTCTTGGAAAGGTGTCGTTTTTGCACTTACGCTTGTAAAAATAAGCCCCTGAAAGATTCCATGTTAGTTTTTTTCAGTCGATGCACCTTAAAATTGCCTATCACGCCTCAGAAACGCAATGAAAATTATAGTTGTGAGCGTGTTTTTATGTGAAATATATGCATTATTTTTACGCCAATATCAGGATTTTTTTATCATTTGGAAATGGGCTGACAATATACTTACAATGAAACGTGTGCAGCACAAAAAAGAAACAAGGTAGATTCAAGGCAATGCTATTCACGGGATTGTGTTCAACACAGAAGTATTTTATAACAACGAAGAAAGGCAATACTTGGCATTTAAATGTTCTGAATGCATGAGGTTTGTGCACTATTCAGCTCTGGTATCTTTAAAACTGACCCAGGCTACAAGGCGAGTGTCTCATCTAGAAACACAAGCAACAGCATTTCCGGTGTGCTTTGAAGAGGGTCTACATTATGGTGAGCACTGGCCGTAGAGTTTCATTGCGATTCGTTTATTGGGCTTTTACCATTTTTGTATATTTGAATGAGTTAGTTTTGATAGTTTAATTGTCACAAATCAAACACAAAGAAAAGCGGGAAAAAAGAAAAGAAGTGGACGAGTGCCCGACGAATTCGCTGAAACTTTCGTCCAAAGATAACAGTCATCTACTGTCATCTACTGATAACAGTCATCTACAGTCATCTAAAGAATGTTGACAAGTGTGAATACTGCCACAGTGTTTCCTAAATAAGACATGTTATGCCTCTATATATTTATTTCGTTCTAAAATACTTTCAACTTTTGTTCCGACGCCTGAATAGAGGGACACAGAGACAAGCAGACAGGCCAAACGTTTTCTTTTACATAGTCCATGAAATACTGTCGTCTTTGTAACACTTTTACTATTTAATAATGATAGTTCTAAGTTAGAAGAGATTCAAAGTTTTATATCATTGTTTGAAAAGTAAGAACATAAAAAAATAAAGCTGCTCCACTCAATGTGAAAGCTGTCGGAAATGCAGAGCAGTGACTCGGCGTAATGGGCTGCAGCGCCGTTTCCGATCACTGCTACAACCCAATGGATTTCAAATTTCCCGCCTCCGCAGTGCTGGTGCGCACCCTGCTTGAAACTGCTGCAGTGGGACTTCTGTTCTTTGGTGCTTGCTTTAATTTCGTATGCTACAGCCGTTTTGCGTCATTTCGATCAGGTAATTTTGTTCTTGCGCTGGTGGAGACTTCCTGCGGCATTTCAAACCCGCCATTTTTTTCTTGGGGAACTGAAGCCTTTCTGCGGCACTTAAAACGCGCCATTCTTTCTTGTGCGGAGTTTGTTTGGCGTTGCTAGGGGCAGAATCATACTATTCTTTAGAGGATGTCGAGGATCGGCTGCTTGGCGTACGACTAGTGCTGATTTTGATTGCAGGGTTTTACGCGCCGACGCAACGCAGGAGACGAGGCGCGCCGTAGTGGAGGGCTCCGGAATAATCTTGACCACCTGGGAATCTTTGAAGTGCCCCAAAATCTCGTACACAGGGGTGGTTTTTCTTTTCACCCCTACCAGAAAAGCAGCCCCCGTGGCCGAAAATCGAACCCGCGAATTCGGGCCCAGCAGCGCAATGCCTTAGCCACTGACCTACCGTGGCGGTTGCGTACGATAAGTCCAATATGCCTATTTTCAGGCAAGCAGCCATACCCATTTGGATAGGGCGTGTGTTTCGCTCGAGCTCTTGTCTCACTGCTGGGATTACTGCGTGACACCCGTGTCATTTAGCGATCACTGCCTCGTTTTTTTTTACCCTTGGTGGGTGCAAGCCAAGATTAAAAGCGTTGAACTGGAGTCTCTGGAAAATGAATAGTAATTTCTTGAAGGAGGAAGAATTTACGAGTGAAATAATGAAAACATTCAGTGTTTACCAGGTAGGAAAACTAGTTGGTCCTCAAGGTGGGAAATTTTCAAACAAAAACGAAAGTTGAGTGTGACAAAAAAATCAAGCGGGCGGATGTATTGGGAGAAACAATGATAAAAACTACTTAAAAACCTCGAGTCACATACTAATGAAGAATGCCACTCGCCAGGGTTGAGTTACAAAGAGATTAAAAGGGTTAGGTCGGAGCTGGAACTTATAGACCGGGATAAATACCAATGCGCCCTGGTGAGAGCAAGGGCGGAAAAGTTGCTAATGGGTGAAGCGCCCTCCAAGAGAGCGCTTGCATCAGAAAAGCGGTACGCTTGTAGAAATCCGGTAGTCGAAATCGAAAATCGCGGAGTGCTAACCAGTGACGAGGCCTAGATAGAGGGTACCTTTAAAGATTTTCGTGAGGCTTTCTTCTGTGTTCATATGGTTGACGCCGATAAGTTCAGGGACGAATTCCTAAACTCAATCCCTTGAATAGAACACAACATTAACCTTGAGGTGCCAATTACCCTAAGTGAAATTGTGTGTGCCATTGATGATTTAACCCCCGGTAAAACGCCAGGCCTAGATGGTCTAGGCGTGGATTTTTACAAGGCTTTTAAAGACACACTTTGCGCACTGTTATGTGAAGTCTACACCGCAGCGTACGAAAGTAACAGACTTCAAGCATCTCTTACTTTATCTCAGACAGTTCTCACCCCAAAGAATAAAGATACTATTCAACTTCGGAATGTAACACATACCGCCCAATCAGTCTCTCAAATGTCGACTATAAGATTTCAATGAAGGTATTAGGTGCTTGTTTGCAATTGGTAGAGAAAGAAATAGTCGGACAATTCCAAACATGTGGAATTAAGGGTCGTTCTATTAGGACCAATACCAACAAATTCCTCAGCGTCCTGGAATACTCCTACAGCCTCAAAGAAGCAAATGGAATGGTACAAATATTCGTGGGCTCGCTTATGCAGTCGGCATTGCTTAATGTTTTTCAAGACACGAGTAGCATCCACGCAAGAAGTGTTCTAAAAGGTTCTGCCCTACAACGGAAAGTTGAGCTAGTTGGATCTGATCCATGTTTGAAGCGCGGACAGACGAAACACAAGAAGAGGACAACACGAGTGCTTTCTATCAACTGTTTATTCAATACAAAAACACCCACATTTATTATCCATACTTCATTCACAACACATGCGCAAAGAGCATAAAGATAACCTTTTGTTATCCTCTACACTGGTCTACCTGGCCTCTACACTGGTAGTCCCGTCAATTGGGATAAGTGTATAGGTTTCTGGCATGGTAGCTGGTTGTGAAAGCCGCGTACGTTTACAGGTATCAGCTGTGTAGATAGGCCAGTGAAGTACTTAGGCGTACCCCTCGAAAACTATAGAGACAGTGACCCTTTCTGGTGCAGGCAAGCCACCAGAATCCGTGATAAGGCAGATAAGTGGGGAGGTTAACAGCTGGCCGTGTTCCCGCGAGCGACTGTGTGGAATCTGTTCTTTGCGTCAAACCTTTGGTACGTGATGGCGGTTTCGCATTGCTGGCGAGACAAAAAAATTGCACAGAGTGTTTTTTTTATTGGTGTTCCACTTGGGAGCGCACAAGCCGAACCAAACTGTATAGACGAGTGCGCTGTGGGGGCCTTTCTCTGGCCCACTTTTTTCTACGCCAGATAGGGAAGCGTTTTCTTTTTCTAAGTGATGCGCAATACCCTTGTTAGCTCACCGTGTGGCAATTGTGCCTCGTTAGAGGTTTGCTCAAATTAGTCGTTATTTCTTGGGTTTGTGACGGTGGCATTTATTGCTATCTACGCGAGATTGTATTTTCGGCAAGATTGTTATTCTTCCGGTTTTCTTTTGGCTATCTGGCTAGCGTCCACAGAAAGAACCTGTATAGAGACCTTCTTGACACGACTTTGCCGAGTTCTTTGTACAGATCTCTATACACCGCAGGGCCAGGGGAAGATGTATGTCAGCGTGGGAAAAAAATGACCGTCCCGTGTTGTGAAATCTATTTTGTTAAAATTAGTTGCGGTAGGAGTATTACCCGTTAAAACACGGATGCCTCAAAAAAGCTTCTTTGTTACCAAAGGCCCTGACTTCCTGATTTGTAAAAAGCCAGAAAAAGTGGAGCACTCATCCATAGACTGTTGGGGCGGGGTGTTCCGGTTGGACGTTTTTCAACAAACACTAAAACTGAATTTCCCGTTGGATAGCCCTGGAATCAGGTTCCTGGCCGTCAAAAACTACGGCGGCGTCCCGTATGATCTTTTGATGTTGCTGGTTCAGCGTAGTATATGGAAATCTCGAATGGCAGTTCGCCATATTGATGTAGATGTGAGGCCAAAAGTGTATGGGACATCTTACAAGTGTACAAAGTCCAACCTTGTCCACCTTACTGGGTAAGTGTTTAAAAGTGTGGCATGGCTTCCACCTTTGTAACAATCGCGCTTTAGCAAGTGACCTGCTGGTGTCTTTTCACACTTTGTAATCGTTTTTTTCGTAGTGTGTATACCGAAGACAGGCAATAAAAAAAAGTACAGAATGCTCTACTTGGGTCCCTTATCTCGCTGCGCCGCCTCATTCCGGCAGTCGCATCTACCGTAGGCCAGCTACGACGGCAAGGTGAGCCAATAAAGTGCTCTGCACTTAAAAAAGCACTCACGTCGACCGAAAAGAATAGTGTGATATATTTAGCGCTCGCTCAGGCGCACCGTCTCACGGCACCGATACGCAGTGATTGCTGCACACGAGTGCCAGGAAGGTTCCCTGGATGCTTCGAGTGTGCGTTGGAATGCTATTATGAGGACCTAAACCGCTTGGATGTGTGCACACAATTGGCGAGAAATAATTATGGACGTTGAGAACGGTGTCTTTATTTCCAGCAGCATTATTTTCCAGTGGGTGTGACAAAAGCTATGGCAGCATCTCTACTCCGTGGATGATGGCGAGGGTGCGGAGTACGGCGAATCGAAATGGCATCCAAGTTGCGCCCCGAATGACATCCGATTTACGCCCCGACCATCCTTCTATGTGAGCCGAGACTTTCACCTTGATTATACTACAAATGAAAATGGAACTAACGGCTCAGCTCGAATTTCGCTTGATTTTCGCTTGATGATGGCGTGCGCACGGATGGATACGGGCGGACATTGGGAGGTCCTAAGGTACTCCGCAACGTTACAGGCGAGGGAGTAAACCGTTTGACTCTCGGGTACTAACTCACGGTCGTAGCCCAATGGGCAAGACGACTGTCCCTAACTCTGTCATGTGTACCCGAAGCAGGCTCGATTCCTGCCGGTGCCTGTGTGATTTCTTGCAATTTTAATGCTATGCGCACGGACGTGGAAGTTCATTGTGCGGTCCTAAGGTACTCCGCACGTAAAAGATAGTCATGTTTATTAGTCAATGTGAATGAGCCGCACACGAAGTAAAGGTAACTCAGAAGATGAGATTAGGAGATGAACGAAGTTTATTCAGATGCACACGCCCTCACTCTTATCCATTTCAGCCTTCCGCCAACCTCCGCTTGGAATGAATGAGCGACGTCATACTTTCTCTATGCGCAACAGCGCGCGGCATTATTTCGACATTGGCTGATCGTGACCTTCATCATTCCCCTCTAGCACTCTCCCTAGCCCACCTTTCAAATAAATGAAAACATAAAGGCAATCAATTCGTACGCGCACCAAGCTGAGGTTTCCTTCGCTTGGGGCACTTTGTGATTGACAGAACGAGCTGTTATCTGCTCTCGTCTTCGAGAGATCAGCCTAGCTTAAAAAAACACTGAAATGATCTGTCAAAGTTGTGGGAAAACCTGCGCAAAATCGAACCTGTGCAAAGTCTTGTTCCCCTAGGCCATTTTTTGACCACTCTGGGTGTTTTTACGCTACATTGTTTTACAAGAAAGAGCATTAAAAAGTGATAATCCCTTCTGCGTTCTCACAGTTCTCACAGTTCTGCGTTCTCACAGACGACTCTCCCACACAGTGAGTCGTCTAGCCGCAGGCATGTTGTCACAATTCTTTGAAATATATGAAAAATTAAACAATGAAATATTTCTGCCGGAAAAAATGGGGCTTTTCTCTGTAAGGTTACCAAGCTTAGTACAGTTTGAGTAAAATTCTTCTCTTCACAAGCGCACTTGTGACGCTTTGATCACTTCGCTTCACTGGAGCTCTGACCTTCATATGCCTGTGCGGCTAGAACGCTAGTTGAAACTCAAAGGGGAATAAACGCTGGAGAAGACACCGCGAAGTTACTTTGGAAATAAGGAAATAAAATCAACCTAAACATTTTTAAATTGTTAAACTAAGGCACGGGAGGCGCTTTTTGCTCATGGGGATCTGGGTGAGTGGTCAGCAGACATACCTCACATTCGCAATAGCTGTCCTTACCTGAGAAACGTGCTCGGTAGGATCACCATATTCGTGGGGATTTTGGGGACGCTAACTATAAAAGCGTTTTTCAATAAATACTCATCTCACTGCTTCACATGCTGAAATTAGGAAGTACAAGCAGAGTATAATTTATATACTCGCCCTGCCAAATTTTGAGCACCTATACCCTCGACCACAGCCACCAGGCAGGTTGTACCTAGTCAAAGTGCGCGCGCGCGCGTGTGTGTGTGTGTGTGTGCGTGTGTGTGTGTGTGTGTGCGTGTGTGTGTGTGTGTCTGTGTGTGTGCCGTGCGTGTGTACGTGTGTGTGTGTGCGTGCGTGCGTGCGTGCGTGTGCGTGTGTGTGTGCGTGCATGCGTGCGTGTGTGTGTGTTAGAATTGTGTACAGGTGACATACTCGGTTTAACGTACCTTAGTGAATTTGCGACTTGTCTAGATAGCTGCTGTTTTTATATCTTTCAGTGGTAGGTTTCTGTTTATCAAAAAATTACACCCACCTCCCCTCGCGGGAACCCTGGTGTGATGCGACGCTGAGGGGGGTTCAAGCGCAAGCGGAGAGAAACCGTCGACGGAAAGGCCGGCAGAGAGCGGCACACTGGTTATATGAGCAGCGCGCCCGAAGGAGAGGAGACCGCGCAGAGAGTGCCGCGGCTAAGATGCAACGCAATCCAACACAATACACTTTATTCAAATCTAATCCGAATACAATCCAATCCAAGTCAAGCCAAGCCAAGCCAAGCCAAGCCAATTCAATCGAATCCAATCCAATGCCCCTCGCAAGAGCGTGTTCGCTATCGGAGAGGAGAGGGAGATAGTGGCTGCGGACAACAACAACAGACGCACGCGGACAACAACGGACGCACGCAGGAAGGACAGGGCTGCGACAAAAGAAGCTGTGAGCGTCGCATCTAAAAAACAGCATTAGGGATATAACCGATTCGTCTTTGGCACAACTGCCTGAAAGAGAACGGGGCACCGACCAAGCTGCAGGTGAACCCACATGCCATGCTCTTTGCAAACGCAAGTGCCTTACTGCCCTCCCCTAAAAACGTTAAGAACGTCTCGTAATCGTACACCTATAGCACGATATCCCCTGAATTACAAGAAAATCTCAACACCGAAGAATTGCAAACTCAGTGGAGGAAAAACCAACCGAGGTCTCTACAAATGTATATTGAAGGTATTTGGTGGAAGTATAATACATTTGCTTCACACTCTGCCTAATTCCGGAAACATCTACATTCCTCTACATACCTAGTCATGCACAGGGTATTCTGGGAGACAACTCAAATATTACATATTTTATGAAACATGGGAGGCATCTTTGACTACCTCGTTACCTCCAGATCAGCGCAGGCTGGTTGGCAGGGCAAAGAAAGAAGCTGCTCGATGCATGACCCTAGGCATCAAGTTTCACCTTCTAGCTTTTCCAAAACACACAGTATTTCTTCCGCAACAATGATCTCCGCTATCTCTCTTCACAAAAGAGCAAAAACATTCAGTCTGGCACAAACATCAGAAAATGAACACGTTGAAACACCAAGCACTCGAACTGCCACCTTATCGCTGAAAATGAGCAACATCCCGAAACTGCAACGTTTCACGCTCACATTATAAGCCATAGAAGAACAGAGGGCCTTTTTGTGTCGTGGGCCTGCCGATTGACCAGACTTACTACTGGTGTTTCTCTCTTTTTTGACCTTCAGTGCTCGGAATTCATCGATCGTAAATGGAACATTTACTTTCCAAAATGATCTCCAAGAGTCAAAATAACCTTTTGTTATAGAAGTTAAGATCCAAACGTAAAGGTCAACAACTACTTCTGAAGTGTTTACTGTGCTGCATTGACCATTATGTGCTGCAACATTCATTGCTTCACGAGCGAATCAGAAGAGAGAGCGCATACTGACACTGATTCGCTGGCCTATTCTGTTAGCGTGGCCGTGACATGGGCACAGACAACTTCCTGGCACAGTGCCGAATATGTCGAATGTCGGGCAGATGGGAACACATTTTTCGACACAGCGACGATCTATCTCAAAAGGTGGGGCGAAGGGCCTCGCACTTTAGCAATAACGGTAACGAGCGTGGCGTTCAGCCACTGCGCATGCCTCCGTTAGTAACTGGTACGATTGGAAGCTGTGCTGGCAGGATTATTTGACAGATTTTATGGCCAACAAGACTAGACAGTAGCACGAAGTGCCAATCACTGACATCGAAAGAAAACAACCAGCAACTATTTAGGATGCCAAGCAGGTTGTTGCAGAGAACTGAAACCGAATCTGGTTTGAACTGTAACCTTCGCCATCGTTCATTGTCAATGGAAGACAAACACACCTCCCGCTGTTACGTTTTGCTTCCCTTGAAATTATCGCAAAATGTATTCTCTTCTTTTAGGCTTTATAAAATAAATACTGCTTAATCGACCCGAGAAACGATGGAAACATGGTATATGTGAGCCAGTGTCTCTTTATAGGAACATACAACTGAATTTTGTAGAGTACATGTCTTTAGCTCATAGGACAGCCACATTTTATAAAGGGATAACAAAAGGCATTTCGTAATAAAATGGTCAACATATTCATACGTTACCACTAAACATTCAGGCGTGAAATGCGGCGTGAGTAGTGTCTAAACGTGACACTACCCTGCGTATACAAACAGCTACCTGGGTCTGGACCTGCGATAAAATATTTCATTATGTTCCAGTTTCACACAACTTACAAATGCCTGTTTTGGTCTCAGGTACAGTAAAAGTATTTTACCGCGCGGCTTTGCGCCATAATTGCAGCATTCGTCTTGGCAGCATATTTAATGCTGGAATATCTGAAGAGTAATTTTTGAAATGCTCTCCGGCCTTCCAGCGAAAATACTTCGATTAATGTGCTTTAAGTGATACATTTCACTATCAATACAGAGCATATGCACCACAAAAAAGGGCTGCGTGTCTGTTTAGCAATACAGCTTTCTAAATGTAAAATCAGAACTAACTCCGGGTATGTGCCACCGCTCCCGAGAATAAAATTCTTCGAGCAAATATGTGCACTCCCGGAAGTACTTGTACACTTCTGACAACATAACATTTTCTTGCATTGTGCTCATCTTGAGGTATTTCTTAGAGGATCTGAAGAAAACTAGTACTCATAGCAGGCTGCTCAAAACTGCGTACTGAGATGGTACTGACATATATTACAGTGCCTTAGCGGAAGAAAATATCCCCACAGGCGATGCAGAGCGAGGTATCACTTTGAAGCAAATATTTTTCGCATTCAAAGCACGTCATGAGGTCTTATTGCGCTGAAGGATTTCGCTTGGCGTGGCAGCGTTTTCTTCATATTTGTTGCCCCTTGAATTTTATGCACCGCTTGCGTTATTTACGTTCACGTCAACGCTCGTCTGTCGCTCCAGCTCCGGTTAGTTCTACGTCTTTACGTTCGCTGAAGAGAAGTTTGTTTTAGGCATTACATATTTCACGCAGCTGTACAATTTATGCTTCAAAAAGGACATAACCTTTTTTTAAAAAAATACCTGGTTTGGTTTTTTGCGTTTTCTTAAGAGGTTTCCACTTTTTATATTCGTTCGTTGAATTTCAAATATAGTGTCTAGAAACAGCAAAGGTACCAGTGAAAGATTCTCTTGCGAAACACAGAAGTATCTGTAACTAGCGCAGGCACACAAAAATTATGAGGACACTAACTATGTCTGATGGAAAAGTGATTTAAACACAAGGACATTAATTTTTAGGAAAGCACGGATTTCTAACTATTTAAAGCGATGAACCTTGGGGTTTTGTGTGTTTTTGTCTACTATTATATAGCAGACACCCACACACAGTCGTATCGGTATGCATAGATGCATTTATAAGGAGTGGTATGCTGCTGCTTGGTCATTGCTTTTCTTGGATAATTTGCACGTAAAAAAGAAAGTTCCCCATGGGGGACTCTACAACCTGTGCATTTCAACCAGAAGCCTTTCGAAGGCTCTGGAATATTGCTGGGGGCGCACACCCTGATTTTTAATTGCTTACATCCCCGATCTCACGTTCCAATGTACGCATTACGCAGTAATGGTAAAGTCCTTTATTGAGCACGGGAAGGCCCGTTGGCTAGAAGGGGGAATGCGGACAAAATGTGGGAAAAATAAACTTTTCTTGAATGTCAAGGACCATATTGCTTCCATGAGGGAAACACATTATCCAGTTTCTGGTACCGGGCTGGTCCAGACGCGGGTTCAGACAAATCTTCACAGAGCGCTGGAAAGAAAAACAGACCCTTGTTGTGCGAGAAGATGGGAGTCATGGTATGGAGGGCTACTTGGACAACAACCATGGGCAGTAAACTAAAGAGAATGCAGTTTTGGTCTGAGAATTCTGCGCAATTCTAGATTAAATAGTTTAGATGCACGATAGAGGTCGCTGAGCAGCGCGAACACCATGAGAATGGTGGCTTTCCCGAGTTTTATATGGTGTGAGTGGTGAGGGCAGCATTGAAAGGAGTCTTGGTAATGAAACTTTCGGTTGGTCGTGACAAATTAGGGTAGCCCTTAAGGTAACCTAGTGGGAGACTTGATGCAAGGCGGCAACGGCGCTCGAAATGAGGCTGGTCTATTTGCAGGCGCAAGGAGGTGAGCGAGACACCAGCGGGATTTGGCCGTACGTTGAGGCTCTCCATAGCCGTGAATTGCGCGGTCTGATTGCCATGTCCCTGTATTACATTTCCCTCTATCCATGCCAGGATAGTTTGTTCACTTTCTGGGCAAGTATATTAACCAGTGCTTAGGTGTAACCGTTACCGGTGCGCGCTCACCGAGATGGGACAGACGCCGCAAAAACTGCACTGAATAAAACAAATTAAGTGGTTGGCAACACGGAGCCATCAAGCATTCTTACACGTTTAGTGTGTTGTGGTTTGGCCATTTATTTAGCATCCGTGGGCCACAAGCACTGTGACAAGGATGGCGGCTATGAGAAATACGGGTCACTTATGCTTTCGCAATGAAACATTGCAAGGAAGCTACAAGAGGTTTTGCGAACAATGTTGCTCGGTACATACATTTAAAACGAAGTAAGCAGCCAATATTCAATTTTACTCACAAAGTTAGAGACCCGTTCCCCTTCGTGAAACACATGTTTGCAGGTTTATATAACATGTTTTATTCTTTTTAAACCTGATTTCAGTTTGCGTTTCGTAATTACCCGCAGTCGAAACGGAGAAAGAAAATACAAAATTATTACTTATTGTAACAGGCGTCCGAATACCTTTTTTACTTACGGAGCTGCGAAACTGGTTGATCGATCCTTTTTTACGACTCCAGCTAACCTGTTGTAGTTAGAAATAACGAGCCTCCTTTTAATACAAAAGGAATTTGGTGTGAAGGAGCGGAGCAGTTTTTTTGGTATTCAAACTGTATCTTCAGCTTTTGAAGGTGGAAATATTTTCGGGTGTTAACCTCAAATGAAGTTTTTTTAACAATACCGCAATCATAGACGACGGCATTTGACCTTGTAGCTCTGGAGGTTGAGAGTCGAAATTTTCCTCTGATCAAATAAATCTCTTTGCGTACAGTGATGTCATAAACGGTTTTGCCTGTATGGTGTATAGCCAGGAATTTTTGAGCAAATATCAGACAGTTATCTAAAAGAAAACTTTCACGTTTTCAGTTTTTGCGTAATAGAAACTTTAGCCCTTAATTAAACGCACTTTCCAGGATCTCCCCTGTAAAGATATTATATTATATATGTGTCCTGCTGCAAAGGGGTGTTGTCATTTACTGTATCTTTACGCGCAAAACTGGCTGTTAACAGTGGTGTCATCATTTGTTTACAATGGGCGGGGTGAGACCATAGAGATATTGAAGGGGCTTAGGAATTGGATGAATGCCGATAACATTTATCAGTGTTGCCGACTTTGTCGTAAACTGTTGTCAAGAACACCCACCCAGTGTTTAAATCTGCCCTGAAATGGTTGTGGCCGCATGAAATATTTCGGGAGGGCAAATACCTCCTACCGTCGGAATTATACAAGCATGGTGGTGCGCTCATTTTTATCGCAGGCATTGCGATTGGTATAATATTTAAAACAATAGTAAATGTATCACACGAAAAAATACAAATGAAATATTTGTTTTCGAAAGACAAGGTTCTGAAACATGGCTGCTACGTATCCCCGGAATAGGGCAGTACGCGTCAAGCGAAGAATGCGGAAGGTACACTTAGTGAATTAATAGCTTGGTGGCTTGCGCGTCAGGCACGTCTTACGAAGCCAAAAATGTTTGAAATAAGTTGTACAGCTTGTCGCTAGGGCTCGAAGGTGAGAGCACCGTATAGGAGCCGAAACACAGAGGTATAGGCTATTAGTAAATATCGGATATAAGGCAAAAGCGTAGTCTTCGCGCTCCTATCGCACCATTTTGATATAAGAGCATGAAGGAAATGTTAAGAAGACCTTTTTTCGTGCTATAAGTTTAATTTTGGCAGTTGGGGCTAAATGCTGATAAATAACAATAAATGCCTATTTTACGAAACACATGCCCATAGGCACACTCTTTAGACCTAAGTTTTTTTTTCGAGTGCAGTTTTACGTTGTTCTACACGTTACGGCGCAACATTAGTGTAACGTTCCCATTTATTGGGGCGAGTTCGCTAAGTAGACAAACAAAAGCTCGGTTCTCGTCCTTTCACCTCCTCCTGTAAATGCTCCTCTGGCTGCTGTCCGGCTTTACGTCGACCTCTTCCTGTTACACAGGCCGCCCCTCTGTTGTCAAAACTCCTGGGTTGATACGGCACTACGTTGCATATAGACGCAGCTTCCACAATGTTATTAGGTCCATTGTAGCATAGGTACTTCAAAATTGCTTGTTTGCGAGCAGTCTTCACAACCATGTAGGGCCCTGAAAAAGGATCCTTTGAACCCTGCAAGCCTTTTCAGACAAAGACATAATCCTCAACGTTAATTTTCGGAACCTTGCCCGTGTGAAAACGGTCGTAATGCTTCTTCGTTGTGATCCGGTACCTTTCATTTCCCCTCTCGGACCTTTCTTGTTCACGGAGTACTATTGAATCGGTAATCCCCAGGAGGTGATCGGCATGCAGCCACTCATATTTCCAATAATATGCAAAGTATGACTGCATCCTAAAGCTTCTGTGTGCGAGTGGTTGTAGTGTGCAACAGCGGCTTCTAGAGCACATTTTCAGCCACTTTTGAAATCTGGATAGAGAGAAATGAACTGCTTGATGTCAGGTATAGCTCTCTCAGCTAACCCGTTTGCTTCAGGGTGATACGGCGCTGAAAACACAGCTTCACATTTCGCTAGAGAGCCCAATTCTTCAACTGCTCACTCCAAAAGGCTGGTCCGTTGTCGGCCACAATTGGTTTGGTGTCTTTAAGCATATCCCAGTTCAAGAAGCAGATGACGCTCCTTTTCCGGCTTTACACGCGACCATTCGCGTTTGCTCATCAATTGCCAGTAGGAACGCTTGCGTGCTGGTTCTTCCCTCGCCTTTTTTCTGAGATTCGCGAAATCAAGGTGAATCGTTGCGAATACTTTTTGGAATGTTCTGTGATCATCATAGCACTACCTCTGGGCTTGAACTTGGCCTTGCAGATTTGACACTGGTGACAGGTCCGTACGTATTCAGTGATGTCTTGCTTCATGGTGTTCCAATGAAATCTTTGCTTGATTTTCCAGTATGCGCACCAAAATCCGTCATGTCCACCAGAGTAAGGTAATAATTGTAAAGAGCCAAGATTTTTGGTACACTAGTCTTCGGTACCTGTTAGCGACTGTCTTTCAGCGACACCGCCTCTGTGCCGTCACATAAGAGCGCGCTCACGTGGTGATCATCACGTGGGGAAGTAATGTGGAGTCGTGACATGGCTTCGGCTTCCGGTAGCTTGTCACCTGGTATGTGAGCAATGTCAAATGCGAACTGCTGCAGTTCACTGACCCACATGGCCAGCCGCCCGTTTGGATGGGACAAATTCAGCATATAGGTCAAATCTTGATTGCCTGTGAATAATCTGAAGCGTCGGCCCTTCAAGTACGTTCGGAAGTAACGTAGCGCCAGCACTCCCACCAGGGCTTTTTTCGGTCGTAGAATAATTAATCCCTGCATTGCTAAATGTGTAATAATAATAACGAATGGCCCTGAGAAGTCTTTTCTGTGTTTCCTTGTCATCTCTGTGGTACAAAATCGCCCCAGCGCCGTAATTCGATGCATCTGTGGTCAGTTCAAATCTGGGAGCGTCAACACTGGGTCCGACGATATTATATTTGTAAGCTCCTGATGAGTGCTGTCGCATTCCTTGGTGCATTCAGAGGGATCATCTTTCTGCGTCAATGCTGTGAGGCATTTCGACTCAGTGCCGTAATCCTTGATGAATGGCCTGAAGTGGCCGGCGAGCCCTAGGAACACGCATAGAGAATGCGTGTCATGGGTCTTGCATGGCTGCGAAATTCGCTTGACGGATTCCTCTTTCCTGCTTTTCGTCTTGCCATGAAAAACTCTTCCCGGAAATTCAAAATAATTTTTAAAAACTCACTCTTCTTGAAATTAATCTTCAGTTAACTTTACTAAGGGCGTCTAGCACCTGTGAGAGATCTGATATGTGCTCATCTCTGCTCCTGGAATAGATTATTATTGTCGTCAACGTACACTCCACAAAATTGTTCAATGAACTCTTGTAGGATGGTGTCCATCATTTTCTGTAGCCATGCTCAAGAATTCTTCCATCCGAAGGGGAGTCTGTTGTACTCATATGTACGAAAAAGAGTCACGAATGCAGTGAAGTGCTTTCATTCCTCCTGAAGTGGTACTTGCCAATACCCTTTGCAAAGATCGACTCGAGAGAACCAAGAGCAACCGCCCGTTTCATTGATGATGCCGTCTATTCTTGGCTTTGGGCACAGAAACAGGTCAGTCTCGGGATTCACAAGCCTGTAGTCTGTGCACAGGCTATATGTGCCATCGTCCTTGAGAATCGTCGTGATAGGTGACGCAAATGTTGATAGGGAAGGTCGGATGATACGATACTCCAGCAGACTTTCCAGTTCAGTTTTTTGCCAATTCTTTTTTTCGTAGGACATGCCATATGGTTTTTTCGTACAGCAGTAACATCGCGCAGTTAAAACGACACTTCCATGACTGCAGCGGCTGGTAGAGAAGTGCCTACACAATAACGTTCGGCATATTGTGAACAGACGTTCTCGCTATTCTTGACCAGCCTGATGGACGGCTTTGTCGGGGTGCATATCGTCTCAGGGGATGGTCAACAAGTACCTCATTCTTCCAAGAAAGGTTGAGCCTCAATCTCTCATGTAAGGACGGGATCGGATGAAATTAAACTTCGCGTCATCTACTAGTAATGCTTCTACGAGCACTTTACTTCCCTGGTACTCGACTTCGACGTGTGTTCATATATCAAGCAGCCTAGCAGTCCCATCGTAGCCTTGTACCTGGAAAACCCTACCAGGAAATATGTCATCTCGCGAGGCAAGTCCTGTACTCATGATGCTCACTGATGTTCTCTTGTCCACTAAAATGGTTTCTAGTCACCCGCTAGTATACATTTGTTCATACAGCACCCCAGGCAGCACAGAAAACGTGGCCAGGCTTTGGCTTATTTTTGGCCGATGCTTGGCCTGTTCGGCCATTGGCAAAATTTGGACTTCCAGAGAACTTATGTTCTTTGGCATGCATTTGGTAAAGGAATTCTTGTTGTCTGTTCGGCCAGCCGATGTCTTTACACGAAAGGCAAACATCTGGCCACAGAAAAAATGTTTTTTCATTGGTCACCACACGTCCGACGACGAACAGCACGCATCCGGCAACAGATTACTTGTTTTCTTTTTGGCCAGCTGAGGTCGGAAGACGAACTGCAAGCGACTGGCCACGGGAGCCGCGTAGTCTGTTTGGCCAGTTTAGGTCCCCAGATGAACGGCAAGCATCTGCCCACGGAGTACACGCTTTCTCCATGGCCACCATACGTCTGATGACGAACAAAGAGCGTCTGGCCACGAAGTAATCGTTTCCCATTTGGCCAGCGGAAGGCGAACACGAGCGGCAACAGCCTGGCCACGAATTACTTCTTTGCTGTTTGGCCAACAAAGGTTCGAAGACGAACGACAAGCATCTGGACGCGGAATACTCGTTTTCTCTGCGGCCACCCATGCAGAAAAGACCTCCAGACAGAGAATTGCGTGTATGTACGTGACGACCTCTGGAAGGAGGGGTCGCGGTGGACGGGAAACACAATGGGGCGGGAGAACGAGCCGCTTGTCCGTGGGGACTCTATGGGAGGCAGTAGCATAGTATGTAGCTTCGCGAGGGCCTGGCGGTGGCAGTCACCTCTACGGAGAATCTGCCTTTCAGTGAGTCAGCTAATGAAGGCCAATATAGGCAGAAAAATCTCTCTTTTAGTTTATAAGCTCTGATAAAGCAGGTAGGGCTGCTGACATGAGACTTGCTTTAACTGAAATGTTAGAGTGTGGGATGCTAAATTAAACTTCAAACTTTTTTTTCGCGCCGAAGCTGGCTTGAACAAGAAGGTGTACCTAAATTCTACATTTACATCACACGACGGTATTAAGTTAGCTCCGCAAAGGCGACGTCAGGACATTCTTTTAAAATAAACGAAAAAAAACGGCAGCTGTTGCAATTGATCTAACCAGCATTCGTGAGGTGTTTGGAAGCACCGTTCCACTCTGGTTACTTTAGGCATGATACCCATGAATAAAAGCAAAAACAGGCAATGAGCATGTAGACAAGTCATTATTTTCTTTTTCCCAGCCTACCAAGCACATGCATATGCTCCTAGCATACAGCTAAGTGCCCGTGATACACGTGGCGCTACTGATTCACATCAGCCTTTCATTTGAGACATGTGCTTTGTTAATAAATATTATTAAATTTGCGTCGTAATAACAACATACCCTTAGCCCTGCTATGCATGACTACATACTTCCCTGTGCCACAATGTCTTGTGACCCAGCTACTTCGCCGAAAACACGATGTTTCGTCATTGGTGTGTGGAACATTCTTGACGCTTCATTTCAGTTATATTTCCTATAGAGTTCAGTACCTGGACAAAAAAAAGAACCCTTCGAGGATTCGAAATATGTATTTTACGATAGCTACAGGGTATGCTGAGGTTTTACGCTCGAATGTATATGTATATGAAACGCGAATGCTCTGAAACGATGTGAGTTATTCATCAAAAGTTGTGGGTACCACGGAAATTGCGAAGCCCTATATTTCTGGCACCCAGGGTATAAGAACTCTCCTTGCAGGCACAGAGGATAATACGAGCGTTACGAGGTTGCACGCAGGTTGTTGAATCCAAGCAATGCATGCGACGATTGTGAATACCTTAATAGTACGAAATCACGTGCTGGGCGCGTCCTGAATTTGGAAATAATGTATTCCGTGGGTGTAATTAAACGCGTATCCGTGTTATCACATGGAGATTTAAAGGAACGTTACGCGCTGTTTCTCTAGAACGTCATAGCATGCTTTCGATTGTCGCTTTAATAATCTTGTCTATGTCGTTACCACCAACACATTCTTACGCAGGCAACGTATGTATCACAGCTTGTTTTTTTTTCAAAGTAGCGAATCTAGCGCATTTGAACGCTTTCTTCACGATTTTGAGTGCCGCCACTTTTGCGCAGCCGAGGTGATCAATCTGTCGGCAAAATGAATTATTATGGGAGCATTACAAAGAATTACTTCCGTACAATTTCCTTGTGAGGCTATCAGTTGGCCAAGTACTTCAATAGTATATTCAATATCGTCCGCAACAAGCCATCTATAAAGTGAACAACACACCAGTGGAGGTTACTGGTGACACTGCTGAAGGAAGATCCGGCAAGAGGTCGCGTCTTGCCTAAACACAAAAATGTTTGCCCCTACGCCTCCGTCACCCCCGTCAGGTTACTCCCACATGCGCTCTACTCTTGCACCGGTCGCTTCCTATTTTTTCACGAACATTTCCGGCCTAGCGGACGTTTGTGGCTACTAAAACGCTTTTGAGCTACTTCTATGGATTTTTTCCTTACTCGAAAGATAGAAAAAAGAAGCGCGGTTCTGTGCGGGACTATATGCTTGTCCCGCAAAATGCGACGCTACAAAATCCGACGCCGAGTAGCGCCCAGGAGATCGTGTGTGGGTTTGGTCTCCCATCCGACGACGCGGACTCAGCGAGAAGCTTCTACAACGGTACCTCGGACCCTACCGGATTCTACAACGTCTTGGCCACCTTACCTACGAGGTGATCCCCGATGGTGATTCCGGAACATCACCACGACGCGCGTGGCCCGAAGCTGTCCATGTGGTTCGCTTAAAACCTTTCTACGCACGATGCCGGACTTTAATTACATGCAAAGCATCTCTTAGTCGACTCTGCGTCGTCCGGCGTCGCACATCTCATCCCCTTCACAACAGCAGTGATAACACCGCTATCTGTCCCCTCCTCTTGTCCACACTGCCTGTGCGCTAGCGCGCGCTGCTCCTCCTCTCCACTCCCTCTGCTCTTCAAATAAACCCGTCCGCACGCACTCCGCTCAGTTGCTTCTTCGGGACTGCGCCGCCAGATGACTGCAAATGGACGCCAATGATTCCGTCAGCGAACTGGCTGGCAGACCTTCGACGAGCGCCAGCCAGCACACTGTCAGAACCGCAAAAACCTCCGAATACAAGGCTGCATAGAGGAGAGCTCGCGACGCCGAACGTAAACGGCAGCGTCAAGCAGCGGATTTCTCGATTAGAGAACGAGAAGCCACTTTGAAACGCCAGCGGCGAGTAGCTGATCCAGATGGCGTTCGGCAACACAACAACGCTTCGAAACATCAGCGTCGAACACCGGATTCCTCGCTTCGAGAACGAGAAGCCGCAAAACATTTCCAACTACTCGGTAAATAAAGAAGACATTTATTGCGCTACTACACGTGTCTTTGCTCAAAAAACAATTACACGCTACGACTCCACGGCTTTAAATCCCCTCAGGGTTCAAACCTGGGAAGATGGTATACTTTTTTTAATTTGTTCGGACTATAGCTTATGTTAGCATCGGGTCGATGCACTCTTAGACCAGGGGGAGGGGGTAATGGCGCCAACCGTATATTGGGTTGGTTTATTTGTGTTTTGCTTTTGTCGCCCGGCTGCGCCAGTCTGTGTTATCGGTCTGTCTGTGGGCCAAGGGAGGCGCGTGTTCCGTTCTTTCTTTCTGTGCCGCATGTGTTATCGCTCCTGTTAGGGAGCACGTTACGAACTAACGTGAGCAGCCTAGAATATTCATCGTTGGTCTACAGTGTTCTTGATACACTTCGACTATTCGAGAAACTCTCGCGCCGAGTGATAAATTACCACAGAGCAAATGCCACTTTATTCGACTTTCGAAGCTCGACTACGCACGTCACTTTCTTGACTGCTGTTTCGCCGCCTGTGTATTCTTTGAGTTAGGGGAGCACAAGGTCGCTCCAATAAACATATTTTTAAAGACAACTGCGTCGTCTCCGGCTTCGTCACAGTATGTGTGTGTGTGTGTGTGTGTGTGTGTGTGTGTGTGTGTGTGTGTGTGTATGTATGTATGTATGTATGTATGTATGTATGTATGTATGTATGTATGTATGTATGTATGTATGTATGTATGTATGTATGTATGTATGTATGTATGTATGTATGTATGTATGTATGTATGTATGTATGTATGTATGTATGTATGTATGTATGTATGTATGTATGTATGTATGTATGTATGTATGTATGTATGTATGTATGTATGTATGTATGTATGTATGTATGTATGTATGTATGTATGTATGTATGTATGTATGTATGTATGTATGTATGTATGTATGTATGTATGTATGTATGTATGTATGTATGTATGTATGTATGTATGTATGTATGTATGTATGTATGTATGTATGCATGCATGCATGCATGCATGCATGCATGCATGCATGCATGTATGTATGTATGTATGTATGTATGTATGTATGTATGTATGTATGTATGTATGTATGTATGTGTGTGTGTGTGTGTGTGTGTGTATGTATGTATGTATGTATCCCCGCACGGGGCACCTTGAGTAATATTGGTGACGGTATTGGCGGCACTGGGGACCCCGAGGCCCCATACTCACGGTGTAATCTGCCATGGCTAGTAGTTCTAAGGTGAAGGGCAGAAACCACAAACCTCAACCCTCAAGCTCCTGCGGATGGGCTCCCTGTCTGTTTACCAGGCAGTGAGCTCCGTGACGTGTTCAGCTATCACGCTAAGGCTGACAAAGAAAGTACCCTCGTCTCCCTGCTTTTTTAAACTATGCTAAATGGTATTGTCTAAAACCTGCTCCGCAAAGGTGATCGGTCTCTGAAAAGAAGCCGCACAGAAGTGTCTTTTCTCCCATTGCCATCCTTGACCGGTCCTGGACCGGATATTTTTTCTAGAATTCTTGTGCATAAATCCCGCAATCTAGCCCAGCCTTTTGCATCGCATACAGTGTTCCTGATTGCAAAATATCTCGAATGCATAAGAGGAACATCTTACAAGGGTAAGAAACAAAGGAGTGGTGAGGTCTTTGTCGAGGTAAACGAGAAGCAGCAGGCCACAACAATTCTAGGTCAAACTCGGTTGGCTGATCTGGACATCAGGGTCACACCTAACCGCAGCCTCAACAGCTCCCAGGGTATGATCTCTGAGCCAGATCTGTTGAACGAAACGAATGCGGATCTTCTTGCGGGCGTGAAGGATCCGGGCGTCACAGCCATGAGGCGCATCACCATCCAGAAAGATGACACGGAGATTCCCACCAAGCACATAATCTTGACGCTTAACCGCTCAGAAATTCTGTAACACATATTTGTATATTACGGAATTGCTGAGCGGTTTTATGTTGCGGAATGATGCGTGGCCGAACAACGTGTGTAAATTGCGCTTTACAGTATCATCCTACCGATAACTGCTCATCCAACACCCTCTCGTGTGAACTGCCGGGAGACGTATGCGGCATACTCCGGCAAGCGCGAAAGAGTTCAAAGTTCAACTAGAAAAAAAGATGAACATCAATGTCCCATAGAGCATTACCTTCCCAGAAGCGCGGAGGAGGTTCGCCTCTTTCCCCAGAGGAGGTACGCCAACGCAGCTTGCCGGGGTGCGGAGCGGCGTGTGGTTTTCACAGGGACCCATTTCAGCGAGTCTGACTGGTTCTTTCCCGCCCCCCGCTTGGTTGTTTCAGGCAGCCCAACCCGTCACCACACTGCTTGCTGAGGCAGCAGCGGTTGTGGTGCCGACCACTTCCGTCGGGACCGGCGCCGCTCCCGCCCCTGCTCCCCGTCCCCCAGTGCGTTGGAGGGCGCCGAGGAGATGGAAACCGGGGACTACGAATCGGCTGCCACCGCCAGCGCACCACCAATGCCATCTCTGGCTTCCCGAAGTCCACGGCGGTGGCGAGTCAAACGAATGGCGCTCCAAGGGGGGCGAAGTGTGTGGGGCCTTGTCCGTCGGGCACCCCTCTGACATCTGACGAGTAGATGGACTTCGGGCCGTTCCTGCCTGCAACGCAGCTCACGGAGCGGCCTCCGACTTCAAAGCCATTACTTAGGCCCAAAAAGCCCCTTCCGGCAGGACATGCCCCGAAAGACAACACATAAACACACACACTCCGATCAATCTAAAATGTAAATAATGGGAAAAGAAGACATCATCCATTGGAACTGCAGAGGCCTCCCTTAAAATCTTGACCAATTGTAAGAGATGCTGCATGCCAATCAGCCAAGTATCATGTGTCTCCAAGAAAGTCACCTCAATTGCTAACAAATAAATTTCTTAAATACGTACATGGTATTCAGAAAGGACGACGGGGTGGCTGCACACACTCTTCGGGCCGTGTGGCCATTCTCGCCCGCAAATCATTACATTCCACCCTCTCGCTTTAAACACTGTCCTTGAGGCTGTAGCAATCCGTACGATAATCGTTAATAGATTGATAACAGTTTGCTTTATTTACATCCCTCCCGATCTTGCACTTCTCAGTTATGATTTAGACGCACTGGTTGACCAGCTAACGGAACCATAAAACTTGATGGGCAACTTTAATGCCCACTACTCTCTTGGGGGCTCCTCCCGAACGGATTCCCTAGGTCGCCTACTAAAGAAGTTTCTAACAACCCTTTTCAACAAAGAACAGCCTACATACCTTAACTAAGGACACAATACATACTGACGTCTTGACTTGGCTATTGGTTCTGCAGTTCTTTTTCCATGTCTTTAGGAGCGTGTGGGCACGGACCTATATGGTAGTGACCCCTTTCCCACTTGACTAACGTACCTAGGTAGGGGCCTAAGCAGTCCGTCGTCCCACAACACTTTTAATGAATCTAATGCAACCTGGAGTACATTCACAGAAACATTAAACTACGCCACACATCCTTTAAAGGGACAGTGCAACACTCTTTGAGCAGTGTAAGTAAACCTGCGCGACGTTTAGTTACACTGCCAGGAATACCTGAGCCAAATATTACACGTGCACATGAAGCGGTGAGCGCGCAAATCGATGTGAAAGACGCGGAAAAACCAACCGCTCTCTTTTCAGTTGTCCTCATTATGCAACCCCTGGCATGGCCTAAGGGACGTCACATAGTCCATGGCTGCCCGACCTGCTGTCACTGGTCAACTTCGCGGCTAGATTCTCCCATTTCCGTCGTCGTCATCGCTGTGTACAAACCTCTTGTATGCCTGAACCTGTAGGCAGAGATTTGCCGTTTTTTTGTGTTTTGAGTGCGCGCGAAGTTTGAGTGATGAGCTCAATACTTCCCTTTCAACGGGACCACTCGACTAAAACCGTTTATTGCTTCAAAAACGCCCTACCAGCCGGAGCGTGCACTTCCGAGCAGGCACACATGCCTGCTTTTTTGTGGCGCCAGACCGGAAATAGGCGCCTCCGCGTTGCGGAGAAAAGGAGAAAACTACCCGGCATGTGATATATCGAAGGCCGCCGAAAAGAACGCCGCGAGCCGCCCCCCTCTCCGGGAGAGAGCGCGCAGGTTTCGTCGTGTTGTCCGTGGTCGAGTTCAGAGGGAACGATTATGCGCGATTTCTCATCGTGCGAAGTTTCGGTAATTGTGAACGGATTTTCATAATTCTTGCGGGAGGAGATTTCTGGGACAATAGACTTTATCCCAAAATACATTACTAGTAGTCGATGGCAAGTGTTGCGGGGTCCCTTTAAACACCTACATGTGGAGGAAGCAGCCCAACTCATCACGGCGCGCTTCGTAGACGCCGCCGAAACACCCATTACCCCCGCCTCCAGTGCGCCGCGCTATCACAGGAGGTCGTAGGGGAATAAGGACTGTACGCGGCCTCGAGAGGCAGAGAACAGAGTGTAGGGTATGCTCCGTCGGTAACCCACGTCGGACAATCTATCTCTTCTAAACGGGTAAAGGCGTTTGGGAAGCGGGTGCATCGTGAGGCGAAAATGGAGAGTTGGTGCGCCTTCCTCACTCCCACCAAGCAATGAAGTGTGGACACGAATACGAAAACTCAAAGAACAACAAACACACAGCCTGCCCATTGTACTTTCTACAGGTGACACACTCGTTGAACAGGCTAACACACTGGCGCAACACTTCCACCACGTGTCCAGCTCAGCACAATAAACTGACACTTTCATGCAACACGAAAAATCGGCTGAGAAAAAGACGTTACATGAGAAAGTCAAACCAAAAATTTCGTTCAACTCTAAATTCAAACTCTATTAATTTAGGGCTGCCCTATGCACGTGCAAACCTTAAGCTCCACTGTAACGTTCCCCTTTATTGGGTCGAGTTCACTAAGTAGGCAAACAACAGTCCAGTTCTCGCCCTTTCGCCTTCTCTTCTTCCTCCTCCTCTGGCTGCTGCCCGGCTCTTCGTCGACCACTTCCTCTTCCTGTTGCACAGGCCGCCCCTCTGTTGTCAACCCTCCTGGGTTGATACGGCACTACGTTGCACATAAACGCAGTTTCCACGATTTTATTAGGTTCAATTTAGCATAAGTACTTCAAAATTCCTTGTTTGCGAGCAGTCTTCACAAGTATGGAAGGCCTGAAAAAGTAGCTTTTGAACCCTGCAAGCCTTTCCGGAAAAGGACATAATCCCCAACGTTGATTTCCGGAACCTTGCCCGTGTGAAGATGGTCGTAATGCTTCTTCACTGCGATCCGGTACCTTTCATTTTCCCTCTCGGATTTTTCTTGTTCACGGAATACTATTGAATCGGTAATCCCCAGGAGGTGATCGGCATGCAGCCACTCAGATTTCCCATGATATGCAAAGTATGGACTGCTACCTAATGCTTCTGTGTGCGAGTGGTTTTGGTGTGCAACAGCGGGTTCAAGAGCACATTTAGATCCCCCTTTAAAATCAGGATAAAGGGAAATGAACTGCTTGATGTCACGTATAGCTCTCTCAGCTAACCCGTTGGCTTCAGGGTGGTACGGCGCTGAGGAACACAGCTTCACATTGCGCTGGAGAGCCCAATTCTTCAACTGCTCGCTCCGAAAGGCTGGTCCTTTGTTGCCCACAATTTGTTTGGTGTCCTTAAACATATCCCGGTTCAAGAGAGACAGGACGCTCCTTGTATCTTCCTTTCCGGCTTTACACGCGACCATTCGCGTGCGCTCATCAATTGCCAGTAGGAACGCTTGCCTAGTGCCTCTTCCCTCCCTTTTTTTCTGAGCTCCGCGAAATCAAGGTGGATCGTTGCGAATGGTTCTTTCGAATGTTCTGCGATGATCATTGCACTACCTCTGGGTTTGAACTTGGCCTTGCAGATTTGACACTGTTGACAGGTCCGTACGTATTCAGAGATGCCTTGCTTCATGGTGTCCCAATGAAATCTTTGCTTGATTTTCCAGTATGTGCGCCAAAATCCGTCATGTCCGCCAGAGTGAGGTGAATCATGGTAAATAGCCAAGATTTTTGGTACACTAGTCTTCGGTACCTGTAAACGACCATCTTTCAGCGACATCGCCTCTTGCCGCCCCTTACGAGCGCGCTCACGTTGTGATCATCACGTGGGGCAGTTTTGTGAAGCCGTGACTTGGCATCGGCGTCCGGTAGCTTGTCACCTGGTCTGTGAGCAATGTCAAATGAGAACTGCTGCAGTTCACTGACCCACCTGGCCAGCCGCCCTTTTGGATGGGACAAATTCAGTATATAGGTCAAGGCTCGATTGTCTGTGAATAATCTGACGCGTCGGCCTGGAAGTACGTTCGGAAGTAACGTAGCGCCATCACTACTGCCAGGGCCTCTTTTTCGGTAGTAGAATAATTAATCTCTGCCTCGGTAAATGTGTAAAAATAATACCCATTGGCGCTGAGCTGTCTTTTCGGTGATTCCTTGTCATCTCTTTGGTACAAAATCGCCCCGGATCCGTAATGCGATGCATCTGTGGTCAGTTCAAACGGTTTGGTGAAATCTGGGAGCGTCAACACTGGGTCCGACGATATTATATTTGTAAGCTCCTGATGAGCGCTGTCGCATTCCTTGGTCCATTCAGAGGGAACATCTTTCTTCGTCAATGCTGTGAGCCATTTCTACTCAGTGGCGTAATCCTTGATGAATGCCCTGAAGTGGCCGGCGAGTCCTAGGAAGATGCGTAGAGAATGCATGTCATGGGCTTGCATGGCTGTGAAATTCGCTTGACGGATTCCTCTTTCGTGCTTTTCGTCCTGCCATCAAAAACTCTTCCCAGAAAGACAACAGAATTTTTAAAGGGAGTTGGTATCTTCCATCTTCATCTACACGCTGGATCAGATTGAATAACACCCACATTGTCCGGAATAGTCGGCTGTGCCAAATGTAACGTTGCCCTTTATTGGGTCGAGTTTACTAAGGAGACAAACAACAGTCCGGTTCTCGTCCTTTCGCCTCCTCTTCTTCTTTCTCCTCTGGCTGCTCGACGGCTCCTCGTCGACCTCTTCCTCTTCCTGTTACATGCCGAAGTAGATAAGATTACACACACCATGATACAACACCTACAACCAGACACTCTTGAGCCACTCCTACGCCTAAACAACAAAATATGGCTTTCGGGGAGCTTCCAAGGATTTTGAGGGAGGAAATTGTAGTGGCTTTACTGAAGGAATAGAAGGACCAAACCTATCTTTCCAGCTATCCACCGATCACCTTCACCTGTTGCCTGTGCAAGCTTCTCGAGAAGATGATAAGCAGGAGACTGATGTACTTCTGATAGCTAATGGTTTTCTTGAGAGCTGCCAGGCAGCCTTCACTGCGGCACGATCCACCAATGAGCAGTTGGTTGCATTGGAGTTCTACATTAAAAATGACTACGTACATGGCCAATATTTCATGATTATGTTTAGATGCGAAGCATCTCATGGTCGGCGTTGTGTCCCTACCTTGTTGTTGCGCCGTCCACACCCACACTGTGCATCCTCGGCTTGCTGAACGTCCTGCGGTGTCTTACTCTTTAATGGCTGCTGGAGCGACAGTGTTGGCGGTGTTTTCCTGGGCCGGCACGTGACGAGCACGCTTCATGCGCCTTCGACGTTCCATCCTCTTCGGCGGCGGCGTGCGTGGGCGACTCTTGGCGGGCCGTGAGTACAAGCAGCCCACAACCGCCGGAGAACGTGCATCGACATCATCTTCAGCAACATTAGGGTTTATCCACTACAACAGCCCTTGACTTTACAATTCACAGACCATAAGGCGGTCATAATCAAAGCGGAACTGCAACCACAGCTCTACGTCACCTATGTTGAACATGATGATGATAATGCTTAAATAAAGACTAACTCATACAACATACAACGTCTCGCTCCCTCAATCTCTTTATTGCCTCTCCACTCTAACGCCCTCCTCTAATAAAATGACACCATCTTCCTGTAGGATGCTTATGCTCGAGCCTGTTCCCTCCCTTGTTGCGCCGTCCACACCTCCACCTCCACACCTCACCCTAGCCACGCGACTCCTTACTCTAATACCACACACCAACTCTACTCACACTACTTATTTCAACTCCACTTACACATCAAGCAACCCCAAATGCTGCTTCGCACCCTCCTCAGGGTTCCCCCCACGGAAAAGTGGTGAAATGGTTTTGATATTGAAAAGGCATACAATACCGCATGGCGCTATGACATTCTTATCGACCTGAAATCATTTGATAAATCAGGTAGCATGCTGAACACTCTTTCCTATTACCTGTCCGAACGAACATTTTGTGTTTGATTCGGTTCGACACTTTCAAACGTTCACGTGCAGGAAAATGGCGTGCCTCACGATGGTGTTTTGAGCTGCACCTTGTTTATAGTAAGATGCACTCTCTCCGAAAAGCACTGCCGCCTACCATTTCCTGCTTGATGTATGTAGATGACGTTCAAATATCTTTTAAGTGATTTAGCAGGTTTATATAACAACGTGTGGTCCAGCTCGGGGTTAACCAAATTTCTCACTGGGCCGCCAAAATGGGTTCAAAATAAATCGTTCTAAAATTACCTGCGTTGTATTTTCAAGGGCATGCGGCATGCAAGCACACCATCACATTAGGCTTCATGGCGACTGGATTCCCGTAAAAAAGAACCCAAGTTTTAGGTGTAGTCTTAGATGAAAAACTCACATTCATTCCACACACCAAACAACTCAAACATAAATGCCTCAAAAATATAAACATTCCAAGGTCCTCTCACGCCAATCATATGGGGCCGATAAGCAGCTCTTTCTGCATGTTTTTGCCAGTTTAGTGGGATCTCATTTGGACAATGTGAGTGTTGTGTATGGGCCAGCTACGAAAACAGCACTGATAATATGCGACCCAGTGCTTCACTTAGGGTTTCGCCTGTTTTGTGGTGCATTTTATACTAGCCCTGTGCAAGTATTTACGCAGAGCATGACAAATCATGCTTATCACAGCAGCGAACCTATGTTGAATTTTTATACGTCTTAAAATTTCACGAATGGACAACCATCCTTTTAAACATGTTTTTGATGATACATCGACATCGAAGATATTTTTAAATCGGCCAACCATTTCTGCACCTCTCTCACTCAGAGTCAAACAGCAGATGTTTCAACTGACTGTCTCATTTTTAAATACCTATAAAACGTCCTGTAGCACGTTTTTACCCGCAGGGGAAGTTCGGCCCATGCTGTGCGACTTACATTCTTAATAATTGCGAAAAAGTGAGTTCTAAGAAAAGCAATTTTGCAGCACCTTGTTTTTACAGGAGGAATATCACTGTACAGAATTTTAGATTTAGAGTTACGTGTCCAAAACTTCCTCTACCGTATCTTGTGCTCCGCACGGTCCCAATGTTACTGTAAGTAGAGCTGTAAACAAAAACACCAGTATTTTTACCGCGTAGGCGTACGGCATTTTTCTTGTTATAAGTCATATTAGGAAACATATTTTCCCCAAGTCTATAATTTATACAGACTCGTTGAGTGTGGTGCAAACATTGTCATCCACAAAGTCATCCAAAAACTGTCATCAATATCGTCCTAAAGACATTTATCTGTGCATAAGCCACAAAACTTGCACTGACTGTGTGTTGGGTATCTGGCCTCTCCAGGATAGCTGGTAATGAGACCGGGGATCAGATGGTCGCTGCTGCTATACATTCAAATACGCTACATATACCGACTTTACCCTACACTGGCCTTAAGCCACACATCAAACACCTCCTTGGCAATACATGGCAGGCAGACTGGAATACCGAGACAGACAACGTTACACCTAATAAAACTACTCTTGGGACCATACACTGCTGACACACGAAGCAGACACTCTGAAGTGTCCTGGCCAGGTTACGGATAGGCCACACACATGCGACGCACTCACACTTGCTCCCTGGGTCTCCAAGACCCGTGTGTAGCAGGTGTTGGGAGGGCCTATCTGTAATTCACATCGTATTCACAATAAAGGCACTCAACCCAACAAGACAAAGACAATTCAGAGAATTATACAAACAATATATTTCGCTACACCCATTGCTGTGTTTGGGCGGCAATGCCATGGTTTCAATTAAATACGTTTATAAATATTTGTATGATGTAAACCGCATTTCCTATCATGCATAATCAAAACTGGCCCTATACACCAGCCATCAGCATTGCCTTCAATCAATTGCACGGTTATTCTGCCTTGCACGTTTTATTTCCAGCGTTTTGCTGTTATTTACTTTTGTTTGGCGATCTTTGCCCCAGTTGGCAATGCGCTAGAAAATCCAATCATCACCATGTATGTATGTATGTATGTATGTATGTATGTATGTATGTATGTATGTATGTATGTATGTATGTATGTATGTATGTATGTATGTATGTATGTATGTATGTATGTATGTATGTATGTATGTATGTATGTATGTATGTATGTATGTGGGAGTGTCTGCATATATGCCAGGAGAAAATAAATGCACCAATGCTTACAAGCTCCCGTTAACTGTAAAAAGCAGAACATTGTACTCCACTATTGTAAGGCAGCACGTTCCGCAAGTGAATAATTTACACCCACATTGATCCATCTCCAGGAAAGCATCGTTGATGGTCTCTGTTACCAAAAGAAAGGAGTATTTTATACCAAGTCATTGCTATTTTCTGACGAAAATGCAGGAACCACCTCAGTTCGGTGATACAAATTCTACTCGAGTGAAAAAAACGGACATCCCTTTTAAGGTAATGAATGAAATAGATCCGTGTCGGGCTATTTTGTATTACCCCTGGCTAATGGGTGTCATCAATAAATATGTAATGAGCAGAAATTGCATAGGATGGAAAAGAAAAAGCGAGTCTCGTAGAACAGTATACTTGAATATGCCATAGAAGCAAGAATAATATATAGAGCTGGTAGCAGCAACCATAAATAAGAATGATTGTAGGTAATTCTACCAAAGCTGTAACAACTACTTCATCAAACGTTTTTGCATAGTCTAAAAATGCCATTAAAGGGGTTTAGAATATTTTGCGTATTTTTGTTTCACTTGATTGACAACGGGAATCTGATCCATGGTTGAGTACTCTTTCTTTAACCCAGCCTAATCTGTATAGTTGGAAATCAACAGTGTCACTTATCCCGGCAACTGTTACTTTTGTAAAGAGCTGACACACAACCGAAAGTAGTCTGACAGGTCTATAATTCTTGAGGTCCTTGAGATCTCCCTTCTTATGAACAAGTATACTGTTGGCGTTTTTCATAGAGATGGGCACTTTTTAATCTTCAGGCATTCCGAAAATAGTGCAGGAAGTTTTCCCAGTTAAAGATCTCCTCCTTCCTTCCGAAGATCCACGGCTATGCAGTCTACATCTGCAGATGTTTCTATTTTTATGACTTCGGGAGGCTTTCCAACTTCCTCTTTGGTTACTAATAAAAAATCTAGTGAGTTTCTTTTGGTCTATCGTCGCTGCTATACAGCCTTGTGTAGAATCATTCCTCTTCTTGTATTATTTCCTCCAAGTAATTGGTGATGTTAAGTTGCCGTCTCTGACTGCGCAATCTTCTCTTTTTAAATGGCTAGGTTTCTCTTGCTTTGAAGCTTCCCCGATTTGCAGCAATCTTCTCGATCTCTGCCATCTTACGTGCACGAATTTCGCTTCTTTTACTTCTGTTTATGTGTTTTAACAGCTCAACTAATTCAATCTGATCTATCCTTCTTTTAAACTTTCATCTTATGACGTTTCGCAACTAGATACTTCGTGACTTGATCAGTTTTTCAGTTTATTTCCGACATGCTGCTTGTACCACATCTGCTGCAGATTCTGTGATTGCCGTTGTTAGGTTTTCATTTAGGTTGCATACACAATCTTTGTTATACTCGTTTTGAAGGCAAACTTCTTTTGGACAGTTATTTTAAATTTAAACTCCCTCATCCGGTCTCTGACTGACTATAAGCCGGGTTTCTAACTTTTCACAAGTTTCCTTCCTTCTATATAAAGTTTAGCAACAATCCTACGATTGCTCATCGCAACTCTACTTGGAACCTCTACCTGTGGCACAATACCTGCCTGCACTTAACATAGGTCAATTGTATCTTTTGTGGTACTATCAGGACATTAACGTCCCCTTCATATTAATTCTATTGTAGAAGAACGTGTTCATCAGCCTCAGGTAATTTCTCTCGGCAAATCCCACCAGTGTACATCCTGGACTGTTGCGATTGGCTATTCTGAAGTTTTCCACCTACATTTCCTTCAGTTCCTTCTTACACACCTTTGCGTTTATTTCTATCATCAAAATCGTGAACGGTGATGTTACCTTCTTCATTGCTGATTAGGCATCCTCGTAGAAGCTGTCTACGGATTCATCGTCATGGCTGGTTGCTGGTACATAGGCCTGTACTATATTTGGGCTGTCATCATCATCATCATCATCATCACCAGCCTACCTACGCCCACTGCAGGGCAAAGGCCTCTCCCATTATTATTTGGGCTGTATCGCTTGTTTAACTTGATAACAGCTCTCGCGACTCTCGCGCTAATGCTGAAAAACTCCTCCACATTTTGTGCGATTTCTCTGTGGATTAAGAACTCCACCCGGCGTTTTCATTTGCTTGGGATTCACTGTAGCACAGAATTATTCAGTTTATTGAGCTCCGTGCGCCCTCGCCCTGTTCTTCTGAATTCACTTAACTGTATTATATCGCACTCATTTCGTAGAGCCGCTCTAGTATAAACATTGCCAGTTTCGAATTCCAATAGTGCCCTCTCTATACCAAGCGATTCTTAGCACATTTTGCGGGATCGCTGTTTTGACCACCGCAGTGGGCAGGTGCTCTGCAGCTGCTGGGGCCTAACGGCCGCGAGCTGAGTTGGTCAGTATTCGCAGGTGGCAGCCATCTACTTCACAAGTATGGCCAGATGCTTCTTTTAAGAGGGAGGGCCGTTTTTGCCCATAAGAGCCTCCCCAATATGATTGAACCTTTCTAATGTCGCTTCCGAGGTATCCTGGATGATGGTAACGTCCGGAGCAGGAATCACTCCACACTTGAATGGGTGGGGTACTCCACACAGCCTCACAAAAAAAAAGAAAGCCAGAGACGTTCCCGGCATGTGACGTGGCCGGGCATGGTTGCAGCAATATTGAGCCCGCGTTTGTCATTTTTTATACGCGTGTTTCGGCAGGGAAAACTGCGGTGCTAGCTTACTGATGAGATTTCCACTGACATCGGGCCAATGAAAAATTTAGTCAATGGTGGGCTCAGTTGTATAGCTACGAAAAATGTCTAGTTTGATACACATCTTGCAAAATCCCACTAAAAAAAGTATTACATGTTGTTCCTCGCTATTGCAACAATATTGTATGCCTAAATGTTGTTTATCGGAACAAAGGTTGCCTTTTCGCAGGGCTCCGCGAAAGTTAGGCAGCCCTGTGCTCCTTAAAGTCCGGGAACCTTGGTACCACAACAGGGGTTCAAAAATTATATTTCCTAATTTCTACATCAAAGCGACCTATTTATCTAGGTAGCCCTTGCTAGGGCGCTCACAGTAAGCGGTTGTACTTGTGTCTGCGCCTAGGGGTATTGAGTGATTCGAATTTCGGCGATGTCACATATTTCTCCGGATCGCCTCCACAGTCCTACCTCGGCATCGGCACGGCAGTTACTACGTAGCGCTGAACGTAGGCACAGTTTTACCCCTACGTAGCTCAGTGTGTGATGAAGGAGAAGGTGTTTAGCTTTTAGAACCTTCTGTTCACCCTACCTAATATTGTCCCGTTTTTTCGAATTTACGCAAGTCGCTTGTGTGATTAGGCGTGCAGCCAATTCAGGTTGTTTATATCGCGTTTTGACTAGCGGGGTATTTTACGGGATTTGATTGTTTCTAAGTGCCTGCGTGAGGTAGCAGATGTGTTTTTTCAAAATATTTCAACTGTGTAAAGGCCCGGTCTGTTGAACTACTTGATGTTTCTGCGATATTCCACAGGTGGCGTCGCCACTTCGGGCTATGGTGACCGATTTGTTTACATTTCGGCTTTTGGATGTAACGTTACCAAAAACACACCTATCGAGCTGATTCAATAGTCAGAACAATGAAAGTTATGTACCAACGGGCTCAAGCTTCGACGCTTCTTATTTAACTCGTCGAACTATCGGAATAGGCCCGCAATTACTCGAGTAGAGGCTTTTGGTGTCACCTGCTTGGGGAAGTTTACTAGGTTTGTTTTACTTCCGTGTTACTGGACGCGTGCGGCAGCTCTCGCGCGGAAAAAAAGATTACGTTCATATCGGGAAAACACTTTGAGCTGGGAGGTTCAAATTTGGTGCAAAGTGCTCTACACCTTTATGAGGGAGGACTGCGACAGAGTCAGGAATTACACCGCAGATTTCCTTATGCAAATGTAAAAATTCCGCCGCACCATGTCTTAACACCTCCGCCATGACAAAAAACCTTGTCGACGCTACAGTGGCTCTTTGGTTATATTTCTGGTTTTGCCTGCAACTTTAGCGAAACTGCGACTACCAAGCTTATTTTACTTCTCAAGCGATCAAAACATTAACAGCACACCTCAAGTGTGTGTTCATAGGGCTTTTCTGGGAAACATAGGATTAAGGATAAAAGGGGAATACTTGAGCTACTTGAGGTTTTCGGACGACATAGTACTGCTGCCTGAGACTCCACAACACCTGCAGATATTGTTTGAAGAACTACACTCAGAAACAATGACCCTTGGTTTAAAAAATTAAACATATCTATAGTACTGAGTAATAGGCATGCGAAAAAGACCTCTCCACATTAGGCAAAGAAATGCTAGAAATAACAGAATATAACTACATCGTACAAATCGTTAGTGACGACCCAAACCACCAAAGAGAAATCCGCCACCGAGTTGGCGTCGGTTGCGGAGCACACTCCTAGCACTCCCAAATATTACAAATTAAGCTACCCCCGTCGTCCAAAAGAAAAATCTATGACTTGTGAATACCACCGGTTATGACGCAGGGAGCTGAAACTTGGCACCTTACTAACCAACTAATCAAGAAGAAGAAGGCTTTATTTTTCAGCGGACAGTGTTACAATGCTTCCTGACGGGGCAGGAGCTAGAAGCATTGGGTACCTCACGAGGGCTTGTTTCCCTTTGGAGTTCACAACAGAGGATTTCACAACAGAGGAGACGTTTCTATCAAATATGCGTGCTTAGCAAAAACATTCAGCAATACAGAGAGAAAAAATATTCAAATAAAGAAAAATACAAAGAAATCGTACATTTCCAATAATGAGATTCACAAGTTACACAATGTACATAAATCTTTTTTCTTCAATACCTGTTACCAGCAGATACAATAGATCACGACACATTTCTTGAATGATTGTCTGTTATGTCTATGAAAATAACGTGTACACACAATACAGTTCAAATTCCTTAGAATGAGACACACCTAGTGATTGTCATATCTCACTTTGTTTTCTATAAACATCACCTTGTTTCAGTCTTCAATACGGTTGCACTAGTGTTAAACTTAAATTACCCGCCAGGCTGTTCAAGAATTGTGGTTGTTGATAAGTGGCCGACTGTTTTGCCGTAATTAGTACCAGCTTTAGGTCTTTAGGTGTACGTCTTATTGGTCGCCGTACACAGTAGCGACGGTTTTCTGCGTCGCCATCTACGTATAACTTGTTTCTGGGTACCATCTGGACAAGTTTAAAGAAATGAAGCTGGTCAGCTCTAAGTATTGAGAGTATTGAAAACAAACCCGAATTTGGCCGGTCTGGCAATTTCCCTTGAAAATTTTCGCAACAGCGTAATATCTTTATTGCAGGACAACAAGCTTATTGTAATTATTTTGTGAGGTTGTTCCCCACATAAAAGTACCGTACGTCAGTTTTGAATATAACAGAGACTAACACCTGTATCATCTAAACCATAGCGGTATTAAGTGTGATAGTTTATAAAGACATCCACGTGTTCGTGAAAATCCGTAAATAAATGATTTTCGTGTACTGACCCGTTTAACCGTACTTGGAACCAAACACCAAGGAACTGTTGTTAATGTACCCTTGCTATGACATGACCTTTGTATTTGAGATTTATAACTTCATTTAAGGGCTTATTGATTATGCGGAAAAGTATATACCTTGTCTTTGGGGCATTCATTCGACGCTTCTTTTGTTGTAACCAGTTTGAAAGATGCACCAGATATTCAACTGTTTGATGAGAAAAAACATTCTTGTCAAATGCATACATAATAATACAAGAAGAACCTGAAATATTACAATAATATTCATGTAAACAAGAAATAATAACGAGCCCAGAAGGGATCGTTGTGAGACATCTTTTTGCAATTTTATTTCGGCAGATAATATGTCACTGATGCCAACATTTGATATCGAGTATGCAAGACCGCGTGTGTATTTTCTGTTTTCTGTATTTACGATTATCTTTTCCTTGATATATGCCAGAGCTTGCTCAGATGGCCTATGCTTTTGGAAAACGTATTGGTTGGTTGCTATTATTTGATGCTTGTCGGAAAAAAAGTGAGTCACGCATGAATAACGCCTTCACATTTTTTAGATAGAGTGGTAAGCACCGATATAGGACGATAGTTGGACAGGATAATATGCTCACCACCCTTGAATTTAGCAGTTACTTCGGCCAGTTTTAACTGTCCGGAAAACATGCCTCTGGTCAAGGATACGTTAATAGTAAAGGAGAAAGCTTCGCATAATAATGGTGACATCAGTTGTAACTCTGCGGGCCACGTTTCATCTATGCCAGATGCTACATTGGTTTTAATGCCGCGGATTAGGTTTCTCATCTTAACTGCGTGTGTTGGTCGCATAAAGATAGTATGAGACGCACCGGGGCCATCTGATAACGCGTCGCCTGCGCTAATGTTAGTTCTTTTATACAAGCCCGCAATTTTAAAGTGGGCATTGAAATCATCGGCTAATCTATCGCCTGCAAGGGCTTCACCGTTTAATGTTCATGTTTCGATAGATCGACTACTTGTACTTTTGCCAGTCAGAGCGTTCACAACTGCCGGTTTTTGCGTAGGTTACCGTAGGCCCTTTCAAACGTCTTTTGGTATTAATTCTTTCTTGACTTTTGCAGGTATGACGTCAGCGTATTTAGGTGTTTTTGGTACTTCAAAAATGCTGCAGGTTCTCGCGAACGTACAACGTGATGAACAACCTTGTTTTTAGATTTATTCTCTTGTAAAGGCTAGTGGTTATGTATGGCTTTTGGCAACATTTACTGGTCCGGTGGGAGAGCCTCTGTAAAGGGAAAGCTGCTATGTAGGTTGTACGCAAGAACCCGAGAAAGATATCGTATGCAGCAACAGGATCGGTTTGGTTATAAACTCAGCTACAGTCTTGCGTTTCTACTAATCTATGAAAGTGTTCCTGGGCCTCGGTATTCTTTTTTCGTCGAAGGCAGGTCCGAGTTGGGACTTTACTTTTATTAGGGGCTAATGGAAGAACATAGAATACGGGAAGGTGGTCACCTAAATCATACACACCTATACCGCTTGTAACGCTTTCCGAGATTATATTTTTTTGCAAAACTATCAATGAGGGTGGAATTTAGATTTGAGAGCCTAATAGGTAAAGTTATATAAATTTTAAACCCGTAAGCTGGTACGACAGTCTGATATCCTTGGCTGTATGGGTCATCCGACCTCATATTGATATTTATGTCGTCAACAATCATGTATGGAGCGTTGCAGACCTTGGCCGGTGCTAGCGTTTTCTCTAAAAACTGCAGAAACTTGGTTTTATTCCCGTGCGGTGGTCTGTACGCCGCATTGATTGTGATCTTTCCAAAACGCATCGTCAAGATTTGAATTTCTCCAATAATGAGAGAAAAAATTCCTACTAATTCATAGTTTAGAGTACCTTAAAATAAATAGTGAGCCCTCCACCTTTCTTTTGTTCTAGGTACAGAAGTTCCAAACGGTAGCCCGTAAAATATGGTGCATCGGCTTTATCCCTAATAAAGGTTTCAGAGAAAGATAATACTTCAAATTCTATTGATAATGACTGCTTTAAAATGGGGATGTTTCACCTTTTTTCTTATAGTTTTACAGTTTACATGTAGTATGGAGAAGGACTTTTTAGTAGATGAAATTGTTGAGTTGAATTCCGACATAGTGTAAAAAAATCAAGAGACCAAGGAACGAATGCTGCTAGGAGTGACACTGAGGGAAAGGACACGAGGTACCTGGATCGGAGAGCAAAGTAGAGAAGACATAGTTCGAATCAAGAAAATTGCTATGATTTATCTTTGGTTAACAATTGTTGATAGTGAAAGCTTCACTGCCCTGTCTAGTCCCATTGTCGTTGTGTAGTCGAGGTGTGGTTTCGCAATCACATACAAATACGTTTGCAATGACGAGACTGTTTATTCATGATCCTTTTTCGCCGGACGGCGTTCTTTAAGCTTCGCCACTGCTAGACCGACCCCAGCTGGATGTTCGTCATCCTCTACTGCACACGGCTCTCCACCGTACGTGACCTCCAGACCTTTCTTCTTGGCGTGCGCTTATTGTTGCGGCAGCAGCCTTCTCGCAATCATTCTCCAAAATGCCACACTGGTCCCGGGCAAGTTTTCGCTCCCTCCGGGCCAGTCTCTCCTCTGTCGCCTATCTCTCCCCGCCATTGGGCCGCTGCCACGCGCCGCGCTCTCCGCCAGGTGGCGACACGGGTCCCGCGTGCGTGTCTCTTTTCTCCTCGCCTTTCTCTCCCCTCCTCTTATCTCTCCCCAAAATATAGCGGTTGCTGCATGCGCACGCTTGTAAAAGACTGTGTGATTTGACCTCTAGCTTTTAAGGTCAAAACTAGTCACCCCTCAAATACTGCCCGATGTAGCGTAGTGTAGCGTTCGCTACATCGTCAGGAAACTTGGGGTGACTATGTAGTGAGACAAAACGGCAAGCCGTGGACAACTAGGTTAAGAGCGTGGGTACCAAATGGGTCAAGAAGAAGGGAAATAGCATAATTTCGAAAGAGGGATGAAATGCAGAAAATCAGGAATAAATTGTGGACTCGAGGAGCGCAGGAGAGGAAAAGTTGGAGGTCGATAGGCGAGGACTTTGCCCTTCATCGGACTTGAGTATCATGATGATAATGATGATGATGTAGGTACAGGCATGTAGTCCCACCATAAAAATGACGAGCATTTAAAAAACAAATCTAAGAGTAACAATAGGCTTGGTCATTTGATAACATTGTAGGCTGAAAAAATTTAGGCTAGAATCCTGTAAAGGCAATAAAAAAGTTAGATTGGACAAGTTATATACGGTAACATGACGAACACGATTTCCTGATGCACAGCGCATTTGTCTAATGATAAGTTGCAATCAGCACTACATTGTGCACAGCGAGAAGAGCATTTAAAGCTGGTAACGTGGTACCGACATAGACTGCAGTCAATAAAAGTTGCACATTATTTTTTTCAACTCTAAAACTCTATCAGGTGATAGCGAACAATTCATCAAGTGCTTACACAGCTTGAATATAGTTGTAAAAAAGCACCGTGAATTTATTCTGAAAAGACAAAGCAAAGAACGACCATGTGAGTCCCTGCTGTTGGGTTAACAAAACGTACGCGCTTCGCGCCGTAGGGACGGCTTTGTTGACCTGCCGACCTAAACAGAATATAGATGCCTAATTACGTAGTATATAGATGTCTGCCATTCAGGACAGCTTATGTAGATAATAACAACGTTACAGAATTTTCTTGTAACAAATTTAAAACCAAGAGAACAATAATGTATAAATTGTAAACACGCTCAGGACAATATATTCTCGCCTATCATTACATGGTTATGGTTTTGCAGGGAAGGAATATTTGGTTTATATAGGAGCTGCGCATTGGTCAGCGAGCTAAAAAGCCAGAACGTCTTCAAGAAAGGTAGGCGCCAAACAATCCGGCTACAGTGGAGATGTCTCTATTTTATTCTAGGCAGTGTTGGCATTAGGAGTGCCTTGCCAACTGTAGAAAAATAACAACCTACCTATATAGAATCAAAGAGAGTGCTCAGACATGTCACAAATCGCAATACCCCGTAAATAATTTTTATACAGATAGGAACGCATCTTGGCAAGTAGTAAAATGACGAAAAAACAAGTTGAGTTTATTACAGAATGTCACAAAGGGAGCAATGAAAAACCCCTCCGCACTGCGTTTTGTCACAAAATGTTTATTTTACATTCAAATGGCACGTGCACGACCACATTGCGCACGTGTGCGTACTTTGTGAAAAAAAGAATTTGCGTTTAATTACTGCCACACTAATTTATTAGAGCTCGCCAATTTATATTTTAAACATATTTAGTTCTTCCATTTACAGCAAGCATTACTGTAGTTACGATATTCTGTTGCTTGTAGACGGAAAAGTTTTTTGAAAAAGCACTGGTCTCATTTCGCACGCGGGTATAACTCCACTTCAATATGTACAAGGCCTGTATTAGGTACAGAGCTCCTTAGGATCTCAGAACGTCCGTCCGCGTCCGTACGCATAGCATTTACAAATGCAAAAAATTACACTGGCACCGTCAGGATTCCAGCCAGTGTCTGATACACCAGACAGAGTTAGTGGCAGTCGTCTTACCCACTGCAGTACAACCATGAGTTAGTACCCGGCAGTCAAACGGCTTACTCCCTCGCCTGTAACTGTGCGGAGTTCATTACGACCTCCCTATGTCCATCCGCGCCCATCCTTGCGCACACCATCATCAAGCAAACATTTTGGCTGAAAACTACCTAAAAGCGCACACGAACACTCCAACACACTTGAAAACATGCCCAAACATACCCTACCAACAAGAAAACGCGAAAAAACACAGGTGTAGTCAGGTTGTGATCAAGTTGTAATACACAGTGACAGCATCGAACTACGCACTATGGCGCTACGTGTAAACACGAAACCGCGCCGCGGTCCACCGCTGTGCACCGAGGTTCCGGAAATCACACCCTTTTCCCGCCATGGACGAAAACAAACGTAAGCAGAGTCATGCTAGTGCTCAAAGTCTACGAAGACGACAAGCTTTCTCGAAAATGAACCATCCCGCAATCTAAGAATTCAACTCTCATGGCTGAAATCAAATGACGGTCGGGGCGCGAATCGGATGTCACTCGGTGCGCAACTTTGATGTCATTTCTAGTCCGCGTACTCCGCACTCTTGCCATCATCCACGCAGTGGAGATGCTGCCATTTTTATTTGCTGTATCAACTAGCCTGTTTTCTTTACTGCATTAACGATTCTTCAAAGATATGTTCTCCCCGCACAAAGCACAGTACCGGTAATTTAGCGGTGTTAATTTGAGCCTTCAGTCCGTAAAAGACAATAAAAAACTAAGACAACGAAACAGGTAGACAACCCACTATCCTAACGGAGTACTTATCTCTTAATGCCGAAGTTACGTGAGCTTTTTTGACATGAGTATTCAAAGCCTGTATTGCTCATCCCGCGGAATTGAACGTGCGAAAAAGTTCAGAAAGCTATTGGGTTTTTTCTGCCCTAAAAACAGTAGAAATTCTTGCAACTTTCTTCAGAGAACGGGAAGTCTGTCTGTGCTGCACAGCCATCATGGTCAAGGATCACATGCACCTGCAGAAGGATACAATATGTGTAGACTGCTGCATACGCCCGGTACTGAGGAAACCTGTCACAAGCGTAGGTTGAAGATGCTAGAAAGCTGTTTCGGAATTGAATGCTGACGTAGTAACAATTTCTTTACGTCAATTAATTTCTGGTTTTGGTCGAGCCTTGACTACGCACATGAAGGCGAAGAAGCACTCCGCATATCCAGAAACACACTATGCGTGGTTGTGTTTTGTACGCCGCTCTATTAGAATTGTTTGATTTTAGACAGCAGCTTGGTCAGCAAAGAAAACATTTTTACTGGTGCTACGCTCGCTGTCGTAGAAAGATCTTCTCCCTTCACTCAGTACCCACTTGAGGGTGGTCAAACAGGCCATCACCACTGCCTCCCTCATCACACGCTGGAGTAACCCTGTTCTTCAAATTTATGCTAAGCTTCTACTTTCAAGTGCCAAGATCTTTGCTCGGTGCTTGAAGCTGCTGCAGAGTCCTGCACTGGGCGGCTGCCGAGACTACGGGAGAGAGACAAAGTGGACTGTCATGTCGTACATTCACATAGTGGCTAGCCCCTGCTACAGTTAGTTTTCGTTTGTTTCTGTGGTCTTAACAGGTTGAGTACATTTGGAAAATTAAACTAGACGGACAAAGGAAGACCACCTTGGAGGGAACACGTGACACAAATGTCAAGGCTTATTTTAAACAGCAGTTCACGATCTTCTCTTTACGACCTTATTTACGAGGATATCGTACATCGCCCAAACGAGCCGTTGTTAAAATTAGTCTAAGGAAGCATGGAAGCTACGTGAATTATTCGAATGGAAGACACTTAGCCTTGCATCTCCTGTCGTAGCGAGAGCATCTCCACGATCCACCAGCACACCCCCCTGAAAGGGTACAAAATACGGCCGACTCATGAGATCTTCAAAGTCCTTGCCATCTTGTAGCAAGGCGTAGCAAGCACCAGTTCGGCCTTTCCTGTGCTTAAGGGGGCGCAGTAGAGTACTTGAACAAACTGATGATGATGATGATGCTTGGATGTTTTTTGGCGCAAGGCCAGCTGTGCGAAAGAGTACCAAACAATAGATAACAGAAAAAAGTTGGCACTAAAACGTGTAAGCCGAAATACAAGTAAAGACAAATAAAGGCAATTGGGAAAGCTGGTATATATGGCCAGTTTTGATTATGCATGTCAGTAAATGATGTTTAAAAAAGCTAACATCAGAGAAATATTTAAAAACGCGTTTCACAGCAACAATAGAGCTGTCACCCAAAAACAACGATAGGTGTAGCGGAATGTGTTGTCGGTATAGTTCGCTGAAGTGCCTGTGTCTTGTGTCGAGTGCCTTGCATGAGATTAGGATGTGGACATCAAATAGACCCTCGATACACCTGCCACTCACGGGTCGTGGTGATCCCGTGAGCAGAGTGGCGTATGTTACATGTGGGTGGCCTATCTGTAACCTTGCAACTTTACTTCGGTGTGTCTGTTGTGTGAGTCAGTTGCGTATCATCCCAATTGTTGCTTTATTGCATGTAATTTGTTTTTGTCTGTTCCCTCTAGTGTGTGTGCCATGTTGTACGCATGTGTTGTGTGATAAGTGGCTTGATGTCAGTGTAGGGCACTTTTGTTATGTCTATAGTGCTTCTGAGGGCAGGAGCAGTGGCCCTTTTATCAGCCAACTCGTTGCCAGCGATGCCAGCGTGGCCTGAAAACCAGCCGTCGGTCGCATTTAGATTTGAGGCATTAGCTGACATCAAATATTTAAAAACGAGATTTCCGACGTAATTTTTGAAAGACCTTTGGGATGATAATGTACGCACGACACTTAGTGAACCTGAAAATTGTGGACTTAGCGATATCCGGTTCTATACTGTGATACAAAACAACACATACCGTATGCGTCCGCCATAAAAATGCTGGATCGTGCATTTATGGCTGCAGAAGCACTAAAGTTCAGTCTGTGTGCAGCACGACACAGCAATAGACGCTTCCGAAATATCACTTAAAAATTCTCCCGCCCCACAATTCGCCTGCAGATGCGCGACATGCTTGAAAATGGCATTTGTGGGCACCGTGTTATACTTAACCTGCTTAAAAGACAAATCGCATAATACAGGGCCAAGATTTCATGGGGCTAGAGGATCAATGGCAGATATTTTGAAGGTGTCTAAAAGTGATACAGGAAGTTTGAAAGCCTCCTGCCTCGACCCTGATTGAGAAAAGTGCTGAAATAGATGGACCATTTTTTAAAAATGTTGAGATGTGGATGTATCGTTAGGATGGTGAGCCGCTGATGAAATTTTAAGAGCATATTGTCACGAAGCCAAAGAAGACGCAGTTGTCTCGGAGGAAACCGCGTTTAGTGGAACGAACTTTTGCTCCCGTTATAACTCAAACAATACACGCGGCGTCTTTTCGGGGGGAATTCATCTTTGGGCGCGAGTGTTTCTCGACACGCTGATTTATTCCAGAACAGTGTATATCAAAGAATATTCTCACGTGTACAAGATGTTTAAAGAGGACGATGACGAAGCGAACGGCTCCAGCCACCTCTCTTCAGCGCGTGCCAACGAACTGTCGACGACGACGGGGAGGAGCAGAGTGTCTGGGGCAGTTGTGCGCAAGAGCACGTGGAGCGAGCTGGGCGAGCTAAAACGCCAGTCTGGCACGTGGTGTGCTGGAGGAAGGGAATGCTTCACTGGGTATCTAGGAGGCACAAGTTTGCGTTAATAAATTACCTTCATTCACCCAGACTATTTCGTCCTTATTCTTGTTACGTGGCACTGGTGAAGGTGCTGGGTAAGCCCCTAATGTCCAAGACCCCTCCTGCCTCTCGTCTGTCTAGCCCCGAGAGGCCTACATTCGTGGACACCATTTCGCCGTCGAGCCGGGGCCTGTTAGGCCCAGCGTCCGAGCTAAGCGCTCTGCTCGTGGACCCCAATCGATGGCGTCAGCGAATGCAGCGCAGGTGACGTTCCAGCAGCCTCGTGAACCCAACTGCTTTCACGGGGAGGCCTTCGAGGATATAGGAGACTGGTTGGACCAATTCGACCGTGTCGCCAGATTCAATCAGCTGGACAACAACCACAAACTGCATAACGTCTACTTCTCTCCTAAAGACGGCGCAGAGACCTGGTTTCTAAATAACGAGGCAAGTATGCTGACGTGGGAAGAATTTTGTTTGGAGCTTCTCGAGAAGTGTTCGCGTACAGACCGGCGTGACCATGCAATGCGTTTGCTCGATTCTCGCATCTAAGAAACAAACGAAAGTGTTGCAATGCTCGCCGAAGACATGGCACGTCTGTTCAAGCGGGCTGATCCTGCGATCGCCGAAGGTAAAATGTTGCGCTACTTGAAGCATGGGGTGAAAATGCAACTTTTCGCCGTACTGGTGCGGGACTTTCCACAGATGGTACAGGCGTTAATTAAGAAAGCCACTGCAATTGAACGCGCCCTTCAAGACCGGTCTCGCCAATACAGCAGGCTAAGAGGTACCGGATTAGATTAGAGGTCCCGGAGCTCTCTGCCTGGAAAACAGACCGCGAGGCCATCCGCCGGAGCTTGACCATGAATCTGACGGCTGCCATTTCTGGTTTCTCACCCTCTACCTAAAAATACATCGCCACAGTTGACTACAGCTTAGGTTTGGGGACTCGGGGTCTGCGGTGTCGCCAATACCGTCACTAAGATTACTCAAGGTGCCCTGTGCAGTGACTTCAACAAACTGTGGTAGGTGCCTATATAGGGGACATTTCCACACGAATCGGTCATAAACTATGTAACCACTACAGACTAATTTTGCACAAATATTCCTTTTTGCATGCGCATATTTTAGTTAAAGCCATTGAATAATATTTGTTGTTGACAGTCAGCATCGTGGATGCCAGCCCCGTTTTCTAGTCGTCGTAATAGAACTGTCCACGTGCCATTAGTCGTACATCCAATCAAAAGCACGCATTAGTAAATACAACCAGGAGTCCTACCGAAAGTAAATACCAACCATATAATCCACAACGCAGATATAAAATTACGTGGTCATGTTTAGGACGCGATTACTTTTCCTGCTCCCAGAGTAACATCATATAAATTGTTAAACAACTTTCTGTCTCGCGCATAAGAGCGGTTATCCAAAGTAGAGTTTAAAGAAGCATTAAAGCTACCTGCATTATTCGAAGAGCAGCAACTTAGCCTTACCATCTCCGACTGGCGAGTGCAGCTCCCCGATCTGCTAGGCACCGTAACAACAGGATACAAGAGACGGCCGAGGCGGGAAATTTTTGAGGCCCACGCTATCTTCTAGCAAGGTGCAGCAGGCACCACTTCGCCCGTTCCACTGTCTATTGGGGCAGAGTTACAGTACTTGCATAAACTGAGGACGGTGCAGTTGTTTTACCTATTGCAGTTTCTGTCGTGCAGGTGTTTTAGGGACATTCTCTGCGTTAGTAGTTTATACTTACATTTGGAAGTTGGGTCCGGAAATTTGAACCGAAACTGTAGATGTTAATGAAATTAATATTACAGAGTTCATATTCTTTTAGCATTTTTGATTCACGTATGGTAAAAGATGTCCATCTTAGAGCAACATTATACCTATGTGCTGTAGAGATAAAAGCGTGGAGATATTCCCTGGTTGAAGGCACTAAAGATTTTTTGGTAAAACCGAGGTCCAATTGCATTTTACACAGGTGGGATGATGATATGGTACGGTTTGTCGTTTTTTTAAAAGATGCAGCTGTAATGTGTCGAATGGTTGGAATTGGTGTAACCAGAAACAATTACTCAGGGTGCACGAAAAAAAAGAAGCTAATGTCTCGCGGAGAACGCGCTCGCGAAAGCTCAACCAAGGTGTTGATTTTGTTTTTGAAGAAATGTATAAGCTGTTTTATGGAGTGGCTGTGGAGATGACAGAAGAGAGAAGTCGTGACTCCTCCTTCGGGGTGTGAGACGTGTTGAAAGAGATTTAGAAGTATAGAATGCAATGTGCTCATAGAAATTCCTAAATATACAATACTTTTTTCAACTCTTACAGCGGGATCTCCGTCATAAAATAATATGGGAGCATACAGCCGAACGATATTGTTTTATAGTTTTTTCAACGTAGCTCAAATATGTTATAAAATGTCATCAATCTTCAGTATTCAATGCTGAGCTCCGCTCTACATGAAATTATGTAAAACATGATAGCAAATCTGGTTTTTGTTTTCACAGCCAAGTGTGTGACGCCATTTGGGCGCCGGCTACTTTAGCAAATGTGCGTGTACATGACATGCGCATGTCACGTGGCTGCATTGTGAACGTAACCAAATTTTCTGGAAAAATATATAAGGATAGTGGCGTTTTCTGTACGGCTGACATATTTCTTCCAGTGGGCTCAAGACACCTTTATTAAAATGCAGTCCACAAGGGTAACAGTTTTAGGAATTTGCATAACCATTTTCTTCTGTCCAGTGATTTCTGCGTCAGCTGAATCACTCATTTTTGAAGTGAGTACCTAAGATATTTTTTGTACGCTCAAATTTATTCTAATTTCTGACAATTTTATGTTTGTTCTGTTTCATACAAGGAATGGGCATTTCTGTTGAAAATAAAAATAGTTGCAAATTTGAACAAACTCTTTGAATTGCTTGGCAAAATTACAGCAGAATTGATTAAACTCTAACTTGGCAAATTTCACACTCATTGAGTGCTTGATAATGAATAGTAGCCGAGGTTCAGTCTCCAGCTTGGGCACTTGACCAGAAACACTTTTTCAAGGTGTTGCAAAAGTAGCAAAATCATCCGATCAAACCGCTGCCTGGACATTCCGAAGAAACGTTTTACAGAACTGTCTATGTGCACCAAGTCTGACATGTTATGTTTGATGTAAACTGTAAACACTAAGCTAGATTTAGTTAAAATGTCTTTGTACTGACACGACATTGTCCGCAGGCACGTAGTATAGGCGTTTAAATTTTTAAATCCTTCTCGCTCTCTCTGCATCTCTCTCTGTGTCGCTTATTTAGTTTAATATATATATAAATATATATACAAGAAAAGATGACTTTGAACAAGGTAAAAGCACGTTTGTTGCCACCGTTTCAGTAAAGAGACTTGCTTTCGTCAGGGCAATCTCTCGCCTGGATGGCACGCTTTATATAGGCGTAGGTCCCCAGGTGAGAGGGGAGAAAGAAAGAAGGAAGTGAAATGGAGAAAGCGGATTGGTTTGGGAGTATGTCGGGGGAGATATTAGGGGCAAAGAAGGTTGTATAGTTTAAGCTGCGAAGTAGGTCACAGGCAAGTCAGCCGGTGGTTGATATTGGGGGAATTTTTGAAGAGAAAGGAAGAGAGGGTGTTTGTTGACCCGCCTCGGGGCATAGGGAAAGGTTCTCAGAACCGCCGGAAGCTGACCAGGCGGTGAGAGTGGGGTCCTTATCAGATACTATCTGCAAGCCTCGCGTCAAAAGAAAGGATAGAGAAGTGGGGAAATAACTAGGTCAAGGAAAAAAGAAAAAAAGAAAAAAAAACAGGGAAGGAAACCACACAAACCCACACTCAAAAGAAAAAGCAATGACCCGGCAACTGAAATGGCACGTGTCACCCACGGTAACATTCCTGGAACGGGCCTGTCATGAAACTCAAAAATGAAAAGATAAAGCTAGAGTGACGTACGGGGCACAAAACCACGCGGAGTAAAAAAAAGAGAGAAAAAAATAAATAAATTAGAATTCCAAAAGCAAAGGTTGGAGGAATGCGGGCGAGTATTAAGCTAGACGCTAAGGAATGAAAAAAAAGAAATTAGGTGACCTGCTAAGCACCAGAAGAAGCGGTAATAGTCTTTGGATAAGGTATATGCAAGACATCGCCTATTTCTGTATTCCCGGTGAATAGCGCAAGGATTCCAAATTGCCCCTAGACGCATTAATTCCAGTAGGTTCCATGGAGTTGAAGTTGTGAATTAAATAGGATTCTCGGTATTTCCTATCCCTAGGAGACCTGAAGTTTGACTGAAGTATATACAACTTAAGCTCATCAAAATTGTGGCCTGGTTGGTTGAAATGCTGCGCTACAGCTATGGAGGATTTGCTAAGTGTATCTGCCCGGTGACCTTAAGACGTAGGCTCATAGGTTGACTGGTTTCGCCTATATACTGTTTGTGGCACATTGAGCATTCCAACACATGCACAATGTTGGATGAAGTCCACGCAAAACTTGAATTAGTCTTGTGGACATAATTCTTGTGAACATAAAAGATATTTTAGTGCATGCTAAAACAGGGCCTTCAAAGCAACCAGTCATAGCCAGGTGCTTCCGCCCAAGATGTAAGACTTGCAGGCACCTGCAGACCGACTCCATTGTAAAAAGCACAGGCAGTAATTATGTCCACAAGATTATTTCAAGTTTTACGTGCACTTCATCCAACATTGTGTATATGTTGGAATGCTCAATGTGCCACAAACAGTATATAGGCGAAACGAGTCAAGCTATGAGCCTACGTCTTAATGGTCACCGGGAAGATACTCTTATCAAATCCTCCATAGCTGTAGCGCAGCATTTCAACTAACCAGGCCACAATTTTGATGACCTTGAGTTCTATATACTTCAGTCATACTTCAGGTCTCCTAGGGACAGGAAATACTGAGAATCCTTTTTAATTCATAAATTCAATTCCATGGAACATACTGGAATTATGCGTCTAGGGGCAACTTGGAATCCTTGCGATATTCACCGGGAATACAGAAATAGACAATGTCTTGCATATACCTTATCTAAAGACTATTACCGCTTCTTCTGGTGCTTACCTGGTCACCTAATTTCTTTTTTTTCTTTCCTTAGCGTCTAGCTTAATACTCGCCGGCATCCCTCCAACCTCTGCTTTTGGAATTCTATTTTATTTATTTTTTCTCTCTTTTTTTTACTCCGCGTGGTCTTGTGCCCCGTACGTCACTTTAACTTTATCTTTTCGTTTTTTAGTTTCAGACAGGCCTGTTTCAGGAATGTCACCGTGGGTGACACGTGCCATTTCAGTTGCCGGGTCATTGCTTTTTCTTTTTTGTGTGAGTTTGTGTGGTTTTCCTGCATGTTTTTTTCTCTTTTTTCTTTTTTCATTGCCCTAGTTATTTCCCCTCTTCTCTATCCTTTCTTTTGACCTGAGGCTTGCAGATAGTTTCTGATAAAGGCCCCACTTTCACCGCCCGGTCAGCTTCCGGCGGTTCTGAGACCCTTTCCGTATGCCCCGCGGCGGGTCAACAAACACCCTCTCATCCTTTCTCTCCAAAAATTCCCCGAATATCTTTCTACGACCTAACACATCCTTCCTTTACTGTCCCAGGTTTTCTTGACTGCCAACCCTTATTATGTATATACGTGTACTATATATATATATATATATACAAATATATATATATATATTTATATATATATATATATATATATATATATATATATATATATATATATATATATATATATATATACTAGACTCTCGATAAACGAATCTTCAAGGGACCGGAAAAATTAGTTCCCTTTACCAGAAGTTCGGATTACTGAGGGAGATGTTCTAAAGTGCAAATTTATGTGCGTACACTTCTAAGGGCATTTCATGGAACTCTAACTACTAGAAAGTGACTGTAGCTGATAGTGTTCAGAAAGCAAGAAAACCACAAGATGCGTAGGCACAGCATTCACAAAGTTGATTTGGCAACAATGAGTCGCTGTGCACTACAAAATGCGTCAATTATTTTTGTTTGAGTCCTGGCAACTGCATCTTCACGGAAGCTAGAGGCCTCAACTTCGCGAGTGCTTACGAGCCACCGAATTTAGAAGACGGCAACGTGGTAATGAAGGACGAATATCACAATGATGGCAGGAACGAGGCGACGGGAGGTGAGCCCTGTATCCTCGGCGTCTAGAATCGAGACCAAACGACTGAAACAAGAACTGCGATGTCGCATTCGTTGCGCTAACACGGCTAACCACTTTCGAGACGAGGCTTACAAGGTCAACAAGGCTAAAAAAGCATAGAGGAAGAAAAAAATAAGAACGAAAAAGCCGGAACCGTAAAAAGCTGATTCTTCACCAGTGGATTTCACAAGAAGTGCCATTTCTGGTTCCGTTTAAACGGTGATGCGGAAATTTTAGTTCCGATTACCGAGAGTTTTTTAACGTTATCTGAAGACAAAACCAACCAAATGCCAGGCAACTGTTTCGTTTAAGCGGCAATTCCGTTTAGGCGATTTCCGTTTATCGAGATTCTACTGTATATATATATATATGTGTGTGTGTGTGTGTGTGTGTGTGTGTGTGTGTATGTATGTATATTATAGGCCTGTTTTTGTGCGCTGCAGAACGAAAGCCTCTCCCAAAGATTTCCAGCCACGCTGATGAAGTGCTAGCTGAGTCCATGTTTTTGCTCTAGATTTTTCGTAGTTCACCTTTCCAACGTGTTCTCGGCCGACCCATATTGCATTTGCGGTCTATTGGCAGCAACTATGTAAAACGAACGGTACAACTTTTGCCTCTCATACGCATCCTGTGAGCAGCCCATGCCCAGTTCCTTCGCTTAATGGAACAAAAATGCCCGCCAACTTGGTTTGTTCTCTAATCCACGTGGCTATTTTTCTGTCCCTCAACGTGCCTCCTAGCATGCGGTGTTCAATGGTCCGTTGTGACGGTCCATGGTTTGTTTTGGGTCGTTTGGTGAGACGCCAAGTTTCTGCCCCGTAAGTCATTATTGGAAGAACGTATTGATTAAATACAAGCTTTTTGAGTGACAGACGAAGCTTACCAGTCAGGTTGTCGGCTTTCTTACGAAACGTAGCGCACCCTATGCTTACTCTACCGGTAATTTCCCGTTTATGGTTGGGATCAGCAGCTATGACTTGCACAAGATATAAGTACCCGGTAACTGTTTCCAAGACTTCATTGCCTACATGGAAATGATCTACCGTGACATGCTTATTCGACATTATCTTGGATATTTTCGAGTTTATTTTAAAGCCTGGAATCATAATTGCCGAGCACTATTGGTAACACAAGCGCTGCAAATCCTGCCTGCTCTGACTGAACAAAACAATATCGTCTGCAAAGCTTTGATGGCTGAGAAATTTCCAATTGATTCGCGCTCTGCTTTCCTTCACCTAAGCTTTCTGAACACACCCTCCAGACAGTCTGTATATAATTTTGGCCTGTTCCTCCTCTTACCGGACACAATATCTCCACAATTATTTAGAGAAAATGTAAAACAAAATAGGAAATGTCCTTTTTTCAGGATATATACAAATTTGTTGATGGAGCCGCATAGTCCCCGTACACCAGCCCTATATATACTTTTGAATACGCAATGTATGCTGCTTGGACGCCGCGATCACGTAACGCGTTTATTAAGGCTGAAGTGGGCAAGGAGTCAAATGCATTTTGGTGATCTATTAGTGCAATATAGAGCGGAGCTAGATACCCTGCGTGCTTTTCAATTACCTTGTTGATAGCCAGAATATAATCTAAATTTGAGAAGCCCTTCCTGAAACCGCATGCTCTCATAGTGGTTGACTGTGCAAAGTGGCACTAATGCGTCAAGAATTATCTTGGTTACTAATTTGTAGGTTACGGAGAGGAGGCTGATGGGCCTGTAAATTTTCAGCTCTTTGGCATCAGTTTTTGATGTAGGAGAACTAAATTCGCAATTTTCCAGTCCTTTGGAGCTCTTAAGGGTCTCAAGCACTGCGAGATTAGGAATCAGAGCTTTGTTAGCACAACATGACCTCCGAGGTACAATATATCACATTTATTTTCATCATCTCCCGCAGCCTTGCCTTTATTCGTTGTTTGGAGTGCCACAGCTACCTCATGTGTTGTTATCGGAGGAACCTGATCCTTGCCATTTACAGAGAAACGTGTGTTTGAGGCAGTGGTAGAAACGAACAGGTTTCGGTCTTGGCTAATTTTAGTAGGTCATCAATTTTGTGTGTTATGTGGTCACTGGCGTAACGGAGTGCGTACCTTGTTTTTTTTGCCAATAGTCAGCTTCCGTCGAGTCGCCTTCAAACTGCCTCCGTTTTTCATTATTGCTTCAATGTTTCCATCCTTGAAAGCACGGATTCCAGCAGTCTCACTTTGATTGATCGATCTGCAGAGGTTTGCTACATCTATTTTGTCTCGCGGAGTGCGGACTGACATTTTGCAGCGCTAATCAATAAGATGCTGACTTTTCTGTAATAACGGATTCGAATGCGGGCTGTTTTTCTCCCACGGCCAGTGTGGACTCCATTACCGTCTGTGTGAATTGTTAATTGAGAGTGTTAGGTTCTATCTGATCTTCAAGACAAAACAATGTATAACATAATAGGCGCTCATCTGCCAATAAATCCAATGCAGCACTGTCCTCATTTCGTTTATTTATGTTGTTGATGCAACATCAGAACAACAAGTACTCAGAACCAAGCCGTGTGATATGCCCGAATATCCAATCCATCTTTTTTCCTTGATCCTTTGAATTTCACAAATTCTTTTACATTAGAGGGATAAGCTGAATCCAACTTATCAAACTTGTTAGTTATTTTTATTTACTTCTTTATTGTACCCCTCAGGGGCAAAGGCACTACCTGAGCGGGAGTGCGTTACAAAGCAAAAAAAAAACAGTTGAGTGAGTATCGTAACAAAAAAACTTTAGATTACTCCTCAATTTACAATATTAGGTAAAGTCTTGCGAAAATTAAGGTTATCATAATATCATAAACGTCATGGAGAAGGTGGTTTCATTCGCGAGATGTACGGGGGCGAAATGAATGACAGAAGGTTTTTGTGTTGCATCATTCAAGACCAACTTTGTGAGAGGGATCAATGCGATGGGAAGTGTACTGATGAGGTGGAATAAATGTACAGTGTTCCGGCCGGTGATAGAATTTATGGAACAGGGTTAGACGAAAAATATTTCGACGAGAAGACAACGTAGGTAGGTCAAGTGTATTTCTCATTGCTCTTACGCTTGGACCTCGGTGGTAATTAGAGAGAAGGAAGCGAATTGCAGTGTTCTGTGCAAGTTCAAGTGCAGTTAGTATTTCGTGAGTGGTATCCCATATCGGCTGGGGGTACACTAACTTTGAACGCACTAGTGTTGTACAAAGAAGCAGTTTAGGATCAGACGGGGCGTTAAAAAGTTTGACCTTGTATATTCCAGCATACGGTTAGCATCGCTAATAACATATTCGATGTGAAGTGCCCAGGACAACTTAGATGTAGTGTGAACGCCAAGGTACTTAGGAGACAACAAATTCTAACGCGGAATTATTAAGAAAACCAAGTGAAGCAGTTGTGCTTGTACGGGATACAAACAGGACTTTACATTTGTTAGTGTGGAGCTCCATTCGCCATTCATGACAGAAGTTAGCGATACTAGTAAGATATAAGTGAGGAATTGCGCAATCTTTGTCGGTGTTACTTTATTGGAAAATGACACAGTCGTCAGCGAAAAGATGAATTTTAGAAGTGACATGAGACTTGAGATTGTTCAAGTACATTAAGAATAAGAGCGTCCCCAGCACTGACCCCTGAGGTACACCGGAGTTTACGTCTCGTAATGATGAGTTGTAGCAGTTTGCTGCAACGAATTGCGAATGATTAGTAAGAAAACGTTCAATTCATTTTAGAAGATTATGATCAATATTTTGTTGGCGCACGTGATGAAGCAGGAGTTTATAAGAGACCGTGTCAAAGGCGTTGGAAAAGTCCAAAAAATACAATCTGCATTAGACGACCGATCCAGAATACGGTGAAGACTGCGTGTAAATGTTACCAGTTCCGTTTCACAAGAATATTATTTCCAGAAGCCGTGCTGTGCCGACATAAAAAATGAGTTTTTTTTTCAAGAAAATTACCCAGATTACAAAAAAGTTACATCTTCGAGCGTTTTACAACATGTGCTTGTGAGTGAATTGGTCGGCACTTGGCGGGATGAAATTTATTTCCAGTTTTGTACAGGGGAACCACATTTCCGAATTTCCACACATCGGGTAACGTAAATGTACTCCGTGGTTGTTGGCAAAGTTTTGTTAGTAGTATAGAAAAATAGGCCTTTCTATTTTTAAGAAACGTTGCAGCAAGTACGTCAAAAAGAGGGGATGAATGATTCTGTAAACCATCAGTTAATTTGGAATTGCGGAGACCATAGACAATCACTTGATACATGACAATATATTCAAAATGCTAGACGACCGGAAGCTTATCGACAGTAGCTTTAGAAAAGCTTTTGACAAAGGTGTCGTTTAAGATAGACGCACACATATTAAAATGCACAGGATTGTAAATGCATCCTCGAGGTAAATGTCATCATGAGCAGGTGGAATATTGACACGCCAAAACTTTAATGTTAGTCTTTAGCATAGACGGCAATACTGTAGAAAAGAAAGATTTTTTAGCATTTTTGGTTGCACGGACGTAAGCTTCAGAAGCAACCAAAAGTATCACAGAGGGTTTCAGTAGGGGACTTTATGGCTAATCGGTAAAAGCGCTTCCTATGGTTAGAATGGCGCTTTTTACACGGGTTCTACAATGGTGCGTGGGGATAATATGTAACTACATGTTTGGGAGTGCATTTATCTATTAGTTGCTGCATTTCACTAAGGCATAAATACTTATTACATTGAGCAGACCGGTCATCAAAGTGCAGCAAGAATGAGTCGGTAATTGCTCAGAGTTTGTTGTTAATAGCTTCGAAGTTAGCGTTCTTGTTGTCACGAATATAAATTTTTCTCTTTTGCTTTTTTGGAGGGATTGCCCTAATGTGGAACGTCCACAACCAATGCTAACTCAATCCAGGGGAATAAGTGGCAGATGAAGCAAAATTAGGTCCGCTCGTTAAGATAAGTTCAAAAGTACTTGCTGTGTTTTTTAGTGTTCTAGTCGGCTGTGTTATCAGTTGCCTTGCTTCAGTCGAAAATGTTGGTAATGCTGGAGGCGGTTGCGTGCTCTATCAAATGTTAGGAAAGTTAAAGTCACCCAGTGTAAAAAGGCACGTGGAAGGATAGCGTGTAGAGGTTGAGTTGATTGCGTCGTGTAGCTCACTCATAAACGTAATTGAGATAGAAGGAGATCGATAGCAAACACCGAAGATTATATATTTTGATGTTGAAGTGCCATAGAGGCCAAATTTATTTTTAAATGACTGCTAATATGTGCGTACTCTGATGAAATATCTTTTGATGTGGCCTAAACAATGCCTCCGCATCGACGTTCAGTACGAACGCAACGATTAAGAGAGAAGTGAGAGGAATTGCAAAACATTTCCGTGTCCCGCGCGTGTGTGGAAAGCCATGTGTCTGTTAATGCAATAATGTCTGCAGAACATCTGTGAATTGCGGAGGGCAAGGACTCATGTTTTTTTAAGTACATTGCAAAAAGGAATGGAAATGTTAGGTGAAGAAAAGAATGAACAAAGATTACCACTCCCCCCATTTTCATGCCATAAGGCAGGAGCAGCGGCATTGTTAGTATGGTTGGGGCGTTCGTCTCGAGTTTCAATTTGCTTTACGGAGTCAATTCTAGCGTTGTAGATGTAACACATTTTGTTTATAAATAAGCTTTTGTAGTGTACCTGGAAACAAGGGGATCTAGGCTATCTTTTAGCGTATTCGATCAGTTTTCTTCTGGCAATACGAGTGGTAACAAAGAAATCTTCATTTACAGAGATATTCTTAAGTTTAATTTGGCTACGTAGGAAAAGTGCTTTTTGTTTATTTTTGAGAATAGTAAACTTAGCAATGACGGGGCGAGATTTGTTCGGTGAAAATAACCCTGAACAGTGTGCACGTACTATTGCTCGGGGTTGAAAAGAATCTATGACGGAACATAACACAGATGTTAGTCTTGCTCGCGTCTGTTTCCATGTTTCCTTAGCGTCTGCAATGCCATGAAAAATTAAGTTCTTACGATGGGATCTATCATCAAGTTCGTCGACACGGGATGTTAGATAATCCGTGTGGTTGGTTAGGCCTCAAGGGATTGTTCCATTTGCGATAGCTGCTCTTCAAACATGGGAAAAGCCTCAGATTTTTCTTCAAGCTCGTCGAGTCTTTGGTAAATGGCGGTCATTTTTGTTTTGATGCTTTTTTTCTCCTTCCTTGATAGCTTTTGTGTCAGCGGTGACTTCGGCTTGCAATTTGGCACTTTCAAGCGTACGTTCAAGCACTTCTTCTAGTAATTTACACATTACCTTAGTTTGCTCAGCAGAATCATCGGGTAAACATCCGGAGTCATCAGCTGACTTAGGGCGTGTATGAGGCGGACAAGGGTTAGCCGAAAAGCCTCCACAGCAGAGAAGAAAAGAGTCCATAGAAAAACACTCGCAAACAGCGTCAAATAAGACTCGTTGGCATGGGAGCAATAATAAACGGCGGTCATCGCACTTCTGAGCATAAAGTGAGAATGGGTTACACACCTGAAATACGCGAAGTAGGGGATTAGGAAGCATGTTGACGACACTGCTTCAATGGCCACTGAAGAGGACGCTTGGATGCGTGCTGCTTAAATCAAGGGCTTCGAAAGCTTATGACGTTGACCATGGGAATGACGGGCTTATCAGGAGGGCTTGCGCAGGAGGGGGCGTATGTAGAATCCGCGCATCGGCAGAATCGACACACAGCGCACCGTTTACGACGGGAAAGTGGCCACCGTAGTTTTCCGGCTCTCCAGGTATCAGCCACGAAGGCTCACAGTCGGAACCGCAAGGGAGCTGCATATAGCCAGCTGGCCAGACATGTGCAAAGAGCCTGAAGTGCGTGATGTAGCGGATTATTAAGCATGTTGACGGCACTGCTTGAGTGCCACTGAGTATATGGGAGTATCTGAGTATTTGAGTAATTTTTTAAGGAGTTCCGAGGGAGAGACCCGGTCGAAAGCTTTTGATACATCTAACTATACGAGGCCTATTTGGATCGTGCGGAAGTTGCCTTTACCAGGTCATGAATCGTTTCGGAGAGTTGCGTGACCGTATACAAAAGCTTTCTAAATCCACCCTTAGATGGGTAAACGTAATTAGGCTTTGGAAATATTCAAACAAGTTCTTAGATAAAATATTGTCCAAAATTTGGCAGCACGTACACGTTATCGATAATAATCTGCAGTTCTAGTAACTTAGTTCGTCGCGGCATAGTGGACAGCCACCACTCGTGGAATCAACCAATGATGAAGCAGGCCATGCCTCTCGAGTGATGCTGGTAATATAACCAGTACATATTTTGAAACGCTTTCTGCATATCGTATTAAAATTTATGGTGGATGCCACCCCTGCTACTAACTTTTTGGTATCTACGTTGAGCAGAAGTGACAAGGTTCCTTATTCCGATACAAATATGCCATTGATTGCATTGGGGGCACAATTGCGCGGCCTATTGACGTCTTCAGTCACTTGTTTGTGAAGGGTGAGTAATAACCTGGGAAGGGCGAGTAATAACATTTTGCTTTACCTGGGATCCAGGTTTTAAGATCAACAGGTCTGCATACCAAAGATGTGTTGCTTCGTTAACAACCACCCGCGGTTGCGGACTCGATTCCACGTACTCGTGTATCATGGGACATGTCACGACGGGCGGGCAAAAAGCACGGGGTGAGCCTCATTGCATTCCTATGGGTGTGCCAGATATTTCGGGGGGGGTTGGAAGATGCTTACATACTGAGACCAATAAGAGCCATCACCGCACAAACATATCCGTTTTGTTTTCCTCATATATTCACGGTGACCAGCCAGCACAGTTTATTCGGAAGCGAAGTTGACGGGTGGTATACACTTTATTATGTCAAAACTGCAACGAATACTATCGATGAACAAAATGTAACCGGAATTAATCTTCGTCAGCCAGAGGCAGACTGAGCTCGGGTTAGCGTGTGTGTTGAATGACGCATTGAAACTCTATTTTAGTAAAAACATATGAGGTTATGTTGCCCTGCTATGAGATGAAATTTGGGCACTGTTGAGCATAACGTTACGGGATCCAGTACTTTAAATAGCACATTATTTTAGAAAAAAAGCGGGGCCATTTCGACTGGGTGGTTCTGTTCGTACAGAACATAGCCCACAAGCGCACTTCTCTATAGCTGTTTTCCTTCACCACTCTTGCGTGCGTTCACACGCGCCGGAACGTGAGTGCGTGGTATCAAGAGCTCAAGCACATGAGTTCCGCTTACCTCTTGAGGCGGCAGCAAAACGTCATGCGGATCATGACACACACTTATAGAATTGCATAAACACGTCTCCAAATGAGAAAAAGCATCGGAAACGTGCGCCAATAATTTCAGCAATTCAGTATTCAGCACCTTAAGCGCCCTCAATACACTGGCAGGCTGAGCGGCATTGTCTGCTCCCCCGAGATTCGTCCAGAAAACACGGCTGCATATTCTCTTCTGAAAATGAGTTACCAGATACATACGTAAAAATAAAAACGGTAAAAGGATGGCACTGATTTATGACTGATAAGAACAATGTTTCAAATTAAAACACAAGAAATGGGTAAAATAAAACAGTTTATACCTCATTTAAAAATAAAAATAAAATTATACCTACCTAACAATACGAATATGTTATTCCAATTCCTTACCAAATAGCACTTGGGATAAAAGACATGATACTACTTAATCGAACTGCAGAAAAAGCCCAATGAGAATGGCCATAAAATAACATTTTGAAGTAGCCGTAAGGAAGTAAATTTATACATACCGTAAATGTGGCTCAGGTCTAGAAGATGGGGAAGGGCAATGATGTGGTGTGGGGAGAAAAAAGGACAATAAGAAAACAAGTAGAGCTCGAGCTAATTTATTATTTCCCCAAAACAAAAACAATACATACACATTATATATATATATAGTATAAATAGGAATCGGATACACAGCAAGAACAATAACAAACAAGGTTTACTTACGTAGCGGCAACGGGACTTGCCTTCATTAGAGTAAAGTAACATGATTTTGCTGTCGCAAACATTTCGAACACATTTCTTATATAGGTTTGCAGAAAACTGTGAGAAGGAGCGGAAAATGTTTCGGAAATGGAGAATGTGCATACAGTCGGGCTACGCCTATGTTACAACAACAACAACAAACAAAAAAAGAAAAAAAATAGGGGGGGGGGAGCGAGAGAGAGAAAGGGGTCGTGTTAACAATGCAGCGTTCAAGGTTGCACCATAACGGGTCAACGTATGCCGCGCGGGCTGCAAGTTCAGACAATGCGGGAAACTGGACAACCGCGGTTTGAAAAGAAAGGGAACAGTATACAGTAAGGTATTCAGTGGCTGGGGAGACTGGTTGGGGCGGAAACGAAGATGGGTGTGCCCCCCGCGGATGAAGAGAATAGATAGGGGGCACAAAAGAGCATTTCACAGAAGCTAGCAACTGAACAGGAAATAGGTAGGGTTAAAAAAGGTTAATCATGAATAGATCACAAAGTGTTAAACATTCTTAAGTGGTGGTGGGAACGAGGCCTCCTTCCCCAGGACAAATGCCATTGTTGAACCGCATTAGGCTAATAAAGCTGCTGTATAAGGAGCGTTTCTGCGAATTCTGGTGGGAAACTCGAGGGTAGCAATAATGAACATAGTTATAAAAATTATGAAGCCGCTAATTTTAATCGTGGGTTAAGCACGTTAGTTTTCCGTAACTTTCAATAATTCCAAGTGTGGCTGACTCAAACTTATAAATGAGATAATATTCCCGAACCTCGCGGTCGTGGTGCGTTTTGAAGGCGGATTCTAAAATCGTTGCTTTGAGATGTTCAAATACATGCCCGGTACTGTTCACATGTCTTCACAGGGGCAAATAAGCGCAGCGTTTTGCATGAGAGCGGTGATTATTGAACCGTATACCTTCGCATCATGTAGAATACCCGGATTTGCAGATGGTATGATGTCAATTTCCCCTCTGGTTTCATCATTCGGGCTTCTCCGTGTTCATTTCCTCTTTTCTGCAAAGCCGACCAGGGTATCACCTCAGCTGTTTCTAGTAAAATAGGCCGTAGGCTCAGTAGGCTCCAACTGCACGTCCTCCGATCAGCGATGCCCGAAGGGCGTTTCAGTTTGGCCGATATATTGTTGCCTACAAACAGTGCACTCAAGAAGATCTACGACATTAGCGGAGTCACAGTTAAAGTTACCTTTTATATTTACGTAGTAGTCTGAAGCCGTGCTGGTGGCGCGCTGTGTAGTGGTCATGTGTGGGCATACTTTACATCGGGGTTTATTGCAGGGCATGCAGCCAGTAGTTGCCGGTCGGTTGATACGAGAGTTAGTAAGAAAGTCACCTAAATTCCTATTACGCCGGTAGACAACGCGTGGTAGTTCGGGGAATATGATTTTTAAGCGGTCACTTTGCATTAAGATATTGTGATGTTTTTTTAGCACGGTTGACACTCTTGGAGCGGAGGATGAGTGGGTTAAAACTAAGTTAGTTTGCGGGTTCCCGTTCGGGGCTTTTTTCTTACAGATTTCGTTACGGTCTAATTGGTTGGCTCGCACAATAGCGTCGTCGATAACTTTTTCCGGGTATTTTTTATTCAGGAGGGCGGTCTTGAGTTCTCGACAGTTTGAGTCAAAGTCGGCTTGGTTTGAGCAAATTCTCCTAAATCGGTGGGCTTGGCTGTAAGGTATTGCTGTCTTGTAGTGTCTGACATGGCACTTCGGAAGTGCAAATACTGCCGCGTGTCTGTCGGTTTTCTATACAGTTTAGTTTGAAGCCGACCTTGGAAGGTAGTAACGCTGACGTCCAGAAAGTTTACACTGTGTTCCGAATAGGAATGAGCAAGGGAAATACTAGGATGGGCTAGGTTAAATGCCTCAATGAAGGTGAGGAGCTTCGCCTCACCGTGTTGCGAGATCATGAATATGTCATCAATATACCTTTTATAGTACATTGGCTTTATATTTTGGGTGTCAAGCAAGTTCTATTCGAGGTGAGCCATAAAGATATTAGCGTAGTTAGGTCCGATTGGAGTTCCCATTGACGTTCCGCTGACTTGCACGTAATGAACTCCGTCGAACTGAAAATTGTTAAGTTAAAGAATGAGCCTAAGGAATGTTTGGAGAGCAGAAGAATCGATAGGTTTGTCGCACGATGACTGCTCATACGCAAGGGATACAGCGGCGATGCCATCTTCATGGGGGATGTTAGTATACAGTGACGCAACATCAAGGGTGACTAGAAGGCAGTTATCAGGAATTTCAATTTTTGAGATGTCTGAGAAAAAGTCATTGGTATCCTTAATGAAGGATGGAAAGCTGGGCGGAATGTCGCAAATGAGATTATCCACATAGCGCGAGAGGTTTTCGGTAACAGTGCCATGTATATATGTATATATATAGATATATATATATATATATATATATATATATATATATATATATATATATATATATATATATATATAGGGAGTAGTAGAACTTTGAAGATGGTAGAGAACACAAGAGAAGAAAAACTTCGAACAAGGTAAAAGCACGATTGTGGCCTACGTTTCAGCAAAGAGAACTTGCTTTCCTTATATATGTTATATAAGTTATTTCCTTATATAAGTTATTTCCTTATAAGTTGCTTTCCTTATATATGTTATATATGTTATACATGTTATATATATATATAACATGTATATAAATATCATCATCATCATCATCACCAGCCTATCTACGCCCACTGCAGGGCAAAGGCCTCTCCCATAGGGATCTGTACAGTCGCCGGGACATACAGGATAATGCCGAACGAGACAGTAGTTCAGAGGAGATAGACATCCCACCAGTAACGACCGACGAAGTAAGGAAGGCTTTGAAAGAAATGAAAGGGGGCAAAACACCTGGTGAGGATCAGATAACAGCAGACCTCTTGAAGGATGGCGGAGAAATTGTACTTGAAAAACTGGCAAACTTGTATACGCAATGCGAAATGACCGCAATGGTACCGGAATCTTGGATCTCGATGCCATCTTCATGGGGGATGTTAGTATACAGTGACGCAACATCAAGGGTGACTAGAAGGCAGTTATCAGGAATTTCAATTTTTGAGATGTCTGAGAGAAAGTCATTGGTATCCTTAATGAAGGATGGAAAGCTGGGCGGAATGTCGCAAATGAGATTATCCACATAGCGCGAGAGGTTTTCGGTAACAGTGCCATGTACGCAATGCCTAATGACCGCAAGTGTACCGGAATCTTGGAAGAACGCAAACATCATCCTAATCCATAAGAAAGGCGACATGAAGGACTTGAAAAATTACAGGCCGATCAGCTTACTGTCAGTCGTATACAAGGTATTTACCAAGGTAATCGCTAACCGAATCTCTGCAACCTTAGATTTCAGTCAACCTAAAGAACAAGCAGGGTTCCGTAAAGGTTATTCAACAATGGACCATATTCACACAATCAATCAGGTGATAGAGAAGTGCGCTGAGTATACTGAACCCCTATATATAGCCTTCATAGATTATGAGAAAGCATTTGACTCGGTCGAAACCCTAGCAGTCATTCAGGCATTACGGAAGCAGGGGGTAGATGAGCATTATGTAAGAATACTAGAGGATGTCTACAGTGGGTCTACAGCTACCATCATCCTCCATAGGGAGAGCAGTAAAATACATATAAAGAAGGGTGTCAGACAAGGAGACACAATCTCTCCAATGTTATTCACAGCATGCTTACAAGAAGTATTCAGAACGTTGGATTGGGAACAGGTGGGAGTAAGGTTTAATGGAGAATACCTCAGTAACCTCAGATTTGCTGATGACGTTGCCTTGCTAAGTAACTCGGGGGACTTATTGCAAAGCATGCTTTCCGCACTGGGCGAACAGAGTAGAACCGTGGGCCTGAAAATTAATATGCAGAAAACTAAAGTAATGATCAATAACCTCGGGACAGCACAGCAGTTTGAGATAGGTGGCGAGGCAGTGGAAGTGGTAAGCGAATATATCTACTTAGGCCAAGTTGTGACCCCATATCCCAACCATGAGGCAGAGATAATTAGAAGGATCAGAATGGGGTGGGGTGCATATGGCAGACATTCTCAGATAATGAATAGCAGCCTACCATTGTCGCTGAAGAAGAAAGTGTATGACAGCTGCATCTTACCGGTACTCACCTACGGGGCAGAAACTTGGAGGCCCACTAAGAGGGTTCAACTTAAATTGAGAACGACTCAGCGGGCAATGGAGCGGAAAATGATAGGTATAACATTAAGGGACAGGAAGAGAGCGGAGTGGGTCAGAGAGCAAACTGGTGTTAAAGACATATTAGTAGAAATTAAGAAGAAGAAATGGACGTGGGCAGGGCATGTAATGCGAAGGCAAGATAGCCGCTGGTCATTAAGGGTAACAGAGTGGATCCCTAGAGAAGGCAAGCGTTGCAGGGGGCGGCAGAAAGTTAGATGGGCAGATGAGATCAAGAAATTTGCGGGGATAAATTGGTCACAGTTGGCACAGGACCGAGGTAATTGGAGAATATAAATATATATATATATATATATATATATATATATATATATATATATATATATATATATATATATATATATATATATATATATATATATATATATATATATATATATATATGATAGAAATTGAAAGGTCTTTGGAACTACATGAACTTTTTTGTTTTGAATGTTTGTGTTTCTTCTCTGAAGGTGGATCTGATTAGGCCCAATTTTTACACAAAGGTACTGAGATGGCTTAAAATACCTGACATCTTAAAACTTGGAAATGACTTCAGGCCAACATAAGTGTTATAAAAGATGATTCATCAATGATAGAAGGGTTTAGGTTATAAAAGAAAGCTGTGTATATGGGGTAATTCAATTATGTAGAAAAGCAGACACGATTAGAAATCGTTTAAGGGCACGTTTGCGTCACTAGTTCCCTCAAACTTGCGCCGCCTCCTTCATGTGTTCCTTCAACGAGGGGGGAGATGTCCATGATGCAGGACATGCCTGAAATGACTGCAAGCAAAACAGATCTGGTTATGTGCACATGGACGTGTGCGGTCCCTGTAGAAAACAGCTATAAAACATACAATGCGTGTTTGACCGTTCAACGTCCATTGGATACATTGCACGCTTGGCCATTTTTTGCCTAAATCTGAAATCTGCTGGAGGTGCCAACATCAAACTGCGTATATCAATTCAGCATCATTATACCTTAGCCAGCCCCCACCATAGCGAGTGATTTGTCAAGGACTTCCGGGCACGTGCCAGATACCCAAGAGTTAAACTCTAACTCGTACTTTTTCCCTACCCTAACACATAACTGACATACAAAAATATTACGTAGTCTCACAACTCATGAGGTTAGTTCGCACAATTGCTCCTTCGGTTCTGACCCAAGACTTATACTTTCTAGGACCACCCACCCATACGACTATGCCCCGCGGCTTCAAACAGTACCACATGGAGCATCGCAACATTATCTTGAAAGAAGCATTTTTACGCTCATAGTGAACTCGTGCAGCGGGAGCACAAAATGATAAAGGTTGCTAATTGCAAAATCTACTGCACGCCGCTTTATAATCCCTGAGTGTCCCAACGCGTCAAAGCGAGACGGTTGTTTAGTGTAACTCATTTATCCCTGGAACTTCTGAGCGTCTGTTAAAACCATTGATGGCCTCAGCGGTATATTGGAGTGCTACTGCTCTGGGTAAATTCGCTGCGCCCTGAAAATGTTAGGCCTAAAACAACACATATGATTTTGCCATGTCGTGGAAACAGGCATGCATAAGTATTCTAGAGCTGAAAGGTTCTCCATTGCAAGGACAGAGCCCCAAAAATGTGTAAAAGAGGATTTTTTGAGCTCACAAATGACTGATCGCTAAATAAATGCGACCCATTTGCTATGCCTTTCTCTTCCTAATGAAAATTACTCCCACCTCCCCAAGCGGGAACCCCTGTGTAGATGCGAAGCATAGGGGGTTCCGTTGTTGTTTCCGTTAGGTTGATTCTCACATCGCGTGAAACGTGCCGTGAACCCCCTGCCGTGGCTATGAAGCAACGTGGCGCGGCTATGACGCAACACAATCCAACAAAACCCAATCCAATCCAATCCAAGCCAAGCCAAGCCAATCTAATCAAATTCAATCCAATGCGCCTCGCGAGAGAGTGCTCGCTATCGGAGAGGAGAGGGGGTGAGGGGCGGAGAGAGCAACTCGCGTGTCGAGGAGAATGGGGGAGGGGTGTGGATCGACAACGACAACGCCGTATGGAGGGACAAGGCGAGTGAATGAGATACCGTCGCACCTAAGATGCTGGCTTTGCAGTGAATCATATTCATTATTGCTATCTGCATAGCGCAAGCTGTTTTGGTATACAAGCTAATACTTAGTAAATATGAGGTGCAAAAGGCTTTTTCAAAGCTAGTTTAGCGGTGCCTTTCTGACGCAGAGCAGCGAACACGCTTGTACACTGGCAGAGTTTTTTTTGTGATCATCTTATCACCTAAGTGCGCGGCCGGTAAAAGCCCGAAAATAAACTTCGTCTCCTGATAACCTGCCACTAATAAAAAAATTGTAAATGTGTCACGAATGACGTGGTGTTTCCGACAGCGGGTCAGCCTTTTCGAACTCTGTGGTTTCGCGCACAGCGAAGTGTAAGAGTTACGGTGGAAATTTTATTAAAAATATTAACTTAAGGCCCCTGATAGTAAGCACCCAAATCTTCCTCCTAAACATTCCTCAAAGGATCATTTTTTGTCGTCGTCATTCGTGCTATGATGTCAGGTGTAAGTGCGGATGGGAAAGCGAGCAGTGCTCATACAATTTTCGAGAAGATGGGAGCACTTGCTTGCTTGTAGTCATGAACTTCCAATTTGATAACTTGTTTATGTGTGCTTAGAACTTGATAATTCTTTCGGTACATATCTCTGCATGACCCTACATACGTAGTGCCGAAACGTACTTGAAAAAAAAATTGCTTCACGGTACCATTATTTATTTTTTCAGTGTATGGCTATTTTTCAATGCAAGCTGTCTTTTACAGATACAAACAGAAGCACCTCGCCTTCAACTGCAAACATATAAACGTTGGTCACTAAAGCACGCATGAAGATGGGTGTGCAAAAGTGAGCAGCATTCTGGAAGGTGGCCTGATTGCCCACGCATTCTAAAAAAATTGTTCATTTAAGATTGCTAGTTTGTGTTGTGCTTACTATCATCCTGGTATAGTTTTCGTTCCAAACAAACCTAATAGAGTACAACGCATCTTGCTGTGTGCAAAGCCACCGAGTGAGAAAAAATCTAAAGCCATGAAAGAAGCCCGTCATTGTCGCCACATTTTTTTCTCACAAAGTACGCAGACTGAGCGGAGGCAGACTCGTCGTTTCGACGATAACTTGTCTTGTGCTTACTCATGAAATGATGCGAAAACAAAACATTTGGTTTGATTTGTTGTTTTATGTATTCCAGAATCAGCTGAAAGGTCTATTAGTTATGCTACACTATTTTTATGTTTCAACGGGTCCGAATCAACTGTTGAGAAATTGTTCCGGGAAAAACAATAACAAAATATGCGTGCAGACACATCCTCAATCATTCGTTAAATAGGCCAAACCAACTATCATTTGTGCTGTGTAAAGCTTTAAATTACATCATTATCCCCAATAAACTGTTGAAAAGGTTCTCTGGTAATACAATGGACAACTGTAGCCTAGCAGAAGAAAGCTACATTAGTCATGCATTTGAACGGCTCAAGCTAAAACTCCACCTCACTGGAGGCAATTACAATATGATGAAAAAATAAAACAGCATAACAATACTTGCGCTTTACAATTGAAAATTTGTGGTATCACAAATTGCTATACAGGAAAATGAAGAGAGTTGGCGATAACTATTTTAACGTTTTGGCATTTTGTTATTATGAGATTTCACACGCCGAAGCTACAACTGGGCTATTGCACACAGCCGTGCAAGCTGGAATGCAGCGATTAGTTTTGAATGCCTGAAATTCCAACACATAGGCGTTTTCGCTTTGCGCATCCATCAGAAGAGCGGCGGTCGCGGTAGCGAGTCAACGCCGAGTCCTTTGGCCCACTTGAAATTTTCTGTGTGAGTAAGGAACGGCTGCTGCTGTCGCCGCGTAATTGGGTGCACTTTATTTTTCTGTAGTATTAAGAAACGGCTGGTGCTGTGAGTGCGATAGCGGTATTCACTACGTCACATTCTACTAATATGGCTAACTTGATATTACCCTAATTGACAGTTACCATAAATTAAAAAAGCAATCATGTCACTTTGAATATGGTTCCTCTCACAAAAGAAAGTGCAGTGTCTATGTAAGTGTCCAAGGGGGTTTCACAGAAAGCTGTCCTCGCCGTAGTTTTGCATTTTAAACACCTTTTAGAAATATGGGGAACGGGCAGGCCGTGAAGAAAGGCCATTCAATGCTCACTGCCAGAGCAAGCATTATTTAGCGTTTAGCAAGCATTTTCTTTGTTTTTATTACCCGGGAGACTTTTGGTTCGGTTGATTATTTAGGCCAGATCTCACCTTGCTATATAATAAGCCTCGTCGCCGTCTGCCTGCAACTATGTCAACTGTTATTATGCTAAAACAAAAAGGAAAATGTTTATATGCATTTCTTGTAGCGTTTAACGCACCTACGCAATGCTTGCGATCAGGCACGCCGTTGTGGAGGGCTGAGGAATAACTTTGGCCACCTGGGGTTCTTTTTGGTGCGCCAAAATCTCGTACACAAGCGCGTTTTTGCTTTTCACCTTGATCGAAAAAGCGGTCGCCGCGGCCGGCAATCGAACCCGCAACCTCGTGCTAAGCAGCGCAACGCCTCAGCCACTAAGCAACCGCTTCGGGTAAAGGAAAATATTTACATACAAACGTTCTTTGTGAACAAGCTTCTGCTAATGCCTGCGTAACGAGCTTCGTGCAAAGCTTCGAGAATAAATGAGGAACTCTTAAAATTATATTCCCATTTTAAACTAAATTTTGAAGGAATTTTAAACTTGAATTCCACTCCGACATTATTTCTAGCGCTATCTAAAACCAAAGGCAGTCACAAGAATAATACTAATTTCACAGTATGATGTCATTCCAAGGAATACTGTTCTCTGAAAACGTCCATGATGCTGTCGCAGTCCATCTTAAAGTGGCCACAAAGGAAGCACTGGTCAAGCAGAATCCAAAGGAAGCTGGAAAGTACGAAATGCCAGCCGTGCACGTTTTGGTTCTAGAGCAGCGTTGGAATATCTCCGTTGCTTTTCGAGCGAGGCTCAGTCGTAGCAGGTGGCAGAAATAATTTCCAAATGTAATTATGCATATCCACCTGATCCGTGTCAAAAACACTCTCGCACCTCGATGCCTATAAAATGCCCTAATCGAGAACTGCGGCCAAGTAATTTATGATTTCGCAGTGCATGATCGTTATCAGAATCGAGCAGTGGTGTTTCGAGAACTTGCAAGGCGTGATGTGTAATCTGTTGAAAGGTTCAGACCTGAACCTCGGCCAGGCTACCAGGAAGGTGCGTGCAAGGTTCACAAAAGAATTTAAACCACAACCAACACAACTGACAATTCACTTCCCCACGCGGTGGAATCAATGAGAAATTTCTCAGAATCAAACGCATAAATTATGTGATAGTGCTAAGCGTGCGTTCCGCATATAAATATTCCCTTTAAGGGCTTCAGCTAGAAGACGTTCCGGTCGGCTTTGTTTTGTAGCAATAGTGAGGGCATAACTTCGAGACAACGAAGCCATAATCAAAGTGCCGCCAACGGAGCGTGCATATTTTACCACATGGCCGTGCACACAGAATAGCGCTGTGTTCTGGGTGTTCTCTAGCTGCAGTGGCGTCGCTCACATTAACCGTTGGCGCAAATGAACTCCGGCTCTAGTTTACTGATGAAACACTGACGTACTCAGGTGAAATGCATGTTCCCACAGGTGCTAGGTGCATACTAAGAAAGCGGTAGTGAAACGGATGGGACGGGACGAGAAGAGGACGAACAAATCTCTTTGCTTTTGTCTCGCAACTTCCCGCCCGGTGAGCGGACCCTTTATATAGAAAGCGCGTTGCATACTACGCGAGCAACAAAGTACAGGGTGTATGTCTTTTAAAATATAGTGCCGCGAACCATGCATTGTGTTTGTTCGTTTGTTTATGTTTTGTTTTGACGGCCCGGCGGCGCCCGCATGTGTTACCTGTGTCCCAAGCGAAGCGCCTATGCCTTACGTAGAAAACTCGTGAGGGTAATTGGCCAGTAGATTGCTAGGAGTGAGGCATCTTTCCCTTCATTCAGTATAGCCACTACAAATGCCTCTCTCCAAGCGGTAGGGCAGCGTCCTGGTTGCCATATGTTGTTGTAAAGATAAACCAGTGTTTTGATGGTTTCTGAGTGAAGATTGTGGATTACGGTGTACGTGATGCTGTCTGATCCAGGTGAAGAAGCGTTACACGAGCCGAGAGCAAACGTCAGCTCCTGCCTAGTGAGTTCAGAGTGGTACCGCTCTTCTTAGGGTCTGTTTCCCCGAATCGGCTTCCGTTCCACATATTGTTTATATTGGATGAATCTATTTGTGTAATGGGCAGAGGTTAATATGTATTCAAAATTTTGTGCAAGTGCATTTGCTTAGTCTAAAAGCGTGTCACCAGTAGCACATACAAAAGGCAAGTTGTGCATTTTATGTCCTTTGAACTTTTGAATTCTATTCCATACTTCCCGCGCATCTGTGTACAATTTTACTGAAGTTAACAAAGACCGGCAGCTAACTCTTTTGGCCAGGTGGCGAGTGCGAGTACACATTGACTTTGATCGCTTGAAGGCTACTACGTTTTCGGCCGTTGGATATCTACGTAGAACACCCCACCTCTTATATTGGGCCTTACGCGCAAGGCTGCATTCTTCATAACACCAAGGCTTCCGAAGATTACGAGTACCACTCGATGTCTGCAGAATGGCTCTTTTGGCAGATTCAAGAATATGCGATGGGAGGCAGCTAAAAAATTATTAAATGGCTAAATGGCTGATGTAGTGTAGGGGATTTTTGATTTTTCCCTAAATTTTCCCCAGTCGGCATCACATTCTCTAATTTTTTAAGAGGAATTGAAGTATGGGGGCCACATTCTCGACATCTTAGGATGACTGGGAAGTGGTAACTTCCGTATGGGTTATAGTCCGCTCCCCATTCACCAAGAGGAAAAAGAATGCAAGTGCCGAAAGCCAGATCGAGTGCGAGTATGCGTGGTGTGTTGTACTGTAATAAGTGGGCTGTTTTTATTGAATAGTAAGGCTCCGGATGATAAAAAAACGTTTGCAGCAAGCGACCTCGGGCATCTGTGCGTTCCGACCCTCACAATGAGCATTAGGGTCGCCTACTACTAAAAAAATGTTTCGGAAGCTTGCCAATGAGGGATGTGAATTCTGAATTTGACAGGTGGTAGTCAGGAGGAATGTATAAGCAGCAGAATGTAACTAACCTATTAAAATTATTCCCCGGACAGCCACTTCTTTTAGGGCAGCAAGTAGCTGAAGAGATTGACAGGGAAGAGATTTTGCACGACAATTACTACACCACCAGAGGAGTGTGTGCAGCTGTCTCTGTCTTTGCCGAATACCACGTATTGAGTGAGAAAGTTGGTTTGTGTGGGTTTTAAATGCGTTGTAGGAACATGATATTTGGCTGTTGTTTGTGCAGAATTTCATAGACGTCATCGATACTTCTTATTAGGCCCCTACAGTTCCATTGGACAATGTTGTGAGCTGCCATATATATGTACAAAGAAAATTGATGCTGCTAGTAGAGTAGTACCAATCTTCCAGGGGTCTTTTATGTGGGTATTATGTGTTCTGTGTAGGAGCTGTTACCCTGGGCAGGAGCTTTTTTTGGCGCTCAACACTGTTCTCTCTTTCTTTGGACGTCTGTGATGCCGGTGAGATGGCGCTACATCCATTTCATCATCTGATGCCCTTGGAGGTGCCATTGGGTCCCGTTCTATCGCACGGGCGCCCCGAGGGACGCGTGGTGGCGGAGGGCCAGATGCAGGTTGCGGTGGTGCGGATAATTCAGGGGCAGCCACTGCGCCCAATTCAGTGTTCGCAGCACCCCCAGAGTCACAGAGGGGCATTGGCACAGAAGAGGCGACACCACCTCCAGGTGTGTTTTTGCCCACTGTGACTGCGGAGTCCACATGCAGTGTGGCGACATGGGCTGCCGAGGGCAGCACGGTGGCGGTGGCGGCGGCGCCAATTCAGCAGCGCTGTACTGGGTTCTCACCGAAAACTGACGCCGCTGCACCCCTCGGCGAGCAGCGTCGGTGTAGCTTCCTGAAGGAAGCATTGCGTGTCTTTTCGGCGGCTCTAGATATGAGATGTTTTCAGTTACTTTGATATTTATTATGTTCTTGATTTTAAATTTCTGACATGACCGAGAGTAATCGGCGTGACGCCTATCACAGTTACATTGTTTGATCTGTGTGGTGCGGCAATCGTCTGTCTTGTGATCATGCTCCGAGCATTTTGCACATCTTTCTTGGCTTCGCCCGTTGTCAATACCATGCCGTACCGTTGACACTTAAAACAGTGTCGCGGGTTCAGGATGTATGGTCTTGTCTGACAGTGCAGGAAACCTGCTTTTACGGACTCTGGTAGGGTGCTACGGTCCAACGTCAGGTTTATATGTTTTGTTCTTATCTCTTTTGCGCCACGCCTCTTGTCATACGTCTGACTGCCGTAACACCTTGGTGACGCAAGCCTTCGAGGACCTCAGGATCACTTTCATTGAGAAGTTCAACTTCCAATATAACTCCATCGCAGTTATTGAGAGTACGGTGGGGTGTCACAGTGATCGCAAGATCTCCAATGCTTGTTTGCTTTAGTAAGTTACAAGACTGTTCTTTACTTTTGACTTCAATCGGAATGTCACCAGAGGTTAGCTTTTTAGCCTCGTAGTTTATTCCAACGACGCGTTCGATACATTTTGCGATCGGGAGCGCAGATTTGGCGGTTGTTTCTTTCATCTTCCCTAACAACGCACACACACGAAGACTAAGGCAAAGAAGGGGACAGGACGAGCGCTGGCTCACAACTACTTTTTGTTGAGGAAAGACACGAAATTATATACGAACAAATCACCAGTTGCAGATGACAATAAAAAGACAAAAACATCAGATTAACAAAAAACAGGATATGGAAAACCGAAGCCAACACATCAATAGGCTACGCCACTGGAACAAAACTTCACCGGTTATTTAAATTCGAAATCCTCGTGGCTAAATGAAATGAATGGATGGCTGACACACGTTTTGCCCAGTTTGGAGATATGGTAGGCTTCCACCACGTCTCGGGTCATTCTATCTTTATGTTTAAATACCACTTTTGTTTGTTTAAAATGAAGATACTGCTTAAGGACAGGTTTCACAATGCATTGAAAGATGCGCCTACGCGTCCTTTTTAATGCTATTCCTGTGCTCCATTAAGCATATATTCAGAACTCGCCCGGTTTGTGTAATATACTGGCTCCCGCACACCAACGGAATCCTATAAATCCCGCACTGCAGTACGGAACAAATGGGTCTTTATGATTCACCCCGCAGCCTCGGTGCCTGCTTGCTCCGGACATCCCTCCTTTAAACCACCGAAACACACCGCTTAGCTTAAGAGGCGCTGATAGGACCACGTCTACCCCATACCGTTTGCCAACATTCTTCACACCATGTGACATTTTATATACATTGGGCATGACAGCTAACCTTTCAATTTTGTTTAAGGCGTACTTTCCGGCACATCAGCTGGCTGCGTACCATTCAGCCACGAAATGAGGTTATCACTGCTTCGCGCCAAACAAAGAGAAAAAAAATGTCAGCTGCTGTCCCCTATGTGCATAAACCGTCACACAGTTTGAAGAATGTTGGCAAAGGGTATGGGGTAGACGTGGTCCTGTCAGCGCCTTTTAAGCTAAGCGGTGTGTTTCGGTGGTTGAAAAGAGATGTTCATGGAGCAAGCAGGCGCCGAGGCTGCGGAGTAATCACAAAGACCCATTGGTACCGTGTTGCACTGGAGTTGTTTACAGAATTCTGTTGGTGTGCGGAGACCGTATATTGGACCAACCAGGTAGGCAATGTCTGAATATGTGCCTAATGGAGCACAGGAATAGCATTAAAAGCGACGCGCGGGCGCACCTTTCAATGCATTGTGAAACCTGTCCTTTACAGTGCTACCCCAATTTTAGACAAACAAAAGTGCTATTTAAACATCAAGATAGAAAGACCCCAGATGTGGTGGAGACCTACTATATCTCCAAACTGGGCAAAACGTCCGTCAGCCATCCGTCGATATTGCTTAGCCACGAACAATCTGAATTTTTAGATAACCGGTTAAGTTTTGTTTTTGGCAGTGGCGTAAACTATTGATAAGTGGCCCTCCGTTATCCATATCCGGTTTTGTGTTAATATGACGTTTTTCCTTTGTATTGTCATGCGCAACTGGTGTTTTTCTCGTATATAATTTTGTGTCTTTCTTCAATACAAAGTACTTGTGAGTCAGCGGTAGTCCTGTCCCCTTCTTTGCCTTATTCTTCGTGTGTGCGCGTTGTTAGGCAAAATGAATAATTACGAACTCGCACAATTGTCGGTAATTTTGGTGTTCTTTTGTCCGCTGTTTGCATGACCAAAATCGTGCAAAGTTTTCCAGCTTTGAAACTGGCTTGAATATGGCTTCGGTGCGGGTCCTCTTTGGAACCCCGATCAGGTTTAGAAAAGAGTTTAGAAAATAACATGCAAAATAGCATACAGCATGGAACAGGGGTGCTTTCTTCTCTAGCCTTCCCCTGATAACTAAAGAAGTCCAGGAGCTCCCCGCTCGGTAAACGGACAGGGAGCCAGCCCATCGGCCGGCGCTTGACCAAGGCTCCAACGGCCAGCGTTACGGGGCTCCTGTCCCTCCGCCTTTGGACTCATTGCCACGGTTGGTCACATCGTGAGTGGGGTGGCTCGGGGTCCGCTGTGTCACCAATACCATCAGCAAGATTGCTCAAGGTGCCCCGTGCGGGGTAGTGTTAACTGTCAAATCCCACATCTGGCTCCCCATCGTGAGGGCTTGTTTGCGGAGACGAGAAAGACGCAGGGCCGAATCCTTTGTTATGGCGTCGGATGATCCAAACATGAACAACAGACTTCAGGCCTTACTGATTGGAGCGAGTTAACCGAAAAGGGCCCATCTCCCTGCGAGAGGGACTCGAGTAAATGCGTCGCATAGGGGGTGGGTGTATTACGTTAACGTTTAGTGTATGGGGAGTGGGTGGTAGTGAATGCGTTGTATCAGCAGGTTCTTGACGTAGTTTGAATGAGTCAAGGATATAAGGCGCGTTCGTAGCATTCCATTCTGTGTCGTCTTTGTGGCGCAGCGGGTAGAGCACCATGTACCTTGCGTTCCGCCCGCAGGCTCGTGGGATCGAAACCAGGCACCGGTAAGTATTATTTTTTTATATAGTGCAGGGAGAGGGGTGCGGACCTGTTGTTGAGAGAGAGAAGGGTAGCGTGATGCGGGAGAGGAGGAGTGGGGAGAGGGCGCACCTGGAACGGCTGTTGCGGACGCCAAGGCACGCCGACAACGCCGGGTGACATCGTGAGGTAAAGAAATGCTCTGCATTTAAAAGTCTCCTGCAACGTTTTCAATGTGTAGAGGGCCGAGTTTACAGCAGTCTTGTATGTGGCAGGACATCGCTGCCAGTTAACATGTGGTCTCCGATTTTTTGTCGGGATGCTTTTGTTTATGGAAACGAGGGTTTCCGAGTTTGCATCTACGTGAGGCCAGAGAGCACGAGCCGTTGTGTCAACCTGAAGTGGGTTGAGTACGGAAGCTACAATTGGGGTCCGAGTTTTCTTTTATGTTTTGTCGATTCCGGTAGTCGAGGCTCTGTGAGCCGTGTGGCCGGGCCACGTGGTCAGCAAAAGGCTAGCTGGTATTGCAGCCTGGGACGGCCGCTCCGATACCGCTGATTGCGGCAGGCACTGTTCGCTCATAAGCTGCTTGTGTTGCAGCGTGCGAGTAGGACCGTAAACAAAGCAATATGTCTCCTCATGGCTGAACGTACGGGCAGGGTTCTTTTTTGTTTGCCCTGTTTTATTTTGTTGTGTTTTTAGATGCGGGGCGTTTGCCGAAGTGAGTGACATAAAGGCTTTCACAGCCGGCCTTCCCGGAGGAAAGCACGACCTTGGGAACAATGCCAGGGTGCAAAGAACGCTCCCCCTCTATTGCCGATTGCCTCGCGCGAGAGAAAGGAATCTCTCCCACCGCAGGAAACACTCGTGCTGTGACCCCTCACTTCTTGCAACAATTCCCGCATCTCCACTCCCGCATATAAACGAGTGACAACGCATGTGTACAGTATGTTGTAGCTATAAGCTCCAGTAAGGAGAGTAAAATCGTTTATTAACCGGGCGAACTTGTGCCGCAAACACTGGCGATCCACAGCTAGAGCAAGCGAGCTTGGACTTCTTTCTCCTCTGTACACCAGTGAGCACATACCCAATAATAAAAACAGCCTCGTTAGGTGGTCGGGGATTGCTCCCACCATAATAAATTCGCGGCATTGCTGCCCCCTCCAATTTGGAATCTGCCCAAAGCCAGGGAAGCTAAACTAAAAAAATAAAAACACGCACGTAGATTTTCAGTGATGGGCGAGTGTCAGGGCACGTAAGCTCGCATAGCAACATGCTTAGGCTACGCAAGACTGGGTGTAGTACGGCTTGATGCGTACCGCATGGATAACTTCTGGGTGGACCTCCGTCGTGAAGAACGGGCTGTTGTGTCCTCGAATACGACCTCGAAGGTAACGTCTGACAGACGGCGCAGAACACGGTAAGCACCAAAGTATCGCCGAAGCAGCTTCTCTGAAAGTCCTCGGCGGCGAATTAGCATCCACACCCACACAAGGTCACCTGGTCGATACTCGATTATACGGCGTCCCTTGATGTATTTCTCGGCGTCGATTTGTTGTTGATGTCAAATGCGGACGCATGCTAGCTGGCGTGCTTCCTCCGCCCATTGGGTAAAAGCCTCGGCATCAGCGCTGGTCACGTGGTTTGCATCGACAGGCAACATTGCGGCGTATTGTTTTGGCGGCGAAGGTGCTCGATCAGTGGCCGTAGGTCTGCGTCCTGCTCCTGGCAAAGGGCCATGTCCACAGTATGGGCGAACCCAAGGAACGGGAAATCCTCTTCCGTTTCATGTGCTTCAGTCAGAATCGGTACCCGCGACAAACACTCGGCATCACTGTGCTTATTTCCAGATTTATACACGACCGTTTAGTCGTACTCCTATAGCGGTAGGCTCCATGGAGCAAGTCTACCGGAGGGGTCCTTGAGGTTGGCAAGCCAACACAACGAATGGTGGTCGCTTGCGGCTCTGAGGAGCCTTTCATACAAATACAGCCGAAATTTAGTTATAGCCCATATTATGGCAAGACACTCGTTTCTGTCGCCGAATAGTTGCGTTCAGCTTTCCGCAGTGTGCGACTGGCATAGGCTATAACTTTCTTGGCACGCTGCTGCCACTGAACTAAGATAGCACCGATGCTGACGTTACTGGCGTCAGTTCTGATTTCTGTGTCGCTATCGTCATCGAAGTGTGTCAAGATTGGGGCCGTGTGCAGGTGGCTACGCAGTTCATCAAATGCCACTTTCAGCTCTTCCGTCCAAACGAAGGGTGCGTCTTCTCTTGGGAGGCGCACGAGTGGCCTTGCAATTCCACAGAACCCTTCATAAAAGGCGTCTGTAATAGGCACAGAAACCTAGGAAGCGTGGACAGCTTCTTTGTAGGTTGGTACTGGAAAAAAGCTCACGCCCGCTTTTTTTTCTGGATCTGGGCGGACGCCTTGAGCACTTACCATGTGTCCATACAATTTTAGCTCCTGGAACCCCAGGTAGCACTTTTGAGGCCTAATAGTCAGCTCAACAAAGCGGATTACGTTCAAAACGCTTCGCAGGCGTGTTAGATGTTCTTCGAAAGAACTAGAAAACACGACTGCATATTCCAAGTAGACAAGGTAATTCTGCCACTTCACTTCAACGAGTATGGTATCCATCATGCGCTGGACCGTTGCGTTGGCAGAACAGAGGCCAAATGGAATGACTTTAAATTCGTATAGCCCATCAGGAGTTAGTAATGCTGTTTTCTCACGGTCTCCTTCATTAACCCCGATTTGCCAATAGCCAGATTTTAACTCCAGAGACGTCTGAGGAGCTCCCGGAGACTGAGGCTGTCCATCTCGAATAGGTTGGGCAGGACTGGTTTGTTGTGACTGTAGTGCCGCGCCCTGTGGTGGAGCGCCCTTTCAATAGTGGTAGCCACGTGGACAAATTCGGCAGCCGTTCTCGGGGGGCTCCGCATCAGCCCGGCGAAGATGCATGGATTGACGCCGCGCATGAGATGTCGAACCTTCATGTCGTCGGTCATTGAGAGGTCAGCGCGCTTAAAAAGACGAGCCATGTGTTCACCTTACATAAAGACGCTCTCGTTCGGACGCTGGTTTCGGGTTTAAAGGGCAGCCTCAGCTTTCTCCTTCGGATCACTGTTTCGGCAGGTGGCTAGTAACCATTGGTGAAACTTCTCCCAAGGAGACATCGTGGATTCATAATTTTTATGCCAGGTTCCGGCATTTTCTTCCAGTAAAAAGTACGCGTTTCCCAGCTTAAATTTGTTGTCCCAGCAATTAAACGTTGCCACGCCGAAGGGGTCAAGCAAATCTTCGGCGTCTTCATAAGGATCTCCGTAAAATACGTTTGGTTGCCGCCGCTGCTGAAACACGTACTGAAAAGGGCTGCCCGTCGGAGTCGTGTTCACAGCGCCAGCGTCCCGTCCTGTCCTCCTGGTCGTGTGATCAGGTAAATGACCGCACTCTGCTAGAATTACCAGCAGACGACGGCTGCTTCGCCCTTGGACGGGCAAAACTTCGACTTGATTTGGCGACGGATGGGGTATCATGTACCCAGCTCCTCCACCACTTATGTTACGCCACCAAAGACAAGGAAGACGACAGCGGCATGTAGCGTCCCGCACAGGCATCTGCGACGACGCGGAAGCTGTGTGGGGCTTGTTACTTGGTTTGGTCTCACCCCTGGCCACCTTATACATAAACGGTGTGTAAATAGATCGTTCATCACCCTTCGCCATGGCTCGCCTCATCACTTCTGCCAACACGCACATTTGCTGGACCGTCCTGGGTACATCCCGGTCCTGGCCCTAGCTTCGCACCTCAGCGGCATCGATGTAATCATCGGGTGTGTGTGAACCGCGTCGGGGAGCCCCAGCCCCGCCGCTACAAGAACTCGACGACGTCCCCTCGCCCCGTGTCCCCAGCCCGTGGCGAGCCGATCAAGAGCCGTCAAGACCATACGACGTTTGACCAGACAACGATGACGACGTGTCCCAGCCATGTGGTCCAACGTAGTAGCAAGCCCTCACCGGTTCGTCTTTCCTTCGCTGACGTCGCTGCTGCAGGCCGGAATTCACCAAACCCATAACTTACATTCGTGGTGGCAAGAGCTTTTTTCCTGTATATTCTTATCACATCGTTCATATCCGCCGAACTCATCCTGCTATCGTGGCGTCGACCGGGACGGTCGTCTTCGAGGAGGGAGTGATGTTACGCCACCAAAGACGAGGAAGATGACAGCGGCGTGTAGCGTCCCGTACGGGCATCTGCAACGACGACGAAGCTGGGTGGGGCATGTTGCCTGATTTGATCTCACGTATGGCCACCTTGTACATACACGGTGTGAATATAGATCGTTCATCACCCTTCGGCATGGCTCGCATCATCATTTATACCACCACGTTACAATATACTCATGGTTAGCTGTTGTCAACGTTGCCTGTGAGCCGCTGTTTCCCGATCACTCAACGCCGGGTCCGCTCAATTTTTTTGCCGTTTTGGCGCGTCTTCCCGATCTCTCGCCTTCGGCGTAGCTGGTCTGCGTAGAAGTTGAGCCGCCGCATGCCGCGGGTAACTTACGTTCGTGTTCATCCATGGCAGAAAGAGAATGTGTGGTCTGGAAGGCTTGCTTGTGGTCTGGATACCGATTTGCAACTCAGCGCTCTCTCTCTTTCAATCTCCCTATAACCTTTTGGGAACCTTTTATTTTGGCCTTGTTAACCTTTTGGGAACCTTTTGTTCACAGATGTTTCGATTTACACGCTGCTGTGGCGTGAGCACGGACGCCTGACGGATGCCGCACGGGCAAGCCTCGGCTTTAAGGTGCTTCGCCCGTAAAAGTCCTTTCCGCAGCGTAGCTGTTTTTTTTTGTCGCGTCACTCGGGCAACGGGCCTGAAAGGGGGCCTTGTCTCTCCCTGTTGAACACTCACGAAGAATAATACGCGGGACAAAGTTTGCGCCCGCTAATTGTAACGTCACACGAGCCCTCTTGTTCGGCTCGAGAGACCATGTTCACGTGAATCCGTGTTCACGTAAACAAAGTGCCAGTGTGCCGAAACGTATTTAAGCATTTTTACGCAAACGCAAACTAATCCAATTTTCTGTTCCTAATTTTTGCCAGTGCCCCTCCTCGCCTTTCGAAATTCAGCCCTATTTTCAGCTCAAAATTCAATAAGCTCTACTCCCGATTTTGCATAGTACCACCACGTCCTGCACAATTGTTTCGTTTGTCAACCAAACGAAATTATTCTTTCTATACCATGACATCCTACACCGGAAGAACCGTCGCGGTGATAAGGTGCCCTACACATGCTGGGGCCTGAGTTATGAGAGATGCCTTGGTAGGCATAGGAGCTTTGAAAGGGGTTTGTCTGCAGAGTGTCCATTTCATTGTCTGTGGTTAGAGTTTTCATACTCGCAATGAGCTTTTGGAGCATAGTTGCACGAATGTAGTTTAGCTTCTCAGGTACACCGGATGACGTGTGATTATAGAACTGGCAGCTGTCTGTAATTGCTAATGTTTGGGCTGCCAGCAAAAAAAAATGAAGGGAGTGTGTCTTTGTGACAAATCTGTTTCATATGGGCCCATTAAAACGGGAGAAGGTGCTTGTTACTGCTCGAGTCCGGGTAATCCATGGTTGTCCCAAGAATGACGGTTTTGCAAGCATCGGCATTGTCATTACAATTACGTAAAAAGGTTCGGCGTGCGAATTAGTGGTTCTTGCGAAGAAGTAATGCCCGTGCTCCAGTGTAATTTATATTGGTCGTGCAGTAGGTCGTGTTGTAGTATTCCACCATCTATAGCCATTCACGTGCCGGAATAACATGCCTTGGAGTATAACCCCCTTCAGGTCACAAGATTGAGCTGGGTATCCAGGGGTGAGATCAGCAGGAAAGCCTGCTGCTGCTGGAAGGTGGGGTACAATGCGAAGCGACGCAGAGGGAGCTACGCGGATAGCTCTTATACTAAGGTATTATTACCAAGCGCTTCTTATTCCATCCACCCGAGTGACGTCAAGTGCTACCAGGACAATCACGGACCAAAAAAGGACCTTTGGATAAATTAGATGCTTTGGAAATTTCTGATGTCGAAAGAACAATTCTTGTAGTTCCGTGTATAACTTCTGTAACGTTTATGATGACATATGCTAATTGGTTTCTGCGAAAAGTTACACCAGAACTGTTGCAACTTGTGGACATGTGTGAGTGTGATTGTTTTATTTTTCACTAGCGCTTCAGATTTTTTTAATATTTGTAAACGTGCTTCCTTATATACGTGAAACTTGAGATTTTTATTAAATTTTATCCGGCATCACTTTCGTGTTCCGATGCCTTCAGATGACTCGGGGCTGTACGGGAGCCTATGCAGATTCAAACGATTTATGAGCGCTCTTCGCTTGAGGGACACCAAAAGCGTTTTGTTTAAATTAAAACGTACTCGACAAGAGTTGACTAGGAATCATTACCATTGACTAGAAGACAACAAGGAGGATTACACGAGCGTTCCCAAAAGATTTATGGCATCAGGTCCTGTTCCTGAGCATTTAGGTGCCAAAATTCCTGAGGAACAGCCATGGGGCTCCAGATGACGGCGGAGCGCGACTTCGAGGCACGCGAGGCCTGAAACGATATTTTACCTCTTTATCTCGGGGGCGTGCCTTTTCAATGGCACCCGCCGTGCCTGTCTGCTCGTTACACATCGTTGAATGCATGGAACACGGAGATGTCCAGCCGCAACGCCGTGGCATGAACATCCTCGTTGTCGATATTTGACCAAATGTGGACAGCAAGATCGGGGCTATCGAAAACGCTTCAGTGACACTCCCCGGACAGATATATTCGAATTCTCCAATGCTAAAAGCAAACTTTAGGTAGGAATCATGAAAGTTAAAAATGAGTACGCACAAAATCCTTTTGAATCTCCTACTGACGTAGTTGACGACATAAATAGGCACCAATAACGGATGAAATATCTCCTGAACTTACAACACTACGAGCAATATTACCTAGATGAAGGCAAAGTCACGTAAAATGTGATTTTTTCCGTCAAGCGGCAGCTTAGTGAATAGATGTCAAATATCAGCTTAATAGATGCAGATATTATCCCGCTGCGAAAAACCAAAGACCATATTTCTGTGTGACCTTCCATAACCAGTCAAGTCGCACCTGCCGAAACAACATGGAACTGGTTGGTTACCTCACCACTACCTGTAATAAGGTATTCGAGTGCGTAGACACGTCCCCTATAACTAAGACGACAACAAGGGTCCTGGGTGTTGACACAGAAACGTTATGAGAAGGACACGAGCGTGTGGGTTGTGCTTTCACTCATAATACGCTAAAGCTTCTGCGCGTTACACCCGATAATCAATCCATCAATAGCATACATCCCTGAAATGCCGTAAACAACGTTTTCCGGAAATTAAGGGATATTCTTCATCTCACATAGGGGTATGTCTTTCCACTAAAGTGTTAACTGTATACCATCAGGAACATCACGGGAATGTTTTTCTTTTTTTGTGTGTCATTAAGCGCGTCTTCAGAAGTTAAGTGGAATGTACTTAGGAGTTCTCAAGCGCATTCGCAACATTCCTGGCATACCTGTGGGTTGTCTGTGACAGATTGCACATACGCGGTGCACGTGAATAAAGAAAGTTGAAGCTTGAGCTTGTTAGTACATAACTTTGAGGGTAAGAGGCAGCGCCATGAAACATACAAGCGCAATGCGCTTGTGTTTGTGTTGGCTGCTTCGTTTTGTTCATTGCGCTGCCCCCTACTCTCAAACATCAGTAAGCATGTTCCGTGCGGAACATGCATAGTATACATGCTTCATTTTAACGTTGGGCCCATTTAGGGACCGGGCGGCATGCTGACTAAGTCTAGATAGTCACTTCAATGTAGTAGTTGTACCCATGTTTCAAAGTCAGACAAGAATTGAATTTTATGTTTAAACATATTTATTGTTTCGAGAGTAAGTAGATAGGCCCCACTGACCCAATGGTTGAAGATAACAAGTTTATGCAAAAAGATGTTTGTGTTCGCTCAGATAGACGTGTGACCAACTTGACAGTGGAAAATGGTAACACAGATTTTTTTTATTTTTCTATACACATGCAGTTTATGAAATACCACCGGACAATTTGGACCCTTGCGTCAAATAGTGATGAACTTGGTATTGTCTGCAAGAACGATAAATTGTTACAGGAATATATGATGGAGGGAGAATTTTTTTTCACAAGAAGCTTCGTCCGTCAAGGAAACTGGTAAGCACAGCCGTTTACTTCTGGCTGAACCGCCTTACAACATTTGTCTATTATTCACTTTACTCGCCAAGGCAACGCACGGACTGGAAGGCAAAAATTGTTGACCGTTTTGGAGAACCTGGAGAAAAAATGTTTATTACAAGACAAGGTAAGAATGTTAGTTTAGAAAATGATTTGTCGATAACCGTATTTTAAAAGCTCATGTTTGAAATGAGTAAAAATTTTGGACAAACTAGTAAACACAGGTAAATTTTATAAACTTGCATATTTGTAGTCTCTTTCTATTTCTAATGTTGTATGATTAAACAAACGTCTGCAGGTTTTTGCACTTTTGCGGTGCTCTAGTTAGGTGCTAATGTTAGGGACTATTGCTTCAAATGTTGTGGTCTGGGAACGAAGAGGATGTATTAACAGAACGTAATTGCACAAATAAACGGGATAGCAAACAGGCGAGGCAGCTGTGATGTCCCAGATACTGCACCCACACTAACATCAGCCAGCATCTTCATCTTCCTCCGGCAGCCTATGGGTTCACCTATCCCAGAGGGCGTACAGCCGCAGAGAGGGTTTGGCCACTGAGTTCAGCTTATAGGAAGGAGCCAACAGAACGAGCCCGTGACATGACACCCGGCGATAAAAACAACGTCCTGATGCTAAAAACGGTGGAATTTGAGTGCTGAACTTAATTGCTGAAGAAGTAGGCCTTCAGGCGGGACACATGCACAAGTTGATGCGCTGTTTGAGCAGTTGACGGTGACGGGACGTGACAGGAATTATTTCGTATTTCACAAAAGCAACTAAGCGAATGATTCGGTATGGGCCTGTGAAGCAGGACACCAGTTTTTCAGGCAGCCCAACATGGCGTCAAGATATCCACAGGAGTACCAGGGAGCCAGGTGGCACACACACATCATGGTGGGTCTCGTCATAGCGACGCCTCTTTCTTGCCTGTGACGCCTCTTTCTTGCCTGTGACGGCGCGGGAGATCTGGCGGGTCACATCAGCCTGGGAAATGCGATCACGGGCGTACCCTGTTCGTGGCGTGGTGCAGTCAGGCAACGTGGTGCCCAATGGCAAAGTAGGGTCACGGCCGAAAAGGAGTGGAGAAAGAATAGAGGCCGGCATGATAACGTTTGAGAGGTACCCATCTGTTCAGGTGTTTGCCAAAAGGAGACCAGAGGCGGGAAATTGCAAAACGTGGTGTGATGGCGGCTGGGCTAGCGCTAGTAAACGTTTTAAAAGACGGCATGACATCTTATTTTATTCCACATGGCCACGTCATAGAGCTGCCCTTAAGGGGCGTACCTTTTCGGAAATATAACAAGAAAGGACACAGGCTCTTGATGCCGTTTAAAACCGTTTGCCAAATAAGAAAGGGAAGGCTGCAAAATGTCATATGATGTCCACTGCGATAGCGCTAATAAATGCTTTGAAAGGCCGCTCTGTGGTTCCTCATTTTTCTGCTCATGACCACGCGGTTAAGCTCTGGGTAAATGCGCTATTTTCCATCAATATCCCAAAACAACTGTGGCTCTCTATACCGTTTCAATGGTACCGTCTGCTTAGCTGTTTGCCAAAAAAGACAGCGAGAGCTTCAAAGCACCACGGCTTGGCGGCCTTTATACCAGAAGCAAATGCTTTAAACAAGGGCATGACGCTTCCTTGTTTTATTCTTTACGAACACGTGGTAAGGCCATATAAAATTACAGGTTTATCTTAAGTATCCAGTAAAAGAACAGTGGCATTGATACTGTTTAAAAGTTACCCTCTGTAGATGTGTTGGCAAAAAACCCAATGGAGGCTACAAAGCTGCGCGTAATTGCGACGAGGTTAGCGCTACTGAATTCTTGCAAAGACCGCTTGTCATATCCACATGGTTTTGCTCACGACGACGTGTTACAACTTTAGATAAATACTGCCTTTTCCACCAGTATCCCAAAACAACAGTGGTTTTTGACGCAGTGTCAATTGAACCGTCTGCGTAGCTGTTTGCCAAAAAAGACAGCGACGGCTACAAAGCGCCTTTTTTTTGGCGAAGGCGATAGCAGTAGTAAACGCGTAAAAAGATGGAGCAATAGTTTTATATCATAATCCTCAAGACTACGCCGGGTAGCTTTAGTTCTTGGCTTGCCTTATCCGGAAATTTCCTAAGAAACCGGGGTGTTTTAATGGTTTTTAAAAGGTACCCGTCTGAAGAGTTACTTTCCAAAAAAGAAGTGAAGGCTAGTAAATATCACATAATGAAGATCATGATAGCGTTAGTGAATGTTTAAGAAGGCAGCTCGAAAGTGGCTACCTTTATTCCTCATAACTAAGGAGTAAAGCTATAAATAAATAATGGCGTTTGGTACTCGCATGTCAAGCAAGAAATAGTGCCTTTTGATACCGTCGCACAGGTTCCGGGAAAAAATGTCGGCAGTTTGCTAGCCGCATCATGGCGACAGCCAAAGCACTGGTGAATGCTTGAAAATTCTGCAGCACAGTTTTTTAGTTTGAAACTCAGGATCATGCGTCAAAGCTTTGCATAAATCGGGACATTTTCAGCGATATATCCATACACAACAGTGGCTTTTGATACGGTGTCGATGGTACCATATGAAGAGCTGTTTGCAAAAAAGACAATGAATAGTGCAAACCGTCTCGTGATGGCGATTGCGACAGCGTTGGTGAATGCTCGAAAAAAACACAATGAAACTTCTCGCTTTTTTGTTACCAGCACGTGGTAAAGCCATAGTTATTGTGGCCATTTCGAAAATATCCTAAGAAACAAGTTTATTTTGATGTCATATTTATTATACCCGTAGAAAAGCTGTTTGGCAAAATACACAATGAAGCGTTCAAGACGGTGCATCAAGGCGAGTGTCTTAGCGCCAGTGAACGCTCGCACAAACAGATTAAAAGTTCCGCATATTTTTTCCTACGACCAAGAGATAAATATTTCAATAAAGGTGGCCTTTTTGTTCAATATCTCAAGAATGACAGTGGCTTTTGATACAATTCCAGAGGTACAATCTGCAGAGCTGTTTGCCGAAAAGAGAGCGAGGGCTGCAAAACTCCACGGGATAGGGAGCACAATAACAGTGCAAATGCTTGAAAAGATGGCACGAGAGTTCATTTTTTTCCTTGTGACCACGTGCTGAAGTCATAGGTAATTTCTTTCTTTGCAAAAGATATCCCCAGAAAGAGCAGTGGCATTTGACGCCATTTATAACAATTTGGCGCTAGGAGATTCAAACCCTTAGTGTAGGGAGGTTCAAATTTGTACCAAATTTGAACATCCTAACACTACAAGTTTCGGAGATATAAACGTTTTTTTTATGAGTGAAACGTAAGCGCAAACAGGCACAGGGACCGGAAATGAGAAACGACACCAGCGCTTCCTATTAACGGAACCATTTTTCAAAATTGAAAGAACATATATTCCATGACAACACTCAACAATCGGGCATGTGTGACCATTGCACGTGCGTACGGCGGTGCATGAGGACAACCGCCCCCTTGCCTTCTCGTCTTTTTCTTTCATCCGGTACCCCATCTCCTTTAGAAGTACGAATTCTTCATCTACAATACACAGTAATGGGTGACTCATACAAACCGAACCCGTAAGCCGGATATGTAAGGCTTCAGCAATTTCCCTTGTAGCACGGCCTCTGTGTTTAAAAAGCACTTGCGTATCTCTGAAGCATGGCTTACAACCGCAGTCTGAACCGTAGCGTCAGCTGTGTGTAGGGCCTTCCTTTTAAGGAGGACTCATGCTCCCTTAAGCGCACACTGAGACAGCGATCGGTCTGACAGACGTACACCCGGCCACAGGACATAGGAATGCAGGGCACTACATTGGTCTTACACCGAACAAACTGGAGTTTTTGTTTAATCAAAGAACCGCGTGTGGAGACGCTGTGTCTCGGGAATCAAGCCTGTTGCTCACCATGCTGCATATTCTGCCTAGCTTATTGTTCTCAGAGAAAACCAACTTAACCCCGAATGTGTCACCCGGCTTCTTAAGGCGATGTGACAGCGCATGTACGTACGATATGTCCGCCACTTTTTACTCAGGTTGGCATCCGTTATGCGCTGCGCGAACCCTTTCAATTGCTTTACAAGATGCTGACAGATTGCCTGCCGCACGGAAAGATGGAAGCGAGTTTTCTCCAGCCGAAATATTTTCACATTGAAGCTTTGTTGCGCCAAATGATAACTAGACTTTTTGACAGCGGTTTTGCGCACGTGTGGGCTGTTCCATTCTTAACTAGCTTCGAATGAAAAGAAGCGAAGTTTAGGAGCGGCTTGTTAGAACGGGGCGCGTACAACCACCATATGTGATCCTGCGAGAAACGGAGTTCGTGGTCAAGAAATTTGATCAGTTTTCTGTGCGGAACTCAGAGGCGGTGGTGGACTATCTGTCCCCTGTTGATTGCTTGAACGTTTCTCGAATTAGTGTGGACGTTGAAGAACTGATGTACTCCCTGCCTCATGGTGGGCTGATGTGAGGTACTAGAGATTGCATTACAAACGACAATGATGAGCTGGCCGTTGTGAATCGTAGTGGAATCCCCGTGGCGGCGGTTTTTGAGCTGTTCAGCTTCTACCGTCGGAGTACTGTTGTGGGGTTTCAAGACAAGGTCTACGTACAAAAGGCGAGAGTGGGCATTGGGTCTAAGGTTGCTCTAGTCCTGAGCAACATTTTTCTGGGCAAGGTTGACTGTGATTTGCAGCTTTGTTCACAGGGCATCGTTATCAAGGTTTTTCGTTATGTGGAAGATGTTTTGGTCCTGGGCTTCAACGTATTAATGGAGTTATTCAGATGTGCTGTTCGTGATTCCTTCAAGGCGAATGGTGAAGGTGTAGAATTCACAGCTCAGGTTCCCGTTGACGCCACTTTAAAATTTCTTGACCTCGAGCTCCGTTCTTCGCAGCATCATACATGCTGGTTGTACGCGGCCCGTTGTAGCAGGCCGCTCTTAAATTTTGGTTCTCTTCATTCCAAGCTAGTTAAGAATGGGTTAGCCCACACGTGCCTCAAATCCACTGTCAAAAAGGTCCTGTTATCATTTGTCGCAACAAAGCTTCAATGCACAAATACTTCGGCTGAAAAACGCTGGCTTCCCTCCGTCTGTGGTCCAGGCAATCTGTCAGCGTCTTGTAAAGCAATTGAAAGGATTCGCACATCGCATAACGAATGCCGACATGAGTAAAAAAGTGGCTGTCATACGGTATGAACATGTGCTGAAGACGGCGGACAGATTCGGGGTTAAGCTGGTTCTCTCTGCCAGGAATAACCTAGGTTGAATATGCAGCATGGTGAGCAACAGGCTTGATTCCCGAGAAACCGTTTCTATACGTGGTGGTTTTATTAAACACATACTCCAGTTTGTTCGGCGTATAGTCAATGTTGTGTACTGCATTTCTATGTCCTGTGGCGGGTGTACGTTGGCCAGACCGGTCGCTGTCTCAATCTACGCTTAAGGAAGCATCATTTCTACTTGAAAAGAAGGTCCTACACACTCCGGACGCTGCACTGTTCAGACTGCGGTTGTGAGGCATGCTTCACAGACACGCAGGTGCGTTTTAAACAGAGAGACCTTGCTACCAGAGAAATTGCTGACGCCTTCCATATCGGAATTAGGGTTTCGGATTGTATAAGTCACACGTATTCTGGATAAAGTGGTACTTTTAAATGAGATGGGTAGAGGATGAAAGAAAAAAAAAAGAGAAGAAAAGGGGGCCATTGTCCCCTTGTGCCGCGGTACGCATGTGCGACGGTCACACGTGCCTCAATGTGGCGTCTTTGCACGGTATATGTGATCTGTCCATTTTAATTAATCGTTCAGTTGATAGTAAGCACTGGGGTTCTTTCCTCTTTCTCGTCCCTGTGTGTTTTTGCGCTTAATTGTACCCTCATAGATGTTCACCAACTAGCTAGTCTCTCCTTTTTGCTTCGATAAGCCTTTGTGTTCTTCTCAGCAGAGTTTGGGGTTGCGCGAGTTAGTAGCGGTAATCTATGACTTCGCGTAGCCCAATAATCGGGCAAGTACAGAAGGAGGCGACTGGAAAAAGTGCTTTCATAGCGCTTGTGTCCTTCGGCTGCTTCCGTCCTTGTCTCGTTTTTGCGCTAAATATCGTAATAGATTCTTTTTCTCGCAGTGGGGCGGCCGTGAACGTTGAGTAACATGGAAGTCAATGCTAGCTATGTTAAGCGGTAGGGTGACCCATCAAGGCCATATAAACTTTATTGCGTTGCTGTTTCTATACTTTTACAACTTAAATGGGCTCGCTAGGAGCATTTCTGGTAAAGTTGCGCCAAAGCCCAGATTTGAACTAAACAATCACCGTATCTACGAAAAGCTTCCATTATGGTCGTATACGTTAGACGGAGGTGCGCGAATTTTCTCAATCTCGTGAAGGAAACTGCTAAGATCACTCTTGTTAAGGGAGAAAGCGATGAACAGTTTCTCAGCCCAGATTAGTATTAAAAATGCGAAGGAGTAGTCTGATACAACTTCAGGGGCCTTTCTGGCCAGATGAGCTTCGAACGTAATTTTGCCGTAGATATAGAGTTGAGAATGGCACTGGCTTACCTTTCCAACGGCCAGACGTCAGGCAATCTAACAGTAAGCCAGAATGTGAGCTGATTTCTTCCGAACGGCGCGCATAAACAGCCAAACCGACAAACGCTTGCTCATTAAAACTGCAGGCGGGCGCAGTAACTTCGTCGGCAGGAATTTGTCCTGCTCCTCACACTATTTTTTGTGAGGGTCTCCATGCCTAACCAATGCAGGTATGGAGTACTGCCTGCTCTGGCAGTCACCATCGTCCCGGATACCTACCGGGCTACACTACAAAAGTTCAACCATACCAGGAAGGCTCTGAGGCGCATAAATAGCACCCCCTATGCATAAAAGGATCTGGCTACCTTAATGTAGTATTTGGCCGCCACCTCTGGTAACTAACCAATTGAACTCACTGCCCTCAGTCCCCAGAAGATGTTGAGCACTAGTCCACGGCGGTGGTCAGACCAGTGTCCACTACAATGGCATCGCCTGAAGACGACGTAATGTGCCCCGAAAGCCATATTTTGTTGTATAGGTGTAGGAGTGTTTCAAGCGTGTCTGTGTGTAAGTGTTGTATCATTGCATATGTGATGTTGTCTTCCCCTGGAGCTGAAGCTTTACATAGGCTCAGCACATTCTTCAACTCATACAGTGGAAATGCAGAATTTAACCGCATTTTAGGGGCTTGTTTTCATAATCGGTTTGTTTTCATAAGCGGTTTTGTGTTTCAGGAAAGTGTTTGTGTAGTGTGCAGAGCTGGAGACGTGCGGGAAGTACTGTTCAAGTGTGTTAGCCTCATCTTCGAATGTGACCCCTGTTCTGCTGACCAGGGGAGGATGTGCGTGCTGTCCTTTAGGCTTGTGTATGCTTGTTTATACCTTCTGTGTGTCGGTGTTTCAGTTGTTGGATGTAAAGAAGGGCGCGCCAACTCTCTCGTTTCGCCTCGCGACACACACGCTCGCTATGTGCCTTCCCCTTTTGAATAATACAAGGTTATAGGACAAGGGGTACCGGTGAAGGACACCCCATGCCGAACGACACCCCATGCCGGCGAAGGACACCCCACACCACGCCCGCCTGCAGTCCTCATTCCAACAGGGCCTTTCTGGTTGCAAGGGGCACCAGAGGCGTGGGGAATAGACTTTTGGGCGACATCGAGCATGTGTGCCGTGATGAGTTGGGCTGCTTACACCACGTGTAGGTGTGTTACGGATGTGTGGTGTAGTTTGGATATTTCGGTAAATGTACTACAGTTCGCTATTGCTTTATTGAACCTTTTAGTGAATGTGTAATTGTTTGCGAGTTTACCTAAATATGAGGCGTTTTTTTCGAAATGGTCAGACCAAGAAACCGAAACAAAGTAGGATAAAAAGGAAGTGACAAGAAAACTCCAGAACTTTCCCCTAAGAAAGTGGTCGAAGGAAAATGGTTGAGATAATGCTCTGAAAATGCTTTCGCAGGTCATAGTCTCGAAAATGAGCCAGACCCTGCTGTTTAACGGATCAAAATGAAAGAAATTCATTTCCACCATGGGCGTTTCCTTTTGGCTTGAGTGTTTAAACTGTGTCACGGGTGTTTCCGGAAGATTTGGTTATTTTTTGCTTTTCGGAGCTTGCCAATAATGAATTCGGACGGCAATTAGGAGATCAGCGAAAGATCTCGCGCAAGATGTCAGCGACGAAGTGAGCGGTAGAACAAGCGAACGACATGAAACTGAGCTATAAGAAACGCATATTTAATTTCGTCTCACCCTACCCTAATCAAAAACTCTTAATATTTACTGCCATTAAAGAGAACATTTATTTGTTTTGCTCCTATGTTCACCATTTTAGAGCTTAACTAAATACCCCCCGCTCAAAAGACTTAACAAATATCCTCCTCCCTCCCGACGCCCCTTCGTTAAGGTGAAGAAGATATGCGCAGCCTTCTTGTAAAGCCAAGCAGGTTGCTTGCTTTGTTAGTCAATCATATCAACCAATTGTTCATCGTGTAATAAAATATGTGTTGTTTCCGCAGTATTGAATTTTTGTTTTTTAGGTTCTCAAATTGTTAACATCACTACACTTCCAATTATCCCAATTTTATTTTCCCTCAGTTTTATTCGGAACCTCCTTAAGCAATAAAACCACAATCAGACTTGGCCGGTACCCAGAGTGGCTGCGTGCCATTTTTGTTATGGCTCCACCCAGCCAATCAAATATTATCCAAAATTATGGAAACGCAATACGGAGCTTGACCACTTCGTGAGTGCCTTCAGGCGTGCCAAATGAAGTATCAAAGGGTAGACTTTCAAAAGAGCTGCTAAAGCGCCAGTTGGACTCACCGGCTCTTTATCAGTAGTTCTTGTGTTTTTGAAGTCCCGTTGGATATTTTAATGTATTTTTTACCAAACCTCAATCGCACGACGATTTAATGTCATTTTAAATATAGTTTTGATAAGTACGCTGCATGAACTCGAGTGTTTCAATTCTATATCAGCCAAACTAAAGCTAAAGAACCCACTATTCATATTCCCGGCAAAATTATTTATGGTGGGCATGAAGTTCACTTAGCTCAAACATAAAATATATTATGTAGTAGCTTTGTGTCGTTACTTATATGTATGGTATTACACTTCCGATTGTTTAACAAATAATGTTAGCTGGATCAGCCTCATTTCGAGAAAGACGTCTCATATATATTAGTGAGGCAGGGATGTGGTCACTGTCATATGGGTCCGTGCCAACACCCGACTCATGAACTGGAAGGAGAACTGCGAAACCAATAGCCGAGTCAAGATATGAGTAGGTGTTGTGTCCTACATTATACTATGTGGGCTTGTTTTTGTTGAAAAACCATGTAAGGAATGAAGAAAAATGTTGAAGGAAAGTGTTGAAGTAACATGTAAGGAATTTCTGGATTGGGCGACCTCGGCCATCCGTGCGGCATTAGCCCCACAGAGGGCGGTGTATATTCAGGTCACGTATAATTATAAATGTTCGGGCAGCTGGGCTCTATGCTCGTAGCGCGTTAAGACAGAATTATGTGAAGTTTCTTACGCGCAGTCTTATCTGGGGTCCTATGTTCCTTATGCTATAAGACCCATCCCGGAAACGAATAGTATACCGAACGAAACTACAAATAAAATCGTAATAAGACTTGGAATAACCCTGACCGAGCAGTCTCATTCACAGACTTACGCGGACGTGGTCCGTCATTTAATCACAAAGATCGACGTCCGTATCGCGGAAAACAACTGAAGAAGCCGTACAAGGCTCGAACGATACCAAACGGTGGCAGCCCGACGTTCGGCGGCGATTGACGCCGTTGGAAAGGCAGTCGGGAGAGAGGTTCTAAGAGCTAAAATACGCCAACGCCGGAAGCCGTAAGGCCTACCTACTCTTTGTGGCAAAGACGTCTGCATCCATGTACTGTTTTATACTTCCAATCTGCACCATGGCCGTGTGCTTGTTTTTACACTCGTAGCACGGCTTTTTTCTCCCTCACGTCTAATTAAGATGGACAGGAACGACCGTCTGCTGCCCGATATTGGTTCCGAGCAGATATCAGGCGGCCGAGCGCACGGTGTGATGGCGTGCTCGTCTTTTATGTTGGCTGTCGCCGTAGTGGTTACGAAAAGGCGGCACCGAAGTTGCCGAACAAATGTATTTTTTTATAAAATCATGCCCATTACTCCTGAACAAAAATAAGCGTTCAAAACAGAACTGGAACGCGACAACAAAACTATACGCAGCAGCAAAACGTTAACGACCTGCAATACCTTTGCCCGTTAGCGTTAAATAATATCGCGTTTTCAAAGAGAGGCTGCGCAGACTTCGCGTCTTTCCATCAATCCCGTCGAAAGTGGCGGTTAGGAAGCGTGATTCTTTGGGCTTGTATGTTGATTCTGTATGAGCAATTGGGATGTTTTGCGCGTAAAAGTATGCGTGATAATAATTTTTATTGATTACATACTGCCAGCTAACTCTTGGTGGCCAAGGCAGGAGAGATGGAAAATTGCATACTTGCAGCCACGTAAGACAGTACAGCTCACGGTACAGAAATAAAATTACCACATAACAGGCTTGCATAGAACATCTATGTATTTGTGTTACAAGAGGAACGAAAGTGCGGTATCGAAATACAATCCAGCTCTTGTTCACAGCACGAAGTGGAAAAGCATGGTAAGAGGAATTTAAACCTTCACACATGATCAAAAAACTTTTAGTACAGACATGCAGTGGCAGCTGATAAGAATGCACCAGGCGCTGAATGCTGGGGATATTATGGGGTAGTTCATTCCAATCGGAAATCGTTCGTGTAAAGAAAAAATATGGCAGATAATTTGTTTTTGTAAGCGGCATTACTGTGGTTTTACAATGCTTCTTCCGGGTATTTTGGCAATGTATTGTGTTGCATGTAAATGTGAACGGCGACTCCTGAATGTCCACTGACTATGTTATACAGGAATGTGATGCGATGTAGCTTTCAACAGGACTGTAATGTGGGAAGACCGGATATGTTACGGAGTTCAGTGACTGAACGTGTCTACTGTACGCGCGGTAAATGAGCCAAAGGAGTTTATTTTGGATTTGTTCAAGCAAGTCTTTCTGTTTGTGTGTGAGGATCCCATACAACGTCATCATATTCCAACAATGGGCGTACCAATTAACTGTAAGTGACTAGTTTTGTTTTGCTGGTACAGTGTGTCATGAAAGGCCTTAAGAACCGCAATCGCCGTAGTGCTGATGATGTTATACCTTCGATATTCGTTTTCCAGCTCGAATGAAGTCAATATATGCCCAAGGTATTTATACTGGTTCACGATTCTTATAGAACTGTTGTTTCACAGATACGTGAATTGTAAGGTTTTTTTTACGTCTTACAGTCATCTTGACGCACATTGCTATGTTGAGGACCATTTTCTGGGAGAGACGCTATGCTGTAATGACCGATACGTATTCATTTAGAGTGGCATCTGTTTTTCAATGAATGGGCAGGTACGCAACGCAGTGATCCGCGAGAAAAAAGATACCGCACGGCAGATTCAGAGGACATGTCGTTTAGATAGAGAGAGAATGCTCTTTAATGTGAAATATAAAAAAAAAGTCCTGAGACGGAGCACTGTGGCACCCCGGAATGCACGGGAGCAGAAGTAGAATTTCGATCGGCTATCCGAAATTTTTGGTATCGCTGTGATAGATAAGAATCAAGCCATCAAAGAATTATTTCATTGGTGAAGACTCGGTGAATTTTAAACATCGATTGAGAACAAGGAGCTCGGTTTAAAGCTTTTTCCAAGTCTAAAAAATCGCAGCAATTTTTCCAACTTTGTCAAGTGTTTTCAGAAATTCTTCGGTAGTGTGCATTAACTGTGTTGTGGTTGAAAAGCTTTGCCGGAAACCGTGGTGATTTGGTAAAAAAGTGGCTACTCTTCAAAAAAACTTAAACGTTCGAAAAGAAAGTGTTTTATAACTTTGCGGTTGTACATAAATAAAATGGTTGTACATAATAAATACACATAAAAAAAAACACTGAGTATTTCATCCGGCCCAGCTGGTTTTGTTTTGTGTCAAGATAAAGGAGCGCTGAGAAGATGCCTTCCTCTGTTATGATCAAGTCTCGAAGTTCGAGATTGTTCGCAGGAAATGCAGGAGGAGTGTCACCCGTTCGAACAAAGACAGAAGAGAATTTGTCATTAAATGCTGCCGCTATGCAGCTAGCATCAGTCACGTCCGCGTCCTTGATTTTATTTTTGTTACTTTCTTTTTTGTCGGAGAGGTGCATCCAAGATTTTCGTGGGTTAATAGTCGGAAAGTTGTGCATTTTGACGTTGAAGAAATGGAATTTGCAGCTTTTAATCTTGTTTCGCAGTTCGGTGCAGATGCTCCACAGAACAGTGCCAGGTGGTCATTTTTTGAGCGTGACGGGTGTTTTATCTTCGGTTTATGGTGCAGTATTCCGCGCCTAATTTTGGAACTCGGCAGTGTATTTTTGTCATTTTCTTCGGAACGAACGGATGCATTTATGGAAGGTTGTCTAAAGGTGTGACCATAGCTGGTTAACACCAGAGCTATTTTAAGGTGTTCATTCAAAATTTTGTAATATTCCTCCTCGAGAAGGTCCAAAATACTTTCATTCAAAGCAGCCTTGAAATAAAGGAAGATACGTACTTGGATAGCCGAGAGTGTATACAACATGTTGGTTCTGAATAGTACTAGTTCATGGTCCGATTGGGTTGTCAAACTTACAAGAGGTCTCGGAAACAAAAATAAGGTCTAGAATCGAGCTCATGCATGCAGTGACACGCCTAGGCGTCTTTGCATGTTGGATCTTGCTATAGGAAAAGGTTGTATGAAGTAGCAATTTGGAGTACTGGCAGGGTGTTGTAACTCCAATTTGATTGTAGTGTATTTTTGGCTGATTTAAATCATCACCTACAAGAAGGAAGGTATAACGATTGCTTTGTTCGAGCTAAAAGTGTCGCAATGCTTCCAGTACCGCTATAGCGGAATTGGGCGGCCTGTAGATAGCGCCAATGAGCATTCTCAAATTTTTATGCCGAAGAACTATCCGAATCATTTTATGCACATCGAATTCGACAACATTTTAAAATCCATGCCTTTTTTCAGCACTATCGTTACACCCCTTCCCTTTGCACGTCGGTCACGACGAACGGCTTCTTGAGAGCTTGGAATTACTTTCGAGTCGGGAATGTCGTTTTAAAGCCATGTTCGAGTGAGGATTGTGGCGTGAGGATCATAAGTATTAAGGTCACTTCCTAGACCAACGGATTTGTTGACGGCATTTTGAGCATTAGTATTTATTACAGAAAACATTGACGTCCTGCGTCAGATAGTGAAGACGGTAGCGTTTGCTGATGCTCTATCCGCTGCTGTGTTCATGTCCCTGAGCAGATAGCGGAATCCTGGAGTTCAGTGAATCATCTCACCGATAAAGCCTGCCATTTAACCTTATCTTGTAAAAGATTAAAGAGTTTTTCTCCACTAGCCCGTTCTGCTTGTGCGCTCGCCCGAAGCTTTTTTCGTATTTATGGAACTCGAGGCGAAAAATCCTCCAAAATGCTGAACGCTGTGCCTTTTGGATTACTGCACCTCTGTAGAATCCTCGTTTTGTGTCTTCCGTCACGTAGCTTCAGAATGACTGGCCGGCACTTGTTTGCCGTTGGCTTACCAATCTTGTGAATGCGCTCTTTAGCGACATTTGGCAGCCTAATTATGGCTTCCAAGATGCCATCTGCCACTTGTTTATCAAGAGGCTGTTCTGCAGCGTTCTCTTCTGCCAGGCCGAAAATAAGTAAGTTGTTTCGTCGACTTCGGTTTTTTAGGTCGTCAATCTTTTTCGTCACCCAGTCTACTTGTTTTTGTAGGTCGTCTACTTTTGTTGTCTAGGAAGCGACAGTTTGGGAAAGGTCGTCCAGTTTTGTTTTTCAATACTGGTCAGCGGACCAGCCGTTTTACTTAGTTATTGATTGACTGCGCTCGAACTATCTTTCAGCTCACGAATTTCACCGATAATCGTTGTCAGCATGGCTTCTGTTGTGAGGCCAGGATTAGGTTGAATAACGCCACAAGACGAGAATAAGTCAACCAGGTATTCATAAAGGGCAGAAAACACAAGAAGCAATCACCAAGGGCATGGAAGCAGCACAATGCTAATATTATCATATCGAGAACGGGAAAGATCGCGATCGTCCTCACCTGTACAAAGAAACAGGAACCGATTCCAGAGCAACTATTCGGCAGAGCTTCCGCCGTGCCCACTGGTGAGGATGGCCCGGACCGATCAATTAGCCCCTTACGTCGCGGACGCAATCGACGTCGAGCTGAGTTGCGCAGATAGATAGCCGGGGTAGCCAAGAACACATGCCCTGGGGTCCGCCGCTGAAGCAGCATTCTGAAGAATCAGTGTTGCAGCTGCCATAGTGCCAATATTTGTTGTTGTGTGGGAGAATACTGCACTCGACCTGCCCGTGACTGGTGGACGAAGCGAAGACCAGGGCATCTACAAAAAACCAGAACAGATTATTCGCAGAGCTTCCACCGTGCCCACTCGCCGGAACCATGAACATTTGTCTGTATTCTACAGCGTGGCTTATCCTTTCGCTTCGAACGCCACCAAACGTGCCTCGCTTCGGCTGCTTCTTTACGTCACCTTCCGTGAGTTTTACCAAAATGACCGCTCTTTGCTCTTGATCGACGATTCCTCAAATTACTGGCAACGTGGTGGTGCCTCTGTTGAACCACCCTTGAATAAAGACTGGACATTTATGATGGTCTTTGTGCATCGCTGCCGTTAAGCCTACTGGCCACCGTGGGCCCAGCGTTCAAGCCAGCGACTGTGGTGTGCACACGGGGGAATCGCTCGTCGCGTTCCTCGGCGCGGTTTAGAGCACCTTGGCGCGCTTGGTTAGCTGAGCAAACGCTGCCCTCCTCCTGCCCGGCCTACCCATGATGGCGTCTGCGCAAATGACGCCACTCCCGCCGGCTCTTGCGGCAGTGCACAGATTGGTGCCACAAGCTTCAACCGGACCCTCGACGTCTGCTACATTCCACCATGTACTAAGTGCACCCTTACAAATGAACCCCAGACGCTTGCCAGTCAAACCTTCAACAACGAGGACCCTCATGAAATGGAACTCGACTCCGCCGGCATGGACCAAGGCAGCCCATGGATACCAGCGTAGACTAATTGCAAGCCGGCCAAGCAAAGTGTCATCACCCGTTTGGACGTTGTGAGTATACCTCGGGAACTGCTCTTGCCTGGGCCACTCTCCAAAATCTCTTTTCGCAATATACCAAAGAATGCCCTAGCTTCTCCCATTCGAGGCACGGCCCCTTCCATAGAACTGGCATAACTTTCAACGCATTGGTATGATCTTGCTGGAAACTCCATTCAGATGACGCTTTATGATAACGAACACGCTGCACATGTATTGTCAGTTAACAGTGTTCAGTTCCAACACGCAGGCCGCCAGGTCATTGTAACCATTGAGCTCAAACCCCTACCAAATCGCACTAACACATCACGTGGCGTCAGAACGGTCCAGTCGAACGACATCATCGAAGACATGCAATGAATACGCTGCGAGCAAGCAGTCGTACTAACAGTTTAGTGTATTGGCAAAACTATCAGGCCATTTAGACTCCCCCACACCACAACGAGTCGTGATGTACTACATGACAATTGTCATTCCAAGCGGATGGTGTGTGCTCTGGCCACCAGACGGTTGGTCACATGTCTAAATACTGCCCAAGAAAACCTGTCTGCGAAAGCTGCGGCCTTATACACGACGAGACGGTGCCTTGCGAGCGCACGCTTTTTTGCGCCGTGTGTAACAAACGTGGCCATTTGGCCGTTGACCCAAAATGTCCCAGTCGAATAGCTACCCCTCCGCGGACTACTTCGTGTTTCCAAGAGGGCATCACATGGGCGGACCGCATTGTTGGACGCACGAGCCCCCGCACAGATGAGGCAGCACCGCTTTCTTTACCCGCACGGAAGGGTCGACGCCGCCCAACACAACCAAGACATTTTAAAACAGCTTGACGACCTGCACACACAGCTGAAACAGTTGCGTGAGAACCGACAGCTCAAAATGGAAATCGCCGCCGCCCGGCAGGGTACACCAGCCTTTCCTATTGCAACAGCAGATCCTCCAAAAAGTCGGCCCTTTAGGATCGTTCGGCTATGGCAGCCTCTTCTCGGCGCAGCCGTAGCATAACTCGCAAACGTACCCCCACATCTCAACTACTTTCAGTATCACAAGAATTCATGCAAATTCTCAAATTCATTCGAGCCGACCTCCAGCAGGAACTCCGTGTGCTTACTGACCAATACGCCTAGCAAACTGCAGCCATGATCGAGTATATTACTAAATATCTGCCAGGTATACCTGCTGAGGAGGACAAGCAACCACCAAGAAAGGTAACAGCACGCGATACGACCGCAGAATGAAGCAGTCACTAAGAGCTCTACTGTGGAATCGCCGCAGCTACAATCAAGCAGCATCTAGTCTCTCCGCTAGTGTTACCCACATTTTACCGTTTGTTATTATCCTTCAAGAAACCCGCGATTTCCCATCTCTTCGAGGATCCACTACCTTCACAGAACCATCCATTACACATGTCATAAAAAAGCGCCTGCCGTCTCAGCCACTGGTAGTTTAACAAACAGCTGTACTGGATCGTTATTATCTTGGATGCCACCGTGGCAATGTTCCTTGGCAGTGTTCTAAGGATCACGGGGTTGTCATCGTGCACATTCGCCTCCTGGACGGTAAAGAACTTATTGCGGCTTCGGTTTACTACCGCCCTGTTTATGGTTCTCAAAATAATGTTCGGTATAACTAGCTACAATTTCTGGTGTCTCGGTTTCCTGGAACTCCCCTGCTCATAGGTTGCGAATTCAACGCCCGCAGCGTCACTTGCGCTAACCCTTCTCCGGATGGCTGGGGAACTCGGTTGGAAACCATGGTTGACGATTGTTGGCTTCAACTTCTCAACGACCCAACTCTGGTTACCCGTATTGGCCTCCACCCTTCCCAAAGGACCACTTCCACTGATCTCACCATTGTATCTCGCGGCATCTTCTGTGAATGGGTCCCCTACTCCACAAATTGGGGTAGTTATCATTTCCCCATACTAGTTACATTACACGGTAAATGCTTTCGCACAAGCCAGCGTCTCACACGCACGGACTGGGGGGCTTTCAACGCGCAGGCTGCGCTCGCAGGTTCGTTCACCCTCTCGACGCTCGTCAATACCATTCAAACGGCTCGGGATAGTGCACTTGAAGATATTGAATGCGACTCCTCAACACTAGCCCTCGATGCTCATGTGGCCAACCTATGAAAACGGGCGCATATTCTCAATGCCAGTTATGCCAACAACTAATAACGCCATTCAGACGTAAAGCTACGGCGCCAGTACAAGTTAATCCGGGAATACCAGCGAGTACCATTAACACAGCCCTGGTACAGCCTCTGCGGCAAGCTAGGGGAGGAAAGAGGGCGATATAAATTGTGGTGCCTTATCGGACCTTTTTCCAATAAAAGGCTACAGAAATATTCTGTTTTCATCTCCCCTCAAAGATTCTCCAACAACGGTCGAGCATCAGCTCATCACGACTTTTTTTTTCTTTATTGCCTGCTTGGCGACAACCACACGCTCTGCTCAGTACACAAATTAGTAGCTCCAGCCACCAATCGGCTGAAGGGAGTGGCTTAAAGTTCCTTAAATTGCGCTTGCACATCCAGATTGGGTAACCACTCAGGTTCTTCTGGCATGACTCGATAAACGACTATTGTATAAGCAACGCTTGCAATTAAGTACTCTCGCACTGTGCGAGCATCCACTTCGGCATTTTGAACCGCCATGCAATTTTTCCACATCGAATGCAGACTAAGTGCCATGAACCTATCATAGGGCACGCCTCCATTATTGTTTACGGGCAAAAAGTGAATGTCATAAGGCGTATAGGTAAGTCTTTTTTCAAGGTTTGTAGGAGGATGTCCCAGTAGAACACCGAATCCCAACAGTCCAGAAAGATGTGCTCATTTGTTTCCTGCTTTTTGCATAATCGACAGTTAGGTGTCCATGGGTGTACATATAGTCCCTTTTCATGCAACCAGGGTTTTACCGGTAGCGTGCCGCTATTAAGTTTGAAGAGGAAAGATTTAACAGGTAAACTTACTGGCATTTGTTTCACTCTTTTTAGAAAATTGCGCCCACCTCCCCGCGAGGGAAACCCTCTGTAGATGCGACGCATCTTGGGGTTCACTGGGTGTTTCCTTTGGATTGATTCTGACATCGCGTGAAGCGTGTCGGGAACGCGTATGATTATTATGTTTTATGATCATTAATATGTTTTATTGGCCAATCTTGGTCAATCTCTTGAAGTGGTATGTTGGGGCTTCGCTGTCGCAACGACCTTTACTCCATCATTGTTGCTGTAAGTGAGAGCTTCTTTTCTTTTATTGCAAGTGTTAACATTGCCCCATCATGCGTTATATCAGTAGCATCTTGACGTAGTTTGAATGAGTCAAGGATATAAGGCACGTTCGTAGCATTTGATTCTGTCTCGGTTCTGTCTCAGTGGGAAGAGCACCATGTACCTCGCGTTCCGCCCACATGGTCGTGGGATCGAAACCGGACGCCGCTAACAATTAATTTTTTTTATAGTGTAGGGGGAGGGGTGTGGACAACGCCGTATGGAGGGACAAGGCGAGTGAATGAGATGTAGTCACATCTAACATTTTTTCCTGAACCCACAGCATATAACTGACGATAAACCGGCACAGGTAGACACACATCAATCATATCTTTGTACAAATGTTTCCTCGGTACACTACTCAAATACTCCAAGGAAAACGTAACCCTTAAAATCCTAAAAGCATTCACGACTTCGCGCAAGAACCCACACACACGTACACATCGCATTTCAGATGAAACTGCATAGTCTCAAATAACGTCACGTAGTCGGACTTGTACCACAGTACGTAGTAAGCAATCTCTCTGATCTCTCAGAAACATAAACCTAGAAACCATTTGTCGGATAAACAAATGTGCCAGTCCTAATCCCCCACTTTTCACCGAGCAAAAGAAATTAGTTCGACTCATGCGCTCCCAACTTGAGCCCCACAAAAACACCACGAACACTCTGTGCAGCTCTTGTATGTTACTTCTTGACATACAAATCTCCTGTAGGACGTACCGTACCTTAGCAACGGCAAACACATTACATACTGATGCACGGGAAAACTTTGACAGATCTCTTCCCCCCCAGTGTGTTAATTTCTCTCTAACTCTACAAGTTTCTCCGTCCCAGTACTCTCTACCGTCCTGGTAGTTTTCAAGTGGGATGCCCATATGCTCGGCCGGAGTTGTCGTTCAAGGCAGGTTCTCGAAAAAACTAACCTACATTGCCAGTCACCATCTCAAAAACCTATGCACTTGTTCCAGTTAACTGCACTGGCAGACAACTCACAAAATCCTTTTAGATCATTCACGACCTAACTTACACTTTTCCTATCACTACAAAAAATAGCGATGCCATCGGCATATGACGAAATCATACCTTCATCTTCCCTCACGCCTCCCTCCATCGGCATCCGCCATTAACAGTATTCATCATTGCAGTTCCCTTCGCGGACCTTGAGTCACCCTATACTCTTGCCGAACTTCAGGCTGCGCCCTTCCACGACAAACGAAGTTTGGGCCCAGAACATGGTGGCATCATGTGGCAACACCTCCGAAATCTAGATGACTCCACCATTGTCGCACTCTTGTACCTTGTAATGACAACTGGGCGACGGGCAAAGTTTCAGAACAACTCAAAGTTGCGCTCACACATCCGACACCACAACTGAACAAAACGTCTACTAATATATCTAATCTCCGACCGACGCCTTTAAACCCGGTGCTTTGTAAACTCAGAACGGCTCATAAATAATCGCCTTCAGCATCATATGGAGTGTCTCACCATGGTTCCATCTGGCGCAGACGGGCTTTTGTCTAAACCTGAGTACCCAAGACTTTCTCTGCTACGCCCAGTCTTCAATCGCACCTCCCGACCGGGTAGCCGTGACTACGTCCTTTCAACTGACATGCGCTAAGCATTCGATCGTGTTAGTGAGGCTGCTATTCTCGAGGAGCTAGCTGATGCATTTCCTAGTCAGAGGGCGCAAAACTGGGTACGTAATTTTCTTGAGAACCGTCCTATTCGTCTTTGCAGCACGTATGCAGGATGGAGCACCCGGACCTTCTACTTGGATAGGGGCATGCCATAGGGCTCTATCCTCGGGTCCTTGCTTTAAACCTAGCCATGGCCCACGTTGCTCGTACGCTCGAATGGGACTTTGCCACTCGGTTGCCATCTACTCTGATGATCTCATGGTTCGGGTAGAAGCCGCTGACTTTTCCGACCCGGATCACATGTTGGATGAACTTCATGGTGCCGCTAACAACCTAAATGATATCTTCCTGACGTTAGGCCTTTAGCTGGCTCCTAAAAAGACGGAACATCTTCTTGTTCTTGGTCGCGATCAGCTACCACCTGATATGCGCAGCGTCATCTACCCCGCCGATGCGCCGGTCCCCTCGAAAAGCGGGCCAATTCATATTTTAGGTTTCCGGTTGGCCAGCAACAGCAGCGCTAAGTGCTGGATCAGCCAGCTTAAGCACAACTGGAAACCAATGGTCCGTCTCATTTCGCGTATGTCTAACAAGAATGGCGGCGCATGCCAGTCAGCCTGCCTTACCCTCACTCGAGCAGTGGCGATGAGTCGACTTACGTATGGTACTCCTGTCTATAAGCTTAACACACCACATATGAAACACCTTCATGTTCTTTATCGAGCTCTTCTTCGCCCCATTACAGGGCTTCCGCGCCATAGCCACACGGAAGTCCTCAATTAATAAGCCCCGGTACCCCAACTCGAACTGCTCTTCGAAAAAACTCGACCATACCACGAAGATCGCCGTTCCTTGACCTGTCAGGGGACGGCTCTTTCAGCCTGGGACTCGCAAATGGTGCTCCCCCACCTCCAAAGCAGCCACCCCCTCCTCCATTGGAACGCCCATTAGGGATGACAAACGGGCAACGCACAGGTGTCCAAAGATCCGATCCAGAGTTCTCCATCATGCTGTTTCTCGCTCTCTGGCGGCTAAACTTTATGCCGAAGAAGACATTTACACAGGCGCGCGCGTGTCTTCTAGCCGCATAGGACTGGCTTGGCGATGTTCAGGTTTACCTAGTTTAGACGGTGCTCGCACTTGACAAGCATCCACTGCTTCTATAATTATCGCTGAGCTAGATGCCCTCCTCGCAGCTCTTGACCACTTGACCTACGAGATGTTTGCCTCATTACCACCCTGCATTCAGTTCTTGACTGACTCCAAAATTGCGCTCCGTGAGCTACAGACACCCTTCTCCGATCACCATCTGGTTTGCCACATTCAACATATTATTAGTCTGCTTGCTCGAAATGGTACCTGTGTACCTGTTGCGTGGATACCGGAACACATGTCTCAGGGTTCCGGTAAACAGGTTGCCCACGATGCAGCGCAGGGGAGTCCTAAAGTAGCCCCTCCACTGGTTGACAGACCTGCTCCGCCCCTCTCCCTCAGGCAACATATGGATCACGCTCGTCAGGCTAGACGCAGCCGCCTTGCCGCTGCCACTCATGTAGGTTTTCTGCATAACACCTCAACACTAACTGTGCAGCAGAAGTTTTTATTAACAAATTTTGCCCGAACGCTGCGTTGACTATCCACATAACACGCAAATGGCATCCCCCGAAGTGTGATCCTCCACCCTACTGCCCATATTGCAACACACCTACAATAGCAAGTCTGACACACTTTATATGGCACTGCACTGCGTAGCAATCCTTAGGCCCCATCCTGCTTCATGCCCTAAGCAGTCGAAGCTAGATACCCCCCCCCCCCCCCGACACTCAGCGACCCCGATTTCTTTGCTGCCCTTGTGCGCTTCGCTCTCGAGAGTGGCCTCGCAAATGTAGTCTAGCCAGAGTCTACCGCCCTTGACTCTGCATTCAAGAACCGATTCTTACTGTCCAGGTTTTTCGAGTGAACATCACCTCCTGATAATCTCTTTCTTCCTCTGTCCCCCGTCTCCCCTTCCGGCTCTTACGGCCTCCTTGTGTTAATAAAAGACTTTTACTCACTCACTCGACAGCACGATGGTTTACAGCTGCAGCCTTCGGTACGCGCGCAGCCGGCTGGGCAGTGGGTTATTGCAATCCTGTAGCTGTTCGCTGAGGCGTGAGCCGCCGGACAATTTGTAGTCCTGTCGTGGACGCCAGATATTGTCACCGTTTTCTTAATTGGGTGCGCTGTTAGAAGATGTGGGGAGTCGACTCAAGCGAACAAACAACCCCCCCTAAATCTACAGGGCACAGGTGACGAAGGGGGTGGCCATCCGATGTGGGGCTTTCGCCGACCAGAGCGGCAAGAATGAGTCAGAGCCTTGAACGAAAACAGCACAAAGACTTAGATTTAGACAGGCAAAACACTGCCTACGCACGCGGTAATCTAACGTTATTGAGACAACTTAGATCGAATACAAATGCAAGAAACAGTTCAAAACTAAACAAATTCATACAATCCGGGGCGTTAACAAATAGATGTTACGAAGTAGAGCAGTTAGTTAAAAAGGAGACGAACAGTTCGATGCATATGAGAGACAGAGTACAGCAATATTCACCGACCGGGCCGGACGGTGCACCGCTTTGAGAGGCAATACGGCTACCTGGGAAGCGTAGCTTCATTGTAGCCAGGCCGTCCGAGAAGGTCACCGTGATTCGAGACCCGGGAGTACGTTGGAGTCCTCCAGGGTGCGGTTCGCCGATGGTGGGGTGCACAAACTGGTAGAAGCCGTTTTCACATCACGACGTCCAAACGTAGCTGGTTTTCTTAGGCGCGGCTTCTCTTTTGATAGCTGTGCCGGTGCAGAGAGACAGGGCACAACACACAATGCACCCACCGCCATCGACCGAACAGCTTCCCTCTTTCTTCCTTCTGGAATCATCGGCGCACTTTAGCACTGGGAAGGCCACGCGCACCCCCTCGAAATAACTCGAAGCTTCCGTGAAAGCTGAGCGGTGGAGCTTTTATTTTAGTATTTTCTTGCCGGCGAACCGGCAAGTGGTCGTGTTACCGCCTCTTCGTTCGAGAGAGTTCTAGCACTTTCTCGGGGCGAATAGAACCAAACTGAATGAATCGGACGACTGTAACAAGAATTATGCGCTGTACAATAAAATAAAAAAAATATACAGTACTTTCAGGCGTCGTACGCTGAGGGGGGGAGATTGTGACAACGGGTCATTGTAATATATGTGTGACGAAGCCCAAAATTTGCCGCCTGACGGTGAACGTTTCTTGAATTAGTTTGATCTTGTTTCAAACTAAAACGTTGCCTAATGCCGTGGCGCAAACAAGCAGTTTTGATGCGTGTTCCTCGCTTTTCCCTGGAGAGCCCTCCCATGCGCGTCTAGGTACCCGGTTTCCATGGACTTGAAAAAGACCGTTCTGTAGCCCAGCCTGTAGGCTTTCGAAAAACCACCATAGTCTGAATCTTATTCTCGCACTTTTTGAAGGCCGTGAAAAACACTAGACTGTGAATAAGACTGCCAATGAGCACGTTTGTTCGACCAACCGGTCCCTGATCTGAGGCCCTCAAATTCGGAGCTACAAAGCTCAAAATAAGAAGAAATGTAAAGAAAGCAGACTCTTATTAGCCTATTGAAGGTTATGGTACAAATATCAGGGATTCAAGGAGAGTCTGTATAGATGGTATGGGAAGCAAAAGATGGTGCGACAAGCCAAGGATTTTCTGGCAATGATAGCCACACCACTTGACGATGTACCACCGGACGATGTACCCGTCCTTCCTATCTGCAATGTAAACATTCAAGAAATTTCTCCGTTTGGAGTATGAAGGTGGTTCTTGAAAACGCATCACACTTTGCTGATTTTAGTGGAATACCTCATACACACCGTCAATATTTTGAACGAGGCCTCTGCAGTTTCATTGAATCATGCGTTTTGTCCCATATGTGCGTTTAAGAACTACTGAAGTGTGTATGTCTATGTCCATGTTTCGTCTTTCGGGGCTTGTACTTCGTAGGCGGCTTTTTTGGTTTTTCTATTGCCTTGGACGTCACGCGGCGGTCTTCACGGGCAGGATAGGTGGCGAGGTGAGGATTCGAGCGGACGTCGGTCCCTCCATGTGTATTTCATCCATGTCCTGAGGTTCCCTTGATGCCCGTAAGGTGTAGCAGAAGGTACGGCTCCACTTCCGTCCATGCGGGTTGCCACCTCAACCACTGCCGGTCCAGCAAGTGGGGTGGCGGTAAGCGTCGACAGCCAAAGGCAACATAGAAGGTCGCCTAGGCAGGACAGAGTTTGTCTTGCAGTACTGTGTACCTGGGTAAACATGACGCCTCCCCGCAACTTGGCGAGCTGCGTCGACATACTTCTCTGAAGCAAAGGCACTGAGCGTTTTACATGTTTGTGGATAGATGTTTTCATTAATTTAAGTTTGATGTTCTTTTTAGTCTAATATCTCACATGGCCTTGAGTACACTGGCTGAGGGCCACGGCTGTTGGAGCATTTATTAATAGTACTGTGGCATTTTTGGGGGGGGGGGGGTGCTCGTGCTCTGAGTGCTTTGCACACGTAATCCGCCAGAGGCAGTTTTTAGTGCTGTGCCAATAAGGCGGGCACTTAAGATTCCGACGCTAGTTGTGGAAATACGGTCGGACGGTACATAAAAGAAAGCCTGAATCCAAAAATTCAGGTAAAGTACTACGGTAATAGGTCATGACTACAGGTTTAGTTTTGATTTCCCGATTTCGTTGGTGCGTAGTGATGCTCTTTATTGCAATTACACCGTGGCCGCGCAGGCCCTCGAGGATGTCAGAGTCAGTTTCAGCGCTGAGATCACATTCTGAATATACACAAGCTGTTATGTATTTGGAATGATAGGTCACGTAACGGAGAAAAGTTCACTTCGGTGCAGACCCATTGGGGTGGTTCATCATTGGGTTTAAAAAGCTTGGGAAAAACCATACAGCATAAAAAAAGCTTTGGACGTGGTACTTCCTTCCTTCGGTTTTGCCGTGATGCCAAGGGAGGTGCCGCAGCTCCCTGCCTGGTAAACAGACAGGGAGCCCATCCGCCGGAGCTTCAACACTCGTGCGACAGCCACCTTCTGTGGTTTCTACCCTTCACCTTAAAACGCCTAGCCACGCTGTGATACAGCGTGAGTATGGGGGCTCGGGGTCCCCCGTAGAGCCTACACCGTTATCTGGAATGCACAAGATGCCCCTTACGGGGTGTTCGTCGTTGGGAACGGCTATAATGGTGCGTATGAAGGCTACGTCTTGCTGTATAATGCTGGTAAGTGTGGTTGCCGTTCCCTTTACCTTCAGGTCCCTCTCGGTCACAAGGTGTGTTTCCAGGGCAGCAATCTGTTATGTGAGGCGGCTGTGAGGCCGCAGGAGTTCCTTGTGCTGACTGTGAAAGAAAGTTGTGTTGACTGTGAAGAGGGTTAGTGGGAGAGGATGGGCACCATCGGGAGGAACGGGCGGATCAATGGGAGAGGTTGAGAAAACAGCTGATCAGATCACCTGCAGGTGGGGCTCTGGTAGGCTGGAAATTGGTAGATTCGGGATGTTGCCCTTGTCCAGTGCGGCATCAAGGTGAGAGAGTTTTGGGGGGAATTCCAATCAGAAATGTGAGTCGAGGGTCGGCTGCACGACGTGAATTTTGTGGACAGCCTTTGTTGGCTGTTGTATAAGGACAAATTGCATAGTTTGCATTTTTGGGCACAATAGTGAGCAGAGGAGGAGTGAACAGCCAGCACAGGTGGTCCGAGGGTGTGTGAGGGGCACACGTCTTTTTGCTGTCCAGTATCACCACAGTTGGTACGTACTTGCGTAATCTTGAGATAAGAACCTCCCGTGACGAGCTCATACTAAAGTTCGACGTAGCATGAACACTAGCCATCAAATGTAAGTAGAACCCACCACGTTTGGCACATTAAGCGGGCGTGAACCTGGTATGGCTCCTTAGGAGCGAGGAGGCCTTGGAGAGTCAGCAGATCATTTTCTTCCGAGGCACCACTGATAACGTCTTGCGAGATGCCCGGGAGAGGCTTGATGTAGAGACGAACTTGGTATGTGTTGGAAAGGATGGTCACGGCTGAGGTTCGGGATAGGCAGTCGACGAGATCAATTTTCTTGGATCTGATGACTTGCGTGTTCGTTGTGCTTTGATTTCTAACAGTTACCTAGCGCATAAAGTCAGCGCGAGCGAAGTGGGTGGTGGTGACAAGGCTAGCGGTGATATCAGAAGTGGCCTAGTTTTTGACGCACACGTTGTCAGTCGATCGTATTACCGCGACGAACTGGTCGGCTAAAATACAGGGAATAGGAAGTGTTGGCACTTGGTGGCCTGTGCCAACCAAGTGCCAAGGGCCTGTGTTTCTTTGTTTGGGGCATCATATTGCCATCGCTAGCTAATTACTCGTATTCAAGTGTTTGCCGGAAGAGAAAAATGCTCGCTTTGGGTTGCGAGCACCACACATTCCTCGTCGCTGCAATTCACGGTGAATATTCATGAGCTGTGCACGTGGGATGGAAGGCCGCAGTTGCACGTAGCAGCGGCGCGAGAGGAGGCCGATGCTGTTACTCGCTGTGGCGTTAGGGTTAGCCCTGAGTTGGCGCTAGTGAATTTATAATAAACCGGGCCGCTTGCCTGTTGTGTAGATATCAATGAAAGTGGTATCATGAGAACCCTTGCATCGTACTGGTTTGGTTGGTGGCAAAATAAGGTGGCCAGGAATTGATTGTCCGCGGGTGGTAAAACAAGAAGCGGAGCCAAAACGAAGTGCGCGTTGGTTTGGGACGAAGAACCATTCCTTTTTTATTCTCTCGAAGCGTTCAAGGTAGCTGCAGCTAAGGATGTACATTTTCTTCAAATATTCCATCTAAAAATTGTTTACCTGCCAAAAACGGAATGAACGCTCCAAAAAAGTGGCGTGGTGCACGGCTTTAGGGAATCCCCAAAAGACGAAGAACTATTCTTTATAATATTCCTCAAGAGCAGGTTTGGCAGCTTTCGATAAACACCTGCCTTAACGGAAATGCTCCGAGAAACAGCAGCCGATTTTAACACTATTAAAAAGTAACCGTCTGCAGAGCTGTTTTGCAGCGAATGCTGTTTGACAGCGTTTTTGCAAATAAAAGGTACGAGACTTCGGAAAGTAGCGTGATGGTGACACTGACGGCATTAGCAAGTTCCTGACAGGCCAGTCGTATATTTCAATATGTTATTCCTCCCCACCAGGTCGTGAAGCTATATTTAACACTGACTTTTCCACAGATATTTCTGAAACAATAGAAGGTTTCGACACCTATTTTAGGTTTCCTGGGGCAGCACAGAAAGGCAAAAGGAGAAGACGCCAAACACTCACGTCATAGCGTTCACAACAAAGCTATCTTTCCTTAAAAGATGGTGGAAGTTTATTTTTCCGCCAGAGAATCCGGAATAGTTGTTCTAGTTTGGAATGATTACTTCACACAAGAGCTGTAATTATTCCATACCAGAAATATTTTGTTAAGAATTCGTTTTTCCGGTATGGTTTCAAATGTATTCGCCTACAAGGCTGTGCGTAAGCGGTAGCTTTAGCGATGACCTGAAAAGAGAGAACGACAATTTCTTATAATATTTCTCACGAGCACCCTGCGCAGCTACCGTTAAGGAGCCACTTTTTCCGCCGATATTTCAAGAAACCAACATTGTTTTTATACCTTTTCAAATATCCTTTGCAATAAAGCTGCTAACGTCGCGTGATGGCCACCGCGACTGCGTTAGGAAATAAAAAAAAACGATACTACAGTTCGTTATACTAGTCCTCAAGAGGACTTGCCATGGTTATGAGTGTTTTGTTTTTCGTGAGTTTCGTTTTCTCACGACCGACGCATAAAATGCCTCGAATTTTAGAGACAGCTATGTCAATGGGATAGTTTGTTCGTCCATAAAAATATATACGGAAGCATATTCATTGGAGTATTAGCTTTAAAAATAACAGAAATAGAAGCCGGCACGAGACATTGAGGGGATTACATCAACGTGCATTAATTCATGAAAGGAAAGTATGTAGCGTCTTTTTAATTAGGTGTATAGCGAACGCTCTGTAGTAACGGCTGAATGACATCATTAATGCGACACCATTAATTAAATATTCTAGCAACGACGCAAAAGTCCAATGCTACCTTCTGGAAGCATTTGTATGAAAAGTATTTTAAATAAGGAAAATATTTGATTAGTGTACTCTTACATGTCGGGTAAACCAAGAAGGTTGAGTGTGACTTTTATAGTTATGTGGCCGAAGAGTATTCAATTTTTGAAATTTTGAGAACGGAAACTTTTTCTGAATACAGCACCCCCGCTTACAGGAGCTGGAGGAAAATGGATGAAGATGTTGTTGGAATACCAAAAAAGGAGCCTGAACCAACTATGACCAATGGTGCACGGCTGCAAATTTTAGATATAATTTTAGTGTCTGCCTGAATGTCTTCTAATCTGCAAATAGTGCGCACTGAATATTAAACTACATAAATATCATTAGGTGACGAGATTTAACAGCCTAAGGTGAAATTGTGGTTGCTTGCTTGCTTGCTTGCATGCTTGCTTGCTTGCTTGCTTGCTTGCTTGCTTGCTTGCTTAATTGATTGATTGATTGATTGATTGATTGATTGATTGATTGATTGATTGATTGGTTGATTGATTGATTGATTGATTTAACACGCCACAGCAGCGCCGATGATGAGGCTCGCCGTAGTGGAGGGCTCCGGATTTATTTTGACCACCTGGGGATATTTAACGTGCTTCGAAATCTCCTACATTGGGTGTTTTGCTTTACGCCTCCATCAGAAAAGCGGCCGGTGGGGGTGCGAATCGAACCCGTGACCTCTTTATCAACACCGCAACGCCTTAGCCACTGAGACACCACAATTGCGGTTGCAATGGAGTTTTAATTTTAAAAAGGCGCATATTGCGACACACCCACCTAGATATTGGTTCCGGAAAGCTTCTCCGTTTAGGTGCTTCAAAGAAGACCAGAGCCTCAATTTCTTTCGGCACATAAAATCTATGAAACGTCGCCATAAAACCTTTCGCCTTCAAAAAAAGAATAAACAAGGGCGTCGGGAGAACGTGCAATTCTCGTAGTTGCAGGGTGCCTGTATGACTCAGAACATAGCAATTAAAAAACGCCTGTTGTGAGCACGGTGTCAGCATACTCACAAAGCAACCTTTTGCGCCTGATGTGAAAGACAACACTGCAGTATATTCATAGTACGTTTGAGGTGCTTGTCCAAAAAGTAAATGGCGAAAAATGAGCCTACACGGTAGGCTGTGAAATGTTAAATTATGTTGATGGCGGTAGCCTCTGCCGAAGCCCAAAAGAGCTCGAGAAAGGTTCTTCTAATTATTCAGGTTGCTGAAGGTTTCGAATTGTGATTTTCAGCATAACATCTATGACAATGCTCTCCGAGCTATTGATATATGTTTGAGCTTATGCTCTGCCGTGATGATCAGAAAAAAAAACACAGAATCTTACGGCGGCGAATGGTAGAGCGATGCCGATTTTGACAGTGCGCATGAATGCCCCCGGTGATAGTAGGCTGAATACTTTGGGTATCCTTCGACTATTGAATATAAGCAGTGTTTCTCTCAGTTCGGACAAAGACGAAATCACCAACTCCTTCGCCGAATTATTCTACCCTAATATAAATAAAAAAAAAACGCCTAGAGAAAACAGGCGAGAGAAAATGTAGGGTCATTGTCCAAACAAGCCCGTAAAACACCACCTGGTAGAATATTTTTCTAAAACTAATCTAAACATAAATAACATATTATCTAAACATTCCAGGAAGCATTGGCCCCACTACAGTTCAACCCGACAAATGCACCCCATAGACAAGTCAGCACGCGCTAAACCACAATACACCACCGTCCCACAAGACGTCCGAAAGCGGCGTGCTCCGATGGCACCGAACACCGTTGCCAATGCCTGTCCTGTGTTTGATGCGCGCACATATTCTACCGTATTGTTCAGAGCTCTCATTATGCCTTATTACCTTCTAACGACGTTTGAAGAAGCGGCTGTCATGCTCGCGTCACACTGTGGCTCCTCCCTGATTATCGTGTTTTCAGGCTACAACCATTGCATTATTGCACGAAGAGCATCTACTCTGAAGCGCTCCGCAGCCTACAGACTACGCCTGAATAAATCGTGGAGTTCGCTTTGTCACCTGCTGGCCCCGGGCTACTGAGGACGAACTTTGTTACTTCCTTATGCCGGTTAGCAGGTGCACATATTTTGGACAGGTTCCAGCCTAATCCACTGACAGTCGGCTTGCTTCTTAAGAAATGAGCCAATCGCATATAACACAAAAATTTGTTACCATGTCTTTCGCTTCCGTGTTTTACCGCCTATCAATGCCACACCCACTGTCAATCTCAGTGACGCCGACTGTTGCCAAGTAGCAATTTTATGTAGCATCGGGAACAGCGATGTAAACCCCCCCCTTTCTTTCTCGAAACTTCTCCCTATGCGACTTATACTTCAGCAGAAATTATTCTGCGTAGGATGTCCCTTATTACACCTCTGTTATCTCCAGCATTGAGCTACAGAGGAGCTGGGAAAGTATAGTCTTGTTTCAAAATCCCTTGATACGAGAGTCACTTAAGCCGCTAGTGATGATTGTAGAATTTAACGCACCTACGCAACGCAGGCGATGTGGGGCGGCGTAGTGGAGAGCTCCGGAATAACTTTGACCGCGTTGGGATCTTTACGTGGGCCAAAATCGCGTACAAACGGGCGTTTTTGCTCTTTCCCTGCATCACAAAAGCCGCAGCCGCTGCCGGGAATCAAACCCGCGTCCTACGGATCAGCAGCACAGCGCATTCGCCACTGAACCACCGCGGCGGGTTGCTTAACCCGCTGCTGGTTTAATCCCACAAAACAAGAACGCTCAGGAAGCATGGCTGGAATAATAGCTAACTCTCTGCCGTATTTCGTATTCTATGACCCGGCTTCACTTCTTGCAGAGAAATTCGCTCTGGCTGATATCTTTCGGAAGGGCCACGGGACACGCCGAGACACGGGACACGGGACACGCCGAGCGTGCTAACCGATGAATGACGCACGCCGCCTTGGCTGCTGTGTATTCGAAGCATTCCTGCCTTCCATCTCGAAGGCAGGTTCCCCGACACTGGTGGTCTATTTTGCATTTACCACCGCTCTTTAGCACGCTCTATTACAAAGTAGCCAAATAAATGAGAGAAGTTGGCCGTCATGGCCAAACTAGTCATCAAAAAAGTTGAACTATTCTGCCAGTTCAAGGGAAAGAAAATGTAGTTTCTGTTGTTCTCTTTAACCATGCCAATACAGTGTGGTTTTGATCAGCTCAAAACGCCAATTTTTGCAGGCTCACAAGAAAGTGACACAGAGAGACTACATTATTTGGTGCCAGACACGTGCGCTGTGTTTACTTCAAACAATTTCTCAGAACCTGGTGAGCAATTACTTTCACTAGAAATTTCTGTTCCCTGAATAAGTGTACGTTTACGAACGTTCAGTTGAATGATTGATTGAGAGAACGACAGCATAGCATAACCTCTTGAAGTTAGGCAATCGCAACATAACTAAAGTGCCATCTTTGTACGTGTAATTAGGCTTTTGCTTATAACTGACAGTTGTAACAATAGAAATCACAGCTATATTTTAAAAAGAAATTTTATGGGAAAAGTAATACACTTGTGAAGTTTTGCCTATAACCTCTAGAATAAGAAATAGAACGAGAACTAGAAATCATATTGAATGAGAATAAAATGTGAAAATACGAAATGATCATCTAAAAAAATTCCAACTGCCGAAAGTCAGTTGAAACAACACAACTGCGGCGGGATACAAAGTGTTACAAATAATCAAGCGTATTTTTCTGGTGGAGCGTTTTTGATACCACGCGCGCTCTGAGACACGATCGCGCTACTAGTCAAAACGCAGCTGACTGCGTGATATCGCAACAATTCACATTAAACTCCAGGATGGACAAATGGAGGTCGGCCGAGAGGACTTACCTTGTACCCGTCGAATTTTCCTTACTTTGCGACACGGGGTTGCAAATTATCCCCAAAATACTTCTGTTGATGTGTTTAGGTCTGGGTAGTGAAATTTCTCTCTAATTCGGAACAACCGTCGGATCATTTGGACCTGTAATAATTGGCTGAATTGCACCTCTTTATTGTGAACCTAAAAATCTTCAAATACAATGGCAAAAACACTTTGAACCTAACTAAAAGAAAACAATCTTTTCATACAAAATTACTTTACGCCGGCAACAAAAAACGCACTGGGTAATATTTCACAAGTGTAAACAGCATTCTCCACGATTTGTATGAAAATTCCAAGATCTGTTCACAAAAGGGGACTGTGTAATGCGATTACAGATAGACTTTGAATTTGCAAATACCACGAATAAAATGTTTATACGCCGGTCTAGCCATGTCACTCTGTCAAAGATAACCAGACATTGGTTGTATAGGAGCTTCAGTCACGGTTTGAACTGCGAAGCCGTTTAGCAAATCTTAATTTTTGTGTCCGCAGGTAAAAATACCAAGAAAATGCGGAGTGTGCCCACGTGAGCGCGGCCCTCGCGACAGCCACTCGGCAGTTAACAAAACCTAGAAAATGCCTAGTGCTCTTGTGTGCGTGTCTCGCAGTGATAGCCCAGCGTCCCCTGCGGACGTTCATCAAGTCAAGGGTACCCCATCAGAGAGATTGGCCAGAATTTCTTGTGTGCGTGCGTGCGTGCGTCGCTGGTACCACCCAGCTACCCGGGTGCACGTTTTCCAATCCTTATGAGATTGGCCAAGATTGGGCAAAAAATTACCCTTGTGTTTGCGGTAATCTTTACAACACTTGCTCGGAACGAGAAAAAAGCACTTCCTAGCGTATGCCCCTCCGAGGTGATATCCAATAATTATCACTACCAAAAAAATGAAAGAAGCTCACGTATAGCCACAGGGATGGAGTAAAGGTAGTTACGGAAGTGAAGAAGTCCATCGGCTGCTATCCTGACTTAATCTATTATAATGATTGTGAAGGTTGCGTTCAGCTTCGCTACCTTCAATTCCTACGGTTTCTGTGAGTTTCCTTCCTTTTTAACGCTCTTTTACCAGACCCTACCGTCAACTGGGCAAAATATTAGTTTGAAATATGTGGCGCTATCTCTGTGCTAGTCTCTAGACCTCAAGTTTATTACAAGCGCGATCCTTCTAAATGTGCATTGGTACATGTGGCCAGCAAACAGCTATGAAACTGAATCTGGTTACATTAAATTGCTCAGAACAAAGATTTGGTTCAAGCAAACAATTTTTATTGTTGCTTTTTCCAGCCAATATATAGTAGGGTCGCTGGTGCACTGTTCACTATAACGCTATTGTTGCGAAGTTCATTTATTCACGTTGAGCGTGGACACGCAACTTTCCCAGCGTGTGTATAAATGATAATGTATCAGGAACTTCCCCCCTAGTGCAAAATGTGCCAGGCTTGGATGTTTGCGCTGTGGCAGCTTCCAAGGATCGAGGAAGCAAAGTGCGCATGGATTTTTGGTGTCTGGGTTGCATACAGGACTCTGGCTTAACTTTGCGGTCGGTGAATCTCAAGTTGAAACCGGATTTAAAAACAACAGTGACATCGACTTCATGTAATGACAAGCGGTATCGTTCGAGTTTTCAAAGGGACGATGAAAGGCATGCGCCTGGGCGAGGGATGCTGGTTTTTGCCTATGACGCTCTTGATCAAGGCAATTTTTCTCGTATTACTTTATGCGGTATACGCATGGCAATCTTGGGATGAACTCAGATGAGTTTCTCGGTGCACTTGACACGAGGGCTTTGAATGATGTCAACCCACCTTTTCGTGAGCAGGTGCAACTGTAAGATTTACGAGGAACACATGGGGGGTTTCTTTGCCCGTACACGCTTCCCGGTCAATACAACCAGTGATTTTGTGGGAGTGGGAGACACTCTATCAACAAGTATTGTCATTACGAGAACCCGCACCAGGTTAAAGCACACTGGTAAAAGACCACGCAACACTGACACTAGCATGACGGAGTTTGTGGACGCACAAGCGACACTCACACTAGGTTTAATATAACTGGTGGTGGCACATGGAACACTCGTATCAATCAGGTCACTCAGCCACTAGGCGAAATGGCCACTCGACATGCCCAGTGGCGTATTGCCACTTGGTATTCAAAATGACAAGGTGCGTAGTGAGTAGTTCACAATTTGCGGCATGCCGCTCTATCCAGTGGTCATATACGCAAGCATTGATTTTTCTTCCGTCTTTGCTGCATATGTAAATTCACTAGTGTTCATAGCCCAAAATACTAGTCAGAATGCTTGGCTACGGGACGAGACTTTGCGGCAGCGCCCAGTGGACAGATTGCTAGTTTGGCCGAACTGTAAATTTTTTTTTGTTCCTTGGATGTCGGCCGAAGGAAATACGTGCGCGCGTTTGAATGGAGGTATATTGTCACTTATCCAAAGACGACTTAAATTTTTTCAAGAAACAAACGTTTGATGAAGTGAACCTGTGCTCTCTAAAAACTCGAAAGAAAATATAGGCGGCGTAGAGGCAGTCAACGAGGGGATATGCTCAGACTGGCGTCGGTGAATGCCGTAATGGCCGCCTTGCATTTTTCAGTCGGTGTTTATTCTTCGACAACCATCCAATCAGATCTAAAGAGAAGGCCGTTTATTGAAAACGAATTCTGAAGTTTTAAATGTGACCAATGTCTTCCAGCTAAGCAACCAAACTTTTTAGAGCCTGACGCCACTTTGACCGACACGTCCATGGTGCTAGGATAGTCTTCAAAGTTACTGGCCTTTGATCTAGGCGTCCAATATTACAAAAAAAGAGATCTTGGTGGCATGTAGGCCACACATTCTAAAAAAGTATGTCCAACGGTTTCTACAGAGGAACAGTTATAACAGGACGGGTTCATTGTCAGTCCCAGGCGAAAAGGGTAACTGTTTGGCAAGCCGAGTTCAGTCGTTGGCAATGATATAAAATTTCTAGCCTACGAGGGAGCTGTCCTGGAAGTCTTGAGTTCAATTCATCGTTAATCGTTTTCAAAAAGCCTTCGTTATACGGTTCGTTGCACCATAGCTGGTTTCTTTCAATTACTGCAAACCGATGTGCCATGGTAGAGGACTTATTTTTTGCACCCTCTCCAACTTTTCTTTCAGAACAATAAAAAAGGTTCCGCAGAAACGCAACCCTACTCGATAATTGGGCGGAAATTTGTAGTATGCCGAGTTTCCTTGAGTGTTTGTGGTGCGTCATTGAAATGTCTTTAGAAAAAGTGAATTATGCGCGAAGCGTTGGCACTGATTAATTTTACCTGACTGGTCCAACGTGGTGTTGCGGTGAATGTTACCCCAAAATACTTAACTTGATCTACTTTTTGAACTGCACACAAATTTAACTATAAAACCAGGATAAAACTTTTTTTGTCAGTAAATTCTACATGAAACCATTTCGTTGGGTTGAAACTAACTTGCAACTGAGAACACCAAGACACAATCCTACGAGGTCCGACTGCATTACTGTGGTGTCATAAACACACGTGACCGGGCAATACAAAACACAGCCATGTGCATAAAGTCTCACTGTAGGTAAAAATCGAAGTGTAAAATCGTTGATTAAATTAAAAAAAAGAAGCGACCACACAATCGACCCCTGTGGCACCCTGGGCAGTACATCAGCTAGCGAAGAAGACACCAGTTATCTCAACACATTGTTTACAGCCACTCAGATAATCCTTAAGCTAGTCAATGAGGGTTGTAGGTATTACAAGAAATGACAATGTATGCAGCAAAAGACTGTGGGGGCAACATCAAAGGCTTTTCTTAAGTGCCAAAATCCAACATCTATTTGAATGCCTAGGTAGAATGACACAGCGATGTCATGTACGAATTCGGTTAGCTTTGTAACACAAGAAAGACCTGCGCGAAAGCCATGTTGAGACGGAATGAAAAAGTATTATCTTGAAGGTGGTTAATAAGACACGAATAAAATATCCGTTATAGTGTCTTGCAGCAAAAGGAAGTTAGTGATACCGATCTATAGTTAAATACTTTATCGCGGTCGCCGGATTTGTGCAAAGGCGTGATATCGGCTAGCTTCCTCTCTCGCGGCAGGTTTCCACACCTTATCGATGCATCATATAATGCAGATAGCAATGAAGTGATATGATCAGCACAGCATTTTAGGATGTGGTTTGAAATACCGTCGGGACCATGCGCAGACGGTAGATTCAGCTTATAAAAAGGTTTCCTATACCTAATTCGGCTATTATAATGTCTTGCAATGCCGGTAGCGACCTGAGGGTCGTAACCTGAGATAGCAGGCTTGGCGGAAAAAAAGCTCATTGAAAATCCGCATTGAAGCATCCTGCTCTACTCATATTATCTTTAAGAAGTTCGTCATTGCGCATGATAAGGAATTCCACTGATGTCTTTCTTGTTACTTTTAACCTAATGCCATACTTCCTTTGGATTTGTTTTGATTCTGCTATTAAGGGACGCTAAATAATGACTCTTCGCCAGCTTCATCTCTTTCTTCAGGCTAGAGCCTAATGGTTTAACCTTTCTAAACATATCAGCACTTTGCGTGCGACAATAATCTCTGTACATCCTAGCCTTCCGTTTAATTGACGCACGCATATCTTTAGTAATCCAAGGTTTTTCACCACAACGGTTGGCAGTTGCAATTTTTTGTGGGACATAAATGTTTGCCAAAGACAAAAGTTTTTCGTTAAGCAACCACAAACTTTCAATGTCATCGTGACATCGTGTTTACTCATGCCTAGAGTTAGAACAACCGGCTTCATTAAATTATTACGATTTATAAAAAGCAGGTCCAGAACGCTATTGCTTTCCGAACTTAGTCGTCTCTGGAAAGTTAACAAACTGAAAAGGTCATAATCTGGCAAGCTCGAAAAAGGCACAATGAAGTCATGAGAGACTATTTTCAACGGGACGATGATTACACCATTCAACATTAGGCATGTTAAAAGCACCGGCCAGCATAATTAGTTCTAAGAAAATACCCGAAAGAGTTTTGGACAAAATGAGCATAGGAAACACACAAGAAATACCAGGAGGCCGATAAGAAGACCCCAAAACTAAACCGTTCCCTTTAGAAAACTTTATTCTACACAAAACCGATTCGGAGATGTCATCTGCGCTCTGTATTGGTACGGTTGGTATGCCGTCTCGAACCAGAATGAACACAACCCCACCGTGCGTGTTACGGTCTTTGCGGTAGGCTGTGGAACATGTAGGAAAACCTTCATTATCTGAAATAAGTTCATCTAGCCAAGATAAAGTTCCAAAAACAACCTCTGGTAGCGAAATTCGAATTAGGGTATCAAACTAGTAAGTCTTATTCTTTAAACTTCGGCTATTGACAACAATAACTGATAGGGCCTCGGGAACTTTTTTTTTGCCGGGCTGTATAGCGTCCACCCAACGCTATTGAGCGCATTCTTTCACTAAGTCACTTGTGTTGTCATGCACGAACAATTTACTTCCGATTGTGGCCTCCATTTTTCCCTGGTTGTATTTTATAATAACCTTCGCGTTAAGTTTCTTCCCGTATTCCGGTAACTTTTGCCTTTAGTGCCGAGCGATTTAGAAATAATCTTCATCAATAGAAAAATTCCTGCCCTTTAGTTTTTACGCAGCAGATATAATTCTTTGCTTGTCTTTGAAAAATGCAAATTGCACAACAACTGGCCGTGGGTTCTCACCCATGACATGGCAAATTCTATCGGCACGCTCGATTGTGGAGGCAGACACTGTTACATCTAACTTTTCTGCGCACAGTTCAATCACTTGCTTTCCGATTCGTCCCACGTTTCCCTAGCCTCATCAAACAGACCAAAAAACAAACGATTGTTTCTACTCGACCGGTTTTCTATATCGTCCTGGTTCAAGAAAACGTTTCTGATGCTGTCAACAAGCTGGCTGTGTTGAGTGGATAACTCCGTTCTTCCCTCGCTTCGCGTCGGCCAACCTCCGGCCAACCTTTCAATTTTGCTTTTAAGGGTTTGAGGGTTTTTCCTCTGTTCTTGCTGTCCGGTTTCTAATTTCTCAAGTTGTTTCATATTCTTTTCTTGTGCCTCGAGTATCTGTGGTAGACAACGCGCAGCCTTCACAAGCTCTTGCTCTAATTCCTTAGTTATTGGTCCTGGGTTCCTCGGTTTTCCTCCACATCATCTTACAAAAGCAGTCTTGCCCTCACCATTAATGCCAAACACAGCACAAACCAGCTTTCTCACAAAGGACCTGGGGGACTCCGGTACCAACTTTAGAACAGTGGCACCACTCTTATAGCAATAAAATTCACCAACCTGCAAAAAGAGGAGCCGTAAGTGGGCGGTTCGCATGTAGGCACCGGATCCCGAAGGGCACAGTCGGATCAGCAGATTAGGAAGCCATAAGTCGTGTGACGAGCACCCCTGGTGGTTGTTGACGCCCTCGTCAGTCACATGAGGCACCTATGACACATCGAGATGCAGCCGCAGTACGTGCCGATGACAGCAGCAGAACAAGCTTTGACATCTATCGTAGTGCTGCTGCAAACACCCTCAGTACATTGCGCAGAAGGGCTGAGCAAAAACTGTTGATTCGTCGTACACCCCAGGAAGTCGTTGAAAACTTCGCCGATGCTGGCAGTTGAACATGTTTTGTTGGTATTTCTGCTGTGTCCATGTGGCCATGACTCAAAACCGACGCCGAACGCCACTACCACAGCCTGCAAAAAGAGCAGCCGTAAGTGTGCGGTTCGCATTTCGGCTTCGGTCGGCGGAGGGCGATGATCGCTCTTCTCATGCGGGTGTGTTAAACGCATGCGTAGATCACTGGCGTAAATATCGCTCCATCAACCATTTATAAATGTGATTTAGGCTAAAAATCAAGATATAAAACATTTAACTTTGAAGAAAACGTGCCAGCCTCGAGCCGACAAATGCACAGATGCACCGTAAAGTTTCATATGAACCTATACTAGATGGAAATCTGAAGCCCATGTATAGGGGAGCAGCTCTTCAGCGAGCGTTCCATCATGTAGCGGGCAGGTACGAATCAATTGTCCTGGGCGTGGATCATGAACGGGATGGAAAGTTGACTCTAGCTGTCAAAAGGCATCCATATTGCACTAAAGAACTAATAATATCTGTTTCGTTATTATAAAGTTGAAGCTCCTAAAAGATTTTTTGCAAGGGATTATTTGGAAGCCGGATGAAAGATGAAGAAGAAAAAGGTGTTACCTTTTTTTATTTGGTTTAGAGACAAAAAATCCTTGTGGCTACCCAAGTCTAGTAGGTGAGGAACGCCGATACCTGCAATGGCGATGATTACGACGGCTCGCGATTGCATTGCCAGGTTTTTCTCTTGCATTTTACTGTACAAACTTGAGGAAAGAATGCTTGGTAGAGGCCTGACATCACTTCTACTGCAGCCAGAAACGCCATTTCTGTAGGCCGCTAATTCTTGCTTATATATTGCGGGCAAGTGGGAGCTCCTCCGAATTCGCTCGTTCTATTGTCGTCTCCGTCGTCGCCCACCGACCGTTCGCTACCGGCTGAGCCGCGCAGTGTGTAGGGCCTCGGTTGGCCGGCCATCTGCGCCGTTGCTACGACGCGGTTGTCATTGGCCTACAATGGCAGCGTAAAAAATTGCATCATTTCTTCCACACTTCTCCGAATCCGCCGGTGGCTACTGGGGCCTCTCCTAGGCTTTATTTTCTCCAAGGTGTAAAGCATATCGACACGCACAATAGAACATAGTTGGCAGACTGCAAAACAAACACCTCAACGTTTCACAGAAGTCATAATACCGGTAGTAATAGTTTTTTTTTTGTTTTCGAAAGAAATGGTAATAATATTCCTCAAATTGAGGTCTTTTTAAGCAAAATAGTATGTGATAATAACCATCACGTATTTAAGCTGACGTTTTAAAAGTTCTGGCTTTGCTTTTTTTGCTTCCTTAGCGGTGAGTTTTATGAAGCGTTGAGGACAATACTATAGTGTACTGCAGTTGTGGCGTAATTATTTTCACTATCACTATCGATAGTAGTTTCGGGGTTTCTCCAGCGTAAATATTACTCCGCTGCCCTGCTTGTGTGTTTGCTGCGTGCATAGGCAAGAGAATGCTCTGTGCGTGACTGTGATTAAAAAATGGTGATCATTGAATCCACACTGACAGTGATCGCACGCTCAGGCATGCGAAAATGAAGCAAGGTTCTAGTAAACGTGGCTAAATCATCCCCTCTCTCTTCCCGGCAAGGTCATGCCCAGCCCACACTACAACTCATGGTGGTAGCAGTCTGTCTTGATTTTTACCCAAATGGCCAACCCGCATCCGCTCACGGCTAGCACTAGTGAGTGTTACTGATTAATCGCCGTTTCGGGGTTGATTATGGTATTGCACAGACGCTGGGGCGTCGTTATTTGCGTCTGCTAGTCTGCAATTATTAATTGTAATTTGTCTATAGCAGGAACTCCGGCTAGTCAGTGAGCGTAAGCAGGTTTGTCGGTAACGTGCAAAGCAAAGCGGACTGCTCCAGACATGAGTTTTAATGCGGGCGTGATAGGTGTAGCCGCGGGAAAAAGAAGTGATTGGGGGCGCATACTAGATGTTCCTCTTCCAGGTATGGATGCGCTAGTATTGGCTAGGGAAGGCTACTAACCTAAAAGACAGTCAGTCCTGGTCACATTAGCAATAAAAAAGAAACAGAGTTACAGAGACAATAACTTAAGCCAAAATAATGACTCTGTTACAGTTACGGACTAGGGTGTAGAGACGTAGGTGCACAACGGGAAATTGCCTACCTCACCCAATTACTCTACCAGTGTCTTCGCCCTCTTTCCCTCGCAATGTAACAGGTTTGTTTCCTTGAAAACAAAGTTGTGGTGATAATATTATTAATATAATAACAATTCTTAATACAGAAAAAGTACCCATCACATTGCAGCACACTTAAGCGATGATGCTTGTGAGGAGGCTGGGGGGCCCAACTGCTTGCGCGGGTCATAAGCCTATGCCTTTTACAAAATATACAAAGATAAAGAAGCGGAGAGAATTTCCCCTGGCAGAACAATTACTATACCGCCACACACACACAACAAAAATTTCTAGCACAATGTAACGAGAGAACATATACAATGTAAACATAAATACACAACAGATTATGAAACCTATACGGTATGAGCATGTACATGTCAAGTGTGCGGGTGTCTAGCAAAATGACCAATTTCAGTTACCCATAAGCGAGGAACTATTTGGTTTTTAAACTATGCAGGACACCGTCTACTTCAAGTTTATTAAAAAAAGGTACACAGTAGGATCGGGTTCTTTTCCCATACTTGCAAAATACGTGAGGAATTATATATTTTTCCATACGGCGCAAAGGGCTTTGTTTTTGTTCTCCTCTTTAAGGCCTTTTAAAAAATAATGTTTTCAAAGCGTATCAAAGCCGTACTGTTTGTCGACCAAGAGTATTTCTAGTTGAAGCATTGTTAAATCATAGTCCTCTCCTTGAAGGAGTCTTCTATATGAAATGCTGCAAGATATTCTTTTTAATATACGGTTTAGTAGGAATGGGCGTTATTGTGAAGCATGACCATAGACAGTAACCCGTATATTGCGATTGATTCTCCAAATGATATGTACACCATTTTTCTGATTGAGCCGTCTGTTCTAAATTGTAAGAAGTAAAGGTAACTGCACACTACCCGTCAGCGATTCGCCACTTCTTGAATGTGCATGTCCCATGCTAGTGTCTCATCGAAAATTAAACCTAAATACTTAACAGTATTTGATCATGGCACGGTTTGACAGAAGCACTGGTTGCAGCCGCTATCGTGTAGATAAATACGCCTAGGTATTGTGAGACGCTTACGGGGGTTATGGAAGCAAATAAGGGTCGGATTTAATTCATGAATGAAAATACGATTAGAAACAAACCAATCGAGCAAATAGCATATGTCAGTCTGAAAAATTCTTGCAGCCTCATCATACGAGTTCATCGGAAAGGCCACGACCATGTCGTCAGTGTACATATAAATTTGAATTTTAGTGATACATTCGCCAGGTAGTTAACATCAATAATAAACAAAAGAGGCCAAAGCCCACAACCCGTTTTAATACCAAAATTCCCTGCCGTGTGTTTCCTTAAAGAAAACCTACTTTTTGACATTGTACTTGATAGAAAATATATTTTTAAAGAACGACAAATATGGGCATCTGAATCCAATATCATACAGTTTGTGCAATATGAATTGATTGTCAACGGTATGGAGCGCCTTTTTTAAATCAACGAACAACGAAAGAGCTATATTATTATCCTGTTCATGGCAGATAAAGTCGTTAAAGTCCTGTAATAGCTTGATCGTGCTTATTATACTGCAGAAACCGAACTGGGCAGGATTAAGTAAGTTACATTTTCTGGAGAAAAACATTTTTCTGATACAGAATATTTTCTTGAAGCACGTGCCACATAAAAGTATTGCAATTTGCCGGTACTTAAAATAATCCTTCTTGGTTCGTTTTTCGCGCAGTGGCCTCACCATGCTTACTTTCATCGGTTCCAGTACATTACCAGTTAAAAATATTTTGTTGATACTAAAGAGTAGTAACTTCTCAGTTTTTATGCGTGCGCTGGAGCCGTTCTAATGGAGTTTGGATATCTGGCCAATACTATTTTGTGGAATTGTGTTTGTGGTAGTGGCTTGTTTTCGTTGTTTATTGCTTCAGTGGAATCAGTTAGACTATGAATTTTGTTCGGTGGTCCCGTTGGATAATCGTACATGAGCAAATCCAAAGCTGGGTAATCGCATGAAGTTCTGCTGCAGTCAGAGCAGAATGGTACATGTAATACACATGTGACTCGTTCATGGATAGTAGAACTCGGTATGCAGCCTGTACTGATAATGAATGAAATCATGCTTGCATAAAAAAAACATTGTCAAGTCCTTCAGATTGTTGTATTCTTTTAAGTGCAGTAATTGGATACATTCCAGTTCGGCGAGATCTGCAAAGTTGGAGTTGAGACAGGAAAGAATCGAAGGGTGGGTGACAATGCCAAGGAGGTAAAGCAGCTGGAATGGTAGATTGCTGCGGAGGCTGCTAAAGGTTGGTGAGGGGACTTTTGAAGATGGATTGTTTGCTTTGCCCTTCAATGATATTTTTCTAGTGGAAAGATTGGTACAGCAGCGTGCACGTCTTTGTAATGGCTAAGTTCAGAGATGCTGGTAATGATACGCAAGGTATGTAGCATACACCAGTTCACGTAGCATACACCGTACCTTACACCGGTGTAAGGTACATCGCTTGCACCAGTGGGTGGAGGTAATTAATAAGCTTGGGCCCCATACGTGATTGTGTTGAGCAAAGCTGCACGGGCAAGAGTTTAAGTAGCTGGTTGGCCAACGCTGCCGTATTTATTTAAGAGGCAGTGGATATTGTTCAATGACCTACCATTGACTATTTATTTGGTTTAACAAGATTGCAGGAGGTTTTTGAGACTAATCGGCATTCCTAATAGCCAAACGGGTTGCCAATCAGGCAGTAGTAGAGGTTCCATTTAGTGAAATGGTGGGACGTTAGTAGTGTTTAGGTGATTTAAGGTCAAGCACAAGGCGAAACACTGCTTCGTCAGGGGCAAGTTCAATACCAAGGTATGTAATCGATGCCTCAAGTCTGATAGCCGGGGCTTCTAGATAAGCCTGCATGTCATGTTGAGAAGATAAATCCTTTGATTTCATTTATGCCGTTATGACATCTGTATACACTTGCAACGAAGTGAAATAATATTGGGTAAACAAAATTAAATTTTTGTGTATATTACCCTCAAGCGCAAATTGTTGATTTTACTGAAGTGTATCTCAAAAAAGTAGCATGTTAAGATTATGTTAAGGTCTCTTACAGTAGGCTTAAACAGCGCTGGTGCCTAAAGATCTCGTTCTCAATTTAAAGGAGCCAAAGGTGGTTATTTGGATGTCATGGTCCTAGCGCAATGAAGCCAGAAGAGATAAGTGCCTGAACTACCTTAACAGACCTGTGTTGTAGGGAACAATTAAAAGCAACAAGTGCGTGCTTGGTACCTCTAACTATTTGTTCACTTAACAAAACCATTGCCTATTTTATTGGGTCTGCTTTGTAAGAATCATTATTATGTCGATAAAAATGATATCAAGATCGACCTAATGAAGTGTTCTTTACACTGCAAGATTGTGTGATTTAATAGATTTCTCAATTATTTATCAACAATTACACAATGATGCAGCAGGCATTTTGATATTAAGTAAAATGTTCAACGTTTAGATGTTGCATATGCTAAATCAGTAAGACTGCCATTTCAAAGAGCAAAAACGGCGCCGTGTGCTGGCAGTGCTCAACGTTACGCTTTATTTTGGGGCATCTTGTATTATACAATATTCACTACAAGGCATGATGTGTGTTGCATGTACTCTTGTCGGCAGCATAACCGGCGTGTAATGCTTTACGCAACACTCTCTACATCTTTTAAACTACGTAGGTTACAACGTGTTGTACTTCTGGAACTCGCCGTCCTGCCGCAACAGCGTACCGTTTTCTAGCTTATAGAGTATGCAGAATTCACAGGACATTTCATGTCGATTTGTGCGACGTGATACATATAGTAACATGTCACGCCGCGACGACAATCAAAATATTACCTTCGACATTGATGGACGTGGGTTCGATTCCCGGCTGTGGTGCCGCTGTTCTGATTCAGGCGAAATGTAAAACGCCCGGTGTACGAGACGTCGGCGCTCGTGAAAGATCGCAGGTTTGAAAAATTAGCAGAAAGCCCTCCACTACGGCGCGCCTCATTGCCAGCGTTGCATCGGCGCTCTAAACCCAACAATCCACCAATCGAAATCCTTCGACATTGTTGAAGTATTTACGATATAATATCTTTGGGATGTCGGAGAACTTAGACATTTCGTTAAATAAAAGCAAAATGGGTTGTGTGCTTGCAAGAAGCGGCTCCTGTTTCTAAGGACATTTCCCTTAACAATGGTGGTTGCCTCTAAAAATCACAAAAGAAAGGAAATCGCGAATATTATACGCAAACCATGCCTTGTTACGGACCGCCCATATAGAAAAACACCTATTTGGTGTGGGGATTTGAACCGGGCACTTCCGGGATTTCGATTGCGGTTGGCGCGGCGCTTTAAACCACTAGGCCAAGACACAAGCGCCAGTTGACCGTAATGGACACGTATGCCTGAGGCCCGCTATTTCTTTTGCCCCACCAGTGTTCGCTAGTTGCTGTACAGGTTTCCTGGCTGCTATCCTGAACATTTTTTATTACCATACGCGCCTTCAGGTTCCTAAAGCCCCCAAAAATACCTGTTTATGGGCTGCTGCACTCGGTCAGGCAGAAAAATGGCGATTGTGTGCCCGGGGAGTCTTCGCATGCCGTTGGAGCTGTCGCCTTGCAAGCGTCGTGAAATCCCTGACATCCCTACCAAAGATACCGTTTATTCCCTGCAGTGCGCCCTCGGAGCTACCGTGCTCTTGAGACCAGCTTCCTCCGTCACGACCGCATGCGTTTTGATTTGAATATGGGCGCCATGATATGCGTGCTGTAGTTGTGAAGCTCGACAACAAAGTCTGGCGTAGTTAAATGACCGTACTCACTCACCAGAGCGCCCCGATGGGGTAGGCGTCGAACGGTAGCTGGCGCAGTGCTCAATTACCGCTATTTGTGCTGGAAGAAAAGTAAGCAGGTGATGTGGACGCAGAAGATGTAGTTAAACGAATTAGAATTTGCTAACCGTAGGTGGGGAGAGAAAATAGTGTGCTAGGGCAGGAAACGGTGCAAGGATAAAACATCGAACAGCGGGGAAGGCAGTGATAATTTATGCCGCGGGACGTGGCACGCTCCAGAAATCGAGTACGGAATTTCGCGGTGCCTGATTTTTCAGTCGACCTTCACAAGGAGGGCACGCATATCATGGCGCATGTCTCCGGGTTGCAAGACAGACGGTCAGGATGGAGGCATCCGGGCTCACGATTACGGTAGCTGCGTGGTGCACTCCACGGTAGGCTGCTAACAACGGAGTCTTGTGTAGGAGAGGGGGATTTTATGACGCCTGCCAGGCGCCTGCCTTCATGTTCCTTACTGAAAGAGCAGGGTTTTCCGTATATTGTTTCTATGCGTTAGGCTATAAAAACTTGCGGTGATATTCATTCCTTAATACCTATACTACCTTACAAAAGTCTTCTTGTGCCATTACCTGACCATATAATTTCTAGAAGCGTGCCAGTCACACATACATCTGCGGTTTTCAGTTACGGAGGAGCGTGTGGAAGCTTACTTACAAAGCGCTGTGCGCCAAGATACGGGTCACGTAGGTGCTATCGTGGAGTTGTATGGGCTTCATGGGCCTTAGTAAGTGTAGCATAAGTGAGATGCGTTAGTTGCGGAACATTCATGAGTGAAACTTAAGCGTAAACTGACATAGGGAAGAGAAAGGGAAACGAGACTAGCGCTTACTATCAACTGCAAGTTTTAATAACATCAAAAGTACATATATAAAATGCAAAGACCCAACAATCAGGCACATGTGACCTTCGCACATGCGTACGACTGTACATGAGGACAGCCGCCCCCTTTCTTTTCTTGCCTTTTACTGTTTTGTTCTTCTAACCCCTCTCCTTGACAAGTAACACTTCTTTATCTAGAATGCTTAGTGACGCGGGACATATACAATTCGAACCACTTAGCCGGATATGTTAGGCAATGCACGTTCCCTGGTAGCAGGGTATCTGTTTAAAAAAGCACTAGCGTGTCTGTGAAGCATGGCTCTTGCTCAGGACTGGGGCAACCTTCGATCGAATGCACACTCCCGACTTCTGTACGCATACCTTACCTTGAAACCCCACAACAGTACTCCGAAGGAAGAAGCGCTCCGAAAACGCCCCCACGGGGATTCGACAGCCATTCACTAAGGCCAGCTCGTCATTGCCGTTTGTAATGAAATCGGTAGAACGTCGCCTCAGCCCATCATGAGGCATGCAGTAAAATAGGTCCTCAAAGTCAACGCTCATTACCGAGACGTTCACGCAATCAACAGAGTAAGTGTATTGTAAGTGTAATAAGTTTAATTCGTATAACTAAGCGTAAGTGTGTTGTAATCAACAGTGAGTGTATTGCGCACTACAGAAACTAATAAAATAGAGATCGCATTTATTAACGGCATGAACGTTGTTGCGGGGCGGTTTTCGCATTTTGATTGACCCGGTGGCCAAGCCTGTCACACGTCCTACGCGGACTCGATCGCCCAACGTGTTTGTTAAGCCGTCTGTATAGTGGAACAACCGCCTTTCTTCATCAGGCAGGTAGCGGTGTAAACCAATGACTATAGACGATGAAGAGTATCGCGAGAGCTTTGAATACACACTGCACTGGATAAATTTACTTATAAAGATTGAGAATACTGTAGCAAAATGGAGAGACGAGCTGGTTGGTGAACAATTTCCATGAGAATACTGTGCCCGATTGGACGGCTTCAAACCATGTTTTTATAAGTTCATGGTCTGACAGAAAGGTAGGTGTACTTATTCTAAATGGAGTAATCTTGTACGCGATTAAATTTCTTCTATCGCCTTCATCCCGAAATCGCAATACCTACATGTGAATTTGACATGTTGGTCTTCCTGTGTCTCCAGGTTTCCCGGGCTTCTGTAGAGCGCGAAGCTTGCTTACATGCATCCAGCCGGCTACCTCAGCTATCCTTGTTTCTGTTGGGTTGTTTGACCGCCGCTGCTCATGATGCACTTGGACTTTTGCATGTAGAACAGACCTACCTTCTTTTCTTTCCTGGTGTGAGTTTGAAGATATATTGTACTGCTGTAGTGCAGGTGCACTTTATAACATATCCGGCAGGCCATCTTGGTTTTGTTTGGTGGCGTTCGGCTGCCGGTCTTACTGGACTGCTGGAGTGCCAGCAAGGTTTTGAACGCGGAGCGTTTCTAAGTTGCACGATGTCCCACGACCGTCGTCGGCGGCGTCCACACGCTCACTGCGCATGCGCGTCGCGGCGAGGCGCAGGTGCGCATCTCTCCCCCGTACCCTTCTCTCTCTCTCAACAACAGGTGCAGCATTGTTGTCCGTCCGCACCCCTCCCCATACACTACAAAAACAATAATAGTTATCGGCGCCTGGTTTCGATCCCACGACCCTGTGGGCGGAACGCGAGGTACATGGTGCTCATACCACTGTGCCACAAAAGCGACACAGAATCAAAGGGTACGAACGCGCCTTATATCCTTGACTCATTCAAACTACGTCAAGAAGCTGCTGATACACGGCAGCAGTTGCATCGATCTCGTCTTCACCAGTTGCTGCAACGCACGACCACTGCTTAAAGACCCCTTAACAGTACACTTTAGCGACCACAAAGCCGTCGTTCTCAGCGTCCAATAGAAGGAAAACAGCAACAAATAAATAAATAACGACTTACAACAACCTACTCCTTGCCTTCACTTCTTGCGTCACGAAAAAAAAAATTGGGCCCATCTCTCCACGAGGGGGGACTCGAGTCGCAAATTCACGAAAGTAATAATTATTTAATGAAAGAAATAATCATAATTAATAGTAATAAGCAATAATAGTTAACACATTCACCACCACCCCACCACCACCCCCCAAACACTAACGTTAACGCAGTACACCCACACCCTACGCGACGCATTTACTCGAGTCCCCCCTCGTGGGGAGATGGGCCCAATTTTTTCTTAGATGTCCCGCGTGAGTTCTGCTGGTCCATTAAAAATATTTTGATGGGATTTATTGAGGGGGTATGGGTAAACCTTCAACTGAACAAACACACGTTTTTTTTACAGTGCTTAAAAGGAAAACGTGGTGTGAACTCCGTCTCCCAGGAGGACCACGCGAAGTTCCAATACCTGACGAGCATTGTTTAAATAAATTTAAAGAAAAATGCCTTCACAAGGAAGAGTGGCATATTATCTCTAATGCCACGATTTGTGGGAAGTTTTTTGCAGATGAGCGATAAAAATAAACATTTTTAAGGGAAATTGTTTTTAGTCTTTCCTTTTAGTACTAAACATTACGTTTTTTACGGCTGGGATAATTTACGTGAAATGAACTTTCCTTATGCATTATATTACCTTGAGCGAAAAGTGTATTTTGATGCCTGCTTCAAAACGCCTTCCAAATTTCAAGCTATTGCATGAGTTGAAAAATTCCGTCGCGTTTCGCGGAACCGCCACATCGCCGAGAGCTAGTATTTGCAAGCGTATACTATTGCGGGTAAGTGCGTCAGGCACCCAGTAACATTTTCGCGTGGTAGCTGCCATGGGTGTTATGCGATACTTCTAGAAAGAGGAGATGCAACCGGACACTTTTACGCCATACAGGTAAGAACAGTGCAGGTGCATCGCGTAAGGCAGAGCGTGGGCGGAAATGCTGCTCGAAAAGTATTCCAAAATAATTCATATTTTTCGCAGCACCGGACGAGAAACATAGATCACCAGCACTTCGCCAAACAGACGGTACAATCAGGTTGGGACCAATACAACTGAGAAGGAAGGCGCTGTGCAGCCCTTTAAGAACAAACGGCTGTGAACGAGAATAACTGCAGTGGTCAGTTTGTTTGTGGCGTCATAATAAATGACAGGCTCTTATACATTACTTAATGTTCAGGCTTGCAGGAACAAAGAGATTATCAACTTACTGCCCAACTTTAACAAAAATGTTTCTACCGCTAGCAGCCAACGGTTCTTTCGGCGCATGCGGAACAAGAAACTCGGAATGAGACAGGGGAGACAGAGGGCGCTTTCCACTTGCGGAGCACAGTGTAGATGGCGCGGTGACAAACGCAATTACCCAGCGTTCCCCAGGCTCAGCTTTGCGGGCACATCGGCGTGACCCTTCCGTCGGCTTTCTCGTCTGCTTTAGCGACGCAGTTGGGCCTGTTTTCGCGCAGCTTCGCGCCTATTGCGCACTTATTTGGCACGGCTTGATTAACTTCTTCGACAGCACCTCCTAGGTTTTCCGGACCCAACTAAATTAAGTTGTGGCATGGCAAAGATAAGTTAAGAACTGGTTTGCAGGGCGGGAAACCAAAATGTAGAGACCACTTGCAGCGTACGGCCGCTAGAGAAACGTCACCTTTTGCGCACCGCTCGTCCCAAATGGGACTGGGTTTTTTAAATTGCTGAATACATATTCGGTTGGGCTTTAACAGGTATTACAAAAAAGCGAATGGTGCTACTGGTTTTGATAAATACCGATTATAAAAGTTCCGCCAGCTTTCTCACAATTCTCGAACTTACGAAACTATATAATTTATGTCTGTATAAATGAAAACCACTAATCATACATGCTGGATTGTTTTGGTGTCTGCGCTGGTGTCGCGTGGTGGTGTAGCCCCAAGCTAGCACATCAGGATGGCTAGGTTTTGCTGTTCACACTTCTAAATACGCTCATGCCTATTTTATCATACTTCCACCGTACGGCCGGGCTACAGCGGTGGTGTCCGGCGCTCGAGCCCGGCCGTGCTCGACCATGCTGCGCTCGGGACTACAACCCCACTAATCCCAGGTAACGGTTGGCAGAATCTGTGGTTTCACTCTTTATACAGCCGCGTGTGTGGTTTCAAGTGACATCGCATGTGGAGTATTGGCGGGGTCATTCACAGCTTTGCTTTCCAACCACCCTCACAACGTTTATTGGAACCTTGTTTTTTTTACTGAGCAGTATCCATCACCGTTCTGGTCCGAATATTATCACAGAAAAGAATGATAGGCAGCAGTTGGTATTGCTTGATAAAAATATATTTTGCAGAAGTAAACGTCCCATCTCCGTCACGCAGATATGTTTGCGGGAAAATTTATAAAGGCTGTAATAACTTCTTCTTTGGCCACTTCTCCAATAAAATTTATTGAAGAAACTTGACACTTTTGTACAAAACCATACTGGCTGTTCGCACTTTGTCCTCATTAGCTTAATGAGTGATACATAAGCGTAGGCCGGCCTACTCACTACATTGAACAATCATTTGTACTCAAGCTTATAAGTGAGTACGAGGATATTGAGTAAAAACTCAGATTTAAAAAGTGGGTAAGTAACGAGTACGTACAGACGAAAGTGGAGTACTCCCGGTTATAGCACGAATAAAAATGAGTACTCATGAGTAATGTACTTGTGAGTATGCGTAAGCAGGAATACAGTGATCATGCTTACCGTACTCACGATGTGACTACCCATGAGTTTGAGTTCTCTGAGTACACAGCACTCAAGTGTACAATAATCATGCGTACACAGTACTCCTGAAATAACTGTGCTCATGAGTACACAGTACGCATGAGTACAATACTCATGAGTACTGCATATGAGAGTGCTTGTATTCGTGAGTACATGCACTCGTGAGCACAGTAGAGCAAACAAGTTTTGTTCACGAACTCTAGCACGGACGCGCGTAAACGTGTGGTATACGCCATAGCGGGGCCGCTTTGCCGCTTAACTTTTAATAATTTTAAAATCAGACAACTTAAACTGCGCCTTTCTTCTTTCTCGGTTCCTGTTTTGCGGTGCAAGCAATTTTTGGCGCTTGTTCGCTTCAGTTGTGGGGTGAAAACGAAATAAAACGAGGGGTTCATGTCCTGCGGGGCAACGCGGCTGCAGGTGCTCTGTTCCTGTCTGTCTGTCGTAAATGTATTGTAATATTTGAACTTTATATCAGGTCCCGCTGTAGATAGGAACTAGAGGGGTCGCGAACCAGTAGATGCATGTGCATATTGTACACTCTCTACCAGTGTGCAACTCTCTGTCCCGCGATTAGGCTATTCGGCAAAAAGTTAAAAGAATTCTTTAACGTGAGGAACATTTCGGGGAAATTATTCTTACCCTCTAAATGTGGTACAAGACTTCATATTTGTTAGCCTTGTTCAGCAAAAAATATATATTAGAAATAGGAAACCAAAACCTAATTGCGAACGTGGTACTTCCACTGTTCATTAAATGAGTGTACGCCTGGATTTAACACGTTAACACAAGTATTTCAGCCACAAACAAAAAAAGAAGGAAACTCACACATCCGCATAAGACTTGAAGGTATTGAAGCTGTACGCAAGTTTCACGACCATCACAAATGTTTAAGACCACGATTACATCATATTTGAATCATCTTCGCTGCTGCAACGACAGTCAAGCCTGTCGCGGAGCGACAACATCACCGTGGTTGTGCCGCCAGGGAACGGAGCCGTGAAACCACCCATCACACCGCTTAAATGGTGATGACAGGCTGATTGTACAGTGATGATGATACTGACGCCCTCGACCCAGAAGCCACATCTTCCTCTCCAATTTGCAACATACTCCCCGCCACAAAACAGATGGTAAAAACTATATGTGGCAAATGTATCCTGGTAAAAACATACCCCCCTGTTCTAGGGAAAAACATGGCATACAAGGCGGTTCAGACTAGATACTCCTCTCGGCCGCCTTACAGATTGCTTCCATTTTTTGGTCGTGGAACTCTAGGTAAATATTTCGTTGGGCCTGACTGCTGGTTTCTTTGACCAGGACCGTCGAGTTGTATGGTTGTCCCGCTTGATCGATGCGCTGCCATCTGACATCTGTCGAAGGCACCGAGGAGAGACGGCCGCGCGGAGATTTTTATCTTTAAGAATTCATTTTTCTGAACCTTTATTAGCAGTTCGCACTCAAAATTCTCTAGAGTGTCTTTTCCCAGATCGTGCACCGTAGACAGCTGTTCTAACAGTCCACCGAAGGTTTCGTTATGGCTCATGTTTATGCTCTTCGTGAGGTAGACGTTACGAATGCCAGCTTTACTCTCTGCTCTTTGAAGTACATTCGTCTCAAAAACGCCCCACTTTACTTGCTGGAGGCTAAGGGTCGGGCTCCATTTCTGGGCTGGGCCTTGCAGCGGCCCCAAAGTGTTGCGTTTAGGGCAGCTAAACCGATACCCTCGTCGTACCCAATCGTCTCCCGGGTCGCTATTCTCCACAGTTGATCGGAGCCTACGAGAAGGCTGATGCTTCGCTCCTCACATATCTCTCGAACCGTTCTTTCGACTGCCAGCCGATTATCTAACGTTCTCAGGCGTTGCAGCGAAGTCGCCGTTGATGTTCGTATCCGCGTTGTTTCGGCCGACAGTGGGTATGGTGAGTGCCTCGATAGCTTGATGTGCATTTTCAAACTGGCCCCGAAGCCGCAGCTCAACTATTTGGCATTTCTTAATTCATAAGGAACAGCCGATGCAAATGTATTGACGGCGAGGCGACTCTCTCCTACGACTTCTAAGTTTCACTTAGAATCTAGGCCTTCCTTTTTAAAGTATGGTGCCTCCCACAGTCCAACATGCCGTGTATGTAGCGCGTGTGATGATCCACGACCGATGATCCACGACCGATGATCCACGACCACTTGGTCTGGAGGTGAACATCTTCGCCCAGCTGATAGCTAGTCAGGACAGTAGATGCGGTCTTAGTGGCTACTGTCTTCACCGGGAAATTAGGGGACTTTCTCTTTTAACCTCATTTTTCTAGCCTTGTAGCCAGGGCTGTACATGATGGTTGCGTGCCTCCTCTTGCATGTCAAACACATTATCTTTCATCGGCACGTTTTTCATCGATAGACCGCCCTCGTATGGACTGCCCTCGCCTCATAGCTTTTGCTAGACCCTTCTTCTTTTCAGGTACGCTCCGAGAAGCGTGGCAGGCCTCGGTAATGTTCTTTGGCAATTTGCGATCAAAGCACTCGTTTCGCTTTGGCATCGGACCTTGCGAGGAGTGCAGTGCCGAGATGGATTGGCTGTTACTTTGGAGGAGGTCACTTCATTCGGTAGGAGTGCCTACTGGAGCACATTGCACTCTTGCCTCGAGTTCAATCTCCGTGTACTGCAGGAGTTGCTCTAGTTGCTGGCAAGCCATTACTATTTCTTCCCCAGAAGAAGATGATGCCGTTGCCATGAATTTCTCGCTCAAGCACCCACTTTTCTTACTTTTTTCTGTTATTGTGATTCTTAGTGAAAAAGAATAAATAAATTGAACGCTGGCTGCGTAGAAAAAGTAGACAAAAGACGAATGACACAAGGACAAGCGCTACTTCCAACTGGGAATTTTATTTACGAAACAACCTATATATACGAACAGGAGAAAAAATACAAAACACAGTGCATGTGCGCATCGTCCTAAACTAGAGTATGTGCGCACTGTACAGGCGCGCACACGCTCCTCATGCCATGGGCGTACCCAGGAAGGCCAGCTCTTTTGCTGATAACCATACCGAGGTCGTGCTCTCACAATCTTTGCCACCACGATGTATCGCAGCCGGCTCCACAATCTCCCGTGTGCGCTGATCGGGATCGCGAAAGACGACTGTACATTCATCAAAACGAGGCGAACACTTGCAGTTCTGGCAATGACTGGCGAGGTTCCCGTCCGTGCCGTTTTCCGCTCGAATGGCATGCTCACGGAGGCGTTCATTAATGCACCGTCCTGTTTGTCCAATGTAGGCCCTATGGCAAGACAATGGGAGCTTATACACCACTCCCGGTGTGCAATCGACGTACTGATTTTGGTGCTTCACCCCGCACTTTTTAAGTGCGAAGCACTTCTTAGTCGGACCTACTCCTTCCACCGCCGTCCGTCGCCCGCAGGTGTTATCGCGCCCTCCTCTCCTTAGCAACGGCGCGGTAGCGGAGGGAAGGCGTCCATAGCAACGGCGCAGTGACGTCACTACACCACGTGATGGCGCGCGCTCTCACCGTGACGTCACGCGCTCGCGCCTCCCTCCCCTTCCGCGCGCCGTGACGTCACGCGCTCGCGCCTCCTCTCCCCTCGGTCGGCTGCCGCTGCGCCGTTGCGCGCGTTCGCTGCCCTCTCCCCTTCGCTCGTCGCGCTCGCCCGCGCCTCCTCTCTCTCAGCCACCTGGCTCGGCGCGGCACACTCCCCTATATATGCAGCAATAAACGGCCAGACCTCCGTGGGTCGGCGCGCGCGTGCTCTCTCGCTACAGTCTCCTCGCTCGGCTCGGCTCTGCAGTTAGTCGCGCGCGCGTCTTCGTCGAGAGCGGTGGCCTTGTTCTGCAGTCTCGATGGCTGCCGATCCCGAAATGAAGGCTCGCGATGCCGAACGCAAGCGGGCGAAGCGAGCTGTGGCGTGCAAAATGCCACCAAACTTCAACAAACTCCCCCTCATAGCATCACCCCGTCCTTCGCACTTCCTCATACTCCCCTTCGGGGAAATGCGGGGGAATTTTTTCTTTTCTCTCGTAACAGTGCAAAGCCGCGACAGTTTTTCCGAGGAAAAACTGTCGCGGCTTCCGAAAGAAAAGAAAAAGTGCGGGGTGAAGCACCAAAATCAGTACGTCGATTGCAGTGCGGGAGTGGTGTATAAGCTCCCATTGTCTTGCCATAGGGCCTACATTGGACAAACAGGACGGTGCCTTAATGAAGGCCTCCATGAGTGTGATATCGTGCCAAGTGACGTCGTGCGGTGACGTGCAGGACGGGCAAGCGAGCATGCGCCTTTCCTTCTCTTTTTGTGAGCGCCGATAAGCATCGGCGCTGAACTATTTAAGCCGCGCTATCGCTTCAATAAACGTTCTTGTTGTTGGAGCAGCAGTCTCTGCTTGGTCACTACAGTGAGCATGCCAATCGAGCGGAAAAAGGCACGGACGGGAACCTCACCAGTCATTGCCAGAACTGCAAGTGTTCGCCTCGTTTTGATGAATGTACAGTCCTCTTTCGCGATCCCGATCAGCGCATACGGGAGATTGTGGAGGCGGCTGAGGTACATCGTGGTGGCAAAGATTGTGTGAGCACGACCTCGGTATCGTTATCAACAAAAGAGCTGGCCTTCCTGGGTACGCCCATGGCATGAGGAGCGTGTGCGCGCCTGTACAGTGAGCCAAACTCAAGTTTAGGACGATGCGCACATGCACTGTTTTTTGTATTTTTCTTCTTTTCGTATATATATGTTGTTTCGTAAATAAAATTCCCAGTTGGAAGTAGCGCTTGTCCTTGTGTCATTTGTCTTTTGTCTAAATTTGCTGCGCTTTAAATTTTCACCATGGAGTACCAACTAGCTCGAACCCTCACGTGGTTAGAAAAAGTAGTTTATATTTTAAAACACAAAGGTGCTTTTTGCTACACTAACGTCAATATTGTGTTTGTCCGCCTCTCGGTTAGTAATTCTGTCAGTAGCTCGAAGCGAACGCCCGTCAAGTCATCAATTTTTTTAATAAAAACTATATTCTGCAAAGTCGTCGAAATCCGTGAAATGTGTTAGCATGCTGATCACTTTTCACAGAATCTTCTCGAAAAAGAGAACCGATATCTTTCAGACTATACCTGAGGAGAGAAGAGTCATTTCCAGTTTTTTAGGTACGTAGGAAGGCACTCTCAACACCTGTATCAAAAAACAGGTAACGATCGTTGCTCTTTAAGAATCTCCAAATATCTTTAATGGTTTAACGAATTAAAAGAGTAATTCCGAAGCGCTTCGAGTTACCCATGAGCATCAAGGCACTAATTGACTTTATTACCGGTTTTAGCATCAAACTTTACCATCAAACTGTTAGCGTTAAATTGATTGAAACTGCATGGTACGCATGAACAACTATGCTGTGTTCCCCATAACGGAAATCTCTGAAGAGTTGCAGCGTGTCCAGCAATAAAAGCTAAGTATATATTCTGCAAAATATTGGCTCGTATACTCTGTACCGTTGGTTTAGCACCGAAGTAGTAACTGGCTGCTGCACATTCCGGGAGTAGACAAGTGCACTTTGCGTTCTTGCTGGCGGCGACAAGGATCATAAGCTACCTGCTCCTACTAAGTACGTATGAAGGGTGGCCTATCCATGTCGAAACAACGAGTCGCCGCTGTGTTCCATTTCCCCCATCACGCTGCTCAGCCTGTGGTGCGCTGCCGTGCCCTCCTTTCAGGGGCGAAGCTCCTTTTGCTTGGGCCCTTTCCCGTCCCTTGTTGCTGGTGTATCCGGCACAATTATGATGATTGTGGCAGGATCCTCCTTGTGACTGGCCAACCAAAGAACGGCCGAAGAGGTCAAAACGTTCGACGCGTTCTTTGCTACCCAACAAGGAGGAGAGGAAGAAGAAGAGATTGTCGTTTGTCGCCTGCGCGTTCAAGACACGTACCGGGGTACGCCACACAAGACGGTCTGCACAAGGCGACGGCCAAGGTGGCTAAAATGTCACACCGAATTCCCCAACTTACTCATGGAGATTCTCATCGTCCAACACAAGGCCTACATAATCACCACAAGCATCGACGTTGTCGTCGGGCTTGTCAACGGAGCGGTGGTAAGCTTGACGTGTCGAGTCTTTGTATATTGTGCGGGCGAATGTTTCATGGTTTTAACGACAAGAATTCTAGCTTCGCCCCTCTCATCATCATTCACTTCGTGGAGATGGCGGGATTTTTTCCGCTTGATCCGTGCTTTACGCCGTAATTTACTGCGCTCAATATGTACGGCCACAGAGACTTTTAAACTCGGAGAATGTGTTGTTCACAGTTACCAGTGGCCGTAGATAGGAGTGCAGCAACGTCTTCATAAAACCCAGCCAATTTTTCTCCCTTCTAATTTCTTCCATATCTTGTATTCTCTGCACGTAAATAGGAAGTATGAAAGTAGCTTTCTGGGTACACTGGGCACCCTTATTTTTACAGTGAGGCACACGGACAAAAGCGAGGCTTTCGTCCGTGTGCCTCACTTTGCAACTGTGTGCGGTTGTACTGTTTGGTGATATGAATTTACACCAACTCACCAGATTCGCTACTTTACTCAGATCCACCCTTCCTATCAAATAAGATAGCCTGTGCGGCGCACATAAAAAGGAGACCGAAAGTCGTGCTTCACTTCTGGTTTAGATAAGACAGCTGGACACCACCCGAAGCTGGCAACAATACAGAAGAAAACACGCCAGATGTCATTGTTACGTTTTGGCCGAGCTGGGCTCCAGGCTGACGCAGAAAGTCGACGGCGGACGCCGAAGACGCCACGTTTATTGCGGCTTTTTTGCCGACAGAAGAGAGAGAAAAGACTGCAGCGGCGGAGCTCGCGTTTGCTTTTAAGCCCCGCCGTCGCGAGGGAGAATGAGAAACAGCACAAGCATAGATTTTCCACGTGCCCTGTTGCACGCGAGAACGCCGATCAGTTCTGGCCGGCGTTTTCCGTTTCTTATACATGCACTTGACTGCAGACGCTTTGGAACGACTGTAAGAAGTAAGTAAGAACGAAGAAGTAAGTAAGAACGAAGTAAGATCTTGCTTCGACGCTCATTGAACGCAAACAGACACAAATACACCTGCGCTCCAGGGCCACAGCTATCGGCTGGTTTGGCTGGTTGTAACACCAACATCCCAGTGCAGACACTTAGCCAGATTGAAGGTACGCTTGCGCGGCAGCGCAACCACTTGTCCCGGCAGAAGAATGGTTTGGCGGGAGTGGGGGGGGGGGGAGAGGTGTTTCCGTTCAAAAGTTTGCCAGATTCGCCGAACGTAGGCAGCAACGTGCCAAGCTTGACCACGATATGCGCTCACGATATGCGCTCGCATATCGTGAGCGATATGCGAGCGCAACGATATGCGCTCGCTCCACATAGGTCTTTTCTAGTTTACAATGCTAGATGCGCACTTCCTTTCCACGACCAGGCATTTTGTCAACGTTGTTCATGTCTGAAAACTTTTGCTGTACAGTTCACTGGGGCCTTACCGCTGCTCTTTGAACTTATTCGCTTTTGAAGTGCGTAGCAAAAGCCTTTTTTGTCCTTCGTTGAACTGGTGCACGTTGATTCTCTGAAGCGTAGCGCTTTTTCGCTTTCGCCTGTGCCTCGAGCATATTAGCACCTACAAGACGTTGTGTGTCCTACAGGCGCTGCTGTAAGTTTCAGACGTACTCGACTACCGTGGGACTACTGTCCTTCTCCTCCAGGGTCTCTCAAATTAGCTTAAATGGGGAAGGCAATGCCCTCCTGTGCACGAGCTGTGCCGTGCTTAAACCGGTTGCTGCAGTCGCCACCAACCACAAAACAAACAGTATGCCTGACAATGCAGTGTCGCATTCTTTATTTTGTTCGTAACACAAGGCCGGTAACATGCGTTTCAATACAGAGCGAACATTGTCTACACTGGTGCTTTGGGGATGGCAAACAGTGCTGTTGAATATTTGTATACCACACTTCTTCAGAAACGTAGCTGTCAGTTCGCTTGTAAAGACGCTACCAGATCGGAGTTGATTTCACTCGGAAGTCCAGCGCGGGCGAAAACTGATAAGAGAGAATCAAGTATTTCTGGTGACGTTTGATCGAGCAGTGGCACTGCCTCTGAAACCTCTGTCTCGGGGCAGAGAATGGTCAAAAGAAACTTAAACGCTAACTTTGTGATAGGCAAAGTTCTCACGATGTCGACTACGACTTTGCGAAACGGCACAGAAATAATGAGCAGTGTTGCCATGGGCCACTTTCATTTCTCGTTTGATCCGCCTGAACGCCGACAAACGTTGCAGCTACGAACAAATTGCTCAGCATCTTTCATCAAGGTAGCCGGGCCAGTAACACTCCCTCAGCATCCTCGCGTTTGTCCTGTTAATGCCGCGATGACCCGACCAACCAGCCCGATGGTAGAGCTCCAAAACGTACTCGCGATATGTTAAGGGTGCCACGATTTCTTTACGTTTATGCCTTTATTTTTATGGAATGTACGGTACAAATTAGAGTTCTTTGAAAAACCAACCGTTTCTTCTTCCGTGTTTGCCAACGCTTTCGTGAGATTTTGCCACACTCGCATTGGTTTTCTCATCTTTGAAAAACGTTTCCCTCTCTACAGAAGACAGAACCTGAAAAAATGGGTAGTTCTGGAAATGAAACCTGTTTCGAATTCGACTTGTTATTCGACACAATCTAGTGCGCCTGAACCTAAGCTCTCTCTTTTACCTAGTACACCACGTTGTCCCTCCGGAGCGTCGTGAGTGGTAACACGTGGAAGCGTGTCCATGCATGCATCACAGTCTTTCTTCGCCATCGACATGGTGACAATTAATAAAGGATTCATGTCGAGTACGATCCCCGACTTCAGCGGCTGCTTTGCTGTTCTGTTTTACAACAGATATGGGCAAATGGGAAATAAAATGTCAAAGACGGTTGACTCTGTCTCAATTTCGCCAAAGGGACCCTTCAAGGCCAGTTTTGCTATTGGCAGGATCACCGTTGCTTTTTCCAAGGCCTGCCGTAGGGAAACAAAATCCTCTGAGAATTCTGTATTCGGGATTAGAGACAAATGCACTACGTCATACACCGCACCCTAGTCAGGCAAGACTTTGCATTTCTGTCCAATAACTTGGATATCGTGAAGGTAGGGGATAAGAAGGGGCTCGTAGTGCCCATCAACAAACTGAACCACGGACACCTTTAGAACCCAGCAGCAAACGGCCACGTGTCCTGACTTCTGACAATTGAAACACACAATTTGCTTTCGACGCTCAAATTACTTATCTTTGCCAGCTCTAGCCATTCCTTCTTTACTTCACCGTCGTGTTTCTTTTCAGGCTTGCAAAAGAATTTTGGCTTCATGGGAGGGAGCACTGGCACATGTGTGTTTTCCTGTATTGGCATAACGCTATTTGGCACAATACGCCTCTGCAAACTCCGCTGCTTTTCGTACTGTTTTCATGTCTGGCCTGTCTAGAACCCATTCTTTCTTTTTATTTGATAGCGTCATATAAAACGGTTCTAGGCTAATTTTCTCGAACGTTTTTGCCTTGTTATCAAACGCTGTAGCTCCTTGCATCCAGTTTTAAACACTCAGTAACTTTTTTCTGGGTGCTGCACTGCTTCTCCAGACTTATAGGGGTAAGCTTCCGAAGCCAACCTGTGCTTCGCTAGCAAGGCAATTTTTACATCTACATAACGGTCCATTTCCTGGGGGCCTAGCCTGGCCCACACATCGGCAGCCTCCTACGGCAACAAACTGAAAAACGTTTGGGGCCAGGACCCCCACTCAAGCGCATTCTCGCGCAAGTGCATTCAAAATTTCTCAGAACCAGCCTTTATTAGGTAATAGCGACCGGCTGCAGAAAACCTGTCGTCTTAACTTACAGTTTTCGGCTCTGCTTTGGAAGACAGAGTCATCTTTAATTGCTCTAGTTGGCAATTCTTCAGTTCTTCATATCTATTTCTCTCTCGGCGTTTCCTTTTGGCTTCATTCACTGTATCAGTGAATTCATCGTCTGCGGCTTTTTAGGCTAAACTTTTGCCCACAATTTCGGGTTTCCAGACAGATTTGCTGCAGTCCTCACAATCTTCTTCTGCTACGGCTAACAACTGAAGTTTCCACCAGCCGTTAAGATCCATTTCTACCGTAATCCGGCTACCCTGATCCGGCAATTACCCTTCAGTCGCCTTTTCTATTTGTTTCCTTTTTCAAGTAAATGGCAACAACCGGCGAACCACAGTACAAAGCCGAAGCCTCACTGACCATCGGCGCAAAGCTCCCAATCCGGCCGCTGTCACCAAGCTGTTATGTTTTGCTGAGCTTAGCTTCTGGCCAGCGATCCTCAATCGCTGTTGCCGGATCGCTAGGTTTCTGCCTAGCCAGCGCCTCGATGACCTGCTGGACGTCCTGGAGTTGTGTGTCTTGGTGGTCACTGCGCATTGCATCCTCAAGCTGCGGTGGTATATGTCCTGAGTTAGCTTCGTTTGGATTATTGGAGCAGTCCCACACCAGGCTCCAATGCGCCACGTTCTGCACTGCTCATCGGGGTGTGAATCTGGTTACAATTTGTGCAGTAGCGCTGGGCTCGGAAGCATTCCCGCTTGCAATTGCCTGAACAGGACGGCCTGGCATCTGCTTAGCCCTTTGCGTGGGGGAGGGAGAAGTCTGCAGCCCAGCCTAAACGCCTCGGTCCACTCGTTGTAGCTGGTCATCCTGTCGTTGTCGCTGAACCACAGCGTGCTACCGTTACCTTGGGTGCGGTCGGTTAGTCCTTACGCTCGGGCGTGTACCGTTTCGTTGCGGTTGGTATTCTCCGATGCTGCACCTGCGCCGCCCGGAACCACTTGATTGGAATCCTCTTGTCGTGGTTTGCCTGTGGGATCTGGATGCCGGCCGTTGTTACGAAAATGCTTCCTTTGGCGTATTTTTTCACCGCCTTATCGGCATGTTGCCTTCGGAGCTGGCCACCGCGATCACTAAGCCGTTGCGGCAGGCTTATTTGGCAGCGTCCACGTATCTGGCTCAGGGATCTTTCGCGTGCATGTCCTTTAGTACCTTGGCTCTAGCGTGCCTTCTGCCTTCGTTGAATTCCAGGTGCACGTTCCTCGCTAAGGGGTGACCCGCACGTTCCGTAATATGTCGTAGGGGAAGGAACAGTTTGGTCCCTCTTGTTCGCGATAGCCGAAGCCTAGTTGGCACAGGATCTTTCTGCCGGCCTTGGTCCATGACAGTCGTTCCAAATGAGCGGTTCTTTGCACTTCGGCGATCTCGTCGAGCGTGCTGTGTATGCCCAGCTGGATGGGATGCTTTGTATTGAAACTTTCCGGAAGGCCGAGAGCTTTCTTTTAGGCACCCCTGACGAGAGTGTCTAGCTTGTTTTTTTCGCTTTTCATACACTTGTGGACGGCTGCCACGTACGCTATGTGGCAGGGTATGAAGGAATGTATTAGCCTGGTGACGTTCTGCAGCTTCATGCCTCTCTTATTGTTGGTAACGCGCTTGGGCAATCCTATCGCGTTCACCGCTTTCCCGCGATGCGCTTGATGGTGTCCCCATTAAAGCCGAGTGCTTCGATCTTCCTCCCCAAGCTTGGATCGGATATTGCTGACCGTAGGTATTTCGTTACTGTAACTGGTTCCGATCTTAATCTTTTTACGCTTCCTTTGCTGCTTGATTCTGAGTGTTTGGATTGGTTGGTAGATCAGGAGCTCCGACTTGCTTGGGGAGCAAAGCAGTCCCGTACTTTCCAGACTTTCTTCAATCGCGTGGACAGCCATGTGTAGTGCGGGTTTTATGCGGGCATCACTGCCACCGTCCACGCACAGCCTGGTGTCGTCCGCGTATACCGCGTGTTTTATACGTCCGAGCTGGCATAATATTTTGGCAACCGGGATCATAACGATTTCGAAGAGTCTTGGTGGGATGATGGAGCCTCAGGGGGGGGGGGGGTTGCCTGGCTGGCTAATCTCTGCTCGCCCGTCTTCAGGCTGCCGGATATAAGGCGCGCTGTCCTGCCGGAGAGGAAGCCCTTGATGTATTCGTACGACCTCTCGCCGACGTTCAGTTTGGATACCTGCGCGAAAATATCAGAGTGCCTCACTATGTGAAACGCGCTCTGTAGGTCAAGCCCAAGAAAGGCTTTAATTTTCAGGGTTTACCCGTAAGTAACTTGATGTTTTATTTGTATCGTGGCGTCCTGTGTGATCAGGTTTTGGCGGAAGCCGGTGATCGTCTCGGGATGGAGGTATTCGTTTTCAAGGAATACTTGCCATCGATTGAGTAGGACGTGTTCCAGGAACGTGCCCACATAGGACGCGACCGAGATCCGGTGGAGGTTGTGCGTGCTTAGTGGCTTCCCTCGTTTGAGGATGAGAAATGTCGTGGCCTCCTTCCACGGCCTTAGCAGGGTGGCGCTGCTCCAGAATTTGTGGTTGTACCCCGTGAGGTTCCCGATAGAGCGTTCGTCGACATTTTTTAGGGCTTTGTTTGTGATGAGATCCGGTCCAAGTGCCGATCGGCTGTTAAAATCGTGAAGGCTGTTGTGCAGGCTCACGTTGGGTCGGCCCCGGTAGAAACTGTGGCCGACCGACGGCGTCGTCGGGACGTACTCGTCTTGGAGCTTATTTCGCACGGTGGCAACCCCACTCTCCGTGGTCTCAAAATGCACAAGTTTGGCGAGACCATCACTTTGGAGGAACTTGTATTTTGTTTCGGCAAGTAGCTGTTTGAGTAAGTGGCGCTTCTTGTCGTTGTGTAGCTGGCCGTCAGCCACGTTGCAGGACTCGTACCATTGCTGGCAGCATAACAGCGGCAGTCCTCTTCGATGCCATTGTTGAGCTCGGCCACATTCTTTCGGAGCCTTCTGTTGAGTCTGTTTTCTCTATCTATTTAGTATAGATTTCTTTGCCTCGATGAGGTGGGCAACGCGGCTGTCCATGGTGTCTGTCTCAATGTTTATCTATACCTCTCTGGAAGAGTCGCGCACTTTTCGGGTGATCTTCTCAGTCTACGCGTCGATGTACGTGACCTCGTCTGCCTCGGCTTCTTTATGCCTGGGCTTCCGAAACTCGATCCAGTCGAACCAGCTGAGTCAGTGAAAAGCTTTACTAAACGAGATGCCATAGGGCCATGAGAGGAGCAAGGCTGAGGGGAACCGGGGAAGGTCACAACTCGCACAGAGAATGTGGTTGCAGTCTCGGAGTCCTAATAAAAAAATAACACATTAAATTCAGCCAGTGTGCACCTAAGTGTTCACACTCACTTTTTTACCATCGCACATTGCTTCAGTACGCCTACCATAGCACATTGCCTCAGAAAAAGACGCCACGAAATTTCAAAAATTAATGGAAAATACGGACACCGTTGAACTTTTTGCTCGTTTAATTGTTTTTTTTTTCATGTTTTCTAAAACGTGCAGCAAAAATATAGAATATTTTTTACCCTGTTTTAGCTTGTGTGTGGTGTGATGACTGAGTGTATATTTTTATCTGTTTTCAAGTCTCTGCTTTATTTGTTAATTGTATAGAATATATTTACTTGAATTTAATAGGTTCTTCACTGTATACTAGTCTGATCTCGAACGATTTGTTGCCGATTGCCGAGTTAGAAGAATTCCTGTGAGAGGCGTAAGGGGAACTGCATCGTGTAGAGTGTCTAGCCTTGTGAAGTCGGGAAGCCACTGACCGCACGGAGAACGTGCAGATTCATTTGGTGGAGAGCGCTTACATGTGAATGCCATAATTCATAAACCGGGAAGCCGTACGTGAAGCGCCCATGGGCCACAGCTAGGGGGAGCATAGTGCGAGCTGTTTGGTGCACCCCCAGAATATTTATTCGATATCCGGGTAACTAGGTGTCAGGTGGAACGCCACATGTTTCTAAGTGGGGCTATCCACTGTTCTGGACTATTAAAGCTGCTGACTTGAACGCCCAGCAGGCGAATTATTGCGATGGTGGGATTCGAAGAGCATATCGTCCACTTGAAGGGGGATAATTTGTTTCTTATTTGTGCCACATTTACCATCCACGCTGAGTTGTCCTATCTTGGCTGGGGATAGCTGTAGCCAGAATTTCGACCACATATGTTACAAGCTCAGGACTGCTGCTTGCATCTCTGTTTTCATAGTTTCTCTGAAGTCGTTATTCTTGGCTTCTGTCCATTCCACAATGTCGTCAGCATAAATCGCGAATCGGGCAGCAGTGTACTGCTCAAGAGTTTGGGCCACACGGTATATTGCTAGAATTAGGAGGAGAGGAGCCAAAAAGTCCCCCATGGGAATCCTCTATCGAGGTAGAATGTTTTGGACTGGTGTCCTTGAGGGATAAGACGGATCGGCCGATGGTGATGAAAGCCGCATACCCAGTCTTAGGCCTTTTTGCGAGGAAGGCGAGGGAAAGCTGTTGAACTATACTTGACTGGCTGACATTATCAACCGCCTTGCTCATATCTAAGGCGAGGACGTACTCCGCAAAGGCCTTGCGCGAGGTTCGATTATTAACTCTCCGGAGCAGCCATAGGTAATCGCGGGTAGCTAGATTGGCGCAAGAACCAGTGAGAGCGGGGTGAAACCAATTTGTTTTTCACAGGGGGTGGACGAGTCGACGGTTAATCACACGCTCGATAAGTTTTCATTTATGGGGGTGAAAGCTATGGGTCGAATATTCTGCGGATTCCGAGGAACTTTACTGGGCTTGGGTGTCGGTTGAAGGCTCCTTACCCTAAGGGCGTCAGGTATCACGCGTGATTCCGAAGAGTGGTTGGGTGAATGTAGTAGAGCATCGAGGCCTTGCGAGGGAAGGTTTCGGAGATCCTGCAATATTTTTTGGTCGTGGCCAGGAGTACATTTGGGCTTGCCTTGAGAAAAGGCTACTTGCAGTTCCCCTAATGAGAAGGAAGAACCTAGCTCCACCACCGGTTTGTCAATGCTGATAACTGGTAAAGGTGGGAGGATTGAAGGTTCTTTAACGGCGTATGGAAATAGCGTGTGAATGAAGGTATCCGAAAATCCGAGTAGGCCATTTGAAGGCACATCTTGTCAAGGATAAGGACACGCACCCTCGCACGCCCGTTTATGGTGCGAAAAACTCTCTAAAGATAAGGAAGCCCACATTCATGCCCAAGATCTTTACAAAAATCTTGCTATTTCTCTCTCGGTAAAGTAACCTGATGTTCGAGAATAATGCGGTAGTGACGTTTTAGCTTCATTAGTTGACGATGGCCTTTTTTGTGCCGGATATTGATTGGTTAGCCATTCTTCATTGCGGAGAAGTTTAAACATGTGTGAATCGGGCCATCCACATCTGCCGTACTGAATACTTTGCTTGTGAGCAAACGTGCTTGCATTAAGAACGAAATGAATTCCTCAAGGGTAGGTTGATATGAGATGTTGAATTGAGAGCGATACGATGTCCAGTTTATCTGACGGTAAGCACGTTTAAGGCACAATTTTTTAAAATTAATTTCAAGCATGATGAGATAATTGTCCCTACACCAGGTGCTGTCCAACGTGCGCGAGGGCTTCCCCACCCAGGGTTAACTAGCGTGAGGTCCGGTGTAGTATCGCTTTGAGCGTAGTAAAGGCCAATGCGGATAGCGACGTCACATTCGTTTCTTAGTGAATGGGGCTGTACTCAAAGTTAGTTTCAGAAGCCGGCCTCGACGGTTTTTGGACGACTAGCCCCAAAGGGTAGGGTGACCGCTAAATCGCCCCCGATAATAATGGGACCGGTGAATCGTAGCGAAAAAATGTAAGGTATCCTGTTATAATATGCTGGGGGAATGGCACCGGATCTTTGCTTGTATTATACATACACAAGCAGCATCGATTTGCCTCCTGGCGGTGTAACGAGGACCATCATCGCTTCTCTGTCATCATTGCATGCTTCGTCACAACGATGCAGGACAGCGTGGCACGATTTGTGGACTAGGGGCACTGCTAACCCGGAGGCGGGCAGTGGCAGGAGCAGACTTGGCTTGAAATGGAGGGATCACAAAAGGTGGCATAATTTATATTGTACAAGGACCACGCGTTTCCCGAAACAGTATTGCCATTGGATGGAGCCTTTTCACTTGGCACTGGAGGAGCGGGCCGGTTTGTGAGAATATATGGCAATTCGTCTGTAGGCGGTAGAGCTAGGGGCAACACGGAGGGCTAATGTTTTTTTTTTCTTTCGTTTTGTTTTTTTGGTAGGGATTGTTGAGGTCTGCAGATTTTGAAGTCCTTCATCCAGTTGTTTCATGAACAGGCGGAAATCATTCGTGATAGAAATAACCTGATCTTGAAGAGAAATTCTTTTGCGTTACGCCTTTTTGCCATTACGTGTTTGCTTCAAATTTACTACGGTCATCTCTCTGAGTAAGCATCTGCTCCGTCATGAATGACGTCACTGGCGCCTGGGTGGCGTTACTGGATGGCTTGCGACGGCTGGTGCGTGAACGGCTGTATCATGCCGCGGCAGAACTACCTGGCTCACTGGAGGGCGATTGACTGCGAGTTGCAGTCGCTCGGAGAGCGGCCACTTCCTTTTGTAAGGTGGGCATGGCGGCTTGCCTTTCGGCGAGGCTGCAACGTAGCTGGCCATTTTCAACTACTAGGGGATGGTTTGCAGATAAAGGACCAATTGGAGGCGGCGTACAGGATGCGTTGCAGGAGACGGTGGAGGGCCATGTAGTCCCTGGCGGTGTACATCGAGTACCATCGCTCAGGGTATTTTCGGGTGGTGGTTTCTTGCATGAGACTGATCGGTACTTACGTTCTTCTTTTTTTAGGTAAGCGCGGAGGGGCAGACGTTACTGACAGAGAGGTGTCCTCTTTTTTTTACACTGAACACAATATTCTGCAGACTCACAATCGGTGGTTTCTGATAGGGGACGGCTGCAATCTTTCTATACGCTCGGGGATGGACGAAAATTCGCCATATGCCCCAGGTTGGGGCAGTTAAAGCAGCGCAGTCGTTTCGGTCTGTATTGCGTAATTACTCCATATAGTACTTCACAGTCTTTGGGAGAGCAGTATAGTCAAAGGTAAGAGTGGCATGGTTACTTTTGCCGATTTTTTTTACTTTGAGTGTCGTCCTGTTCGCATCGCACCCAACTGGGAATAGTCTCGTAACTGTCTCCTGGGTCCACTTGGATGACTCCACGAATGGTGTTTTTGTTGAAAGGGGCCTGCTCAATTACAATTTCAATCCTTTCCAGTTTGCCGTTCTCTAAAAGGATTAGGTGACCTACCTGAGCTGCCCTGTATCACAGACAGCGGTACGTGCCTTTTTAGCGGCATCATCACACGTTACCGAAGCCATTTGGGCTAACCCGCTATTTTGGGCTGCGCGTCCTATTACTGAGGTAATAGAATGTCGTGGATGTGTCCAATCTGGAATTTGGCGAGTGGTTTCGACTGCAGGGTGTAGAGCTGCTGACTCACCCGGTCAGTTTTTGTGGGTCTGTTCTTCTTCGAGAGTGGAATGCGTTGCCATCCGTCCACTTCATTAATGTCCGCGAGTGCTTTGTCGTGGTCTTCAATCTGTCTATCGCCGTCTTCGGCATGGCCGCAGATGGCTGCTTCAGAGGCGTCCTTGTATGGCGGAGGTTGATATGGAGACTGAAGAAGTTCCGTGTTCGTATGCTGCCTAGGGTGGCAGTGAAGGTTGGTGCATTGTAGGTGCCGCCGAGACTGAAGAAGCTGCGCGTTCGTATGCTCACGGGATTGGCAGCGGTTGCTGGCTTGTTGTCGGCGACGGCGCGTCTTGGTTCGCTGCAACTGGAGAATAACCCAAGCCGCCTGTGGTAGCTGTGACAGCGTCGGCAGGTGGTGTGCTACTGGAGCACAGGAGCCGGACCTTCAGGCCACATGGGCGTTAGGCTGGCTTGTAAGGGACTGTTTCCGGCGTTTGCAATGGTCTGATAACCTTGATGGTCGCAATCTTGGTATCAATCGATACAGCACATGTTCACGAACACGAGTACCCAGGTGTACTTCCTTGTACTGGTTGGTTGTTATCCCAGCGTGAGTACGATAATTTCGTCAATCGTGTGGTCGCTGCCCAGGTCTTCTCCGCTATTTTTCCAGGTGATGGTGACCGGTTCGTCGTTCTGACGAACATGAGGTCCATGTGGTGTCATGAGGCACAGAGTTACCGATTCTTATTGAATATAGCGAGTCCGTGATAAAGGTGTCGCTTAGCTCTAGCGTGTATTGCGCTAGGTTTCTTCTCATGGCATTGCTCTTGGTGTATCCCAATGTCTAATTCATGCCATTAAAGCATCCGCAAGACAGAAGCTTGGGCCTCACTGCTTTGGTGCTCGCCTTCTCCAGCGCGTACCTGACCCGCTAAAGCCTTTGCGACAGGTATCAGTATATGTTAAATATAAAGACGTTTTCGTTTCTGCGTTTGGTCGGCACAAGTCCACGAATGTGTAGCCCATCGTGACGTTTTGCTGACGCTCCACGAAAGTCAGTCCTTTTCTGACAACGGTCCACAGGCTCATGCCCTCTGGTGGACATTGTAGTCGCGAAGAGACGATGTGGCAGTGAGAGTTTTGTAATAGTAGCACGTCATCTTTTCGGTTGGCGCGCTCGACGTGTTCTTAAATCCCTGCGCGGTTCAGCTAGAGGCCGATGCAGTCCCATTGCCACACAACTGTGCTTGATGAGCCGGTGGCCATGTTTTCCGAGGTGTAAGTTGATGCCGGGTGCATGGGTACCTTGCTGGTGAAGAAAATAGGCTGACTCATCATTATTTGAGTGCTCCTCTTCTGGACAACAAATTCGCTGTCGTAGTTGGGGAAATTTATCTCGAGGGTGGTCTTCATTGCCAGTATCGCCTTCTCGAACTTGTCTAAACGGTGGCCCTGCACGGGGCAGCTTGAGCAATCTTGGTGACGGTGTTGGCGACACCGCGGACACCGAGCCCCACACATAAGCTGTAACCTACAGTGGGGATGTGTTTAAAGGTGAAGGGTAGAAACCTCAAGCGGTGGCCGACGTAGCCCAGGTCAAGCTCCGGCGGATGGGCTTCCTGTCTGTTTACCAGGCAGGAAGCTCCGGGACCTCCTCAGCTATCAGGGTAAGGCTGCGGAAGAAAGTGGTCCCCTCCCCTGCTGCTATACATGCTGTGTGGAATTTTCAAACCACCCTAAAAACGTGATCGATCCCTCAAAAGGGGCCGCACCGAAGTATCTTTTCCTCCGTTGCAATCAATCTCGCTCACAAAGTCCGATATTTTCTCGCGCTTTCTGATCATGAAATATCTTAATAAGACAAAGCCAATCACTTCCCACTCCGCGTTTCTAATCTCCAAGTATCTTGAAAGCCTTGTCGGCGAGCCCTACAAGGCTAATAAACTGAAAACGGAGGCGATTAAGGTAAACCACAAACAGCAGTCCGCAAACCTTCTTGCACAAACCCGCCTGGTCAATGTTGACATCAACATCACGCCTCATCATAGCCTTAATAGCTGCCAAGTAGTAATCTCTGATCCGGATTTTATAAGTGAAACCGAAGCCGACCTGCTCGAGGGCCTTCGTGATCAGGGCGTAATGACAGTGAGGCGAATAACCATATGCCGAAACGACCAAATCATACCTACCAAACACATCATCTTGACGTTTTACCGCTCAACACTCCCTGAGTCGGCCAACGCAGGCTTCGTGAGATGTCTGGTCCGACCGTAAGTACCGAACCCACGCCGCTGCTACAAATGTCAGTGGTTTGCCACGGCACAACCTCTTGTCATGGTAAACTGACGTGCCCAAAATGTGCAGCGCAAGATCATCCAACCAATAATTGTGAATCCCAGCACATCACCGGTCCGAGCACATCACAGAGTATTGCCTTAAAATTAACGAGAACATCACCTACCCAGAGGTGCGAAAGAGGTTCGCATTTTTCCCCTGTGGAGGTACGCCAAATGGATCTCCGAGGAGCGGAGCAGCGTCTGGTTTCGGCGGGCACCCAGTACCGCGAGTCAGACCAGGTCCCGCCCTCGCTCCCAATCGGGTTTCCTCCAGCGGCCCAACCCACCACCACACCGCCTGCTCAGTCAGCAGTGGCTGTAGTGGCAACCACGTCAGTTGGGTATGCAGCGACATTCACCGCTTCCTCTCCATTAGGCCAAACCACACGCGTCGGCACGGAGGAAATGGAGACGGAGGCACCCGTGGCAGTTCCCCCCCCCCCGCACTGCCTCTGCCTCATGAGGCGCTCTTGACGCCTTCGGCGGTCACGGCTCCAAGAAAGGGCACCGAGAAGGGTGCCGAGTTCAAGTCTAGGTGGCCCAGTCCGCTGGGCACCCCTTGTCTTCAGAAGACGACATGGACGTCCAGCCGTTCTGGCATGCACCACAGCGGAAGGTACGGGCTCCGACGTCCAGGTCAGTAGAGAGAATCAAAAAACCCCTTCCAAGAGTTCAAGCCCCAAAAGCCGACACATAAACACGCACATACTCCAGTAGCTCTAAACTTCAATAATGGGAAGATAAAATATCATACAAATAAACTGCAGAGACATTAAAAATCTTAATGATTTCTATGAGTTACTGCGTTCCAATCAGCCACGTGTGATGTGTCTCCGAGAAACCCATTTAAACCCCACGCACACAAATTTCGTGAATAGTTACATGGTATGTAGGAGGGACAGTGATAGCGGCGGCACATCCTCAGGCGGTGTGGCCATCATTGCCTGGAAATGGTTGGCGTGCCACACTGTCCAACTAGAGACCATCGTAGAGGCTGTTGCCATTCGAACAATATTTTCAATACCCTTATAGCACTATGTTCTGTTTACATCCCTCCTGACTTCCAGCACTCGAGCTCAGATTTCGAGGGTCTGGTAGATCAGTTACCCAAACCTTTCATTCTGATAGTCGATCTGAATGCACATAACTGTCTTTGGGGCTCTGCTCGCAGGGGTGCCCCTGGTCGCCTTATTGAGAAATCCTTAACATCCTCGGGAGCATGTATTTTCAACCAAAAACAGCCAGCAAATTATAATATAGGACACAACGCGTATTTACACCTTGACTTGGCTATTGGATCTGCAGTTCTCTTTCCATGTCTTGAGTGGGGTGTGGGCACTGACCCATTTGGTAGTGACCACTTCCCCACCTCACTAACATATATAGATAAGGGTCCCAGCAGTCCATCTTCCCAGAACCGGTTTATTGAAGCAACAGAAAACGGGAATACATTTACAGAATCATTTAAACTACACTACACGTCCATAACAAACCTACACGTTGAGCAGGCAACCCAGCTACTCACGGCGCACAACCTCGACTCCGCCGAAAAGTTCATTCCCTACGCCTCTGGTTCCCCGCGCAACCAGCGGAGGCCGTGGTGGAATGAGCCCTGTAGGCGGGCGCGAGAGGGCCAGAACAAGGCGTGGGGTATCCTTCGTAAGTACCCCACGTCGAGTAGCCTACTTTTATTCAAACGGGGGAAGCCGTTTAGAAAATGCGTGCGCCGGGAGGCAAAGCGCGATAGTTGGCGTTCATTCCTAACATCAATTAAATCCTACAAAGACACACGAAAAGTATGGACACGAGTACGCAAACTCGATGGACAACAAACAGACAGCCTGCCTCTGGTCAGCGCAACAAGGGACACACTTTAAGACCAGGTGACACACTTGCACAACACTTCCAACACGTGTCTAGTTCAGCACACTACACAAATACTTTTATCGAACAAACTCGTTGCCCAAAAGAAGCCATTAGATGCCCATGACAGATCAGCCACTTCTTACAACTCTGAGTTCACACTTCATGAGCTGAGGGGTTCTCTGAGCACGTGAAAAACCATCAGCTTCAGGCCCAGACAACATTACATATACAATAATACAGAACTTACACACAGACACCCTAGTAACACTCCTTCACTTTTTCAACAAGATATGGCTTCCCTGACCAATTTCAATATTTGGAGGGATGCCATAGTTGTATAATTCAAAGAAGAGAAGGAACCCTCCACTCCCGCAAGCTATCGACCCACCGCCCTCACAAGCTGCCTGTGCAAGCTTCTCGAGAAGATGATAAACAGAAGACTCGTGTACTTCTTGGAGTACACCGTCTTCTCGAGCACTGCCAGGCAGGCTTCAGGGTGGGGCGTTTTACAAACGACCACCTTGTCACTCTTGAATCATATATAAAGGATCCGTGCGTGCATAAACAGTTTTGCCTTACGGTGTTTTTCGACATCGACAAAGCCTATGACACCGCTTAGCGTTATGGTATCCTTTGTGACCTGAAGTCATTTGGTGTTTCTGGTAACATGTTAAACACCCTTGTTAGTTTCTTCTCGGAGAAAACGTTTCGAATGAGAGTTGGTTCTGCACTGTCAAAGGTTCACGTGCAAGTAAATTGCGTGCCGCAAGGTTGCGTGTTCAACTCCATTCTTATTATTAAGATTAACTCTCTTGGATCACTGCCACCTACAAACTCTTATTCAATGTATGTACATGACGTCCAGATATCTTTTAAGTCTTGTAATATGTCAATCTGCGAACGTCAAGTCTAGCTCGGCGTCAAGAAACTAGCCGGCTGGGCATACAAGAATGGCTTTAAACTCAATCCTGCAAAAAGCCCTTGCGTTGTGTTCTCAAGCAAGCGTGGGGTCTATCCGGGCCCCGAAATTACTCTTAATGGCGTGTCGCTTCCTTTAAACAGGAGCACAAGTTTCTAGGTGTTGTGTTTGATCACAAACCCACATTCATTCCACACATCAAGGAACATAAGCATAAATGTCTGAAAACAATGAATACCTTTAAGGTTCTCTCCCACCAGTCGTGTGGGGTTAAGAAAGAACTCCTGCTGCACCTGTATACTGCTTTAGTTGGGTCTAGTTTGGACTATGGCAGTGTGGTGTATGGGTCGGCGACTGAAACAGCGTTGCGAATGCTTGACCCAGTGCTACACTTGCGACTTCGTCATGCGTCGGGTGCTTTTTGCACTAGTCCGGGCCAAAGTCTGTATGTCCAGTGTAACAAGTGGAGCCTTGAGAACCAACGGAAGTACATGAACTTGCTTTATGCTTTTAAAATTTCATGGCTGCATAACAATCCTTCTTATCTAGTCTTTAACAATACATACACATCTCTGCTGTTCGCAAATCACCCATGAGTTCCTCTGCCCTTTTCACTTAGAGTGAGAATGCGGGCCTCGGATCTCTGCGCTTCATTTTTAGATGTGTACAGATCATCCTTTTCAGACATTTTACCGCCTTGAAGCATTTGCACTGTATCCTGCGACCTTTCTATTATGAGACTTGACAAGAATAGGATACCACAAGCTGCAATACTGCAGCACTTTCTTTCTCTAGAGTTTAAATACCCTCGTGTAGAATTTTACAGTGACGGTTTTAAAACCTCCACTATGGGGTCCTGCGCTGCTCATGGTCCGAATTTAAATGCAGCCAGAACCATTAGCGTGCAAACAGCAATTGTTTCAGCCGAAGAGCATAAAAATTCTACTCATTGTATGACACATTCTTGAAAATAAAATTCCCACTTCCACCATCAATACAGAATCCTTAGGCGTTGTTCACGCACTATCATCGCACAAGCCCCCCTCCCCCCCCAAATAAAAACCAACATAGTTAATAATGTGTTCAACGCCATTCTATGCGGAAAAGCATAAGCTGCTACTCTGCTTGGTCACAGGACACTCTGGGATCGCTGGAAATGGGTTGGCAGATGGGAGAGCCGCTGCTGCTGCACTCGGGAACACTGTACACATAACAACGGTACCATGTACAAACCTCAAGCCACATGTAAGACAACACTAGCACAGAACATGGCAAACACAATGCAATACACGTACAGACCACCAACTACATGTAATAAAGCCACACTTGGGACGGTACACAGCGGACTCACACAACAGATGCACGGAAGTTGCCTTGGCTAGGCTACGGATATGGCACACCCACGCCATGCCCTCCTATCTGCTTACGGGATCTTCTAGACCACAGTGCAGCAGGTGCGGAGAGGCCCTGTCCGTAGTTCATGCACGCATTCAATGCAAGGCACGCTACACCACACGACGGAAACATTTTCCTGAACTGTACAGACAACACATCCAGCGATACCCATCACAGTTCTTGACCGACAACCGAATGTTTTCGATCAAGCGTGTTTTTCTGTTTTTAACAAACGTTAAGTTGTTGCAGATTCTTTCATACCATGCATACTCACACTGGCCCTATACACTAGCCATCTTCATGCATTCGCTTTACGTTTGTTTTTACTCGACACTTTATATTTTGTTGCACATCTGTCCTCATCAAAAACCTTTGTTGATGGCGGTGTTTACCCTCTTTGGCCTTGTGCTATTAGGCTCAAACCATCATCATCCTCATCATCATCGTCTCAATGGTAGTCGATACCACCGAAGCGATCGTCGAGGTAGCTTGCTGGCCACCTACTTTCTTGCTTTTCGATAGCTCTCTTTGCTGCAGGTTTCTGGGCGGAGTCGAGCTCTTTCGTCCCAACCTTGCTAGTACTCGGCACAGTCGGCATGGTCGGCGCTAGGTACATTGGTTGCTCCTTCTGGTTATTCTCCTTGTGGAGGTTCACCAACTCCCGGATTAGCTGCAGGATCGTGGCCTTCATCTCCGCATTTCCTTTTTGCAGCGCCTCGGTCGTTTCGGGCTCCTTGCTCCTCGTTTGTTGCGTCTAGGTGTCGACGCTTGCGTCCCGGCTTTTCATTGCTTTGGGGCATCGGACGGTGTCTGCCCAGCTCACTCGGTCTCTCGACAGGGATCTTTGGGCGCGATGTCTTCGCACTCGCGTCGCGGCTGTGTCATCTGTTTACTGCCTATTCTTTACTGTAAGCGATTCCTGGAAGGAGTTCGCGACTTGCTCGCAGCTGGCAGCTCGAATAATGGAAAGTCGTGGTCGAGCGACATCTGGCTGTCGACCGCTCACTGTTCCCACTGTCCTTGGCCAACGACGTAGGGGATCTTGTACCTGGCTTTGCATCCTGTGTCAGCAGTAAGTGCTTACCACCGCAGAGCTTGCACATCGGCGAACTAGAATGGTCCTCTCTGGGATTCTGTTGTCCGAACCCTCTGCAAATGCTGGTGGTGGCAGGTCCGCGTTGATGGAAGACTTCCACCTGTTTTTGATATAACTAGAATTTTATGAGAGCGGAGCCCTATCCCACGTAAATGGGCATCTTTGTGCCTCTGAAGGGGCAACGATGATTGTTGTCTTGGTTCCGAGCCTTTTAGCTCCGACGACTAGCGGGTTGCGTTCCTTGACGATGCTGACGTCGATGTCCCTCGGTGTTTCGCTCACGGGTACTCCCCGGATGACATCTTTGGCGGTGTATACGGATCCGCCCGTTATGCAGTGACTTCGTCCAGCTTGCAATAAATGTTAATTTCGCCGATTTTCTCGCAGCGACAAGCGTGTTCTTCCTTGGGTGTAATGATCGCGACGATGTTTTGCTTCACGTTGAGGCACAACGTATCGGAGTGCCCGTCTTCCGTGGTGATTCCGGCCGCCGCGTATATTGCTGCGATGATATCGATCAGCATATTCTTGGTGACGCTTAGGCCACCCCTCGGTCTGACAACAATTTTGGTTTCCTCGCTCGGCATTGCAGGCATTCTTGTGGTCTTGATGGCTGAGGCAGTTAAATTTCGCCTCTCCATGTTCTTGGCGAACTGATGAATGCGAAATAATGATGTTCTTTTGATGCGCGAGCCGAGAGGACGATCTCGACTCGCACCGATGACCGACGACCGATGCTTGGAGCGAGCGGGTGAGGGATGAGGACTGCTTTCCTTGCTGGATATTAGGTTTATTTAAACTATTTACATTACTCCAATTTTACATCAGGTCAGAGTGACGGTTCCATTGTCAGTCTGACAGTAGCAGCCTGTTCGGCCGAGATCTCTACTGAACTAGATCCCCTCTCGGCCGACCCCCGACAAAACCCAACACTCCGGTTTTCATACCAAAAACCCCGCCTCCAAAAAGGGGGCGTTCAAGAAAGAGAAAAAAACCATTCAAACAATTAATAGAAATCATTGATTGGCCACAGGAACCAGCCAATCACACATGTGTCCCCACCTGCGGTCACGTGACCCAACACTATCTCTTATACACTCATAGTGCGTTTCCCACTCACGCTAATACACCTGACGAGCAAATGCAGGACGTCTGCGTCCTAAAGTGGATGCACCATTACGTTCAGCGGGCGGCATCTGCACAAAAGCCAAGCTGCGGGCCTACAGCGCTCTTCGCGAGGCTACAATCCCCCCGCGTCTGCCTTGGCCCCTCGTCTGCGGGTGCGTCGGGACAATACGGGAGTCGCCGCAAATCCCCTCCCAGACCAAGGGCGGCGCCGCCTGCTGTCTGTCGCCAGGGAAGAGGCGCCTCAGGCCCAAGCAAAATCTTCGAGGCGAACGACCCGTTAACGACCAGCGCCTGGCGCCGGCTGCGCAGATTCTCAAAAACTTACACCGCGCGCCTTTTCGATACTATAAGACACACCGTCATTCAGCTTCTCGTCAGCTTGTTATGCCGAATGACCCAGCCACCTCCGACGCGACAGAGGTACTCAAGCTAATCGCCCCCGTCTTTTGACGCACAAAAGGACGGGCACAGAACACGCTCTCGGCGGCTCCGAACTAGGCATCCGTGCGGCTACATGAAAGGGACACAGGATCGTAGCTACGAGCGGAGGCGACGCCAATACATGGGCCACCGGCGGCCTTCATTAATTACATGCGGAGCCCGAACTTAACACCTCCGCACTAAGAATGTTGTCCGTACACTAGCTGTACGTACAACATTAACTCTCCTGCAGGTTATGTCTTACTGCAGAGCCAGAACTGAAAAAAAACACACTCAAGCCGTTACGCAAGTACAATACAACGCGAGTACAATATAGTACAACAATAAAAAAATTACCCCGGCACACACCAACCCAACCAGCACAACGCGCTGGCCAACTGCACCAAAAACGGATACAACACGACATACTCAGTTCCTTGGCCTAGCCATGGCTTGCGCAACACCAAACAATAAACGAAAGCGCTCAACTACAGGGCCCGTGAGAACAAACTCGTGGCACCCTCTACCATTAAAGGCAACCAACCCCACGAAGTGTATAAATGTTCGAACCTGACACCTGAATGAATGACACCATCCACTCTTAAACTTTACGTGCATGCAGGAGCATTCTTTCACTCCAAGGAAAGGAACAGACACCCAAACAAACCCATACGCATAAAATGAGGCTAGTTCTGTACAAATAAAAACGTTTAAGGAAGTTAAGCATCTCTTCACGCACTCGCAGACGCCTGTTCTTTCAGAATGCACCACGGATTGTTCATTCCGGTTGTGGTTCACTTGCTGTCAACATGCGATGTACTTAAAGTTCACTTTTCAGTTCTTTAGACACTAGTTCGCACACAAGCGCCACAAGTGGGCCCTACTTGCACATTCCATGGCCCACCATGACCACATGCCAACGAGCGCAAATAAAGGAAGGCACTCGCCATTATACCCAGAGGTAATCTCCTGACCGTGCTGTATTAGCGGCTCTACTCCTCAAGAAGACAGCGTTAAATCTGCCAAGCTGGGCTACTCGCAAATCACACGACTTACGACAGCTGAACGCACCCAACCCATGCATGCAGAAACAAATAACGAAAAGGGGGAGAACGACAGTACAGGTAAAACTAACAATAATCCTCATCTGAGCGATCCCTACACACACAAAGCAAACCACAAAAAAAACAACTAATTGTGCGCCAAACAACACTGACCCGTTCCTGCCTAGCACTTCTCACTATTCAGCGGTAAACCCCTTTCCACGGCGGCACACACCGACCGTCGTACGGAAGCTGATCCCGTTTCATGCGCCACCAGCTGATTCTACACGAACCCTGGTTCGGCTCGCGGTGTCCTGTGCTCCCGGGAGAGAAGGAACACCCTACCCGGCGGTAACGCGTACGACGATGTCGCACCTGCGTCGCCACCCCTGCCTCCGCCTACCGCGTTCTTTGGCCCGTCGGAATCGCCCTACGCGCAAGACGCCGCGGGCCACCTGCACATTCCTGCTTTGCGCACGGAAGCTGAACGATTAGGCGCTCAGTTCCGCTGCCCTTACATGACCCCGGCGCTTCATCTGCCTCCTCTGAGATGAGCATGCATTCTGCAGTCTCGCTCGAGTTCTGCATTAGCTCATCCACGAGGGGCTCCTCGTGGTCGGCCGCGGAATCTATGTCGGCGCATGGGGCGGTGCGACTCTCGACATTTTCCTGCGTGGCCACGGCAACACTGCCCGCCGCAACAGACAGAATTGCTACAGCTAAGACATCTGTCTCACGAGATTCCACAATCTCATCCGTAGCAGTGGGAACGCTAAAGTGTTGCCCAACAACTGGGGTGGCTTCGGCCACCTCCACTACATTCCCACTCTCCTTATCCCGTGGCGCTAGAAGCGCCCACGAGGGAACAAACACCGTGAAAACATTGGCGTCCTCTTCGAGTTCACCGATCCTGCGGAGCTTCGCTTTCTCGTAAGCGATCTCCGCTCTCCCTTGGGCTAATTGAGCGCTGAGCTCCTCAGTCCTCCACACGGACGGGCGACCCGCGCCACTGCTACCCGCTAGCCTTGCTTTTTCGAAAGCGCGCTGGCCATTTTTGAGAGCTAACTCCGCTCTCAACTCCTCAATCTCGGGCACAATGGCACTAACCTTTCGGTCGGTGCCGCGACATCCCGTTAGCATAGTGGCCATGGTGAACCCAGAGAAAACAAATCAGGGTCCGTTTGTGCTCGCTCCGGGTTCGGCCGGGTCGCAGTGTCGCTGATGCAGCAGCTCGTGGACCCGATGCGCCGCTCTCGCCGCTGGGATGGGGCCGGGCTCCCTGGGCCGGAGCCCACGAGACCTCCTGCTGAGGTGTCGCCCCGTTGAACCGCGGCCTACGCCGCCCTGGGCCAGAGCCCGCGAGGCCTCCCGCTAAAGTGGCGCCCCGTTGAACCACGGCTTATGCCGCCCTGGGCCGGAGCCCACGAGGCCTCCCGCTGAGGTGTCGCCCCATTGAACCGCGGCTTACGCCTCCCTGGTCCAGAGCCCACGAGTCCTCCCGCTGAGGTATCGCCCTGTTGTCGTTGAATAGCGGCTGCTGCCGCACTGAGCCGGAACTCACAAGGCCTCCCACTAAGGTGCCGCCCCGTCGATGCTTGGAGTTGGGCTCGTTTTTGGTCGGAGCTGAACCTTGCGTTGAAGGAGTCTCTCCGCAATGCCCCACCAGCTCCAGCCGATGGTCGTGGTCATCCTGTCGACTGCGCAAGGTAAATTTCACCTTACCATCTTCTTGACGAACTGATGGAGGTGAAATAGTGATGTTCTTTTGATGCGCGAGCCGAGAGAACGATCTCGACTCGCTCCGATGACTGACGACCGATGCTTGGAGCGGGTGAGGGATGAGGACTGCCTTCCTTGCTGGACATTAGGTTTATTTACACTATTTACATTACTCCAACTTTACATCAGGTCAGAGTGACGGTTACATTGTCACTCTGACAGCAGCAGACTGTTCGGCCGAGATCTATACTGAACTCGATCCCCTCTCGGCCGACCCCCGACAAAACCCAACACTCTGGTTCTGATACCAAAAACCCCGCCTCCAAAAAGGGGGCGTTCAAGAAACAGAGAAAAACCATTCAAACAATTAATAGAAACCATTGATTGGCAACAGGAACCAGCCAATCACACATGTGTCCCCACCTGCGGTCACGTGACCCAACACTCTCTCTTATACACACATAGTGCGTTTCCCACGCACGCTAATACACCTGACGAGCAAATGCAGGACGTCTGCGTCCTAAAGTGGACGCACCATTACGTTCAGCGGGCGGCATCTCCACAAAAGCCAAGCTGCGGGCCTACAGCGCTCTTCGCGAGGCTACCATCCCCCCGCGTCTGCCTTGGCCCCTCGTCTGCGCGTGCGTCGGGACAATGCGGGAGTCGCCGCTAATCCCCTCCCAGACCAAGGACGGCGCCGCCTGCTGTCTGTCGCCAGGGAAGAGGCGCCTCAGGCCCAAGCAAAATCTTCGAGGCGAACGACCCGTCCACGACCAGCGCCTGGCGCCGGCTTCGCAGATTCTCAAAAACTTACACCGCGCGCCTTTTCGATACTATGAGACACACCGTCATTAAGCTTCTTGTCAGCTTGTTATGCCGAATGACCCAGCCACCTCCGACGCGACAGAGGTACTCAAGCTAATCGCCCCGTCTTTGGACACACAAAAGGACGGGCACAGAACACGCTCTCGGCGGCTCCGAACTAGGCGTCCGTGCGGCTACATAAAAGGGACACAGGATCGTAGCTACCAGCGGAGGCGACGCCAATACATGGGCCATCGGCGGCCTTCATTAATTACATGCGGAGCCCAAACTTAACAGAGGCCTTCACTTTCTTGACGTTCAACCTTGCCTTGCCATTTGCGGCGTTTTGATGGTTGAGCTTCTCTGCTCCTCGCTTGTGGTTTCTCGACAGGTGGTCTCCCGCAACTTCCCAGCTGGCGTCCTCGTTAAATTCTTTGGGAGAAATGTCTTTGCCCACCATTTGCACACACAAGGATAAGAGGTACAACTAGCACCTTGCTCCAGACCACAGGATTCGATCCCTCGTACGTTGCCGTCACTTGTATTTCCAACACGAAAACAAAACCACGAAATGAAAGATTTGCGAATAGTTCCCGGGACATCACAGACACACGGAGAAAGTTACGCAAAACATAAGTCTCCGGAGAAGTCTCACCACACCCCTGTCCAGCACGGATTTCTCTCCTGTCAATGACTGGCCGAGACTGCTAATGATGTGGTGCTTCTCGGGCCTCCGGCGCAAGGCAGGTGGCCAGCTTGCCTGTATGAGTGCGAATGAGAGGTCCACCAGACCCGCTCGCTCGTCTGGAGGTCCAAGAACCAAGTGCAAACCACTGATCGAGCAGCTTCGTTTTGACCATCCCTTCTTCGCCCTCGTGTTCCTCATCTTCCGACATCCTGATGCAGCCGTCCAACCAGCTTAAGGGGTGACCACAGTCGCTTTCCGTTCACCTGATCACACCCCCCTTATCTATGACCTGCGGTAAAAATGCTCATAGCAATACTTTTTTCTTTCTCCTGGGTTGATTTGTTTCTCGAGAACGTTATTTTAAAGGCTACATGCGGGTAAGTTGCGTTTGAACACTGTTTGCGTCCATCGAGATAGTCGATCATGACGCATAATTTGGGATCGGGATCCTGCTGGGTGGCTACGTTGCTTTCTTTAACGACTCCGAAGAATGCGCCGTCTGCAGCCCGGTATCAGGATGGCGGGTCGATGGAGCGCGAGACAGGCAATGGGCGTTTGAGTGTGTCTCGCCGGAGTTGTATAGTAATGTAATGTCTAACTGTTCCAGACGCAAGCTCCATCTTCAAAGACAGCCAGGCGGGTTATTCAAACCGGCGAGCCAACACAGGGCATAATTTTTGGTCACAACCTTGAAGGATTTGCCATACACGTACGGGCAAAATTTTGAGATGACCCATATATTAGCGAGGCACACTTTCTCAGAGGCTGACTAGTTTTTCTCTTGCTTTGACAGACCACGGGTTGCATAGGCGACTGCTTTTTCGCAATGGCTTTAGTGTTTGGACGATGATGTCATCCTATCCAATACCACTGGCGTCCGTGTGCGTTTCTGTTTAGGCGATTTTGTCAAAACGAGCCAGCAGTCAGGAATTTGGGGCGTTGCTGCAGCTCGGGGAACGATTTTGCTTGGACGTTTTCCCAGCTGAAATTGGTGATATCCAGGCCACACTGCGAGTAGCAAGAAATTTCTGCTGAAGTTTGTGACGAAAACGTGCGCACCTGGGTGAATCTTTGCCCGTCCGTCTTGTCTTTCTGTCTTGAAAAGTTCGCTCTGGTCGAAGTTTCGCGGGTCTCGCTGGACGCTCAAGGCTATGACGACGTGGGCCAAACACTTGAGTTCCTCGTGCGCAAAGGGGCAGTTTTCAGGCTTCAGCGTCAACCCTGACGTAGGAATAGCATCAAGTAGACTTCAACCTTGCAAGGTGTTTGTCGAAACTCCAGGCGGATGCCACAGGCTTGTAGATGTATACGAGACAGGTGTGCCGCTTCCGGCCAAATAGCATGGCAACATTTCTGGTGCCGTGCACAACCCTAACGGCATCACATTGAACACGAATCGGCTGCCTGTGTTATGGATGCAGCCAGTCTCGTCCACTTCAACTAGCCCGTGTAGCCTCCCAGGCAGCGCAGGACTGTTCGGCCTAAAACAGGCCGGTGTACTTTGTCCGGTGATTTTCTGTCCGGCCGTTTTCCGGCAGCCATGTTCGGCCCATGTCCAAATGTGGGCCTTTTCGCCGTACACGACCGTATTCATGTAGCTATCCAACGGCCAGTCTCCGTTAGCCGTTGGACCGGCTTCCGTTCATACGGCCTCATTTCGGCCGTATGGCTCCGGCCGTACGACGGGAACCAGAATGCGGCTGGACTACGTTCACCGGAGAACGGCTAGCTTACGGCCACCGAAAAAAGGCCGAATTACGGCCACCCAAGCACGGCCTGCTAATAGCCGCGGGATTGCGGCTGAATTATGGTTGCTGGAACGTGGCCTTTGACCGGCAGCCACTGTGCGGCCACCGTGCGTCCCCCAGCCGCGGGGCCTTGAACCCACAGTACTGCTTATTGATCAGTCTCTGTTGACAGCAAAATTTGTTTATTCAATGCTGTTGGCTTTGTCGGCCCTTCGCTGGTTGCGGCCGCCTTCACGGTCCGATGCTGAATAGATCCATTTCTTTACAACAGCAGCAACAGTGGTCTTGTCAAGGTCGGGAAACCTTGGGCGCAGTGCAGCTACATAAAAAGGGGTGGAGGGGAAAAAATTAGGCACTGTGTACTTTACACATGTACTGTGCCACTTTTTAACTATGATTTCATTTAAGGCAGTCCTCTTGAAAATGTTAGAGCCACCTAAATTAGCCCGCCTAACCTTAAACTGCATCATTTTAGTGCTCCTTGAAATTCTAAAACATTAATGTTTTGGAATTTTAGGGAGCACTAAAATGATGCAGTACTGCAAGCAAAAACGAGAAAAGGGTGACCGTTCCCTAATGCGAAATTTGTGCACAGCACAAGCTGCAATCTACTCGGTGATGGCACATAGCTGCTGCGTCTCGGGAAGTGATTGCATGATCAGCGAACGCACGATGGCATGTGCTGCCCTCCCATTATCTTGCAGCGTGTCACTTCCGCCGAGCATGTTGTTGTAAATCGTGTTTGAACCTCCCATGCAAATGGCACGTGGTTTGGATTAGCCAATCAACGTGGAGGACGCCAGAGAACCGATGTACTTGTAGCACGCAGCATGTGCTGGGTTTCTGTGGTGCAGCCTTGGCATACTGCCCTCCCCTACACATTTTTGCAATACTTTCATTCTCTGCTTTCGGGCTGGCTCATACTCGGTGGCTTATCCATTCCCTCTGTTATCTCGTAGCACATCACCCCGGGGAAGGTCTTGTGCCACCTCAGCATACTGCCCTCTCCCTCACAGTTTTGCTACGCTTTCCTCTTCCGTTTTTCTTCTGTCTTTGGTGTCTCTTTTGTTCACTCGGTTACGAGGCCAGAGACGCTGTAAAACTGAAAATCAACAAAGACACACAAGAGTGCATGTAACTGTGTCACAATTATGTGACTTTTATTGCATCCCCAAGCCTCGCGTTCTAGCTATAACGGTGAATAAGGTATTAAATGTTTCAAGTGCTAGAAACTTGAACTTGTTGACTTTCAATTTTCTAGTTGTTCAAATTTGAACTTTCAATTTTCAGTATATACCTGCGTTTAGAGATACACACGTCTAAAGGTCTATGTCTGTAGCATTATGATCACCAAAAAAACCCCCAAATTTCACAATATTGTAAAGAAACTATTAGTTATGACAATAATATCAAATTAATACTGAGCGATGCGAAAACCAAACAGGTTATTAGAAAAATCTTTTATACTACGTGAATTGCACGAGAGGGACAGCAAAATAACAAAAAATGAATAAATTAAAAGCAAAACCTCCCTAATTGCTCACTACAGAACTTATGCCCAAACAAAAACAAACTGACATATCTGGAAAAGTAGAAAGTATGAAAACCAAATTGATTGATTGATTGACTGATTGCAGGGTTTAACGCGCCGACGCAACGCAGGCGATGAGGCGCGCCGTAGTGGAGGGCTCCGGATTAATTTTGACCACCTGGGGATCTTTAACGTGCGGCGAAATCTCGTACACACGGGCGTTTCTGCTTTTTGCCTCCATCAGAAAAGCAACCACCACGGCCGGGAATCGAACCCGCGTCCTCCTGCTCAGCAGCACAACTGAGCCACTGCGGCGGGTCATGAAAGCCAAATCTTCATATTCAATTCACCAAACCAATTAAGGCCACCTACCAAGAACATGCGCCAAGATGTTATGATGATCAGCAAATGCCTCCTTCGAGCCCTTCGACCCGGCCCAGCTGCACACCTTCGCCAGAGAATTGCTGACAAGCATGCTCATGATTGTCCTTCCGGCCACTTTGTAGTCTGGACCACCATTTTGGCGAAAGTAGTCGGCCTGGTAAAAAAAAGCAAAGGGGGAGGATGGGTTGGCAGTGGTCGCAGGTTCCAGTCTAACTCTGACTACACAGGCTAACATTCAAACACGGTAACTTGCCATAGGTTTGTCCTTGTTAAGAATTCATACAAATGTAAATAATTGAACAGAACTTGGATAAAAACCAATGAAATGAAATAAAACTATCACAGTTGCAAACAAAGGTTACATAAAAAAACACGTCGGCAACCAGATATAAGATCAAGTAATCAAGTTCTTTGCCTCCCAGAACTACAGATAGTTTAGGGCTAGTCACCTAAATGTGGATCAGAAATTAATTTAGCCTCGATAATTTTGCCCATAACTTGACTGTGATAAAACGCACTTCTTGAAAGCAGGATATGGCACCCACATGTTCAGGAGTAAAAAAAGATGAAAGCCACCATTCTGAGTGCGGCCCACACAAATTGGTTCCTTCCCAGAAAAGCAAGTATTGTGAGCCCTGAATTTCCAGAAAGCTCTTATATTTTTACCTTATCTCCACCTTTATTGAATGGGACGGCATGCCATACTTGCAAAGAAACTGAATCAGTATAGGCTCGTGTATAGCACCCACACTGAGCCATCTGTTCCTCACACCAAATAACCGCGGCCGGCAATCGAACCTACATTCTTAGGATGAGCAGAACATTGCTTTAGCCACTGGGCCAGCCTCACTGCAATACAGTTGATTTAAACCTGGCTACAGAAGTTTAAAGAAACCCCTCCCAAAATTACTTCATACTTTTAACAGGATACATGGCACTTATGTATCCTGTTGGGGGCTTCTAACTTTTCTCACACAACTGTCCGAAGGCATCCTAAAAGGGTGAGCTTCTGATGAAAATAACTGCCCATGCAGAGAACTTTGCACCTTAGCTGTAACAAAAGTTAGCTCATAGTGGGTTTATAGGCAGAGTAATCCACCTAACGAACTAGCCAACTACAATCCGATCCGTTTCCATCAAATTACCCTGTATATTGAACTATTTCTGGTCACGGCATATTCGCAGTTAAAATATATAGCGAAAATTACGCCTATATCAAACAAAAATACCAGTGACAGCCGATATATTGAACGGCAAATGGCGCAGGTGTGCCCCTCCAAGTTGGGTTTCCCTCAAGGTTGAGGAGAAATTCCACCGGCACACCCCTACCAGTTGTTTAGCCCAGCCACTCATGGGCAGTGAGCCACTCTTTCCCTTCCTTCTCGCTCTCCTTCCCTATTGTGACGCCCCAGTCCCGTCTGAGCTGTTCCCCCCCCATTAAAGAAATAATCTTGGCCTGTCCACCATGTTTTTTTTCATTCTTTTTGTTTGACTTGTTCGCTCTTTAAGGTTTTTTTTCTAAGTGTAGTTGTGGTGGTTAGCACTAGAAACACTCATTTGACAGCTCTAGCTAGCGCAAAGCTGCTGAACTTGCATTTCGTTGTGAAGCTGGCAATCATAAATCAAGTCAAATATGGTGAGAAGTCACACATCCCCACAGTGCACAAGGGTTGATTCCTCTAGGCACGATCAGCAGGGAGCTTTGAACCTTCTCGAAGTAGGTTCTGGGCAGATGTTACTGAAGAAACCTTCTGAAATCGCTTCGAATCTGCTGCTTGTGCGTGCCAGTGATGACTTTGAAAATCCTGGGTGCAACAAAGCCATCACCTGTGTTGCCAAACTGTGGGGTGAGCTATGGAAAATTCCAGACACCATTGCCGGATCATTCAGCGAGTTCGTGGATGATAGTGTTGTGACCATGGGAGAGATTGTAAGGTCTTACTTTGCCAACATTGTACCATACCAAGCGCAAGTAAAAGTGGGTGCTATGAGGAAAGCCACTACGATCCCTTGCTCAAAATGTCTGAGGTGATTTGTGCACTAGTACCAGTACAGCACTTCTTTCCAAATGTGAAACGTTGCAGCCTCAGCTGCATGACTCTTCAAACAGTATGAAAAAGTGCATACTGTCTCAGGCAGTGAGCTTGTTCAAGCAGAAGATACAAGACTATTTCATGTGAAGGTAGGGCAGTTTCATCAGAAAAATGTGTTTATAAACAACATCTGCTTTTATCATGGTGAATTCCTTATCATGCTTGTATCAAATGACCCCTGTATCGAATTGTTAGGTTTTTTTTTGAGTTTGATAACCGGGTTTGGCCGTATGTGGTTTTCACATGTACCCTTCAATAAGACTTTTTTCAAAGTACAGTGTTTACAACACTCACATGTGACAATGATTTTGCAATGAAAAATCCTTGCGATTTCCTCAGCAGCCACCTACCATCTGTGGTTTATGACAGCTCTTTTACATTTGGCAACCAACTGTCACGGTCATCAATGGGCCTCCTGAACTACCAGTTCCAGACTCTGCGGAGCATCCCCGACTGGTAAATCAAGAATGCCCATTAATCCACAGCACTGGTTCCCAACCATGAGTGGCCGGGGAAGGAGGGGGGGGGGTTGGAGGAGGAGCCCTTTTGGGCTCGCAAAAGCAACGGGGGACCACGCAATGATTTGTGTTCATCCACATCATAATGTCAAACAATACTCTTGCAGCTGAAGTTGCCCACATACTTATTCAATATCAATGCCCGCTTTTTGTGTCTGACTTTTATGCTGGTGACTGGTGTATTGCCAAACCATTCCCTCTTGCTGATACAAAAACACTATACACTGCCTTTTGTGTGTGTGCCTTTCCTGCATTGCTAGCTGGTTGTGAAGAAAGCCAACGTAAAAATTAAAAACGGAAGTCAAACAGTGAGGCGCCTTTTGTGTTGCCAACAAGGTTTGGCAGAAAGGACAAAGGGATGTCTGGAAGGGCTTTGCAGACCCCCTGCGGTATGTGGACCCCCATTTGGGAACCACTGATCTAGCATTACAATTCTCTTCTTCTTGCTGCCTCCGTCTCGGACATGCAAGGGGGGACATTGGTCTTGAGGACCGAAAATTTGCCAAAAAATCAATTTCCTGTATTAATTTTATTTGCAGTCTACAGGTCCCAAAGAATGTACCTCCAAAATATCATAGCTGTATCATAAGTATTCACAAAGCTGTCACCCTTTGAAGTCGCCTAAATGACCATTTTTGCCTGTTAGCAAATTTTATGCCCTGTTTTCTGGGAACCAATTTTTTTCCCACATGGTCAGCTGTCCCGTACAATATCATGGGATGTACTGGTTTGATTTACATCATTTTTGCTGCATTCGAAAGCTTATGAACTTAACAGTGCAATAAGGCCACAAAAGTACAGAATTTTGTTTTTGCTGGCACAAAATTTTATGCAGTTATTTTTACAAGACCACTGTAAATTGATGACCTGACATTTACGAATTTTAAACCGTTCGCAAAAACCATGCTAAAATTACTGCAAGGGTATAGTTACACTCCCTGGTCCTTCTAGAGCACAAAGGGATAAAAGCTGTTTGAGTATTTCATAGGTACATAATGAAAACATTGCCCGAAACGGAGTGATGTAACATGTTGCACAACTCTAAACTTACACCCCATAGATAAAAACTGACTGCATATTTGTGCTCAGGATGTTGAAATACACTCAATGTGTAAATCTCATGCACATAGGTTAAAAAATAACAAAAATGTCCTCAAGACCAGTATCCCCCCTTAAAATTTAAACATGTACTGTATTTACTCGAATCTAACGCGCACCCTTTTTTTGGAAAAATAGGTCCCAAAATCACATGCGCATTAAAATGGAGTACAACTCAAAACTCTGGCGCCACATCACCATCGGCTTTCAAGATGGCTGCTTGACTACTGAACACGTAGCCAGCACTTCGCAGTTGGCGAATGTTTGCCTTTGTTGTCTGCATAGTCTTTTTTTGAATTCCTCTGTTCTTTCTGCTGTGGAATTTCCCACTGCGAAGACACGGCGGGTTCACCCCAATGCTGCATTTAAGAATGAAGTAAACTTGTGCGTGGAAAGCGATGGATGCCGTGTCACATGCTCAGTGTTCCGGACACTTGTATGCGGGACTGGTACAAACAGAAAGAGAAAGTTTTCGCTAGCCATACCCCCAAATAGAAGACACGCTGGCAGAGTACACGCAGCAGTAGCGAGCGACTCACAGACCCATAACGACAGAACGGCCCTGCCCCGGACCGTCGTCGTGGTGACTTTCTTGCCAGCAAAAACCGGCACATTTCCTTTCGTGCCACCTTTGGAATAAACCTGTGCTTGTTCCAAGTGAGAAATAGTTGAATTTTTGTATTAAGTAATGAAAGTCTAGTAAAGCCTAGTGCGCATTTCAATCGAGGACAATCAAAGACAACAATCGTTGTTTTCTTCTTCGGACGCGAAAAAACGGGTGCACATTACAATCGAGGGTGCGTTAGACTCGGGTAAATACGGTAAGCACAAAGTGCGCGCATGCACAAAAATACCATCATCTCCAGCTTCTCTCGGTTCCCGAGGTAGCAGTTAAGTTCCTTCAACTCCTCGGCTGTCTGGACCGGCAGGGGGGGGGGGGGGCAGTCCTCTGGCAGGGTAGGGGTGCCTGCCATTCCTCCAACACGTTGTCGGCTGAGAGAACCAAGCTTGGCTAATATTTCTGCCTGGTTCCGGAGAACCTTTTCCCAGAGAGCTGCATAAGTACAAAAATTAGTCTAGTTCTCAAGACAGAACTGAAAATGACACTGAGCATTTTCAATCAAAATAAAAAGCAGCTGCCACAAATATCAAAAAAGGAAAAAAGAAGTTGCTGCTACTTGTCATTTGTGTATCTTTCTTCACGTTCGTTTCAACTTTTGGCATAAGTTACTCTGAGAGGATTTATGGCAGCACACAAAACTGGTTGGATCGGATAGAAACTACAGTAGAATCTCGATAAACAGAAATCGCTTAAACGCAACAGGAGCCTGTAAGTTGGTTCGTTTTGTATTCAGATAGCGTAAAACAAACTCGGTAATCAGAACTAAAATTTTATCCTCACCGTGTAAACGGAACCAGAAATGGAGCTCCTGTGAAACCCATTGTCATGAGAATCAGATTTAAACAGTTCCTTCCCTTTCGTTTTTTTTGTTTTCTTCCCCCATGTTTTTTTTAGCCTTGTTGGCCTCGTAAGCCTCACCTCGTTCATGGTCAGCCATGTTAGCGCAGCGAAAGCAACATCACAGTTTCTGTTCCAGTCGTTCGGTCTCAATTCAAGATGCCCGATGTTACAGGTCTCAGCTCCTGCCGCCTCGTTCATGCCATTGTTCTATTCGCGCTTCATTACTGCCTTGCCATCTTTCAAAATCGGTGGCTCGTAAGCACTCGCGAAGTCGAGTCCTCTAGCCTCCGTGAAGATGCAATTGCAAAGACTCAAACAAAAATAATTGATGCATTTTGTAGTGCACAGCGACTTATTGTTGCCAAATCAACTTTGTGAATACTGTGCCTAAACCTCTTGTAGTTTTCTTGCTTTCTGAAAACCTATGAGCACATTCACCTTCTAGTGCATCCGTTTATCAAGAGTCTACTGTACTAGCTATATTTCTCTATTTATTAATTAACCAAACCATGGAATTAAGTGAGTGCTTATTGATACTGGAACACAATGATTGAAACATGCAAACAAAAGGAGTCATCATAACCAGTGGAACAAAGGCAGCTCCTGCAGAGTTTTGCACTGCATGCCACAACCCCCCCCCCCGACTGCAACTACAGGAAGGAAAGCTTTCTGCAGTGCACAAAAATGGCAGCAACAGCAAGCAATTCAACACTTTAACACTTCAATTATTTCCAATAACTGCACAATATTTGCACGTTTTCTAGGGTGACAAACTGCAAGCATGTGTGCAAAGACCTGCATTTCCAGGTTAGCTACCTGAGTGCTCATAAAATAACAAAATGATTTGCCTTGGCACATATAAAGCAGTGAACATAATCACACCCCTTTATGCACATGAATGCCCACCTCCTCACCTTCCTCCCAAAATTTGTGTGCCTGTGTTGGCGGTGCAGTATAAGAAAGCTCTGTATGGTGTTATTTAGTAGCGACAAGAGCTGTCCCACTACAATAAGTTAAGTTCAGGTGTCTACAAAAAAATTTCATGCTCCATTTTTACTTTTTTTCTCATGAAGGTCAGGTGTGCAATAATAACGACATATTAGAATCAAGTAATTACTTATAAGCAAAATTTTCATGTGAATTTTCAATTCTGTTTTGCCAAAAATTCCGTACTGTATTCGTAAATCCTTCCTGTTAATTTTGCTACTGAGGGATGCCATTGCATTTTTTTTTAGTATCTAGGAAGACGCGCGGTATGGTGACTCTCGGGTAGAACGGGCTTCATCTTCGGTTTTAATTCGGGGCTGCGTTAGAGTTGCCTGATCTAAATTTGAGCTTAATAAAGCGAACTCACCGTAGCGGCACAGCAAAGCCTATAATTTCTTCTGTTGTTGACGCGGAAGCGCCGCGTTCATGCACATGCGTTTCAGAACCTTGAAGGCATCTTCGGGTGCGTGTTGAAAGTCGCAACCGTGGTCACGTGAAATACTTCGAATAACGTGTCTTCGAAGCGTCTCTTCGAAGAACCCAATAGCAACAACTATGTTTTAAAGCTGGAAGTCCTCTGAAATTAGTGACGATAACGCGGTATTTGCGATCCCTAAAGCGCGCAATTCTTCTTTCGACGGAGACGCCGCGGTCACTCTGGTCACTCTCCGCAATAGAGTCGGTGTCAGGAGCAGCAACTTCACAGTAGACGGTGATCTTAAAATACCCGGGTTGAAAGGGTGACCATGATCATCTGCTAACCTTACAGCAGCATGGTGTTTGGGGTTCACTTCCGGCGTCATGGAGCGGTCGTGGAAAAAAACTTTTGGATTTGATATCTAGATAAAGTATTGCACATTTGTTCATCAACAAAATTACACCATATTCCCACGTGGGAACCCTGACGGAATGCAAAGCCATGGACTACAGCGCGTTAATTGGTTGGTAAAGACACGTGTAATAGCGTACTAAATATCTTTATTTATCGAGCACTGGGGAACGTTTTGCGGCTTCTCGTTCTGGAACCGAGGAATACGCTGTTCGACCCTGCCGTTTCGAATCGTTGTCACGTTGCCGAACGCCATCTGGATCAGCTGCTCGCCGCTGGCGCGTCAAAGCGGCTTCTCGTTCTCGAAGCCGCAGGTTTTCTCGAAGCCACAGGAATCCGCTGCTAGACGCTGCCGTTTACGTTCCGCGTCGCGAGCTCTCCTCTGTGCCGCCTTTTCTTCGGGGGTGCTCGCGGTTCTGACAGTGTGCTGGCTGGCGCTAGTTGAAGGTGTGCCAGCCAGTTTGCTGACGGAATCCTTGGTGTCCATTTCCAGTCATCGGACGGCGCAGTACCGATGAAGCAACTGGGCGGAGCGCGGACCGGGTTTATTTGCAGAGCAGATAGAGTGGAGAGGAGGAGCAGAGCGCATGCGCGTGATTGGACAGCTGGTGTGGAGAGGGGAGAGGAAGAGCAGCGTGCGTAGCGCACAGGTGGTGTGGAGAGAAGGAGCAGCGCGCGCTAACGCACAGGTGGTGTGGAAAGGAGGGGAGAGAGTGGTGTTATCACAGGAGGTGTGGAGAGGAGGAGAGGTGCGGACGCCGGAAGACGGATGTCGGAGGGTCAACTAAGAAATGCTTTCCATCTAGAAGTCCGCTCCACGAGATACGTCGAGCGAGAATTACGCAAAATGACGAACGCAGTAGGGAGCGTGGTGTCGTTTACTGTGATGCACGATGAGCGTGTTTCACTTGGCGTTAGGAGATGGCCTCCTGCACTGCGTACAGGCGGGCCACGCCACGTGGTGGTAACGTTCTTCAGCTCCGATGCGAAGGATCTACTCATTACTGAGTTGTCGGCCCTCATGTCTATGAGGGCCACTACATCAACAACATCCATGGACAACTGGACGTCAGGCACCGCCTTCCTCGAGTTCCGGATGCATCGGGTCGTCGTATCTCGGCTTGTGCGTGTTGAAATTGGGACACCATGCGCCATCATAGCCGCCATCTTTTAGGCGCAGGCTCGGTCCGGTTGGGTACGCCTCGGGCAGTGTGCATGTCGTCGTATTAGGGAGTCACGCCAAGGTAAGTTGCGGTCTTTGGGCTGAGGCTATGTCGAGCATCCCGGTCGCCGTTGCGGCCTTGTGTCGTTGGAGGGTTTCCTATTTTTCACCTCAGAGGAAGCTCATCTAAAACGTTGCTGCCTTTATTTTCCCTGAGTTGGCTGGGAATCTCTCTCGCAATAAGTCGTCGTTGCTTCGACAACATGGGGAACGGTATGGGCAGAACGACGGCCAAACTTTGAGGTCGGGTGTGCTCCAGTTGGCGTTTGAAGGTAATTCTTGGATTTCAGTAGGGCGCGGGTCGGGGAGGAGGCGTTGAGCGTCGAGCGAAAACCCGCGCAAACCGATTCTCTTGTAGATGCGGCGACGCTAGATGGGATCGGCCTTTCCGCAGTGGTAGCACGGCGGACGATCATCAGCGCATCGCCATGCGTCCGTCTTCGTCGGTGTCTGATTTTTGGGTACATATGATCGGGTGGGCGACAGTAGACGGTGGCACAGCGGGCCTTCTGACAATAGATTAATCTGGTTGCGGTCGGCGAACAACTTCGCAGATGCAATTGCTTGTGTCTCGCGTGATGGTTCTGACTGACGGCGCCGAACTACCGATGCGTGTTCAACTTCTCGGAACACGTCCCTTAAAGGGGCACTGACACAAAAATTTTGCATCTTGTTTTTATTTGTTGCGATAAGCACCTAGTGACCTACTTATAACCTGTAGAAACCTCATTTTCTTCAGCGTGCGACGGTTGTTTAATTAGAGGCGTTTTCAATGCGGCCAGTCGCAGTTTCGGTTTCAGCGAGTGCCGCGAAACGATGGATTCTGTGTGAACAAAGCTGACCACGTGACCGTCGGTGGGATATCACATTCACAGAGCAAAGCTGCCGTAGCACTGTCGAATCCGCATCGACGGCAGTTTCTGCGACTGCGCCCACGTACTGATCTCGTGAGGCGCTTAATAAAAAAGCGACCGTGTATGTGACGCAGGCGCTGCGAGTGCAAATGCTACCGCGGCTAAAGAACGACGCGCAACGCTCGAGACGGTGGGTGGCAAGACGCGCGCTGGGAGCAGCCGGCCGGCCGGCCGGTCTGCCTACAGGTCCGCCTACAGATCTGTTCGGCTTAGCACTGCGGCGGATATTCGAGTGCCGCTCTTGTAAGCGGTGCAGATGACAATTTTTAATGAAACCCACAATCGCATCATTAACTCCTTTCTCATGTAAGCCGCCATGGTCGGGACTTGTGGACAATTTCGTGCAGCGGTAACAAGCTATCACTCGAGCTACCTGCGCCGGCCTGGACCACTTCGCGGCCGTGGCCACCGCCTGCACAGCGACAGTGCGGCTAGCTCAGTGGGCTTTTCGTGCCTCCGGCGCATTTTCGCATCCAATGGTAATAAACAGTAATAGAAACAGAGTTCCTGGAATCGCTGTAGAACTTTAGTCGCGGCCAGCTGCCCGATGAGCTGACGAAATCACGGCGCCCCCGCCGCCAACGATCGTGTCGCTCGTTCTCGAGAGCAGAAGCTCCGCCCTCCGGCCCTCCGATTGGAGCGGCGAGCCGGTCGAGCTGGCGAAAAACGCCGGCAATGCGGAAGCGGCAAACACAAACTCGTGACGTGTTTGGATGTTGTTTATTTACGCAATATCTTCGTTATGTCGATTGCGCGTGGTCCTCTGCCGGGTGCTCGGTTGCGTTTCGCACACTTTACAATTGATTTTAAATATGATCTTGGCTGTATTCGCCGCTGATATTTTGCAGATGATGTATATGTGTTCCCACCAATCTATCTGGGAAGTTATCTCGCCTTCAAAATTTTGTGTCAGTGCCCCTTTAAGAAGGCAACTTGGTGTTATGGCGTTGTTGGGAAAATCTTCCACAGTTCTTAGCAAACGACGACAAGGGTTGTTTTTCGTAAGGCTTCCGTCGGTTAGCGGGGGCGTTTCCGTGGATCAGCAAAAATGCGTTGGGTGGAACATCGTACTACCTAGATGGCATATCGAGGGTCTTCTTGATCACAGAAGCCTCGGTAACGAACTCAGCGACGGTTTCTTTTGCGGGAAGGGGGTTCCCAATGAGTCAGGCGACAATCTGTTGTTAAAAGAACCGCATTAAAAACGGCAGCTTCATCTCTTCGGGTATTTTTGGGTCAGTATATCGGAACACCATCTTCATCTATTCTAAGAACACTAGAACAGCTTCGTTGGGGTGATGAATTTGTGTCTAAAGCAACAGCTTAGCTTTTTTTTATGCATGAGGGTTGTGAACGTTCTCAAAAAGTCTGTTTTGAGGATGCTCCTTGTTAGCTAACTCGTGATTTTCAAATCAGACCCCACCCGTGACCACAAGGCATAAAACAAACTTTCTTCAGGGGTTTCTGCGTCATCGAACTGGCTGAAAATACCAAGTGCTCCGGCTACTCCACCCACTTTTCTGGGCATTCACCAGGGCATCATCGGGTGATGGGTCTCCTTAGGTTGCTCAAATCGACGGGAGAATAGGCTTGGTGGACGGCGGTGCTCGTCGCGATGTCTTCTTTCTGCACCATCCTTTGTAGTACAGCCAACTAGGGTGGGAGGTCTTCCTTTCCGTGTATGCTACTAGGCTTGGTAGACGACTTGAAGGGTTTTTAGTGTGAATGTACCCCACACATTACCACATGTGGAGCTATACAAAGCCTACGATGCCCATTTGAATTAAAAGTAAGTTAATTGGAGCGAACGTGTGCCCCTCTAAAATCACAAAAGGTGCACAGGGGGTGACTCAGCAGTCAACAAAGTTACGTCAGCGCGCGAATCGAATACCGTAGTGGCTACTCTGGTAGTATTCATCTTATGGCGGAGTCATTTCTGGAAATATCGAATTACACCTTGTACACTGGAAGTAAAAAAAAGTACTCTAGGCTAGTCACATCAACGCCAAACGCTCTCGCTATTAAAATTTAGATAGCCCGTTTAACATTCAAAGAAAACAAAACGTATATGCAGGTTTCCTGAAGCACTGTTAACAAAGTCGAGTGTCGCTGGATAGTAAAACGAAACAGAAGTTTGCAAACAGAAAGGATGGTTACCGGCAATGTGTTGTCAGCGTGAGCACATCACTGGCGAAATGAATGCCCTGATCTCGGCGTCCAGGGACTGTTTGAACACGTCGTCGGACAGTGAAGCTTCGGTAGAAATGGCCGAGTCCAGGGCAGTAAGCGAAAGCGCAGCGGCATCATCGCAAACGTCGAAGCGGCTGATGGAGCGCATAGCTTCAAGATGGCCAATTGACTCTTCATGGAGCAGGCTGACAGAACAGTGGGTTTGATTAGAGATAAACATTCTCGTACGCCCACCTTGCCCTGTAAGAACTGCGAATGGGAGTGGCAACTCCTTCCGGCGAACAAAAAGGTCGCATGGTGTGAATAGGACAGGTCCATCAGGTACGGGCGCACTAGCAAGGTCAACCATTACGGAACTTAGCGGCGGGATATCGACGTCTTCGTCCACGGTAATCTTCCATTTACCAAACAAATGCTCAGACAGCGCCGGATCACTCTGGGAAATAAGTTCAATCTCAGGCTTGGCACAGTCAATTACTGTGTTATGGCTTGACAAGAAGTCCCATCCAAGAATAACGTCATAGGAACATGAAGACAAAACAACGAATTCGATGGTGTAGACAGTGTCTCGGATCACTACTCGGGCAGTGCATGCAGCCAGTGGGGACCCATATTCAGCACTTGCAGTTCGAAGCGAAAGTCCCGACAGTGGCGTCATAACCTTTTTCAGATAGTGGCATAGTTTCACACTCATAACAGAAATCGCGGCACCAGTATCGACAAGAGCAAGAATAGGAACTCCTTCAACAACTACGTCGACGACATTTTTCGGCGATACACGAGGACTTTGACATTTTGCTACGTACGCAGTTCGTGCCTCCGGAACTGCGGGAATTAGTTTCCCACGTCATGAGGCGCTGACTGAGGACGCATAGGAGAGATGGAGCGGCGACGAGGAGAAGGCGATCGGTGACTCGCGAACGTCTGATGGTCGGATTGAAAGGATGGTTACGGCGGTCCGGCAGGTGCGCGACGGGGAGCTTGGCGGGAAACATACACTGGACTATAAGATGCTTCAACCTGCTGCATTGCACGGCGACAGTAACGTGCTACATGTCCTGGGAGACGACAGGAAAAGCATATAGGTCGGTTGTCCTGAGTTCGCCACGGATTCGTCTGCTGTACAGCCAATGGCGTGGGACGGCTGAACTGGGAGACTGGCTGAGGAGTGAACGTCACAGGCGCTGGTATGTAGGGTCCAAACGAGGGGACAAAGGAGTGGACAAGTGGCGGGGCAGCCCTTGCCGCGCATTTGGCGTACGTCAACGGAGCGGTCACTGGCGGCGCTATGGTAGCCATGGTTGGAACAGTCAGCGGGGCAGCGGGTGTAGTTGACTGGTGTGCAGGTGATAGGGCTTCGGCGACTTGCTCCCTGACGGTGCGCTGAACAGCTGGAGGCAAACTTGGTGCAGGCTGCTCTACAAAGGGTACCAGCGAAAGTTGCCGAGCGACCTCTTCCCGGATGAAGTCCTTAATCCTCATCTCAAGCGATGCTTGTTCAGAACTGAACGATAAACTTGACAGCTCTGCGCCCGTCCCGAGCGACTGTCGAACAAAACTCCTCTGCCGCCGCAGCTCATCATAGCTTTGGCAGAGCTTAATCATCTCAGCAAAGTTCTTTGGGTCTTTGGACATCAACATCTGAAACACGTCGTCTTCAATTCCTTTCAGTATGTGCCGAATCTTTTCTTGCTCAGACATATCCATGTTGATACGCCTGCAGAGATCCACAACGTCTTCGATATAACTCGTGAAATTCTCGCCGGGCTGCTGCGCGCGTACGCGAAGACACTGTTCAGCGTGCAGTTTCCGCACCGCTGGCCTGTCGAATGCCTCTGCGAAGAGGGTTTTGAATCCGCCCCACGTTTTGATGGTCCTGCCATTGTTCCGAAACCAGACCTCAGCCACTTCCCGAAGGTAAAACTCGACATTGCTCAGCTTAGATTTGTCATCCCACTTGTTGTAGACGCTCACTCGCTCGAATGTGGACAACCAATCCTCGGCATCATAATCACCTTTGCCGGTGAAAAAGGGCGGGTCACGCTGACGGATGGTGCCGGCACAGATGACCGGTGGCACCGGTGATGGTGGCTGTTAGCCTACGTCGACGGGGTTGACGGGCATTGGTACGGTGCGGTTGCGAAGCTCCAGGTTGGTTCACCTCGTACCCAGCTCCTCCACCACTTGAAAGGCGGTTTAATGGCTAACAAGCAGTAAAAGCGAGAGGCGGGAAGCTGCGCAGTCTGTTCCAGGTGAACCGGATAGGGGATCGGTGATCTGACCACAAGGACGCACAGAGATGATGCCAGCTTGATGCTTCCAGCACATACCCGAACAGGGATTGGACGATCAAGGTCCGTTAGTCCTTTCACTTCTCTTCATTACAATATATATATCATTATCATCATCACCAGCCTATCTACGCCCACTGCAGGGCAAACGCCTCTCCCATTATTCTCCAAAACCTCTGTCCCGTGCCAACTGTGACCAATTTATCCCCGCAAACTTCTTGATCTCATCGGCCCATCTAATTTAGTGCAACCCCCTTGCAACGCTTGCCTTCTCCAGGAATCCACTCCGTTACCCTGAATGACAAGCGGTTATCTTGCCTTCGCATTGCATGCCCTGTGCACGTCCATTTCTTCTTCTTAATTTCTACTAATATGTCTTTAACACCAGTTTGCTCCCTGACCCACTACGCTCTCTTCTTGTCCCTTAATGTTACACCTATCATTTTCCGCTCCATTGCCCGCTGAGTCGTTCTCAATTTAAGTTGAACCCTCTTAGTGAGCCTCCAAGGTTCTGCCCCATAGGTGAGTACCGGTAAGATGCAGCTGTCATACACTTTCTTATATATATATATATATGAAAAAAATGAAACACGTCGAAAGAGGACAGGTTTTAACGTTTCGACCGGGGACGGGCCTTCATCAGAATAACAAAATATATAACATAACACAACAAAATAACAAATATATATATATATATATATATATATATATAGTAAAAAGGGGCGCAATAAAAACATAACAAGTTTACTTCGAAAACATAACTTTACATCGACGTTTCGGACGGGGACCGTCCTTTATCAAGCGTAATATTTTACAGAATGGAAGCAGTTTATATACAGTTCAAGCACTTGAGGTTCTGGGGCGGTGACATACGTTTAAGATTGGAAGCGAGGAGGAAGAGAGAAAAGCGCATTGAAACATGAGAGAAAGAGCCAGCAATAAAGAAGCACAAACTTGAAAAGCATAAATATGTGAGAGAGGGGGATGGAAAGGCAGAGGTGGGGACGGGCAAACTAAAACGAACCGAGAGGACACGACAAACAGAAGCTTAGGAGCGATGGGAGACACGTAATTGCGTGGTCGACAGGGATGACCCACAGGGGCGGCAAGTTGTACCTGTCCGCGGTCATCGCAGGCGAACAATATGCAAGGGTTGTTGTACGCGCGCCGCTTCCAAGACTCCCGTGCCAGAAGCGCGTGTTTTTCGTCGGCCCTCAAAGACGCACCGCCATCTACTTCCCCCCACCCTTCCTGCTCAGTTCGCGGAAGCCGTAATGTGTCGCCGTGTCGGAGAAAACCGGGATAAAACGGGCCGCCCCAGTCGCGCCGGCGTGAAGATGAGCAATCGAAAGTCCGAATGAGAGTGATTGAGGAGACATGAATCACGTTGCCTGCAGAGACAGCGAGAGTAGTAAGTCAACGTGAGCGATAGGGGGCACATATTTGCGTGGTTGACAGGGGTGACGAGTGGTAAGCGCCCGCGGTCAGCGCCCGTGAACAATGTGCGAGGGGTGTCCTACGTACGCGTGCCCTGAAGACTCCCGAGCGAGGGGCGCGGGGTTTCGTCGGCTCCCGAAGATGATCCCCCATTCAGTTCCCTCCACCTCCTCCTCCCAGTCAGTGTCTGCGCCAAAGTCGTAAAGTGCCCACGTGTTCGAGAAACCTGAGAAGAAAGGAGGCGCCCCCCGTCGCGATGGCGATAAGAGGGCTAAGCTGTCGAGTGATAGTAATTATGTCTGAGTGGAGAGACAGTGAAAGTAGTAAGCCAACGGGGGAAAAAAAGAGAGGGATACCGGCGCCACAAATCAAAACAGAAACAGGGCGAAGGTCAAAGGCGATAGCCGCGCACATGCGCACACAAGTAACAAACACGCACAAACGACCAAGTGGCCATGGAAAGAAGGAAAGACGCCAATGGCTTGACCGATTGACCCAAACAACGAAATCAACCGAGTGGCCGATAAAGCAAGCAAAATAATCAGTGACAAGACAGTTTCTTTTGATACGCGGGTACACTGGGTGAGACAAAACATTATCAATGGTGTCAAGAAGAATGACGTATAGAAACAATTCTCTAGAAATTAGGTATAGAAACAATCTTGTATAGAAACAAGAAGAATGACGTGTAGAGACATTCTTACACCATGCTGTGCTTATAGATACACACGCGTACACGGTAAACTCCTAAATAACACAATGTTTATACATAATTACAATGAGCAGATTTTTCACATCACCAAAACATACGGATCAAAAAAAAAGCAGCAGCAGAGGTGTGCGTTACGGGGACAAAAACGAAAAACTCCCCTCTTGTTCATTTATTCCACCTGCAACTGTGTTGAATTTGTGGATTAGAAATGATTCAAACATCTCTCTTTCATGGTGTGTTCTAAACTTCGATTTTAGCATGGTCACCGTGAATTTGTCAAAAGAGTGACCAAGGCAAGTAACGTGTTTTGAGACAGGGAGGTGAGGCAGCGTTTTGGTGTGTGATCTGTGGTTATTAATTCGTACTCGCAGTGGTGTTTCCGTCTGACCGATGTACTGTGCGCTGCATACAGTGCACTGAAGAAGGTACACAACATTAGCACTATCACAATCGAAGGTTCCGCGTATTTGAAAGGAGAAGCTAGTGGCAGTGCTTTCAGCAACAAGAGTTTTTGGCATCATGGGGCAAAGCTTACAGTGGGGTTTGTTGCATGGTCCAGAGCCTTGAAATTGGGAAGTTTCAGTTTTTGAAGAAGTTATGATATCTTTCAGGTTTTTTGCTCGCCTATATACGACGCGGGGCGGTTCAGGGAGGACACGTCGCATTCGATCACTTTCCAGAAGGATGTTGTGATGTTTTCGCAAAATTGTTTTTACGTTCGGAGCGGAGGCCGAGTATGTTAGAACCAAGTTGGTTCGAGGTTTGTCAGTTTGGACGTTGCTGCTGCTGTGAAAAGCCCCAGCCCCATGAAAAGCCATGAAAAGCCCCATGAAAAGCCCCAGACCAACCCCACCTCCACGACTGTACTCGACCCAGAGCAGTTTCCGCCCTTACCACCCCCCCTCCGCTCGTCGGTGCTGTGCAGACTGGCGTGATACCACGCTACAACCTCCGAAGGGCATCCAAGGACGTCGTCCAGGCCGACCAGTCCAACTGACTATCTACCACCCCAGGTGAACTCTCTGTTAACGTAGTTTCCAGGAACTTTTTGAGAATACGGAAGGTTGTTGGAAAAAGAGTTAGATGTGAATGTCATGTCAACACTTTAATCATCTATGAAGAATCTGATATTGTTCCAAAGGGTCTCGGGCTCCATTTAGAGCCGGCTACATCCGACTTTTCACCTGAACTGAAACAAAAATGGAAAGATACCCTGCATGAGGCGTCTAAAAAGCTATTGCACTATGTGATCCAACATAACCGGTCCTACTTACGTTCGCTCCAAATTCAGGAAGAGAAACTCATCAGAGAGAATCCCCTAACAGAAAATGAACTCCGCCGCTTGGAACTCTTTATACGAAACAAAGAGCGCGAGCTGCAGGAAACAAAACGTAAAAAGCTTCGCCGTGACGGCGTACACTCCACTACTGACAGTCGATCAGAAGCAGCCCTTACATCTTCGTGCGCTGCCCATTCGATCATACCCCAAACTATTGACAAAAGTGAAGACCCGATTGTTAACCTTTCAGATGTAGAACTATCGGAAGAAGAACATAAAGTTCTTTCCAAAGGCCTCAACTTTTGCCCTGCTACAGGCTCCGTCGATGAATTTCAGCTCTACAGAGACGTAAATAACTTTGCAAGATCGTTAAGACTCAGCGAATATTTCCTGGACAAGCCGCAAAACACGGATGGCGAGGCAAAACTCCCATCTAGTCGTCAATGGACACCTCCGGTGCAAAGAGACAAATGCCTTGATATCTATATTAGGGCAGTCCAACGTGACATCGTGTCATCATATAGGAATCAGACACCCTACCGCAAAAACCTTTCCCGCGGGGAAGAAAATGCACTGGAGGCTTTAAGCACCCGTACCGACATAATAATAAAGCCAGCAGACAAGGGAGGAGCGATAGTGGTCATGAACCGATCAGACTACATAGCCGAAGCCCAGGGACAACTGAATAATACTTCTTTTTACAAATTATTGCCGAACGATCCAACCCCTCACTTTAAAGATAAGCTAAAGGAAAATCTGGACCACCTTGTGAAAGGACAAAAAATAACTGAATCGGTGGCGCGGTCTCTTTTACCACTAAGCCCAGTAGCTGGGAGGTTCTATACTCTGCCTAAAATCCACAAGGAAAACAATCCAGGACGACCGATCGTGTCTGGCATAGGCACAGTGTCCGAATACATATCCAGTTTTGTGGACGGTTTGATACGGAACATACCATGCTTTCTTCCCTCCTACATTAGAGACACCACCCATTTCCTTGCCCAAACAATTAACCTCAGTATACCTGAAAATAGCCTTTTAGTGACCCTGGATGTGGCCTCGCTATACACAAACATCCCTCACGAAGATGGCATAAACTCAGTAATACTTGCTTATGAGGAAATGGAGCCGCTTAACAGATCAATCGATAGTAAGACGCTTGGGGAACTCTTGAAAATAATTCTGGAAATGAATAACTTTGAGTTCAAAAATAACCATTATGTGCAAATCAATGGTACCTCTATGGGCACAAAGATTGGTCCCAATTATGCCAACATCTTCGTGGGAAATTTGGAAAACAAGGTCCTAGGCGACTACCCGTTAAAGCCGCTCTTCTTTAAGAGATTCATTGACGACATATTTCTGATCTGGCCTCACGGAGAGGATGCTCTCCTTACGTTTATTGAAGCATTCAACATGTCCACAGCGACATCAGGTTCTCTCACTCGTACTCTGCCTGTAGCATAAACTTTTTGGACGTAACCGTGCAAATATCTGGCGGTAAACTGACAACATCACTTTTCAGAAAACCCACTGACCGACACCAGTATCTAAACTTTCACAGCAGCCATGTTCGCCATTGCAAAACCGGAATTCCTTACAGCCAGTCCATCCGATTCAAAAGAATATGTTCCAACCCTCAAGACTTTGCCGCCAACTGTGACCAACTACGCAAAGATTTAACCCGCCAACAATACCCTCTTCCCGTAATAAATGATGCCATTGAAAAATCGAAAACACTGGACAGACTTGAACTAATAAACAGCAGCAGCAACGTCCAAACTGACAAACCTCGAACCAACTTGGTTCTAACATACTCGGCCTCCGCTCCGAACGTAAAAACAATTTTGCGAAAACATCACAACATCGTTCTGGAAAGTGATCGAATGCGACGTGTCCTCCCTGAACCGCCCCGCGTCGTATATAGGCGAGCGAAAAACCTGAAAGATATCATAACTTCTTCAAAAACTGAAACTTCCCAATTTCAAGGCTCTGGACCATGCAACAAACCCCGCTGTAAGCTTTGCCCCATGATGCCAAATACTCTTGTTGCTGAAAGCACTGCCACTAGCTTCTCCTTTCAAATACGCGGAACCTTCGATTGTGATAGTGCTAATGTTGTGTACCTTCTTCAGTGCACTGTATGCAGCGCACAGTACATCGGTCAGACGGAAACACCACTGCGAGTACGAATTAATAACCACAGATCACACACCAAAACGCTGCCTCACCTCCCTGTTTCAAAACACGTTACTTGCCTTGGTCACTCTTTTGACAAATTCACGGTGACCGTGCTAAAATCGAAGTTTAGAACACACCATGAAAGAGAGATGTTTGAATCATTTCTAATCCACAAATTCAACACAGTTGCAGGTGGAATAAATGAACAAGAGGGGAGTTTTTCGTTTTTGTCCCCGTAACGCACACCTCTGCTGCTGCTTTTTTTTTTTTTTTGATCGGTATGTTGTGGTGATGTGAAAAATCTGCTCATTGTAATTATGTATAAACATTGTGTTATTTATGAGTTTACCGTGTACGCGTGTGTATCTATAAGCACAGCATGGTGTAAGAATGTCTCTACACGTCATTCTTCTTGTTTCTATACAAGATTGTTTCTATACCTAATTTCTAGAGAATTGTTTCTATACGTCATTCTTCTTGACACCATTGATAATGTTTTGTCTCACCCAGTGTACCCGCGTATCAAAAGAAACTGTCTTGTCACTGATTATTTTGCTTGCTTTATCGGCCACTCGGTTGATTTCGTTGTTTGGGTCAATCGGTCAAGCCATTGGCGTCTTTCCTTTTTTCCATGGCCACTTGGTCGATTGTGCGTGTTTGTTACTTGTGTGCGCATGTGCGCGGCTATCGCCTTTGACCTTCGCCCTGTTTCTGTTTTGATTTGTGGCGCCGGTATCCCTCTCTTTTTCTCCCCCGTTGGCTTACTACTTTCACTGTCTCTCCACTCAGACATAATTACTATCACTCGACAGCTTAGCCCTCTTATCGCCATCGCGACGGGGGGCGCCTCTTTTCTTCCCAGGTTTCTCGAACACGTGGGCACTTTACGACTTTGGCGCCGACACTGACTGGGAGGAGGAGGTGGAGGGAACTGAATGGGGGATCATCTTCGGGAGCCGACGAAACCCCGCGCCCCTCGCTCAGGAGTCTTCAGGGCACGCGTACGTAGGACACCCCTCGCATATTGTTCACGGGCGCTGACCGCGGGCGCTTACAACTCGTCACCCCTGTCAACCACGCAATTATGTGCCCCCTATCGCTCACGTTGACTTACTACTCTCGCTGTCTCTGCAGGCAACGTGATTCATGTCTCCTTTATCCTCCTTTATCATGTCTCCTTTCATGTCTCCTTTATCCCGTTTTATCCCGGTTTTCTCCGACACGGCGACACATTACGGCTTCCGCGAAGTGAGCAGGAAGGGTGGGGGGAAGTAGATGGCGGTGCGTCTTTGAGGGCCGACGAAAAACACGCGCTTCTGGCACGGGAGTCTTGGAAGCGGCGCGCGTACAACAACCCTTGCATATTGTTCGCCTGCGATGACCGCGGACAGGTACAACTTGCCGCCCCTGTGGGTCATCCCTGTCGACCACGCAATTACGTGTCTCCCATCGCTCCTAAGCTTCTGTTTGTCGTGTCCTCTCGGTTCGTTTTAGTTTGCCCGTCCCCACCTCTGCCTTTCCATCCTCCTCTCTCACATATTTATGCTTTTCAAGTTCGTGCTTCTTTATTGCTGGCTCTTTCTCTTATGTTTCAATGCGCTTTTCTCTCTTCCTCCTCGCTTCCAATTTTAAACGTATGTCACCGCCCCGGAACCTCAAGTGCTTGAACTGTATATAAACTGCTTCCATTCTGTAAAATATTACGCTTGATAAAGGACGGTCCCCGTTCGAAACGTCGATGTAAAGTTATGTTTTCGAAGTAAACTTGTTATGTTTTTTATTTCACCCCTTTTTACTATTTAACCTTCACTAGCCTAATCGTTTACCTTATATATATATATCCGCGGCGGCCGCTTTTCTGATGGAGGCGAAAAGCAAAAACGCCCGTGTGTACGAGATTTCGGCGCACGATAAAGATCCCCAGGTGGTCAAAATTAATCCGGAGCCCTCCACTACGGCGCGCCTCATCGCCTGCGTTGCGTCGGCGCGTTAAACCCTACAATCAATCAATCAATCAATTATATATATATATATATATATATATATATATATATATATATATATATATATATATATATATATATATATATATAGCGAATCAGAATTGGGAAATGAGGGGCTCAGTGAATTAAGGCAGAATAAGAGTTGGCAGTCAAGAAAACCTCGGACCCCGCACGGGGCACCGTGAGTATTCATGGTGATGGTGAGCAGCGACACCGCGGACCCCGAGCTCCCATACATAAGCCGTGTCCAACCGTGGCGAGGTGGTTAAAGGTGAAGGGTAGAAGCCGTAAACGGTGGCCGTCGGAGCCTTGGTCAAGCTCCGGCCGATGGGCTCCCTGCCTGTCTACCAGGCTGGGAACTCTGGGACCTTTTTGACTACCAGCGTAAGGTCAAAGGAGAAAGTACCCCCGTCTCCCTGCTTTCTAATGTATCATATGGCATTTTCCAACCCCCCCCCAAACGTGATCGGCCTCCGAAAAGCCGCACCGAAGTTTCCTTTCCACCACTTCACAACTTGAGTATTCCGAAACCGAACAACTACTCTCGCTTCTTAGTGATAGAATCAGTTGACCAGTTGAACCTTCTTGCTTCAAAGTCAGTATTTCTCTTCTCCAAATTTCTTGAAGATGTCATCGGCGAATCATATAACGCCAAACAACAAAGAACCGGTGAAATCCTTGTTGAAGTCAGCAGCCAGGGACAGGCTGTGAAACTAGTTGCACAAACCCGCATCGCCAATTTGGCCATCCGAGTCATGCCCCAGCACAGCCTAAGCAGCTCCCAGGGCGTGATTTCCGAATATGACCTAATCAATGAATCTGAAGCTGACCTGCTGGAGGGCTTTCGTAGTCAGGGTGTAACAGCGGTCAGGCGCATAACCATCCGCAGAGACGATAAACAAATACTGACAAAGCACCTCATCCTAACCTTCGACAAGTCGACCCTTCCAGAATTCATGGACGCAGGTTACATCTGTTGTTCAGTCCGGCCTTACATCCCGAACCCACGGCGCTGTTTCAAGCGCCAACAATTCGGGCACGGCACAAACACCTGTCGCGGCCGACTTACCTGCGCAAAAGGCGCCCAGCACGATCACCCGGCCGATGACTGCAACGTGCAACAACTACTTTGTGTAAACTGCCAGGGTCCACATGCGGCCTACTCCAGAAAATGCGCAAAGTTTCAATTAGAAAAGAAAATAATTAACATCAAGGTCACTGAAAACATCACTTTCCCAGAGGCGCAGAAGAGGTTCGCCTCTTTCCCTCTGGGGAGGTATGCAGACGCAGATCGCCGGGGGGCGGAGCGGCGTCTGGTTTCGGCGGGGACCCAGTACCGCGAGTCGGACTTGGTCCCGTCCCCACCTCCTCCCCCTGGATTGCCTCTGGCAGCCTGACCCGCCTCCGCACCGCTCGCTGAGCCAGCAGCGGTTGTGGTGTCAACCTCTTCCGTCGGGACCGGTCCCACTCCCGTCCCTGCCTCCCCGCCCTCCAGTGCGTTGGAGGGTGCAGAGGGGATGGACATCACGGGCCCCACACCGGCTCCCACCGCCAACGCAGCGCCCGTGCCACTTCTGGTGCCCCGACACCCGCGGCCGTGGCGGCTCAGACGATGGGCCCCCGAAGGGGGGCCATGACCGGGGGCCCGGTTTGATAGGCACACCCAGGACATCGGACGACGAGATGGACGTCGTGATGTTCTTGCCTGCAACGCAGTGCAAGGAGCGGCCTCCGACGTCAAAGCCTACAGAAAGGCCCAAAATGGCCAATCCAAGAGTCACAGCCCCGAAAGATGACACATAAACATACACACTCTAGTATCTGTCACACTAAATAATGGGAAGAGAAAACATAGTTCAATGTAACTGCAGAGGCCTTCTGAGTAATCTTGAAGACGTGTATGAGATTCAGCATGCCAATCAGCCAAGTGTAATGTGTGTCCAGAAAACACATCTGAATTCCAAACAGACAAATTTCTTGAATAGTTACCTCGTATACAGAAAGGACAGGGATGGCTGCATACACTATTCTGGCGGTGTGGCCATAATCGCCCGAAAATCCTTAGCATGCCACCCTGTCACCTTGAATACCGCCCTTGAGGCTGTAGCCATCCGCACAATAATTTTAATAGGTTGATAACGGTATGCTCCATTTACATTCGTCTTGATTATGCACTTTCGAGCTGTGACTTCAAGGCGCTGGTCGACCAGCTGCCCGAACCGTACATTCTAACAGGCGACCTTAATGCACACAACTCTCTTCGAAGCCCCTCCAGAACGGATCCCCGAGGTCGCCTGATAGAAAAATTCCTTACATCTTCAGGAGAATGCCTTTTCAACAATATACAGCCTACATACCATAAGATAGGTCACAACACATACTCACATCTTGACCTGGCTATTGGTTCTGCAATTCTATTTCCATGTCTTGAGGGGGGTGTGGGCATGGACCCATATGGTAGTGACCATTTCCCCACTTCATTGACGTATATAGGTACAGGCCCGAGCAGTCCATCTTCCCATAAAAGGTTTAATGAAGCAAGAGCTAACTGGAATACAATTACAGAGACATCCAAACTACAACACACATCCATAGGACACCTACACGTTGAAGAAGCTACCCAACTGCTCACGGCGCACATCCTCGACGCCGCCGAAAAGTCCATTCCCCACGCCTCTGGTGCCCCGCGCAACCAGCGGAGGCTGTGGTCGAATGAGGACTGTAGGCGGACGCGAGAGGCCCAGAACAAGACGTGGGTTGTCCTTCGTCGGTACCCCAGGTCGGGTAACCTCATTTTGTTCAAACGGGCCAAGGCGTTAGGAAAACCTGTGCGCGGTGAGGAGAAACGAGAGAGTTCTCGTTCCTTCATAACATCAATAAACTCCTACACAGACACACGGAAAGTATGGACGAGAATACGCAAACTCAAAGGACAACAAACACACAGCCTGCCTCTGATCAGCACAACAGGGGACACACTTGAAGACTGGGCTGACACACTCGCACAACACTTCCAACACGTGTCCAGTTCAGCACACTAAACAAACACTTTCATGAAACACAAACAAACGGCCGAAAAGATGCCTATACAAGATAACAATAGGTCAACATCTTCTTATAACTCAGAGTTTTCACTGCATGGGCCGAGGGCTGCTTTGAGCACGTGTAAACCCTCAGCTCCAGGCCCAGAGAATATCACATATACAATGATACAACACCTACACGCACACACACTTGAAGCACTTCTACATCTATATAATAAAATATAACTTTCGGGGCACATTCCACACTCTTGGAGGGAGGCCATAGTAGCGGCTTTTTTGAAGGAGGAAAAGGACCCCTCGTCCCCCTCAAGTTACCGTCCTATAGCCCTGACGAGCTACCTGTGCAAGCTCTTCGAGAAGATGATCAATCTCAGGCTCGTGTACTTCCTTGATTACAACTGTCTTCTCCAGGGCTGCCAGGCAGGCTTGAGAGCGGTGCGCTCCACCAATGATCAACTTGTTGCGTTGGAATCCTACATAAAAGATGCCTTCATTCACAAACAGTTTTGCATTAGTCTTCTTTGATATGGAAAATGCCTACGACACGGCATGGCGATACCGCATCTTGAGTGACTTGAAGTTGTTCGGTATTTCGGGAAACATGCTTAGCACTCTTTCTACCCAGCAAACCACGTTACGTCGTGCAGATACCCCGGAGACATCAGCAATCGACATTGCAGATGTCCAGGAGACGTACCGTTGGGTCAATGTTATATCTATTTAACATTGCTACAACTGCAAAAAAAACGTTTAAATCACACGAAGGATAACATACAATAGCGTCTCATGGTACTTTTATATGCTGTTTACGGGACGTTACCTTAGTGGTACGTCTTATGGATATTGCAGTGGTACGCATGCAAGGTGTATATAGATGTCTGTTCTACATTGGTTTTCTGTCTTTGGCTCAACCATTAGTTTGTTATATTCATGACTTGTGTACGTTAGTATGATATTGTTGAGATAAACCTGTATGCCTAATTTTTACATTCTTTATATATTATTTGGAAGTTTGGCCAGCCCCCTTTCTAAGCTTGCCTACGTGTTGTGGGCATTTACACTTCAAATACGTGTCTTACTAGCTATTCAGCACTGTTTGCTGTTTCTTGTCACCGGGTTTCTAAAATATTGTGGTACCACTTTTGACGTGCTGCATACTGCATGAAGTCTAGTATGTGAAGTGCCAAGCTGACCACACACTCTCGCAGAAGCACACGAAGCACAGCTCTAAACAAGAAATGTCGCATTGAAAACAAAAGGCAGTAAGTAACAGCAAACCAGTCCTGGACACTAAGGCAACCATAGTAGCGTCATCGAATTGCAACATAAAGGACGGCTGTACAGGCCTTATGCAAATAAACTATCACAGAAGCAATTCTAAAATTAAACTAATTAAAATGACAGTCTCCCATCCTATCTGTAAGTACCTACAGCTGGGTAGCTACATGTCTGAACGAACTTTCCGTGTGAGAATTGGTAGTGCACTTTCTATTGTACATGTTCAGGAGAATGGCGTGTCTCAAGGAGGTGTTTTGAGCTGCACACTCTTCATAGTGAAGATGAACTCACTGCGTAAGGCATTGCCACTAACCATTTCTTGTTCAGTTTATGTAGATGATGTCCAAATATCGTTCAAATCATGTAATATGTCAATCTCTGAACGTCAAGTCCGGCTCGGCGTGAAAAAACTTGCTGGCTGGCTGGACACAAACGTTTTTAAGCTGAACCCCGTAAAAAGTAGTTCCGTTGTGTTCACCCGTGTTCAGGGGATCCATGTGGACCCTGACATTACTCTAAACGGCGTGTGGATTCATGTAAAAAAGGAGCACAAGTTTTTATGCCTAATATTCGACAACAAACTAACATTTCTTCCGCATCTGAAAATGCTCAAGCAAAAATGACTGAAAACTATGAATATCCTTAAAGTCGTCTGTCACCAATCGTTTGGTGCAGACAAGCAGCTACTCCTGCGTCTTTATACTGCACTGGTAGGATCTCGCTTGGACTACGGCAGCGTCGTATATAGGTCTGCAACGAAAACGGCACCTAAAATGCTTGACCCAGTTCTGCATTTGGGGCTTCGCCTTGCTTGTGGCGGCTTTCGCACCAGCCCTGTTGAAAGCCTCTATGCAGAGTGCCACAAATGGTTCCTATATCACCAGAGGATATACACTGACGTTGTATGCCCCTAAAATCTCGGACAAACCATTCTCTTAACTCGACCATTCATGATGCATCCTCACAGCAGCTCTTTTTAAACCGTCCATCTATTCCCATGCCGTTCCCTCTCAAAGTGAGAGCAGAAGCTTCTGAACTAGCAGTGGTATTTTCATACATCCACACGACATCCATGATTGACTTTATTGCACCATGGCAAGCCAGGGATGTTTCCTATGAGCTGTCTTTTGTGCAGTTCGACAAACACAGGGCACCAAGGGCAGCTATTATGCAGCATTTTCTCTTCCTGCAGGATAAGTACCAGTGTGCAGAGTTTTACTCCGACTCATCAAAGACAGCTGATGCTGTGTCTTGAGCTGCGCACGGACCGAACTTTAACGTGGCAAAAAGAATAAACTCCCACAACAGCATTTTTACAATTGAAGCACACGGCATTTTACTTATTTTAGATCACATTGTCCTACATAAAATTCCAAAGTTTAGAGTGTTTACAAATTCTCTTAGTGTTGTACGTGCACTTTTGTCCAAAAAACGCTCAACAAATTGTGTAATCAATCTTGTTTTTAAGGTCCTTATGGCGGCATACGCATGAAGTCTTGAAATAACAATATGTTGGGTGCCTGGCTATTGTGGAATAGCCGGGAATGAAACCTCAGATGAAATGGCCACTGCTGCTACACTCTTGAATTCAGTGGGCATAGCAACACTGCCGTACACAGATATGAAGCCACACATCAGACACCAACTTAACAACACATGGCAAACACACTGGAGTGAACAGACAGATAACAAGTTACACGTAATAAAACCACACTTGGGACCATACGCTACTGACTCACGCAACAGACACATTGAAGTTACCTTAGCTAGGTTGCGGATAGGCCGCACACATGTAACACACTCACACCTGCTTACTAGCTCTCCTAGACCTGGGTGTAGCAGGTGTGGGGAGGGCCTATCCGTAGTCCACATCCTAATCACATGCAAGGCACTCTACACAGGGAACAAGGCACTCTACACTCTACTTCAAGGAACTATACAGACAACACATTCCGCTACACCCTTCCTTATTTTTGGGTGACAATGCCATGGTCTCTGTGCAACGCGTTTTTAAATATTTCTGATGTTAACGTTTTAAACCTCATTTCCTATCATGCGTAATCAACATTTGCCCTATACACCAGCTAATCACCATTGCCGTTGATTGAGTTTACTGTTATTCTGGCTTTAGTAGCCACTATTTTCTTTAAGATACTTTATTTTGGCGCTCTTTGCCCCAGCTGGTCTTGCGCCAAAAAAAAACTCCAACCATCATCAAGAAAACCTCGGAAATTAAAGGGGGGTATGCGTTAGGTCCTAGATAGATATGAAGAATTTTTTAGTCAGAAAGAAAGTGGTAAAAAAATTCCCGCCGCCTGGGATCCGAACCCACCCGGAGGGCCTGACATTTGCAAAAAAATCAGTCACGCGGAACGAAGAAGCTCAAATGCCGAGCACGTGCATGCCCATATCCTGTTTTGACCACTCTTTCAGCCTTGTTGCCACGGGAGAAGGGGAAGTACCTTGTATTTTGTTTTTGGTTGTTTGTTTCTTTTATTGTTCGGCTCTTTTTGCTCATGTTTGTACCGCGTGACTGTTAGTTCCTGTCATCCTTTTTAAATTTTAATTTATTATTTTTTTCTCTTTTCCCTCCCTCTTTCACTTCTCTCATTCTTTTGCTGGCCACCAACCATGTTCCGATTGTACAAACTCTCCCTTCTCTTGCCCTCCCCCTTGCTACATTTTCTGTATATATATATATATATAACCCTGAAAACACCTTTTTCTCTATTCTGAAGAAAGGAAGTCCTCTTCCTGAAACGTCAGTAAACTTGTTTTTATTTTTTCTACGTCTTTCTCGTGTGTCTGTCTCTACTAACCTTATTGTCTCGCGGTCTGTGTGAGTTTTTATTTTTCTAGACTATATATATATATATATATATATATATATATATACATAGGGGAACTAGCTCAATGGTAGAGCACCGCACGCGTTATGCGGAGGTTGTGAGTTCGATTCCCGCTTCCGGAAAAAACGGCGCATTTTTTCTCGACTTGAATTTTCAGTTATTTATTCTTGCAAAAAAAATGCAATCATAGCTCATTCGGCACTATAAAACACTGTTAAAACGCCAAACAGCACTGGCAATAAGGACTGCAACTTTGATATGTGTCCTTGCGGAATCCCTCGTCCCGTACGTCTCTGTTCTACAAAATGCATTACGAGGGTTCTGGCTTCAGCAGTCTGAAATGCCTTTGGCTATCCCCGACTTCCGACCACGTCTTACGTGCGGCCGCTGGGAAAAGACGTTCTACGTCTTCCCGTGGTGGTCGAGGGGCGGCGCTAGTTGACCGGGCTCTGAGCAGTCGTAAATACTAAAACCCCGCCGTGTAGTCGAGAAGGGAATCGCCGCGGAACTAGCTCAATGGTAGAGCACCGCACGCGTTATGCAGAGGTTGTGGGTTCGATTCCCGCTTCCGGAAAAAATGGCGCATTTTTTCTCGACTTGAATTTTCAGTTATTTATTCCTGCAAAAAAAATGCAATCATACCTCATTCGGCACTATAAAACACTGTTAAAACGCCAAACAGCACTGGCAATAAGGACTGCAACTTTGATATATATATATATATATATATATATATATATATATATATATATATATATATATATATATACATATATATATATATATATATAAATATATATATATATATATATATATATAGATATATATATATATATATATATATATATATATATATATATATATATATATATATATACAGAAAGATAGGTCAGCAGTCTACAACGCCAAGGGAGGCATAGGGGTGTGGTTAGGCTCTTTTCTTTTTCACTACGGTTAATGAAGTAAACATTTTTTTTATACACAGAAGAAAGAAAGAAAGAAAAACACGCGCCCAGAGTGGGGACCGAACCCACGCCTTTCGATTACATGTCGAATGCCTTACCAAATATATATATATATATATATATACAGAAACATAGGTCGGCAGTCTACAACACCAAAGGAGGCATAGGGGTGTGGTTAGACTCATTTTTTACTACAATTAATGAAGTTAATATTTTTTTAAATATACAGAAGAAACAAAGAAAGAAAAACACGCTCGTGTTTTTCTTTCTTTTTTTTCTTCTGTATATTGAAAAACATATTAACTTCATTAACCGTAGTAAAAAAAAAAGAGCCTAACCACACCTCTATGCCTGCTTTGGAGTTGTAGACTGCCGACCTAACTTTCTGTATTTCCTCAACGAGCCACTCGTTTCCTTACTATATATATTGTCACGGCCCTCTTGACATTTCACATGGCAATGCACTGGTTCACCTGGTGGTCAATCCATCGTACATTTCATCTACGGGTACGTGCCGCATTAGTGGGTCCCGCAAGGCAAGCCGAAGCGAAGACGAAGAGGTCGCGCAGAGACAGACTGGCTCGAGCTACGCTTGTATCCTCGGCTTCGGAATATACCCCTCATTCTTTCAAAATAGATCGCTTTTAAGCACAGTGTGTGAATAGCCCGCATCTGCCTCGTAACATCTTTTGGTGGAGGTTGCGGTTCCTGTCCCTGTGCCTGTCAACAGCGCAGCCGCACCACACCACGGATCTTCGAAAAGGGCGACACATTCGTCGACGCACGATGCCTCCTGCCAACGAGACCGCACCCGTTGCGCCCCTCATCATCGTTTCTCAGCCCCGTGACCCAGGCTTTTTCACCGGTGAGGACGACACCGACGTGGAAGAATGGATTCGCAAGTTCAAACGTGCCAGCGCCCATAACAGGTGGGATAGTACAATAATGCTGGCTAACCTACCTTACCATCTAAGAAACACAGCCAAATCCTGGTATGACACCAACGAGCACACGTTGACCAGCTGGGACGTTTGCAAAGTAAAGATGCGCAAAATATCTGGCAGCCCCGTGGGTTGCCAGCTCGCCGCACGTCAACAGCTCGCTTCGCGTCCCAGTCCGCCACTGAATCGTATAGCACGTATATACACGATGTTTTGGCCCTCTGCGCAAAGGTTGATCCCGAAATGTCGGAAGCCGACAAGGTAGGCCACGTCCTTAAAGGCATTGCAGATGACGCCTTCCATCTGCTGATGTGTAAGGATGCCGCTACAATCGACGCCATTCTTAACGAATGCCGACGTTTTCAGGAGGCCAAATGCCGCCGCATTGCCCACCAGTTTACTCGGCTGCCCCACACGGCGGCAACGTCGTGGTGTCAAGATGGGTCGGTGCCACCACGCACAACGCTGACGCCTAGCACGGAGGCCCAGACTGAGAGCCTGACGAAAATAGTACGCCGTGAGATCGAGGCTATGGCTCCAGTCGCTCAGCACTGCGCGTACGACCGGAACGGCCCCACGATTTCTCTCATCCAAGTCGTTGTTAGAGTCGAGATCACGTCCCTGGGCCTTCACTCAGTTTGTGCGTTGGGACGCCAGGATCCCTGCGTCGGCTTCCGTACCCCTTCGCCCCGTACTGATGTCCCGCCGCGCTACTATGTTCTACCGCGCTACCGACGACGCAGTCCTGGTGAATGGAGAACAGCCGATCACCGCCCCATCTGTTTCAACTGCCATAGCGTTGGACACGTCGCCCGTTATTGCCGCAGCAGCTGGTCGCCATTTAGGCGTCAACGGTTTCCCGAGAACAGCTACTCCGAGGACTACCCTCGACGTTTTCCGCCACGTCCTCAGCAGCCCTTCGCACCCGACAACACACGACGCAACCTATCTAGCCGCTCGCCGTCACCTCAGCGTCGCCAGTCGCGTTCGCCGCAGCCCCGCCGCCAGACTCCGCCGCCCACTTTCTCGACCTCCCTCTCGGAAAACTAGCCAGTGCAGCTCCCGGAGGTGATGCTGCATTAACGACCCGGCCTGCAAATCCTGTGTTGACTTTGGTTCCAAGACCCAATTTGATAGATGTTCGCGTTGACGGGGTTCGTGTTAGTGCTTTAGTCGACACAGGTGCCAATATTTCATTCATGAGTTCGAAGCTTCGCCGCACTCTTCGGACAGTTATGACGCCCGCGATATGCCGTGCCATACGAGTCCCCAACGGAGGAACGACCACCGTAGCCGGAATGTGTACCGCCCTCGTCGCAATTGCCGGACACGACATCGCTGTCTTGTTCACCGTCTTGGACACATGTCCTTACTACATAATATTCGGACTGGGCTTTCTTACAGAACACGCCGCCCTCATTGACTGCGCCGCGGGGTTTTACGTCTTGAGCTTCCCACAACACCCCTTGATGACATCACGCCCACTTACCCGCTTTGCGGCACCGAACATGCTCGATTAGCTCCCAAGGCCATGACCTACGTGCGTTTATCGTCGTGCCCGCCAGTTCCAGATGGTGACTACATTGTCTCACCCGTCACCGATATACTCCTTGAACGCAACGTGACCCTTCCTTATACAGTCGTGAGTGTCGCGAAGAACGAAATTGGCCTCCCATTTTTGAACTTTGGTTTCTCCACCCAAGTCCTTTCCCGTGGAATGTCGCTTGCTACACTGATGCCCTTGGCTGAATGTGAAGTTTCCGTGGTGACAACTGACGACTCTGAATCCTCTACGGATAGCCAACGGGACATTTCACGAACTACCGCTGATTTTATGGACATGATAGCGTCGGACCTTCCACCTCCGGAAGCCCATCAGCTCCGTTGTCTCCTAGCGTCATATCGGGACATTTTCAACTTGGACAACCGTCCGTTGGGCCAGACTTCCCATGTGGCCAGACTTCCCATGTGGGCCAGACTTCCCATAAACACTGGTGATGCGACACCTATCCGCCGACGTCCATATCGTGTCTCCCACGCCGAACGTACCGTCATTCAGCAGGAAGTCGAGAAGATGTTGCGGTAAGATGTTATTGAGCCCTCTTCTAGTCCATGGGCGTCTCCAGTCGTGCTGGTCAAAAAGAAAGACGACTCATGGCGATTCTGTGCTGATTACAGACATTTAAACAAAATAACCAAGAAGGACGTTTATCCACTTCCTCCAATTGACGACGCCCTCGAATGCTTGCATGGCGCATCGTATTTCTCGTCCATTGACCTGAGATCAGGGTACTGGCAAATTAAAGTCAACGCCATGGACCGCGAAAAGACCGCTTTTGTAAAACCAGACGGACTGTACCAATTTAAGGTCATGCCGTTCGGGCTCTGCAATGCACCAGCCACATTCGAAAGGATGATGGACTCTCTTCTTCATGGATTTAAATGGACGACATGCTTATGCTACCTGGATGACGTTATCGTCTTTTCTCCCACGTTTGTGACACACTTGCATCGCCTTTCCGACATCCTGGCAGTTTTTCGCAGAGCTGGACTTCAGCTCAATTCTTCAAAGTGCCACTTCGGTTGTCGCCAAATAAATATTCTTGGGCACCTCGTCGACGCTACCGGAGTCCAACCTGATCCAGATAAAATACGAGCCGTAAAAGACTTCCCTGCTCCTCGATCGGTGAAAGAAGTTCGAAGCTTTGTGGGGCTCTGCTCCTACTTTCGGCGCTTTGTCAAGAACTTCGCTGAAATTGCCAGGCCCCTCACGGATCTGCTTAGACACGATAACCCGTTTTCCTTGGGCCCTGAGCAAGCTTCCGCTTTTTCAACACTCGTCAATCATCTCACTAATCCACCTATTCTGGCGCACTGTGACCCTTCCGCTCCGACCGAAGTCCACACGGACGCGAGTGGACACGGCATAGTTGCCGTACTGGTTCAGAAACACGCCGGTCTCGAACGAGTGATAGCGTATGCGAGTCACCTTTTGTCACCTTTCGAGAGGAACTACTCGATAACCGGGCGCGAATGCCTGGCTCTTGTATAGGCCGTGAACACACTCCGCCCATATTTATACGTAAGGCCTTTTTCTGCGGTAACTGACCACCATGCCCTATGCCGGCTTGCTTCCTTGAAAGATCCCACTGGTCCTCTTGGTCGCTGGACTTTACGCCTTCAGGCGTTTGACTACTCCGTGGCCTACAACTCTGGTAGGCTCCACAGCGACGCCGACTGCCTGTCGCGTCAACCGGTCGACCAACCTGATACAGCGGACAACGACCTTGATTCTTGTGTCCTTGCACTAACTGACTTTCTCAACATCGCCGACCACCACCGTCGCGACCAATCATTGCAGTCGATCATTGCACGTCTCACCACCATGCCGTCAGACCCTGCATTGAACGCGTTTTTGCTCCGCGATGGCGTGCTGTTCCGCCGGAACTCTCGCGCAGACAGCCCTGACGACCTTCTCGTTGTTCCTGAACACCTCCGATCTGACGTCCTCCATCAAGCTGCACGACGAGCCGACGGCTGGCCACCTTGGCGTTGCATGAACTTACGACCGTGTACGTAAGCGATTTTACTGGCCCGGACTCTACCGATCAGTCCGCCGCGACGTAACGGCATGTGACCTGTGCCAGCGCCGGAAAAACCCTTCCTTGGGCCCAGCCGGACTGCTCCAACCGATAGAGATTCCTTCCGAACCTTTCTTTCGGGTCGGTTTGGACCTGCTCGGCCCTTTTCCTCTCTCTCGTTCGAGAAATCGCTGGATCGCTGTTGCGACTGATTACGCGACCCGCTACGCTATTACGTGTGCTCTTCCCACCAGTTGTGCCACCGACGTTGCTGATTTCTTGCTTCACAACGTCATCCTAGAACACGGTGCTCCCTGTCAGCTCCTTACCGACCGTGGGCGGTACTTCCTATCTCGGGTTGTTGACGACCTCCTCCGCTCTTGCCACACGAAGCACAAGCTGACCACCGCCTACCATCCCCACACTAATGGCTTGACGGAAAGGCTTAACAATACCATCACCGACATGCTCGCGGTGTACGTTTCCGCGGACCATCTGGATTGGGACGTCACTTTGCCGTATGTTACATTCGCATACAACTCCTCCCGCCATGACACCGCCGGTTATTCACCGTTCTTTCTTCTCTACGGCCGTGAACCTACTCTTCCCTTAGATACCCTACTTCCTGATGCGACACCTCTGGCTACCGAATATGCCCGCGATGCTGTCGCTCACGCTGATGTCGCCCGCCAGGTTGCCCGTGCCAAGCTCGCGGCTTCCCAGTCCTCTCAGAAACACCGCTATGACGAGCAACACCGCACCGCCCACTTTACGCCCGGCTCTTTGGTTCTTGTCAGCACCCCTTGCCGCCGCATTGGTCTCTCCGTGAAACTGCTGCCTCGCTTCAAAGGCCCCTATCGGAATAAGCGTATGGTCACACCTGTGATGCACGAAATTGTTCCCGCCGCTCCTTCCTCCCCGTCACTGGACCCATCAGCTCAACTCGTCCACGTCGGCCGCCTCAAGGCGTATTACTCAGCGGCCCCACCTGTTCCCTGACCCTCGATTTCAATAAGCGCCGAGACGCCGCTTCTCCGCCGGAGGGGGGTCATGTCACGGCCCTCTTGACATTTCACATGTCAATGCACTGGTTCACCTGGTGGTCAATCCATCGTACAGTTCATCTACGGGTACGTGCCGCATCAGTGGGTCGCGCAAGGCAAGCCGAAGCGAAGACGAAGAGGTCGCGCAGAGACAGACTGGCTCGAGCTACGCTTGTATCCTCGGCTTCGGACTATACGCCTCATTCTTTGAATATAGATCGCTTTTAAGCACAGTGTGTAAATAGCCCGCATCTGCCTCGTAACAATATATACATATGTATAAATATATATATATATATATATATATATATCGCGTTATCGCCTGGTTGCGGCAACAGCTAGAGTCGGAAAACAAATCGTCGCTCCGGCTGGCATCACTTCTTTATCTGTGGCATAACCGTTAACATCCGCGAGTTTCTCTGCCAGCTGCGATGTTGCGAGCCGCCGCTGATCGCAACGCAAGGCGGCGGGAACTTCGGTGGGTCAAAGCTCGCGCCGCAAGTCGGCTAAGAGATGCTCAAGTCCCCTACTTCAGATACAAGCCTACCCTTAGCTCTGACTGCGATGATCCTGGGAGCCACAGCCACCGGGAGGAAGTTTGCACTCCATCATCGTGGGTTTTGTCTAAAGGTGATTGCTCTGACGAAGGACGTGGGGACACTTCTGAGGACGATGGCACTTTTGAAGAGCAAGCTAGTTCATCTGTCGCTTCCGAGACCAGTCTATTAGACAAGCTACATGATATTGCTGGCTCCCACAACATTTCTCATGCCGCCCTAAACGACTTGCTGCGGATTCTTAAAGAGCTGAAACCGGACCTCCCCTGTGATGCCAGAACGCTGTTAGCGACACCAAGGGAACTCAATCAAGCTCGGCTTTCACGACGATACCGGCGGTGCTGAGCGGTTGTCGTTAGCTCTATTGTACCCATCTCAACGACTATAATTCTTAATAATGAAGGCGTCAGGCCAGGGCGAACAACCTCTCTGACGTTATATAAAGCTATAGCTTGGAGGATGTTTTTAGGAAGAATATGTCCACTTTGGACTGAAGGCAGGACTTGCCAAATGCCTGTCTTCGGGTTTGCGTGTGGCTGACGTGCAACAGCTTCTTTTAACTTTGAACATCGATGGCCTGCCACTGTTCAAGAACTCTAGCCGCTATCTGTGGCCAATACTGGCAATGGTCGAAGAAACCAAAGATAGTGGACCTTTCCCCATTGGAATTTTCTGTGGTGTAAAGAAGCCTGCCAGCCTGGATGACTACCTCGATGAGTTCATGAAAGAAATGTGTGAAGTTCAACGAGAGGGTGTTGTGTGCTCTGGAAAGCGGTGCCAAGTGATTATACGGGCTGTGGTGTGTGATTACCCTGCTAGGGTATTTGTGCAGTGTGTCAAGGGTCACACTTCATACTACGGGTGTGACAAGTGCACTCAGACAGGAAAGTGGCTGGGCACAATGACTTTTCCCGATTCGAACGCACCTCTCCGGACTGATGCATCATTCAATGCACAACTGCAAGAGGAGCATCACACTGGAGTTTATCCAATGCAGCAGCTTGGTTTGAAAATGGTCACGCAGTTTCCGATAGAATACATGCACCTGGTGCTGCTTGGTGTCGTTCGAAAGTTTGTGGAGTACTGGGCTGAGGGGCCATACACTGTCCGCTGATCAGATGCCCAGCTGGCTGTTATCAACGGAAGGATCTCTTTGCTGCACCCGCATACGCCTTGCGATTTCAGCAGAAAGCTTCGGCCAATGAAAGATGGGGAGAGGTGGAAGGCAACGGAAGCCAGGCTGTTTTTGCTTTACGTCTGCCCTTGCGTGCTAAAGGGAATGCTTACTGAGGAATTTTATGAGCACTTCCTAGTCCTCCATGTCGCGATCCGAATCTTGTGCGCAAAAGACTCCCCGAACAACCTGGTTTCGTATGCTGAAGAACTGCTTAAGTTCTTCGTGGAAAAGGCGCGATCAGAGAAACTTTATGGTGAGACTGTTTTGGTGTACAATGTGCACGGACTTATGCATCTCGCACAAGATGCTCCACCGTTTGGTCCTTTGGACTGCTTCTCAGGCTTCCCATTTGAAAACTATCTGGGAAGCTTGAAGAGGGCTGTCCGCTCTAGGAACAGGCCATTGGCTCAAGTTTACAAGCGAATAATGGAGAACAATTCTGTAAACAGCGAAGCAGAGGTTCTACGGTCACTTTCCCATGAACACATTCGAGGCCCCATTCCAGCAGGGGTCAATAATGCAAGGCAGTTTGGAGAAGTAGTGTACAATGGGTGAACCTTGAAGACAACTGAACCGGACAATTGCATCCTTCTCCACACTGGCAAGTTTGCGATTGTTGAGAACATACTGAGCTGTGACGGGAAAGTGCGCATTGTGGGGAAGCGTTTTCGCTCTGTGGAAGACCTATACACTTATCCATGCAGGTAGGTCAAGTTTGCTTGATGTGGCAATGGTGAGCCGACTGTCCCTCAACAATTTTGTCTGCGAACTTTACGACATGAAGGCCAAGTGCTGTCTCTTCCCAAGTGGTAATGCCTACGCCTGCTTCCCAATCCTTCATTCAAGAAACTCGTGAACTGAAGTGACAAATTAACTTTTGTGTTTTAGTTTCCAAAGGTCACCTGGGCTGCGAGGCATAGTAATTTGAACCACTTTTAGATCTTTAATTAAGCTGATTGATGAGGAGGTTTAATGAGCAGATGCTTCACAGGTGATGAGGCGCACCATAGTGGAGGGCTCAAAATTAGTTTTGACCACCTGGGGTCTTTAACATGCACCGAAAGCTCGAACCTACGGGCATTTTCGCTTTTTGCCTCCGTCAGAGAAGTGGCCACTGCAGCTAAAAATAGAACCCACTTTTTTGGGCTCAGCAGCACAACGCCATAGCCACTGAGCCACTGTGGCGGGTGATCTTTAATTAAGTTGAAATATTGAACAGAAGTGGAGCCTAGATAATAATAATAAAAGGTGCAACAGCAGGGATTCCAATCTGCGACCTTGAGCCCAGCTTTGGGCAAGTGAAACGACGTTAATTGCTTTTGTACTTGGGTTTTAATTGCAATATGTGCGCGGTAGTCTTTTTCAGTAAGCTGTTGTGAGAGGCAGTTTGGCTGTATACCAATGGCACCAACAAAAGCAAAGCCTCAATTACAAAAACTGAGGCATTCAATCCATTCAGTGTACGGTTCTCAAAAGTGTTGTTTTCAGGACACTAGATGTCTGTTGAGGTTGGAGTGTTTCAGGGAGTGGACTTGTGTGATTTTTGGCTTGATGAAACAAGGTTTAAAGGTCCAGACAAGTACATTGCTGTGCATCATGTGGTACCATGAACAGCAGCTTGAGCGAGCATTTGATAACATTGAGTTTTTGCTTGATTTGCAACAGTGAGAACTTGGAAATGTTTAGATTAAAAGATGAAAAAAAAACTGTTTTGAAAGAGAACGAAAAGAAACGCACGAGCTGAAACCGCATAGCGGTCAACGTTAGTCATGCATTGCCAATCCCAGCTTTGAAGGGGTGCAGTAGACTGTGCCATCAACAGCCCTCCATTCGGGGTCTGCTCACTGCTGAAAAACAAAGCCAGCAAGCATTGTTTGCTTACAGGTAAACTACACGCACCGCTACATGAGGGCAAGTTTAGAGTTTTTTGGGCTTTTAGACGGTGACAAGAATTTTCGCGACTTTCTTTTTCTCATCTATCTCCTTTCACACATGCCTCATAGCTATGAGAAGCACCTCTCATTGGGCAAGTGAATGCCTTGCCTACACTATGAGTGTGAAAAGTCAGTTTGTTTTTTGAGGTAAACAGACTGCACTAAACATGTTTGTTTTAATTGTATGACTGCTTGATGGTGCACATGGGGATTGTGTCAGTCAGTTTGTTGGAGAGATATGGTGCTAGAGTACTTCTGCCTTGGAAGATTTTTAAAGGGCCATGAAGAGCGAGTAAAACTTTAATTTCAAAGAAGTCATCTTTGACACCACACTCAAGTTGATTCCATCTCCAAAGGATGTGTCCTTTACCGAATAAGGCAGGCAGTAATAATAAAAACCTCCCAAGTCTTGCGCTGCATGGCACCAGCAGTGTTTAGCGTAAACACATGACACTGAACACACAATTAATAATAATTGCACATTTGCATTTAAGTGATAAGATAAAAATGAAGGCGATTGCACTGCTGCAGTTGCCTAGTCATGTTTTTTGTCAGTGGCTTTGGTCTATGGCTGCCAAGTGTCAAAAGAAATCTTCGCAGTGTAATAAGTCCCAACAAGGGCGTGGTAACTTCACCTGTATTCTTTAACGTCTTGATGATTTGTTAAGAGTTTGCATTAATGTCATATTGGTCAATACAGCCTTATGATTAAACAAAATTTATATTTGGTCTGCATGGGCTTTTTAAGGGATAGTGTAACGGCAAGCCACCTGCTTGTAGTGTGGATGGTTTGTGATGGACTAGACAAAAAGTCACATTGGGCATGTTTTTTGTATTGTGCTTGTGTACACGTTTTTGAAGTGATGAATTAGTGTAAATAAATTCAACATTCATTGATTGTCTAGGACAGTGTGACCATCTTTTCCCTCTTGATGTTAGCCCAATGCACACATTTTGTTTCAGCTTTCGTACACCAAACAGCACGCTACGTATCTGAGAGGTCAGGTTTGCTTATTTTACCTGTGGTTTTGGCTGCTTGTCCCTCCTCCTGTTACCCATCAGTATCAGCATTTAGTCAAACTTCCCACTTCTTCCACCTTTGCCACCCTGCACTCACTCCAGGCTCGATTCCATAATGCTCACAAGCGATTGTGGGTGCCGCAAGAACCGTCAAGGCACAAGCAGCATGCATGCCGCGCTTTTACATGTCGGCGCTGTTGCTATAGGGCCAGCATTGTGAGGGCAGCTCGCTCCATGCACTATCTGCACCCTGTTGTTCTGTGCTCTCCTATGGTCACTCTGCTGACACAGCAATGCAGAAATAAAAACAGCACTCTGTGAAAATTGTGCAATGTTCCTCATCAACTGCTAATACAATAATAATAGTAATGACTTGAACGGGAATTATACAAGACAAGCACTGTACATGTGGTTGGTAGCTGCAGTACTTAGGTAATTGTCTTAAATTCTACAGTATGTTTCGTTCTTTTGAAATGGGAAATTAGCTAGTTTACAGCTTATGCCAAGACTGCTGCATGTGGTACTCTTGTCAGTAGTTGCACGCTGCTTGACTGGATGAAAACCTACGTAATTTTGATTTTTGTTTCCGTCAAATGTGCTACATACATTATGAAAATGCTAAATGTGTTCAAGCTGACTTTTTTCAATTGCCATTTACTGGTTTGCAAGGCAGTCGGGTACATTTGTTGTGTGTCGGCTTTCTTTCTGAGCTCCTGTGGTACACAGCCTCATTAGAGTACCATTTCGAACAAGCCTAGCTCCGGTTTCTTGGAAGCAAGCTTTCGTGCTGGACAGCTTTTGCCAGAATTATCCGAAGTTTGGCGCACATCAGAAAGAGACAGCAGCAGACTGGTGATCTTGACAAAGCTCAAGCAGCGTAGTTGCAAACCAACTACCACCCACCACACAGCAAGCAGCCCGTGTCAGCTTGATCTGGGACGAAATAATAAAATGTCACTAAACAAACTAGATGTGGCCGCAGGCATTGTGTGTTGTGACATTAACAGTATGACATAGTGGAAAAAGGACTTAGACCAGCAGGAACGGCTTCCCTGGCTGTGTGGTGCGGTTGGATGGAGCTAAATTTTGAGATTTATACGAAGGAGTGTAAAAAGTTTATGTCCGCACCATTCATTGCGTTAAGCAACGGCATGGTGAACATATGCAATTTTTACTCAGTAGTATTGCGAACACGATAAAATTTCTGGAGCTGCCCTTTAGAGTTCACTGACACTGAAGTGCCAATTTATGACATAGCAGTGATGTCACTTGAGGATGAAACAAGCCATAGAGAGATGTAAATAATAAAAAAGTGCCTCTAAACAGAGTAATTGTCAATATTTTGATGGTTCGGGTGCAGCTAAGGGACAAGGATTGTGCACTTGTGTTGCATCTTCACCACCCCATTAACATTAAACATTAAATTTCAACTACCTTAGGCGAATCGATCAGGTTATGAAATGTGCAAGTAGAAAGGAATTCATAATAAGGTTGGATATGCGCACTTGAAGAGGTTCTTAGTTAATTGGTGCAGTTAGTGATGGGTGCAAAATATATAGGTAAAATACAAAAACATTGTGCATGTAAATGTCATGAATTTTTGACATTTGAGAATCAGCAGAAGTTAGGCGTAAAAAGTTGAAGATTTTAGTTTTCTTTTTAAAAGTCACTTCAGTCACACTTGGCTTTCACAGTCTTATCTATACTAGGATAGCCATGTTGGTGACAAATGCAGGCACCGTTGAAACCGTGCTAAGTCGGGCTCCACCAAAATGCGAAAATTTCCCTCGGTCTGTCACCTACGGACCCGGCCACCTGAATCAGCCCGTGAATGTCACACGGTGAACCGGCATGCTCTAGTATGGTACCCTGGCCAATTTGGCATTGGTGGGCCAGCAAATGGTGGCCACCAAGCAGTAACCTGACTTAAAAAATCTGCACTGACCGACTGGTCACTGACTGGTTACTATGTAGTGACCTGTGACTGTCATTTGTGGGTGGTGTGACGCTCAGGTGAATCACTTGATGGGGCAGCGAGAGAGAAGCATAGTAATATGGAGAGAGGGGAAGAGAGGAGTTTAGTGGGATAGGAGGAGGAAAATGAAATGGACCAGAGAGAAATGAGAAAATGCAGCAGGGGGAAATTGGTGATAGAGGACACGGAGTGCGGTAGCAGAAATAGCAGGAGCTCTAGATTACGCACGATAGCGAGAGAAATAAAAGGGGGAGTGTGAGTGCAGCGTAATGGAAAAGGAAAGCAGTAAAAGTGGGATGAAAAGTGTTGTGAGGGGTGTACGAGGGGAAGGGCAGTGGGAAGAGCTGGAATGTTAAGGTGAAGGTTGTGTGGAAATTTGGGTAAAGTTGAAATACGAGGGCGAGCAAGAGAGAAAAAAATCGATGGTGGGAGAAATGGGAAGAGAAAAATGGGTGAGGGAGAGGAGTGAATAAAAGGAGGTGATACTGTTGAGTGTGAGGCGAAGGGGATGTGAAAGGGAGGTACGGCAGATCGATGGGGTAGTGAAAAGTGTGATGTTGAGAGGGAAAATGCGAGAACAGGAGAGGAAAGTACGAGGCGAGGTGGACCCGTTGGCATGGCACATTCTTGTGGTGATAAATGTATTAGGATGGCCTAAAAGGTCAACTGGTGATGTCCAATAAGGCCTTGCACCTTGCCGGTTCACCTGCTACCACTCATTGCTGCGTTACAAATGAAGGTCATTCATTAAAGTGTAGAAACACCTAGCAGATAAAAATGCGTCTGCATCGCTCGGCCACAGCGGCCTTTTCGTCACTGAAGGAAAAACCCGACGTACTATCGGCGTCAAATGAAACACGAACACGAAAATATGAACCAGACCGTGCAAAATTGAAAAATACTGTTTGTAGACTTCATATAATGGCACGCTATTGGTATATTTTGAAATTCACTTTTCCCATGTTTGTCTTTCCTAGCAAAAATCATCAATATACAAAACCAATAGCTTATTGGGTTATTGACACCAATAGCTAATTGTGTATCAATCTATAGGTGTATTGGTATATTGGCCTAGTCCTATAGGTGTATTGGTACCTATTGGTGTATTGGTCTAGTCCTATAGGTGTATTGGTACCTATTGGTGTATTGGTCTAGTCCTGTAGGTGTATTGGTATCATGAGCCCACTGCAGCACCAATTCAAATATGGCCAAATGCATGCCAAGGCCTTTAGTTCATTGCATTCATTTGGCCATGTCAGCAAGTTTCTAAACACAATGTAGTCCCACTATCCTTCACATACCACAAAGCTGTAAGTGCTGGTTGACTGCAGTTTTATTGCCCAACTATGTTCCACAGGCTGTCGAATTTTCGGTGCATATATTCCTCGAGTCAGAGCTGCAAGACCTGCAAAAACAGTATGACAATAATTAGAAACTTTCGCAATATTTGCACATTTTTATATGCGAGTCTAGCATTTCGTCCAAGCGAAACAAACCACTGTTCGGCAGCACGCCGCTAGACCCCAACGAACTACGGTACGTTAGTACGCAGATGTGGATGGAACGCTGCGAAAGCTAGACATTCCGTTTCGATTCCATCTGCATGAAACATTACCCGCGGAACTTCATTTCATCTGTACGAAACGCTTTATGCACAGTCGTTATTCGGAACACAAAGTCTTGCATGTATTTGTACTCCTCGGAGGCGTTGCCAAATCACCCCCCTACCCAGCTGGGTAAAATCAAGACAGACTGATCAGTTGCAGTTGCTCAAGACAGACTAATCAGTTGCAGTTGCGACACGACACCAGCGAGGATAGCTGTACTGGATGGGAGCAGTCTGTCTTGATTTTTACTCAACCGGCCAAACCGCTTCCCCTCACTTACTAGCCAGCGTCCCTATCAATAATTAACAGTGACGCTGGCCAGTCAGTGAGCTCAGTTCACACATGGTTGCATCGATTGCGGCTTTTCCAAAAACTAGAGTGCCGCTTGTTGACATGCTTTGCTATTTATAACAAAAAAAAATTATCAGGAAAGCGAAAGCTTTTACAGCATCAAGGTGAAAAAAAATGTGTACGTACCTTCAAATGCAAAAATCCGAGCTGTGTAATGCGTGCACGTTCGTCACCTCGGCGTGAGTGAAGACAAGAATCCTTGAATACGAGCGACGTCGCAGGTGTCTTTACGTTCTAGTGCTCCACAGACGATGTCCTCGTAACTTCTAAACTAGCAAATGCAATGTGTGGCAATAAAATTCACAAACACGGTGGCTGGCCGCTGAGATGAACGCCCGTGCCGGGGATCGTGCCAAAGCGAAGCGCCGGACATGGAAGAAGCCATTTTGCTTTGTCTTGCATACGAAACCTCCGCCATCTCCGCCATGTTCATATTGTCAGAAAAGCATTATTGAGCAGTTTTAATTAATGTATTTTATCTTAAATTTATGGCAAAATTTTATAATGCGGGCTTAATTATTTGTGATAATTTTGATTATGTAGGCTTTACTTTCCGCAGACATATGAAGTACGACAATCATCCTAAGAATCGGCCGTTGAATCGGCACCCAAACCAAATATGGCCGCTCCGCTAGCTCCGCGGCCATCATGGAGGAAGGAAAAGTTAGGAGACGGCATGACGTCACGCAGCTAGCCTTCGCAAGCCCAGCTCCGTTGAAGCCGCTCCCTCCGCCGTTTCTCTTTCTCGAGCCGCCGAAGTCGGCCCAGCACGTGACCTCCATGGTCGGGTGGGCCAGCGGCGGCGGAGGTCTCCGACTCCGGCGCATCTCTCGTGTTTGGTTGGCGGAAGCTTTTCCCCGTCCTTCCTGCATTTGTCTGCTCGGTGATCTCATGCCCGCGTGTGGGCAGGAGTGCCGAGTATGTGTGAAAGACAAAAGCCGTGGAAAAAAAAGCACGCTTTGCGACAACGGGCAGCAGAGTAGTTTCGAGCAGACGAAATTGAAGAGCTCGCGGCGGCGGCGCGATGGGGTCACGTGGTGCAGTGACGCCTGGGCCGACTTCGATTTTACTTTTTATGTATAGGCTTCACGGTTCTCCGGTAGCGCCGTCTCCTAACTTTTTCTTCCTCCATGGCGGCCATGGAGCAAGAAAAAGTTAGGAGACGGCATGACGGCACGCAGCTAGCCTTCGCAAGCCCAGCTCCGTTGAAGCCGCTCCCTCCGCGTTTCTCTTTCTCAAGCCGCCGAAGTCGGCCCAGCACGTGACCTCCATGGTCGGGTGGGCCGGCGGCGGCGGCGGCGGTCTCTGACTACGGCGCTTCTCTCGTGTTTGGTTGGCGGTAGCTTTTCCCCGTCCTTCCTGCATTTGCCTGCTCAGTGATCTCATGCCCGCGTGCGGCAGGAGTGCCGCTTATGTGTCAGAGACAAAAGCCGTGGAAAAAAAACCAACATATATCAGGCTTCGCGACAACGGGCAGCAGAGTAGTTTCGAGCAGACGAAATTGAAGAGCTCGCGGCGGCGGCACGATGGGGTCACGTGGTGCAGTGACGCCTAAGCCGACTTCGATTTTACTTTTTATGTATAGGCTTCACGTTTCTCCGGTAGCGCCGTCTCCTAACTTTTTCTACCTCCATGTCCGCGGCACTATAGCGGCACGAGATTAGAAAAATTAGAGGTAATGGTTAGGAAGGCGAGAGCTGACGCTCGCGAAAAAATATATAACTACTGTAGGCACAGAATCATACGCGCGGCGTTTTTGCTTGTCGCAAAAATTGCGGGCATCCAACATGCTCCCGCGGGTGCAACTCGTTAATTCTACCAGGAAATTTTTAAGCGCTACAGGGACGTTATTTTTGAGGCGTGCTAAACGCACAATGCTTGCAGGTTAAGTTGATCGAATGTCTTCGGGCAGAAACACTGCTTGCGGGGCTGCAGATTAATTTTGACCACCGGTGGTGTATACCGTGCGCCGCATAGGCTGCTACAACCAATAGCTATTGGTTCCACTATCCCAATAGCTATTGGTCCTAATAGCTATTTGTCCTGAACCAATACGAATTGGTCTATTGGACCAATACATGTCATTCTATCGAACCAATAGATTTTGTATTGGTCCTATAGATACTCAAATAGAACCAATAGCCTCACCTATAGGACCAATACATTAGTTCTATTGGACCGATACAAATTTCTACTGGAATTTTAGCTTGGGAACTAAGCCACGCGTCATTTTGGCTTGCATGGAAACAAATCGCACGATTTATGCGTTAAGGTTAGGTTTATATTTTCCTTTTCGCGTTTCATTTGACGCCGATAGTACATCGGCCGGTCTCCTTCAAAACACTGGTTGCCAGGTTCTCGGCATCCAGACGCTTGCCGAGACGCATAACCTGGGGCCTTACGCCGGCCGTTATCCTTTTGAACACCGGCTGTCAAATATTCGGCGTCCGGTCGCTTGCCGTGATTCTGCTGAAAACCGCTCACCGAATGCAAAACGTACGCTCTGCGGCCGTACGTCGGCCGGTCATCCGGTTGCCGGAAGAACTGCCACCGGACGTTTGCCGTTCACCGTAAGAAAAGCGAATGCACGAGGGCCGCACTCCGGCCGGTCTCCAGCCGAAAACCAACTGCCACAAGAATTCGATACTCGGTGGCCGGCCGCTTGCCGTGCTTCGGCCGATTACCGCTTCCTGAAGAAAAAACGGATGCCCTAAGACCGTACTTCGGCTGTTCTCTTTCTCAACATCGGCAGCCGTAAGAGAACTGAATATCTGGCAGCCGGTTAGCTGCCGTTGTACGTCCGTACACGGGCGGACGGAAAAATACCGAAGCGCTGGTTGCCGAATGTTGGCCGTTCATCGCATGATCAGTGGCTGCCAGAACCTGGATGCTGGCCGGACATGCCAGAAAGCGGCCATAGACGGGCCGGTCTTAGGACACACTTTCTGTGGCGCCTGGGCTGTCTTCCGATACTTCGAGGAAAAGTACATCGCATGACGGAGGTGGTCGAGGCCGCTGTCGATGTAGAACCTAATGTACCGTCTTTTTTCTTTAGAGTACAGCCTGCGCAGCCCAGGGGCTTTTTGATGGTTGTATAATCTCGTCGCTGAGCTCTTCTTCGTGTGTCTGGATGGCTTCCCTCAGGTAGGAAGACGCGCGGTATGGTGACTCTCGGGTAGAACGGGCTTCATCTTCGGTTTTAATTCGGGGCTGCGTTAGAGTTGCCTGATCTAAATTTGAGCTTAATAAAGCGAACTCACCGTAGCGGCACAGCAAAGCCTATAATTTCTTCTGTTGTTGACGCGGAAGCGCCGCGTTCATGCCCATGCGTTTCAGAACCTTGAAGGCATCTTCGGGTGCGTGTTGAAAGTCGCAACCGTGGTCACGTGAAATACTTCGAATAACGTGTCTTCGAAGCGTCTCTTCGAAGAACCCAATAGCAACAACTATGTTTTAAAGCTGGAAGTCCTCTGAAATTAGTGACGATAACGCGGTATTTGCGATCCCTAAAGCGCGCAATTCTTCTTTCGACGGAGACGCCGCGGTCACTCTGGTCACTCTCCGCAATAGAGTCGGTGTCAGGAGCAGCAACTTCACAGTAGACGGTGATCTTCAAATACCCGGGTTGAAAGGGTGACCATGATCATCTGCTAACCTTACAGCAGCATGGTGTTTGGGGTTCACTTCCGGCGTCATGGAGCGGTCGTGGAAAAAAACTTTTGGATTTGATATCTAGATAAAGTATTGCACATTTGTTCATCAACAAAATTACACCATATTCCCACGTGGGAACCCTGACGGAATGCAAAGCCATGGACTACAGCGCGTTAATTGGTTGGTAAAGACACGTGTAATAGCGTACTAAATATCTTTATTTATCGAGCACTGGGGAACGTTTTGCGGCTTCTCGTTCTGGAACCGAGGAATACGCTGTTCGACCCTGCCGTTTCGAATCGTTGTCACGTTGCCGAACGCCATCTGGATCAGCTGCTCGCCGCTGGCGCGTCAAAGCGGCTTCTCGTTCTCGAAGCCGCAGGTTTTCTCGAAGCCACAGGAATCCGCTGCTAGACGCTGCCGTTTACGTTCCGCGTCGCGAGCTCTCCTCTGTGCCGCCTTTTCTTCGGGGGTGCTCGCGGTTCTGACAGTGTGCTGGCTGGCGCTAGTTGAAGGTGTGCCAGCCAGTTTGCTGACGGAATCCTTGGTGTCCATTTCCAGTCATCGGACGGCGCAGTACCGATGAAGCAACTGAGCGGAGCGCGGACCGGGTTTATTTGCAGAGCAGAGAGAGTGGAGAGGAGGAGCAGAGCGCATGCGCGTGATTGGACAGCTGGTGTGGAGAGGGGAGAGGAAGAGCAGCGTGCGTAGCGCACAGGTGGTGTGGAGAGAAGGAGCAGCGCGCGCTAACGCACAGGTGGTGTGGAAAGGAGGGGAGAGAGTGGTGTTATCACAGGAGGTGTGGAGAGGAGGAGAGGTGCGGACGCCGGAAGACGGATGTCGGAGGGTCAACTAAGAAATGCTTTCCATCTAGAAGTCCGCTCCACGAGATACGTCGAGCGAGAATTACGCAAAATGACGAACGCAGTAGGGAGCGTGGTGTCGTTTACTGTGATGCACGATGAGCGTGTTTCACTTGGCGTTAGGAGATGGCCTCCTGCACTGCGTACAGGCGGGCCACGCCACGTGGTGGTAACGTTCTTCAGCTCCGATGCGAAGGATCTACTCATTACTGAGTTGTCGGCCCTCATGTCTATGAGGGCCACTACATCAACAACATCCATGGACAACTGGACGTCAGGCACCGCCTTCCTCGAGTTCCGGATGCATCGGGGCGTCGTATCTCGGCTTGTGCGTGTTGAAATTGGGACACCATGCGCCATCATAGCCGCCATCTTTTAGGCGCAGGCTCGGTCCGGTTGGGTACGCCTCGGGCAGTGTGCATGTCGTCGTATTATGGAGTCACGCCAAGGTAAGTTGCGGTCTTTGGGCTGAGGCTATGTCGAGCATCCCGGTCGCCGTTGCGGCCTTGTGTCGTTGGAGGGTTTCCTATTTTTCACCTCAGAGGAAGCTCATCTAAAACGTTGCTGCCTTTATTTTCCCTGAGTTGGCTGGGAATCTCTCTCGCAATAAGTCGTCGTTGCTTCGACAACATGGGGAACGGTATGGGCAGAACGACGGCCAAACTTTGAGGTCGGGTGTGCTCCAGTTGGCGTTTGAAGGTAATTCTTGGATTTCAGTAGGGCGCGGGTCGGGGAGGAGGCGTTGAGCGTCGAGCGAAAAGCCGCGCAAACCGATTCTCTTGTAGATGCGGCGACGCTAGATGGGATCGGCCTTTTCGCAGTGGTAGCATGGCGGACGATCATCAGCGCATCGCCATGCGTCCGTCTTCGTCGGTGTCTGATTTTTGGGTACATATGATCGGGTGGGCGACAGTAGACGGTGGTACAGCGGGCCTTCTGACAATAGATTAATCTGGTTGCGGTCGGCGAACAACTTCGCAGATGCAATTGCTTGTGTCTCGCGTGATGGTTCTGACTGACGGCGCCGAACTACCGAGTGCGTGTTCAACTTCTCGGAACACGTCCCTTAAAGGGGCACTGACACAAAAATTTTGCATCTTGTTTTTATTTGTTGCGATAAGCACCTAGTGACCTACTTATAACCTGTAGAAACCTCATTTTCGTCAGCGTGCGACGGTTGTTTAATTAGAGGCGTTTTCAATGCGGCCAGTCGCAGTTTCGGTTTCAGCGAGTGCCGCGAAACGATGGATTCTGTGTGAACAAAGCTGACCACGTGACCGTCGGTGGGATATCACATTCACAGAGCAAAGCTGCCGTAGCACTGTCGAATCCGCATCGACGGCAGTTTCTGCGACTGCGCCCACGTACTGATCTCGTGAGGCGCTTAATAAAAAAGCGACCGTGTATGTGACGCAGGCGCTGCGAGTGCAAATGCTACCGCGGCTAAAGAACGACGCGCAACGCTCGAGACGGTGGGTGGCAAGACGCGCGCTGGGAGCAGCCGGCCGGCCGGCCGGTCTGCCTACAGGTCCGCCTACAGATCTGTTCGGCTTAGCACTGCGGCGGATATTCGAGTGCCGCTCTCGTAAGCGGTGCAGATGACAATTTTTAATGAAACCCACAATCGCATCATTAACTCCTTTCTCATGTAAGCCGCCATGGTCGGGACTTGTGGACAATTTCGTGCAGCGGTAACAAGCTATCACTCGAGCTACCTGCGCCGGCCTGGACCACTTCGCGGCCGTGGCCACCGCCTGCACAGCGACCGTGCGGCTAGCTCAGTGGGCTTTTCGTGCCTCCGGCGCATTTTCGCATCCAATGGTAATAAACAGTAATAGAAACAGAGTTCCTGGAATCGCTGTAGAACTTTAGTCGCGGCCAGCTGCCCGATGAGCTGACGAAATCACGGCGCCCCCGCCGCCAACGATCGTGTCGCTCGTTCTCGAGAGCAGAAGCTCCGCCCTCCGGCCCTCCGATTGGAGCGGCGAGCCGGTCGAGCTGGCGAAAAACGCCGGCAATGCGGAAGCGGCAAACACAAACTCGTGACGTGTTTGGATGTTGTTTATTTACGCAATATCTTCGTTATGTCGATTGCGCGTGGTCTTCTGCCGGGTGCTCGGTTGCGTTTCGCACACTTTACAATTGATTTTAAATATGATCTTGGCTGTATTCGCCGCTGATATTTTGCAGATGATATATATGTGTTCCCACCAATCTATCTGGGAAGTTATCTCGCCTTAAAAATTTTGTGTCAGTGCCCCTTTAAGAAGGCAACTTGGTGTTATGGCGTTGTTGGGAAAATCTTCCACAGTTCTTAGCAAACGACGACAAGGGTTGTTTTTCGTAAGGCTTCCGTCGGTTAGCGGGGGCGTTTCCGTGGATCAGCAAAAATGCGTTGGGTGGAACATCGTACTACCTAGATGGCATATCGAGGGTCTTCTTGATCACAGAAGCCTCGGTAACGAACTCAGCGACGGTTTCTTTTGCGGGAAGGGGGTTCCCAATGAGTCAGGCGACAATCTGTTGTTAAAAGAACCGCATTAAAAACAGCAGCTTCATCTCTTCGGGTATTTTTGGGTCAGTATATCGGAACACCATCTTCATCTATTCTAAGAACACTAGAACAGCTTCGTTGGGGTGATGAATTTGTGTCTAAAGCAACAGCTTAGCTCTTTTTTATGCATGAGGGTTGTGAACGTTCTCAAAAAGTCTGTTTTGAGGATGCTCCTTGTTAGCTAACTCGTGATTTTCAAATCAGACCCCACCCATGACCACAAGGCATAAAACAAACTTTCTTCAGGGGTTTCTGCGTCATCCAACTGGCTGAAATTACCAAGTGCTCCGGCTACTCCACCCACTTTTCTGGGCATTCACCAGGGCATCATCGGGTGATGGGTCTCCTTAGGTTGCTCAAATCGACGGGAGAATAGGCTTGGTGGACGGCGGTGCTCGTCGCGATGTCTTCTTTCTGCACCATCCTTTGTAGTACAGCCAACTAGGGTGGGAGGTCTTCCTTTCCGTGTATGCTACTAGGCTTGGTAGACGACTTGAAGGGTTTTTAGTGTGAATGTACCCCACACATTACCACATGTGGAGCTATACAAAGACTACGATGCCCATTTGAATTAAAAGTAAGTTAATTGGAGCGAACGTGTGCCCCTCTAAAATCACAAAAGGTGCACAGGGGGTGACTCAGCAGTCAACAAAGTTACGTCAGCGCGCGAATCGAATACCGTAGTGGCTACTCTGGTAGTATTCATCTTATGGCGGAGTCATTTCTGGAAATATCGAATTACACCTTGTACACTGGAAGTAAAAAAAAGTACTGTAGGCTAGTCACATCAACGCCAAACGCTCTCGCTATTAAAATTTAGATAGCCCGTTTAACATTCAAAGAAAACAAAACGTATATGCAGGTTTCCTGAAGCACTGTTAACAAAGTCGGGTGTCGCTGGATAGTAAAACGAAACAGAAGTTTGCAAACAGAAAGGATGGTTACCGGCAATGTGTTGTCAGCGTGAGCACATCACTGGCGAAATGAATGCCCTGATCATCGGCGTAGACTGCTCAGGATTAGAGTGTGCGTTAGAAACGCTGCCTTAAAGTACAAAATAGGTTCGGAATTTTATCTTAACAGAAAACTCCACCCGAAGAAATAATGTGAACGCTTTGCAGTATTGGTTCATGGGAGGTACAGTTGCCCCGAACACATGCGAGCTCAGCTTCGTGTAATTTAAATTATTTCTGTTTTACGCGGCTGCCAGCATACCTTGAATATGTGATGCCAGATATTATTCGAGAATGATTTTCTTGAATGAACACAGGTTTTTGGCTAAGCACATTGCGAAGAAATCCCGTTAAAATCAAAAAGCTGCGCTCCGTTTACTGTTTGGTGCACCTGCAAGGGGATGCTGCGTCACGTTTTCCCGACGACCCATGTCGGTGTCGTTGATTTGTGTCACGTGGTTCCCGAATGGGTGGTCCTAACGTTGTTTATGTTTTGGCACTGCCTGTAGCGCCATGTGTAGCCTTGGAAACAGTTGAAGAATCTGAAAGTAATATGCTGCTTCACGTTCTTGTTATTTATTTTCTTTGGGTGCCAAAAAGACGGCAGTAGGGTGGTGTATTCTTCCTGTTTGTTGTTCTTTTTACATGCATGGTGCGCTCCCTATCGGTTTTGAATTCGATATTAACGTGCACTGCATATTTGGAGGGGGGACACGGACAGTGAAAAACACAAAACCAAACGATGGTGCGAAAGCTAGCAACTGGTTTATTGAAAGCTTTATCGTAATTTTATAAGCATGCGTTGGTGAGTGTACATTATTAGGGTAAACATGATATCTTCGTGCGCTTGCGCTCATGTGCAATTGGACTTTTCTTTCATCATTTTTATCTCGTTTTCTGTGAGCGCTATTGTGGACACGCTGATACATTTCCCTGGTTTCACAGACAGCATAATGAAGGCCTCAATCACTTCCCAAACCCTTTGGTCCGTCGAGCGTGACAGCACACTTGCTTGCTTTAGCTTGGGTTTACATCCGCATTTTGACCAGTGGGCTGCAAGGTGGCCTTGCGATTGCAATTGATTATAAGCATTGTTGTGCTCCCGCAATCTTTCATTTAAACAGCGGCCCGTTTGTCCAAAGTAGGATGCGCCAGGCCACGTCGCAGCCCACTGCTCAAAATGCGCATGTAAACCCAAGCTTAAGCAAGCAAGTGTGCTGTCACGCTCGAAGGACCCAAGGGTTTGGGAAGTGATTGAGGGCTTCAGTATTCTGTCTCTGAAACCTGAGAAATGTATCAGCCTGCCCACAATAGCGCTCACAGAAACAGAGACAAAAATGATGAAAGAAAAGTCCAATTGCACCTGAGCGCACGCGCACGAAGATATCATGTTTACCCTAATAATGTACACTCACCAACGCATGCTTATAAAATAACAATAAAGCTTTCAATGAACCAGTTGCTTGTTTGCGCACCATCGTATGGTTTTGTCTTTTTCACTGTCCGTCGTCCCCGTCCAAATATGCAGCGCACGTTATTATCGAATTCAAGACTGTACCAACTAGCCCCTAAACATGCCTTTATTACTCCCAATGGGGTTCGTTTATTTGTGCAGGGAAGAAAAGGTGTGCGTCTGTACATTTTTTGTTGCTTATCTTGCTAGAAAAAGGCTAAAAGCCCACTCCAAATAAGAACTTAACAATATAAGTGCGCAGCCTGAAATGAGACATCGTTATTTACTGCTCTTGCATGCCCATGATGATCGGTGTCCAGCTCTCCCAAAAGTGCATAGGTTCTGTATAAGTGTATGGGAAGATTTCAAACTATCGGTGATATAATCGCAAAATCAACTGTCTTATCTAAATAGATGCAAATAAACCAGAAAGTAATAACCCTTGTCAAATCAAGATTTGTGTTTAGCAAAATTCAGCCAGATCTCCTCTTCTTGATGCAATCCAAAAATGTCTCGTCCAGATCACACGTTTACAACGATTGTTTAGTCACTAACTTTTGGGTTATTGTGACCATATCAACTATATTTGTGACAGGTAGAAAGGTGGTCTCAAGGCAGGCCAACACTATTGACTTTCGTGTTAGAATTTTCTTCATGTTATACAGGTCCGGAAAAGCCTATAAAAGTATAGTTGTTAAAAAACTGAACTCGCTTACTTGTTGCGGCATCGGAAGTAGTATATTCAAAAACCGTTAGCCATATTTAAATGCACTAGTACGAACATTTGTTTCTATATACGAAAATAATAAGAACAATTTTGATGGTTAGCGTTACCTGACCATCATTGCCTAAGCCAAAGGTACATATCACTGTATGGGTATTGAAGCAGCTCGCCCAGGCAGCACAGGACTGACCGGCCTAACTTAAGCTGGTGTACTTTGGCCAGTGATTTTCGACCCGGCCTTTTCCCGGAAGACGTGTTCAGCCTATGTCCAAATGCGTGCCTTTTGGCCGTATAAGGCTGTACTCCCATGGCTATCTAACGGCCAGTGTCCGTCGGCCAGTAGACCGGCTTACGTTCATACGACCAGATTCCAGCCGTATGGCTCCAGCCATTCCAAAGCCACCCTTGTGCGGCCGAATTACGGCCACCTAGGGACAGCCGGGATGCGGTGGCCGGACTCCAGCAAGTTTGCGTAAAACACGGCTATACAGGAAACTACGCAGATATCACCATTCAAGCTCGTCTACAGAAGACAACTGACTACGATGCTTGTCGCCATGCTTCCGCTTGTAGAAGAAAAGAAGATAACGGCCTCGACGCACACGTCCAAGGATACCTGAGCGTCTGGAGGCGGCCCGACAGCTCGCTAGAGTGCGCTCAACGGACCAGCAGCCAGTGGAAGCCGGACGCCACAACCTCCGACGCCGAGACGACGACTACCACCCGGGGAATCATGTGTAGGTTTGGGCTCCCATCGGATGACGCGGAGTCAGTGAGAAGCTTCTAGGACCGTATTTCTGACCCTACCGAATTCTACAACGTGTTGGCCAACTAACCTCCAAGGTTATAAAGGTGGCAATTCAGAAACATCATGTTGACTTAGGCGGCCCAAAGTCGTTCACGTGGTTCGCCTAATAACTTACGACGCAAGATGGCGGGCTTTATTTTTTTGTTCGGACTGCCGTTTCATTTTAGCCAGGACGCGGGTTTGAGTCATGGCCGCAGCAGCCGTGTTTCCCATGGTGGCGAAAAGAAAAAACGCCCGTCTGTGCGAGATTTCTGGGCACATAAAAGACCCCCAGCTGGTCAAAATTAATCCGGAGCCCTTAACGACGGCGCGCCTCATTGTCTACCGTTGCGTCAGCGCATTAGGCTCTACAGTGAATCATTTTATTTTAGCATCAGGTCGTTGGACTGTTAGAGGAGGGTAATACCGCGAACCATGCATGGGATTTGTTTATTTGTGTTATTGCTTTTACCGCCTGACTGCGCCGGGCTCTGCTATCTGTGTCCCAAGTGAAGCGCATATGTTATTCTTTCTTATGCCGCTGGGCGACCGTATTTGAGAGGGAGAATGTTTCCCCAAACGCCACTATCCTAGAATAGTCTTCGGTTATCCAGTCTTCCGTCTGTAAATGGACGGTTCCAGAAACATCCGCGCCGAAACATAAAAGCCCGCAGAGCAGACACTGCAGCATAGGATTCGCCGACACTAGCCTGCGCAAGTTCGCTTCAAGAAACTTGTTTTTCCTTTAGGACAACTGCGTTGTCTTTCGATTCGCGACAATATCCAAGGCTGAAAGGGAACTGTTTGTGTTATTGGGCATATTGTTACCAAAGCAAAAAAGGTGTATCTCCAAAGCAATTTATGTAGTATTTTGGGCTGCTCTAAGCATGTTATTGTTGCTCTAACAAACCTTAAGGAAATGTTTTCCAATGTGCTCATACGTGATCAGATCCTTGGAAGCCGCAAAAATACTATGACTTTGGTTTTCGCGATGTATGTCGGCCTGTATGGTATGAAGCTTTCATAAAAGTGGAGTTGGATTTCTCACGAAGACGCCCGACGTGCATTCAACCATTTCAAAGAAGTTGTGTTTCCCTGTGTTGAGGTGCAAGCGCAGAACTGTGGATCGCTGAAGGGTCGCTAAAATTTACCCTTCGTTCGGAATGAAGATATACTGATTGGGCGGCGCGGCACTTTTTTGGACTTGCGAACTTCGTGTATGTGCGCGTATACATCGTCATTATTACTGTGGCATTGCATTTTGTTTCCAGGGGAATAAAATTGTTGTCGAAATTTTCGATTGCTTTCATGTCTCGATGAAAGAAAACAGTATTTTGCAGTCCCTTCCTCAAAACGACCTGAGATGTGGACTAGCATAGGTTTATAGCTTTCATGCGATTTGACTTACATGAGGTATTCTTTTCGTTTCGCTATGCGCCCTTTATGCAACTCATGCTCCTCTGGTGCCATCGGATATCCCGTTGGTTTCCCCGTAGGCGGCAACCGTGGAGGAACGCCTGACGCAGTTTTTGCAGTACCGCTATTTTTCCCCAGTGAAAGGCCCCCTGAAGGTTGAAGAAAATTGGTGAGCCGCACCAAGCATCCAAAGCGGGTGATGTAGGTCACAAGATGGGTAGTAGGATTTGTTTGTGGATACATTACCGCTGTGGTGCAGGAGTGTGTCGTCTCCTCTGAGATGATGCATGACGCCTTCACCCAGTCGATGGTGATGTGGACGTCATTCCCGTTGATTTGCAGGGTGAAAGTTTTGTCTTCACGAGGAATGAGTTGATATGGTCCGGTGTCAGGAGGTTTTAAAGCTGAAGTGCTGTCGTCATGGAGAAATTTATGTGTGCATGTTGCGATGTCGTTAACACGAACGCAATCGGATTGGCGCGATTTGCCGCTGGCGGTGGGTGCTGTGCTCCCATAGTGCGTGGAAGCGGGGTCACAAGGTCGGTAGCGTCGGACCTGGTGATGTTGGAAATTGGGTCGAAAGGATGTTTTCAAATTAGGATGAGGGGTTACCGTAGACGAGCTCTGCGGCCGTAGCCAGAAGTGGAGACAGAGAGCGACGACCGGGAGAGCCTCGAGCCAGATTGAGTTTGAGCGGCAAATGTGGTTGCTTTGAGCTGTCGAAAGATGCACCTGATCGTCTGCATGGCAGAAGGGTGATACCTGGTTGCCCAAAATGCTTTCAAACTCTGCTGTTCAGGTACGCCAAAAGCCTATGCACACCAAAGGCGTTCTATAATTTGCCATCTTTTCAATAAAACGGTTGGCGAAGCTATTGTTTTCAGCGTCACAGTAGACGTTACCTAATGCAACCAGTGGCCTAGGTGGTGCTTTTATGTCACTTGAATATAGGATATCGTAAGTAGCTGCCGCCGTAAGTGTGCAGCACCCTTTTACTATCCACCAGAGGTTGCTGCTACATCACTATGGCGTATGGTGCTCTCTTCAATTGCAGGAGCTCTGTCGTTGGACTAAATATTTCAACGCTTTCAGTATTGTGCACGTGGTGTGCCAAACTAGGAGACATCCGAATCATCGCACTTGTGTCACCTTGTTGGACGCTTTTGCTTAGAAATATTTTTTGTTTGTCGGCTTGCTGACACTACAGGCACAATGTGTACTCGATAATATGCGCTTATCATAAATATTTCATCCTGCGGGAAGGCTGTTTGCAACACCGGTGATACGAAACATGAATGAATATAAATATGCATGCACTTGCTACAACTGTTATTGAAATACTTTTCGCAAACTGCAGCTTGCGTCACGCCTATTATTGTCTTCTGGTGCCTCCTTCGTCATCCTCAAGCCGCGCAGCATCCAATATAACGGCAAACAGTTACGCCCCTTATTTGTGCAGTAACCGCTTTTACACAGCGGCGCTTTTCAGATGTGGTCGATTTGTCCTATCACTTCTGTTTTGTCAAAGTTTTATAGTTACACAGAGCTGCTTTATACCCTAGTTACACGGGTACCTTAACAGCCATGAATAATAACCGCAGTTCGCCTTAACGGCCGTTAGGCGGGGTTACCACGGCAGCGTGAATGCCGTTGGAAGGCCAACAGCGATGGATATCAACTGAGGTCGGTGGCCTTCGTTCCGCCGGCTTTACTCCGTTCCAGTGGGAGATAGACAAGATGGCTGTGCCTACCAACAACGTGTCCCTGCTGGAAGCCAGCACCCCTCCACAAAAATGCTTCACCTAGACAGCGTCACTGACGCATGAACTGATTGTTGTGTGACAGGACCACCTCGCTCAAAGCCGGGCTCATAAGAACAGCGCCACGGTGTATCTGCACCTTACTGCGTGTTTGAATGAGCTCGCCATCCAAGGGTGCGGGCAGGCTGCGCGTGTCATAACCAAACAAGTTCAGCACAAGCTAAAGAACTTGACACAAGCACACAATTAGGTTCCCACAATTTTATTAGGGATTTTTAAGCCTGCATAACACTTCGTCTAGAATGTGCAATAAAATGTGGTGCACAGTACTGTGCTGGATCTGTGTATCCATGCTAAAAGCAAAGCCCAAGTTTGCTTGACATAAAATCAAACGCGACTTTGTCGTAAGTCCTGTGCTGCAATGCTCAAATACCGGTCTTAGACTACCACAGTATGTTATGATATGTAGCCATTTGCAGTAACCTAGCCTTTGCCGGCCGTACTTGGAAAGCAACGTATGTTGCACCAAAAAGTCTTTAGAGTCAGTTTCATCAAATAGAATGTTGATATGTGCATTATCTTTTCTGTAGTGTGCAATGCATTTAGGCTAACAAACGCTAAAGGGTGCACTATGAAAGCAGTAGTGTTGTCAGTAAATGCACACACCACTGATTTTTTCTTTTCTATGCAAATGTCATTTGCATACACAACATGAATATTACACTAATACTAATATAAGCAACCTTTATTACCATTATTTCCACCTTTTAAGGTGTGTATGTAGCAGTTTATGAAAGACCACACTATGTCGTGCATATCTCATGAGCAATAATTAAACTGTGATAAATAAGTTGAGCAAGTTGGTGCCTAATGGTGATAAAATTAGTACGCTACTAAGACAATGACACAAGAAACGGTGGGAGGAGCGCTCACTCACACTTGTTTTTTCTTTTATTTGAAGCATTTTCTCGTACTTATGCGGGTGTAATCACTCTGAACATGAGCAGTAGAAACACTAAGCAGAAAAAAAACATATTGCTACAATCAAAGTAAAGTTCTCAAGGATACAAACTCACTGGCACGCAGAAGGACAGATATACCGATAAAGGACAGATGAAGGCCCGAATTTCAAGTCAGCAAATCAACAACGGTGAGCGCGAAGCACTTTAGGTCATCAGACTTTATACCTAGTGTCATTAGTGGCCGCGGGCTCCTTCGGGACTGGGGAGTACCCTCAATTTTTTGTTTTTTTAAGGACAACAAAAGCAGAAGCCGCCAAAGCCACGTGCCCAGTGATGAGATGCTTTTGGCAACCACAAACTAAATTTGAAGTCATATATTCCTAAAAAATGATCACAATGGGATTTTGTGGTTCTTTTATATACAGCATAAACTTGTTTGGATGATATAGGAATTTGTTGTGCAGCATTGCCAAGTGGCCAACAGTCATATTTTTTTCTCCATCAACTCCCCTTTTCTCCCCTTTTTTTGCATGTTTCGTTGCCTTTTTTGCTTTTTTGAGGCCGAAGTACTTATGTGCATTTCTGATTAAAAATCTGGAGCTGGCCACCTTTAATGGCTTGAAAACCGCACTCGCTGCGCACGCACTCTCTCTATAAAAAAATAAATGCAGGGACGCATACCAAGTGCATGTCCCTTTTGACTGCGTAGTGCATAGTTAAGAAAACTGCTACCTTGTGGTTGCGTCTCTTTCTCTGCTTTCTTTTTTTTCCACTGATAGAAGATTCAGAAGCTATAAGTGGGTCTTATGGTAGCTTCATCAAGTGAGCATCATACGCATGCTATATAGCCCTAAAGTGTCATCACAAAAAGTCATCATGCATTTGGAATTAGACCCTGTAAGCAGACAAAGGCGCCCGCTGTATTTCTTACTTTTTACACAAAAAGGGTGCCCCGACCCGTTTTTTTTTTCTTTTGACATTATTCCTTTGCAGTAAATTAGGTTTGAAGACGGGCGTGAACTTACGTTTCCTCAACGTGCGTTTGAAGGGTAACCTTTTGGAGTAATCTCGCCAGCTTTGCTAGTGTTATGGTATGGCAAAGTATCATTATCACTGTCTTCAACAAAAAAATATTTAGCACCATTGTACAATAACTGAAGACAATTTAGATTCCAAGGTACGGTATTACAAAGGTTTATAAACAACTTTTGTCTTGTACGCGAAATACAATGGCAAGGCTAAAACCTACAATATTAAACAGTTGCTCTTGCAGAGTGGTTAATATACAGCACAATAATTTTTTGGAGGCAGCTTATGCGCACACTTACAGTGGAACCTTCATTCAATGAAGTCGAAAGGACCAGTAAATAATTTTGGGAAACAGAAAGAGCGTAGATCTCGAGACAAACTGCAGGGAAGTGCGAAGTTTTCGCAATAGCACGCGATCAAATTGATGCGATACAAAGCATCACTATGCCTGAAAATGGTGTTTTTGTAAGTGTCATTGGCGATATTTTAAATTATTTAAGAATAAACCCAGTGAGTGAGTGCTCACGGTCAATATGCATATTCTCTTAGACGTTTCCAAAATTCTTAAAGGCTCACTAAGTTCGGTAAGAAAACAAGCGACTGGATGCTGCAAGTCTGAACTGTAATTCGCCTAAACACTGTATAGAAGAGCTTTGGATGGGAGTCTAACAACGGCAATTGTTCTGACATGACATCTTTTATCTTTACCCGAAAATTGATGCTTGAAATTTTCATTTCCCTATGTGGTATCCACAACCAGTGGTGTGACAAGGTGCAGTCTAGTGAAGAAAATCAATCCGCAAAAATTATTATACAAAATTATTTATGTGTGTTTATTTCGCAACGAAGAAGTTAATGTTTCGATTTCCACATGTCCACAGTGGGAAAATGTTTTGTATCAAGCTAATATTTTGTGCTGCGTTCTCCGCGTTGAGATTTTCGTGCACATTAAGATGCCCAAGCAGTCATGATGATTCGCAATAATCCACTACAGGGCACAGCATTGCCAAGATGGCAAGTAAAACTCGGGGCTTTTTTTTAGCATTAAAAATATCCTCTGCACCGAGATTGTACCTAGTTACCTGGTGTTTAGGGTGTACAGGTATTGATTCTAAATTTTAAAAACTCAGAAATTATTGAAGTGAGCCGAGGATGCTTGTAAACGCGCTCTCACTACAGAGGCTGACAAAGCAACTCCTTGCACATTGTGCTTGAGCTTACCGGAGTCCTCAATCCTTAAAACTTGAAATTACTCAGGCACGTACGATGTCAGTGCCACATGGTTTCCTTTCGTCATTGCATCGTAACACTATTTAGAACCCGCCGCAATTTTTAAGTCTTTGTGCTGCTTAGTCCAACCGCGCGGGGGCGATACCCGACTGCGACGGCTGCAATACTGATGAAGGCGAAAAGCGAAAAGGCCTGTGTGTTCGAAATTTCAACGCACGTAAAGATCCCCAGGTAGTCAAAACTCTACGGCGCGCCTCATCGCCTGCGTAGTGTCGACGCATTAAACCCCATAATTAATCAAAAACACGCTAATGTAGAAGCATAACTTCATAGCGGCACTTCTGCTACAGTAATGACTCGTGTTGATCAACTGGATATATTGCAGTATCCACTGGATATATTGCAGTACTGCACAGTTATCCACTGGATAACTGTGCAGTATTTGTTGCTCAGGTCTTTGATGTACAAGTTCAGCCTATAGCATGGACCTGTAATAATAATTGCCAAGGCCTATTCGCAGCCGGCTTCAGCTACTTCCTTTTATTTAGTGATGCCTAGGTATGAATTATGAGCAGTGTGGCACATTCTGAAGCATTTGGTTAAGAAACTAGTTTACAAAAAAAAATCCCGACATCTCCACGAAGTGAATGATGATGAGAGATGCGAAGCTAAAATGTTTATCGCTAAAACCATGAAACATTCGCCCACACCTCATATAAAGACTGGACACATTGTTATAGGTCTTGACTGCGCGCACCATGTGAATGCGTGAAGGACATAAGGCGCGTTCGCCGCCATGCTCGCGTGTCGGTTTGTAGCGCAGTGTAGTGGGAAGAGCGCCAACTACCTCCCGTCGCGGCCAGAAAGTCGTGGGATCGAAACCGGGCGCCGCCGACTCAATGACACTTGACACGTTGTTGTAGCTCTTCTTGACGGCGCGCACCACCTGCATGAGTGAATAACATAAAGCGCGTTCGTAGCCATGCTCGCGTTTCAGTTTGTAGCGCAGTGGGAATTGCGCCACGTATCTCTCGTCGCTCCCAGAGAGTCATGGGATGGAAACCGGGCGCCGCCGCGTCAAGACCACCACTCCTCGCTCGCAAAGCTTGAGACTTCCCACCGCTCCGTTGACAAGCCCGTCGACGACGTCGATGTTTGTGGTGATCATGTAGGGCTTGTAAGGGACGATGAAAATCTCCATGGGTAATTTGGCAAATTCGGTGTGTGACATTTTAGCTACCTTGGCCGTCGCCTTCAGCAGAGCGTCTTGTGTTGCGCACCCCCGATACGTGCAGGCGACATCGCTGTGGTGGTGGTGGTGGCCCGAAAAATGGCGCATACCCACTTAGGGGGATTGGCCAAGAAGAGTTATGTTTTCATTACAATCAATCAAGGCAAAATAATGGAGCAGAAGAAAGAATTTGGTCTAGGTTAATGAGAGAGAGAGAGAGAAAACACGAGAAAAAAAAACAAACAGAAGGATAGGAAATTTATAGTAAAAGTCAGCCTAATCGGAATGTTTTTAGCACTGCAGACGAGCTGTCTCCGAAATGAAGGAGTGGATGGCGTTGCACACGTCCCTATGGCATCGGCCCAGCCTAGTCCCCCCAAACGACAAGAGCACCGGTACAGTTAAAGGCAGACCAAGACGTAGCAGGGGAATCTCCAGCAGCCTTCTCCGATGGTTAGCAAATCGGCGGCAAAGAAGAAAGAAATGCTCTACGGATTCAATTTCTTGGCAAAAGTGGCACAAAGGGGTGGTTATCAGATTTGCCCTGTATAAATACCGATTAAGGGGTGGCACACCACAACGAAAAGAAGTTATCAATACTTCGCACAAGCGAGTTTGGCATAAACTTCTCTCCCAGCGGTACCTGAGGTGTTCCAGTTCAGGAGAAGTGTTCAGACCATGGTCGGAGGCATCTTGATTAAACAGGTATTGGCGATAGCGTGCCAACAACACGCAAGAAAACGGGGGAAGAACATCGACGATCGGTAAGCCAAAGCTGTTTTAGCTAATATGTCAGCGGTTTCATTGAGGGTTAACCCACAGTGGCCGGGCAGCCAAACGAGCCGAATCTCCCGCACATGAGTGGGGACGCAGGAATAAAAAGTTTTGGCAATAGGATGTAAAGTTTCTGAGGAGAGAGCCATGCACACGGACAAGGAGTCGGTGAGTAGCATCACGGAAGAATTCGCCGGATCAAGTTTCAGGATTGCAAGGAGTAGAGCAAGAAATTCTGCATGAAAAATGGGGATAAAATCTGGTAATCGCAATGAAAAAGACCAGTTCAACGTCGGAGAGAAAATGCCCACCCCAACCTTTTCGTCTTTTTTCGAAGCGTCAGTTGCAATGACCACGTGGGATGGGTATTCGGACTGGTGAGCCAGGAGAATGTTATTGAGTATGTTAGGCGGGAGAAGCTTAGCGTTTTTGGGGAAAATATAATCAAATGAAATCCTTACTACTGTGGATGGTGTCTGCAAGGCGGGAATTGAAAGGAGGGTGGTGTTTAATGGAGTAAGCAACGAATTGGCAAAAATGACCTGTGGGCGCCGGAGACGAGACCAATATATACCAAAAAAGGACCTTGCATGCTGAAGGAAAACAGCCTGTGGTCTGGCCAGCGGGGACTCAAAGAACTTTGCGAATGCATTAACGGTTAGGTATTTGAACCTGGAGTTCAGCGTTAGGACTCCGGCTTCTAAGTACAGCACTCTAATCGGGACGTAAGCGGGCAGGCCTAAGCAGCAGCGCAATGCTTGACGCTCGAGCTTCACCAAAGGCAGGAGCTTATAGGCAGCAGAGCCAGAGAACAAAACGCACCCAAATTCTAAGACTGGGCGAACATACATGCGGTAGATCATCAAGAGTGTATCTGCTCTCAGACCTGATCGCTTGTGGCTAAGGCCCCTCAAAAGAGCGACAGCGCGGGAGCCTTTCACTGCAATGTGCTCAATGTGGAGACGCCAAGTCAATTTACTGTCATATATAACTCCAAGGTATTTTAGTGAATCGACCTGCCGAATGGATTGGTGTCGATAGGATAACGAAATAGATATTGGGTCCGTAAGGGGGAACACGAGAATGGCACACTTAGTAATATTTAACGAAAATTTCAGAGTGTCCAGCCATAATTCTAGAGCATTCAGATACGACTGAAGAGAATGAAACAGGGAATGAATATCCTGCGAAGAAGAGAAAAAGGCGATGTCATCTGCATAAACGTATGTTTGTACATCAGGCTGACTAGGTATGGAGCTCAAGAGCACATTAAATAGCACTGGGGAGATGACAGACCCCTGGGGGACTCCACGCGTCTGCTTATAACGAGAAGAGGCGTAGCCATGTTGGTAACAAAAGAACTCTCTGCTTTCTAGAAAAGCCGCTATCCACGCAGTGATGTACTCCGGGAATGAATAATAAGCCAGGAGATGCAGGCGAGCTCGCAGGCGACAAACGACAACCTCTTCTTCTTCCTCTCCTCCTTGTTGTGTAGCAACAAATGCGTTGAACATTTAAACCTCTTCAGCCAATCCCTAGGTTGGCCAATCTCTATGGTCATGCTGTCACAATCATCATCAGCGGTATGTACACTGCAGCAACGATGGACAGGAAAGGGCCCGAGCAACAGGAGCTTCGCCCCAAAACGATGCAAACGCAGGAGTAAAACCTGTCATTTATTTTTTTATTCTCATTCACAAATGCTCATACAGGTACTAGAGCAATCCGCCACTCAGCAGAGAAGATGCTGCACTTGTGTTACATTCGAGTTGTTATGTTGTGTACAACTAATTACATACAAAAAATATTTGAAACTAATTAAAATAAAAAAATAAAAAGATTTAGGCAGGGAAAAAACCACATCCTTTGGTAGACATTGCTTAAGAATAGCACAGGCAAAAACACATTACCAGTTAGCACAGCGACCATCAAAAAACACACAAAGGCCCTATTACTCGGAGTCACAGAACTAAAGAGAAATGAGAAAGAAAAAGTAAGTTGCACAAATTCATGAAACTACAACAAATTTAGTTAACGCGTCGTACGTTCTACTAGTTTGAGCTTCAAACTTTGTTTCACACTGATAAGTAACCACAGAAGCTTGTTCTTCGAGAAAAAATGGTGCGGTGTGCCAACATAGTTACATTTCTGAAAAAATTCAGATCAAATATATCCGTTTTCATACGCATATGTAACCTTTTGACTAACGCAATCTCTGTTGTATTTTTGAATTGAAACTAAAAGTTTTTTCCGAAGCATTGCTCGAGATTTGAAGCGTATAGAGGCTTAAAATACAATTACATAAAAAGCTCATTATCTAAAACTCAGTTCATTTACCTTACGGTTATTTCGAACTGACGTCCTGATCCTGGCATAGCCATGTTTATTTCAATGGCGGAAAGCCTTTGATAATTAAAACGCGTCATTATCCAGAACGGTTAATTCGAACTGGGACCCTTTGCTTTCCATCGCTACTCGCAGAAGTAGTAGGCGCACCCGCCGCGGTGGCTCAGTGGCTAAGGCGTTGCGCAGCTGAGCACGAGGTCGCGGGTTCAATTCCTGGCCGCGGCGGCCGCTTTTCTGATGGAGGCTAAAAGCAAAAACGCCCGTGTGTACAAGATTTCGGCGCACGATAAAGATCCCCAGGTGGTCAAAATTAATCTGGAGCCCTCCACTACGGCGCGCCTCATCGCCTGCGTTGCGTCGGCGCGTTAAACCTCACAATCACAATCACAGAAGTAGTAGGCGCACAAAAATTACAAAATTACAAAAATTACAATGCAAATCAGCATGGAGGCTGGATGTTGCAGCATGCTATTTCTCAGCAGATGCGAATTCTGACACTGCGCTGAGGCTCTTCAGCAAGTTCCAAGCGATGCTCATGGAGTCATGACAGAAGAAACGCAAGAAAATGGATATGACAGGTTGTTTTATTTTGATTCTATCGAGCCTGCATAGTACATAAACAATTTTTCGGGCAAAGCGTGATTATTTTAATATTACGGCTCACTGCTTACATGAATGGAATGTTAGTGCCTTTTCCTGGCGTACAACTGACTTACCCATTATTTCGTTCGCTGTTCAAACAACACAAATATTATATAAAAATTCACCAGCCACGGGTGTGCAGTAGCGCTTAATTTGCGATAACAAGTCCAGACGTGGCTGCTTTGCGTTCGGCCCGTGCACTGTGGCGCAATGTTCATTCATTTTAGCACCCTCCCGCTAAAGCAAACTCCGCGTATTTGGAACAATTTTACGGCATTATTCGACTTCGAACGAGCTTTTACTGCATTAGGTTTCATTATATGTTTATTTATTCTTATTTAAAATCTACATTGCCCGCAGTGAACAGTGGTAGCTTCTTTTTATGCACCCTCTATAACATGCACACATATCAGTTTTTACTAAAAGAAACCTGTTTTTAATTTGTGAAAGAGGTCGTTTCTTAAAACAGTGTTATGCTTGCTGAATATTTGTGGAGCATAGCTGTAACGTGAAAGCATCAGGGGTGAAGGTGTGCGGGGCAGGTTAGTACAGCTAGATCGAAGAAGCTGTGGTGACGCCAAGGCTTGTCTCCGTGAAAATTGAGAGAAAACTAATACCTGTGTCAGCCAGGTACGTTTTCTTCAAACATGTCCTAGGTTTCCTTTCCATGTCTATTCATCGAAGGTGAAATCTGCCCCCTCCCCCTGTATACATCACTAACCGCATGACAGATATGTTGATCGAACCAATACAAACAATACATTGCTGCAGCAAAGCACCACACGAAATGACGAAAAAAACAGAAAGTCAAGGTGAACAAGCGAGGAGGGAACTGACAAAAAGGTGTCTGCGCAATGGAAAACTTTCGGAGTACATTTTGACATGTGCTTTTAGTAGAAGGCCGAACGGCTTCTCTCCTAGCTGCTTTTGCATGTAGGCTGCAAGCGAAGCTTTTTGCCATTCACAGAATCTTGCAGTTCAGTTTCGAGCGCCCCAACACATTTGACTATTTCTGCCTCTTGCAAACTTTTTTAGACACTTCTAGTTATCTTAGGCCAGAAGACAAAAACGTTTGATACAAGTGGATATAAATACGCAGAACACACCACAACTGGTTTTCAATATGAAAACTTTTGAATTTAGCCAAAATTTGCGGAAACGATATGAAGCTGCTATGGGAACCACAAAACTTCAGGTATGCTAAGAATGTTGTCTTGACAAAAAGTAAAACTCCCAGCTGGATTTGTGTGTAGCTTTCATGCTATTTTCATTGAGCCACTACGTCAGTTTCTACCATAGCCGCTTCCTTGCGACAGTGGTTCTGATAAGCGGCATTTCAAGCTCCTCCAGCCTCTTGCACTGTACCATACTTCCTGTGATTTTGCCCACAGCGATGTGAAATGCAGCTCTTAGCCCACGCAGCGGCAAATTCTACAAGGAGTGTAGAGGATTTTCTAGAATGCTTCTATTTCGCTGAATTCTCCCTAAATGCTGTTGTTTGTGTTTCCCTCTGCATGCACGCAGCTATTTTCTGTTTAATTGTCTACATCTCAAAACACTGTTCTGTACTCTCTGAACCGGAAAATGTGATCTTTATACATAGAGACCTTAATAAACATAAAAAAACATGCAAAATTAAGAGCACGACTAACCACACAAACTGCCTACCACACAACCGACTAACCCCACAGTCTGCTATCACAAATAACCATCAATACACTAGCCAGTGCCCTACTGCCTCGCACCCGCCGCGGTGGCACAGTGGCTAAGGCTGGGTGCAGCTGATCCGAAAGACGTGGGTCCGATCTCCGTCCTGGAGGCTTCTTTTCAGGTTGAAGTGAAAGGCAAAAACCCTATTGAGTGAAGATTTTGGCGAATGTTAAAGAACCCCAGGTGATCTAAGTTAATCGGGACCTTCCACTACAGCCCGCCTCATAGGTTAAGTGTAGCTTTGGTACACTAAGCAGCCGAAATCTGGAATATTCACTGATTACCGCCTGGCAAGATAGGGCAGCATGTGCTGAAATAAGGCATTAGGCTCTCTACGCACATCCTCCCACTCGTTCCTGTCGAACCAAATGCGCTAGATGCCAATTAACGTCTTCAAACATACGACAACATAGCCCCACAAGCAGCCAGTGAGGGCCATCTGCCAAAGAACCTGAGCATAATACTCATGGTCCCTGTCTAACTGAGGTTAACAAGTTCCCCCGAACCAGAACGAAAACTTTCGTTCATTCGCTTACTATGGCTTGGAGGCTTCGAGAGAAGGTGGGCACTTGACCTCCAGCACACCAAATAAAAGTTCTTCCGGGTCTTATACGAATCCGCCTGGTTTTGCACCCAACCAAGGGCACACAGGGTGTACCACAAGGCCGCAATGCGGCACTGGCACATTGTGCCCGTAGCTGTGCATGACAGCTATATACCTGTCTTTGGTCATGCTCTCCATACTTATTCCGTACTGCACCAGACGGACGCGCGTGACGTCCTTCCGCTCAATGAGGTTACGGAGGCCTTTCTCCGCCCATGCCTGCTGTGTGACGAGTTGGCCGAAAGATGACGCAGGCAGTCGATTGGTCCGTGCCCTTCTCAAGCTTTCACTGAGTCATTGCTTCCTTAAGTTTAGTTCGAGATCCCGAGCTTCTTCTTGTGAGAGTTAGATCTCTTGCACAAAGTGTACGTAAATACAGCATGAAAAAGCGCTACAAATGTTTAACAGCCCAGTGATTTTTATACGCTGTATTTTGATAACTACTAGCATGTCCCAATCAGCTCTCCTGCAGCCTAGGTGCTATGCCAATGCTTGTTTTCTTACCATGCTGCACTAAGAGGATTTTCGATTGCCAGTCATGAGAAGACACATTAGAAAACACATTTAGGAGAGTCAATGGCATGAATGGGAGAAAAGGAGCACCATAAAATCGTGCTTTTTAAGAAGAACAGGCAGGAAAGGAGCGCACTTTTAGGATTTTTAAGCAACGCTTGAATAGCTAGGGTTCTATGTATTTTTGGCATTTGCAAAAATAAATTCATAAGGCTGCTAATGCTTCCAAAGCGCTAGGCAATGAAAACAAACGTTCCCACGCGTGTCCCCTCATGGTAAAACGGCCTATGGCTGGTGACTCTGCAGATGAAAAAACAACGAATGTTCGTCCTTCTCACAAGAGTCGCAAGGAACTTGGGCTTGAGAGTGGCACACACCGCACCCCAGGCAAAGGTGTTTGCCCCACGGAATGAATGCGCACTTGCTGAGTATCGCCCCTCCACCCGCCGCTCTAGTGTTAGCCCGATATTGTCGCTATGCTAAAACTAATATTTTCATGAACGCTTGACAAAATTAGAGGACATGCATTCGACAGGGAATTTGATTCAGTGTGAAGTCTTGGTTTAAATTACACTGATGCAATGAAATTAATCAAAATACAAATATTGGGTGGTCAGACAAGCAAATAGAAAATGTTAGCCTGTAGAAGCACCTATGAGTGAGACTTTAATGACCGCACAGCTTACCATCGTTCAAAGTGTAGAATATAGAGCAATGATCCCCGCTGACAAAATATAGCACAGCATTGGTGTTGGCTTACATGTTATTTAAGATTACTTAACCATTATCATCACTGTGGCCAGTGTCTCAGCAGTTGTAAGATTGGCTGGAAGCAAAATGGACGTTCATCTTCGTCTTGCTTCCTCTTTTCAGTACTGCCAAAGAACATTTCTAGGTTGCATGTGCTCTACACCTAGATCCACCTCATCAGTTAAAAGTGTGAATGGTACAGACCCCACCAGTGCAGTGAGAGGTATCTTTTCTATACTGCACTTACAGTGAACACCCTGCATTCTTCAGCGTGGAATCTGCCGGGCAAGGCTGCCTGTGAGGCTGCGTAAATGAAGAGACGGAGTCACGGTGTTACGGTGGCACTGGTGGCACTGGTGTCACGGTGGCTGCCCCTTGTGACGTAGTCAAGCCTGCAGGGAAGTTTGCTTGCTGGTACGACAATGAAGATCCAGCGGGCACAGGCCCAAGCTTCGTGTCCACTGACAGCCCCCCAGGGGCGACGAGAACGGCAGCAAAGTCGAAGGTCCGAAGGGTATAGAGGTCCTTTCCCAGGATATGAATAGCCTCAAGTTGGTACTCCTTTTGCTGTTCCGCCCGGCATCACAAAGTCACACGAGCACTGGCGTGTCTTTGCTCCCCTCTCACGAACTCCACCAGTCCACATTCCCCACGGCCTTGGGTCTGATGCCTTGTCGTCGGGGGCGGCTCCACTGCCTCTGCAGCTCGGTGCATGAGAGTACTGGTTGTGTTTCTTTGAAGCCCTTCTGCTTCAGAAAAAAACAAGGGGCCGCCGAGCCACACGTGCATGGCTGCACGTACCACCAGCCTTAGAGGGGCACTCACACATCAAGTCTGTCATTGCTCCACTGTCGCTCTTCAAAGCTAGGCTGACTTTGTACGACCAGCCACTCTTTTTCTGGTTTTAGTAGCACGTGGCACGGGCATAGGCAATCCCAAAACCTTAAGGGCAACAACAAAAAATGTTTGTAAGCTGCACAGTCAAGTTTCACATCTTTTTACCGAGTGCCATATCACAAGTACGAACAAAACAAAGCGCAGCTACAGTGCACGACAGCTTTGTACAAAGCAAGAAGGTTCTGCAACCGACTCTCCACAAAATACTGACTATGACATTCGGGAAAACCCTTGTGCAGCTGACGTTACAATGCAATGACATAATACCTGCCTGAAGTGCTTCGATGTAAACAACCTCTGGTGTAAGGTAAAACGCACTTCTTTTTATGGATAAGTAAAAGCTACGAAAACCGTAAGCCAGTGCTGCTGAACAATCTCGAAACCAACATGCGCTGCTTGAATCAGGCTTTAAATATCCCACTGTTAACTTACGTGGCACTTGCGGTAGCCATCTGATCAGATCCATTAATTGTTGCTATCCGTGTATATCCGTTTAGTCTAAATGTTGAGTGAATATACTAGCGCACGTCGTGTTTCTGCGTTGCTTCAAAAGGAAAAGCACTATTTCTGCGTTGCTTCAAAAGGAAAAGCACTGCATGCTTTCAGAAGGTAGAACTGCAATATGTCGCTTAAGTACCTGGTGTCAGAGACGTTGGTCAGAACCGAAGAAGGCAGGGTATACGCCTTCCCGGCAAAGTCACACGACTTGCTTTTCTGCTAGGATGACGTTGACGCCTGGTTGACTAGGTCCACTACGGTGTCGTCTGATATATGCAGCATGTTTTCTAAAGAGTTTGTCCGCATCACATGTTCAGACACTGCAAACATGTCTGTGTCGCCACACAATACCTCAACACAATGCAGCGGGTGTTAACAGGTCGTACAGCCGTATCAGCGAAGGCGTTTCCGTCGACCGCTCGCCCACAATTAAAAGGCGGTTGGGTCGAAGTGCACAGTGTTGCCAGAGCACAAAGCAACTTCGCATGCCTATTGCGAACGTGGTACCGCTTTTAAAGAGCTGTCTTGTTTGGGCACAGGCCGGTCTGACCTATTGAATTCTTTGCACACATAAAAGGGGTTCTGTAAACAACGTCTTTAGTGGACCCAACAAGTGTTGCACCATGTTTTTACTACCACCCGTCCCATCCTTAATATTTTCTGGTTCTCTAACCTTTCAATTGCCACAGAAATCTTCACCTATTTGTTTCACGCTTTTTCATAATTATATATATATACAGTAAACTCTCACTTGCGTGAACTTCAAGGGACCCAAGGAAGCAGTTCACTTAACTGAAAGTTCACTGAACTGAAAATTCGCTACCAAATAATATGAAACAACATAGGGCACAGAAGACATCGTCAAAAGTGGGAACTGCAATTTATTAAATACATCAGTAAGGGTGCATTGCAGCACACCTTATTTTGAAAAAAAACTGTGATTTTCATTTGTACTGGTGCTCTTAAAGCGCTAGACGCAACAAAGCTGTCCAGATAGTCTATGCTTTTGTGTACTTCCTCTGGCTCAGCTTGTTGCTGAGACACGAAGTCTCGAAACTTTACAATGTACCCAACAGCCTCGGTTAGAGTTACAGGATTTGAATCTGCCTCTGCTGCAACTGTGGTTTCTGCAGTTGGATCTTCCTCGTCACACTCTTCTTCTTCGGGGCGAATACTCGAAACAATTTCCAGATCAGACAGTTCAGCACAGGTGACAAGCTCACTGTCACACAGTACATAGTCTTCAAACGAAGTGCTGCTCTCAACGTCCAGCTGGCGACATAACTCCGTCCACATCCCGGATTCGACCGCCTCCTCGTACTGTTTATCTTGCACGCTTTCACTGCACAGAGGGGAAAGGCCGGACTTATGCCAGAAGTTCCTAATTGTAGCCTGTGTTACTCACCACCAGGAGCCTGTCAGCATCTCGGCCACCTGCTTGACGTTGATAGGGTCATTCTTGCCAATCCTTATGTTGATTAAAATCCTCTGAACAAGCCGCCGTGGGTACTCTACCTTCAAGTTTTGAATGATGCCCAAGTCGAGCGGTTGAAGCACAGCAGTTCAGTTTGGTGGGAGGTACTCGATGAGCACATTGCTTAAGTGGACATCGACAAGGTGTAGAGCAGTTGTCCACAATCAAAAGAATCTTTCTTTGTGCTTTCCACATTTCTTCATTTATGCTGAGGAGCCATTCGGTGAAAATATTCCTGGTCATCCATGCTTTTTTGTTGCTTTTATAGATGCATGGCTGGGAAGGGACACCCTGAAACCATCGTGGTTTCGCGTATTTCCCTATCACTAGCGGCTTGAGCTTGTGGCTGCCAGTAGCGTTGCAGCACAGCAGCGCAGTGATTCTGACTTTAGACTGTTTTCCGCCTTTGCAACTGTCATTTTTGAATGCTATTGTCTTGTTTGGAAGAGTCGGATAAAACACGCCCGTTTCATCGGCGTTGTATATGTCATCGGGTGAATATCTATTATGATATCTCGCAGTTTGTCATCCCTCCAGGTTCTCGCTGCTTCGTGGTCAGCATCCTCGCTTTCACCGCAAATGGTTTTCCATGCGATCCCTTGCCTATCCCGAAAACGGGTGAGCCATCCGCTACTTGCTTCGAAGCCGCGAACGTCCAGAAGAAAAGCAAATTTCTTCGCTTTGCCTTGAATCATCGGGCCGAACACGAGGATATTTTGGAATCGCAGATCGCGGAGCCATACCGCAATGGCATCGTCCACTTCCTTAAAATATCCCGTGCAAAGTCTTTTTCTAGTGCCACTCATCGAAGTCTCTCCTTGGAGCTTCGATTTTTGTTTAACTATGATTGACAGCGTCGACGGCGCAATGCCGTATTCCTTCGCAACGTCCACTTGCCTTTCACCGCTGTCCAGACGCTGAAGGATTTGCAGCTTGTCTGACAGAGACAACCGCTTCCGCTTCGTAGAACTTATTGCGAAAGTGGGCGCTTGGCGCACGAACTGCAGTCCAAAAGCAGGTACACCACAACGCTTACGTGACCACAGCCAGCACACACAAACAAAGACGCGCCATTTTTTCCACTCCCGCACAGCCGCTGTGCCGACGTAGTTCATCTATCTCACCGCCGCTGTCTTAGCAGCGCTGTCAACGCCAGCGATGTTGCGCCACCGCTGGAACGACGATTTTCGGGTGGCGGGCGTCGGCTGCGACAGCGATGTAGAGGGCACAACTTCGTTGAACTGATTTCAAATATGAGCCCGTGTCCACTGATCAAGTTCGTTTAACTGAAATATTCGCTATTCCGATATTCGTTGACCTGAAAGATTTTTGCATTGAGTACCAAAAAAACCGCCGGGGATTCTGAAATATTCGGTAAACCGACGATCGTAGAAATGAGAGTTCAGTGTATATATATATATAAATATATATATATGTATATACTTATATATATATATATATATATATCTGTATATATATATATTGAAAGGCGGTTTAATGGCTTACAAGCAGTAAAAGCGAGAGGCGGGAAGCAGCGCAGTTCGTTCCAGGTGAACCGGATAGGGGATCGCTGATCTGACCACAAGGACGCACAGAGATGACGCCAGCTTGATGCTTCCGGCACATACCCGAACAGGGATTGGACGATCGAGGTCCGTTAGTCCTTTCACTTCTCTTTATTACAACCACCCTCCGCCGAAGAGAGAGAGACCTTGGCGACCTACGGCGAGTGCAGCACAATGGGATCGTAATAGGGCTTTAGACGAGAGACGTGGACAGTTTCGCGGCCGCGACGGCGAAGGTCTTCCGTTGGCTTCAGTGGTTCTACAACGTAGTTAACGGGGGAGGAAGAATCGATGACACGGTAGGGTCCGTGATATTTAGAAAGGAGCTTTGAGGAGAGACCAGGAGTGGCAGATGGTATCCACAGCCAAACGAGATCGCCAGCACTGTAAGAAGTCGATGAGTGCTCCTGGTCATGACGCTGCTGCTGTTGAGCTTCGTCGTTCGACGTAAACGAACGTGCGAGCAGGCGGCACTCTTCCGCATGGCGCGTTGCGTCGGAAAGGAGATGGAATTCGGACTGATCAGGCCTGTATTGAAGGATGGTATCCATTGTACACGCTGGCTCCCGTCCGTATAACAAAATGAAAGGTGAAAAACCTTTAGTGGTCTGCACGGCCGTGTTGTAAGCGAACGTTACGAACGGTAGCACGGAATCCCAGTTCGAATGGTAGTGCGCGACATACTTTGCGATCATGTTCCCAAGCGTGCGGTTGAATGTTTCTGCCAGTCCATTGGTTTGGGGATGGTAGGCGGATGTGGAGCGGTGCACAATTTTGCATTCTGCGAGGAGCGCTTCGATGGCCTGAGAGAGGAATACGGAGTTGCCGTGGTGCACCGTGGCGTAGGACGAGGGAGTGCAGAATGAATGCATCAACCTCACGTGCCGTGGAAGCGGGAAGCGCTGCTGTTTCGGCATAGCGGGTTAGGTAATCTACTGCCACAATTATCTACCGGTTACCAGAAGAAGAGTATGGCAGTGGGCCGTATAGATCAATGCCAACGCGCTCATACGGACAAACGGGGCACGGCAGGGGCTGCAGCGGGCCGGCTGGCTTGGGGACAGGCGACTTACGTCGTTGACAATGAGAACAGGCACGAACAAATCTTCGCACAAAGCTGTACATACGACGCCAGTAGTATCTTTGACGAAGTCGGGTATAGGTCTTCAAGAGCCCCGCGTGAGCACTCTGCGGATCATCGTGGTAAGCGGCACACACCTCCGCGCGGAGGCTCCGTGGAACCACAAGGAGCCACTTGCGGCCGTCCGGCATGTAGTTGCGGCGGTAGAGGAGGTTGTCGCGAATGGCAAAGTGAGCAGCCTGGCGACGCAGGGCTCTAGGCTGAGGAAGGGTCGACGGTGAAGACAGGAAGTTGACGATAGTAGCGATCCATGGATCTTCTTTCTGCTGGGAAGCCATGTCTGAGAGAGTAAGCGACGACAAGGTAGAGTCCGTTCTGCTGAGGTGTGCCGTATCAGCGGACACCGGGGAGCGAGAGAGGGCGTCGGCGTCAGAATGCTTGCGGCCGGATCGATACGTAACACGAATGTCGAATTCTAGGAGACGGAGGGCCCAACGAGCAAGTCGTCCCATGTGGGCCTTTGAGAGACGACAGCCAGCACAATGCGTGGTGGTCGGTGACAACATCAAAGGGGCGGCCATAAAGATAGGGCGGAATTTGGTGAGCGCCCAAACTATGGCCAACCATTCCTTTTCGGTAACGGAATAATTTCGCTCTGCCTTTGTGAGAGTTCGACTTGCATACGCTACAACGTATTCGTCGTAGTTGGGCTTCCGTTGGGCGAGCACTGCACCGAGACCGACCCCACTGGCGTCAGTGTGCATCTCCGTAGGAGCTGCTGGGTCGTAATGCCGGAGGATAGGTGATGAGATTAAGAGACGTCGCAAGGAAGAAAATGCTTCATCACAATCCGGGGACCACGCAGAAAGAGCGTTATCGCCGTTCAGCAGTCTTGTTAGGGGGGAAACAATGGTAGCGAAATTTCTGATGAAGCGTCGGAAATAGGAACAGAGCCCGATAAAGCTGCGGAGGGTTTTCAATGAAGTCGGCTTTGGAAAGTCGGCGACAGCACGTAGCTTATCGGGATCAGGCGACACACCGTCTTTTGAAACAACGTGGCCCAGAATAGCCAACTTGCGCGCACCAAAACGACATTTCTTCAAGTTTAGTTGGAGGCCGGCAGCGGTGAGACACGCCAGGATCCGGTGGAGACGAGTTAGGTGTGTGTCAAAATCGGGAGAGAATACGACGACGTCATCTAAGTAACAAAGACATATATGCCACTTGAGACCACGCAAGATGTTATCCATCATTCTCTCGAATGTGGCAGGTGCATTACATAAGCCAAATGGCATGACGTTAAATTCATATAAACCGTCCGGGGTAACAAAGGCGGTCTTGGGGCGGTCCGATTCCGCAACCGGCACTTGCCAGTAGCCCGAGCGCAAATCAAGGGACGAGAAGAATTCCGCACCGTGTAAACAATCGAGAGCGTCCTCGATGCGAGGGAGCGGATAAACGTCCTTGCGGGTAATTTTGTTTAGGCGGCGGTAGTCAACACAGAAGCGCAAAGACCCATCTTTTTTTGTTACGAGGACCACGGGCGACGACCATGGGCTTTGGGACGGCCGAATGACGCCGCGCCGTTGCATGTCATCCACGTGCTCACTAATAACACCACGTTCCGGGCCCGACACACGGTAGGGTCGTTGTCGCAAGGGAGCATGATCGCCTGTGTCGATGTGATGGGTGACTGTTGACGTCTTACCCAACGGAGCTTGTGCACAGTCAAAGGAAGAACGGAACTTGTTAAGAAGGGCGAGAAGCTGCGTGCGCTGTGTTGGATCCAAATCGGCGTCCAGGGACTGTTTGAACACGTCGTCGGACAGTGAAGCTTCGGTAGAAATGGCCGAGTCCAGGGCAGTAAGCGAAAGCGCAGCGGCATCATCGCAAACGTCGAAGCGGCTGATGGAGCGCATAGCTTCAAGATGGCCAATTGACTCTCCATGGAGCAGGCTGACAGAACAGTGGGTTTGATTAGAGATAAACATTCTCGTACGCCCACCTTGCACTGTAAGAACTGCGAATGGGAGTGGCAACTCCTTCCGGCGAACAAAAAGGTCGCATGGTGTGAATAGGACAGGTCCATCAAAGCTATCTGGGGGGCTAGTTGGTTTCTTGACATAATTGAAAAAAATGCGCTAACAAGACGGGACTGAGGGAAGGAAACACAAAACAGCGCAGACTAGCAAACTGAGTTTATTGACCACAGCATATATACTACCACTTATGGGCACGTGGGCAATCAACAAGGAAAGATAAAAAACACATCACCAAACGCACAAGCAGCCACATGTCGGTCAATAGTCCAGGAACGCGATTTCTTTGGTCGATAGGGATATCGACGCAACACTTATGCAATTATCACCCGCATGCGCTATTTCTCGTGCTTCTATAATCTCCCGCGTAAGCGAGTCACGGCTCTTGGCAATCACCTCGGTTTTGTTAAACATGGGGTAGCAATTTCTACAATCACGGCAATGAATAGCTAGATGCCCATTATTAGAGTTCCGGACGTTATTTCTATGTTCTCGTAGCCTATCGGCCAAACCGGCAGATGCACTCGTAGCAAACCGGCAGATGCATTAACGATAGGCTACGAGAACATAGAAATAACGTCCGGAACTCTAATAATGGGCATCTAGCTATTCATTGCCGTGATTGTAGAAATTGCTACCCCTTGTTTAACAAAACCGAGGTGATTGCCAAGAGCCGTGACTCGCTTACGCGGGAGATTATAGAAGCACGAGAAATAGCGCATGCGGGTGATAATTGCATAAGTGTTGCGTCGATATCCCTATCGACCAAAGAAATCGCGTTCCTGGACTATTGACCGACATGTGGCTGCTTGTGCGTTTGGTGATGTGTGTTTTACCTTTCCTTGTTGATTGCCCACGTGCCCATAAGTGGTAGTATATATGCTGTGGTCAATAAACTCAGTTTGCTAGTCTGCGCTGTTTTGTGTTTCCTTCCCTCAGTCCCGTCTTGTTAGCGCATTTTTTTCAATTAGGACAGGTCCATCAGGTACGGGCGCACTAGCAAGGTCAACCATTACGGAACTTAGCGGCGGGATATCGACGTCTTCGTCCACGGTAATCTTCCATTTACCAAACAAATGCTCAGACAGCGGCGGATCACTCTGGGAAATAAGTTCAATCTCAGGCTTGGCACAGTCAATTACTGTGTTATGGCTTGGCAAGAAGTCCCATCCAAGAATAACGTCATAGGAACATGAAGATAAAACAACGAATTCGATGGTGTAGACAGTGTCTCGGATCACTACTCGGGCAGTGCATGCAGCCAGTGGGGACCCATATTCAGCACTTGCAGTTCGAAGCGAAAGTCCCGACAGTGGCGTCATAACCTTTTTCAGATAGTGGCATAGTTTCACACTCATAACAGAAATCACGGCACCAGTATCGACAAGAGCAAGAATAGGAACTCCTTCAACAACTACGTCGACGACATTTTTCGGCGATACACGAGGACTTTGACATTTTGCTACGTACGCAGTTCGTGCCTGCGGAACTGCGGGAATTAGTTTCCCACGTCATGAGGCGCTGACTGAGGACGCATAGGAGAGATGGAGCGGCGACGAGGAGAAGGCGATCGGTGACTCGCGAACGTCTGATGGTCGGATTGAAAGGATGGTAACGGCGGTCCGGCAGGTGCGCGACGGGGAGCTTGGCGGGAAACATACACTGGACTATAAGATGCTTCAACCTGCTGCTGCACGGCGACAGTAACGTGCTACATGTCCTGGGAGACGACAGGAAAAGCATATAGGTCGGTTGTCCTGAGTTCGCCACGGATTCGTCTGCTGTACAGCCAATGGCGTGGGACGGCTGAACTGGGAGACTGGCTGAGGAGTGAACGTCACAGGCGCTGGTATGTAGGGTCCAAACGAGGGGACAAAGGAGTGGACAAGTGGCGGGGCAGCCCTTGCCGCGCATTTGGCGTACGTCAACGGAGCGGTCACTGGCGGCGCTATGGTAGCCATGGTTGGAACAGTCAGCGGGGCAGCGGGTGTAGTTAACTGGTGTGCAGGTGATAGGGCTTCGGCGACTTGCTCCCTGACGGTGCGCTGAACAGCTGGAGGCAAACTTGGTGCAGGCTGCTCTACAAAGGGTACCAGCGAAAGTTGCCGAGCGACCTCTTCCCGGACGAAGTCCTTAATCCTCATCTCAAGCGATGCTTGTTCAGAACTGAACGATAAACTTGACAGCTCTGCGCCCGTCCCGAGCGACTGTCGAACAAAACTCCTCTGCCGCCGCAGCTCATCATAGCTTTGGCAGAGCTTAATCATCTCAGCAAAGTTCTTTGGGTCTTTGGACATCAACATCTGAAACGCGTCGTCTTCAATTCCTTTCAGTATGTGCCGAATCTTTTCTTTCTCAGACATATCTATGTTGATACGCCTGCAGAGATCCACAACGTCTTCGATATAACTCGTGAAATTCTCGCCGGGCTGCTGCGCGCGTACGCAAAGACACTGTTCAGCGTGCAGTTTCCGCACCGCTGGCCTGTCGAATGCCTCTGCGAAGAGGGTTTTGAATCCGCCCCACGTTTTGATGGTCCTGCCATTGTTCCGAAACCAGACCTCAGCCACTTCCCGAAGGTAAAACTCGACATTGCTCAGCTTAGATTTGTCATCCCACTTGTTGTAGACGCTCACTCGCTCGAATGTGGACAACCAATCCTCGGCATCATAATCACCTTTGCCGGTGAAAAAGGGCGGGTCACGCTGACGGATGGTGCCGGCACAGATGACCGGTGGCACCGGTGATGGTGGCTGTTGGCCTACGTCGACGGGGTTGACGGGCATTGGTACGGTGCGGTTGCGAAGCTCCAGGTTGGTTCACCTCGTACCCAGCTCCTCCACCACTTGAAAGGCGGTTTAATGGCTAACAAGCAGTAAAAGCGAGAGGCGGGAAGCAGCGCAGTCTGTTCCAGGTGAACCGGATAGGGGATCGGTGATCTGACCACAAGGACGCACAGAGATGATGCCAGCTTGATGCTTCCAGCGCATACCCGAACAGGGATTGGACGATCAAGGTCCGTTAGTCCTTTCACTTCTCTTCATTACAATATATATATCATTATCATCATCACCAGCCTATCTACGCCCACTGCAGGGCAAACGCCTCTCCCATTATTCTCCAAAACCTCTGTCCCGTGCCAACTGTGACCAATTTATCCCCGCAAACTTCTTGATCTCATCGGCCCATCTAATTTAGTGCCGCCCCTTGCAACGCTTGCCTTCTCCAGGAATCCACTCCGTTACCCTGAATGACAAGCGGTTATCTTGCCTTCGCATTGCATGCCCTGTGCACGTCCATTTCTTCTTCTTAATTTCTACTAATATGTCTTTAACACCAGTTTGCTTCCTGACCCACTACGCTCTCTTCTTGTCCCTTAATGTTACACCTATCATTTTCCGCTCCATTGCCCGCTGAGTCGTTCTCAATTTAAGTTGAACCCTCTTAGTGAGCCTCCAAGGTTCTGCCCCATAGGTGAGTACCGGTAAGATGCAGCTGTCATACACTTTCTTATATATATATATATATGAAGAAAATGAAACACGTCGAAAGAGGACAGGTTTTAACGTTTCGACCGGGGACCGGCCTTCATCAGAATAACAAAATATATAACATAACACAACAAAAAACAAATATATATATATATATATATATATATATATATATATATATATATATATATATATATATATATATATATAGTAAAAAGGGGCGCAATAAAAACATAACAAGTTTACTTCGAAAACATAATTTTACATCGACGTTTCGGACGGGGACCGTCCTTTATCAAGCGTAGTATTTTACAGAATGGAAGCAGTTTATATACAGTTCAAGCACTTGAGGTTCTGGGGCGGTGACATACGTTTAAGATTGGAAGCGAGGAGGAAGAGAGAAAAGCGCATTGAAACATGAGAGAAAGAGCCAGCAATAAAGAAGCACAAACTTGAAAAGCATAAATATGTGAGAGAGGGGGATGGAAAGGCAGAGGTGGGGACGGGCAAACTAAAACGAACCGAGAGGACACGACAAACAGAAGCTTACGAGCGATGGGAGACACGTAATTGCGTGGTCGACAGGGATGACCCACAGGGGCGGCAAGTTGTACCTGTCCGCGGCCATCGCAGGCGAACAATATGCAAGGGTTGTTGTACGCGCGCCGCTTCCAAGACTCCCGTGCCAGAAGCGCGTGTTTTTCGTCGGCCCTCAAAGACGCACCGCCATCTACTTCCCCCCACCCTTCCTGCTCAGTTCGCGGAAGCCGTAATGTGTCGCCGTGTCGGAGAAAACCGGGATAAAACGGGCCGCCCCAGTCGCGCCGGCGTGAAGATGAGCAATCGAAAGTCCGAATGAGAGTGATTGAGGAGACATGAATCACGTTGCCTGCAGAGACAGCGAGAGTAGTAAGTCAACGTGAGCGATAGGGGGCACATATTTGCGTGGTTGACAGGGGTGACGAGTTGTAAGCGCCCGCGGTCAGCGCCCGTGAACAATATGCGAGGGGTGTCCTACGTACGCGTGCCCTGGAGACTCCCGAGCGAGGGGCGCGGGGTTTCGTCGGCTCCCGAAGATGATCCCCCATTCAGTTCCCTCCACCTCCTCTCCCAGTCAGTGTCGGCGAAAGGAGGCGCCCCCCGTCGCGATGGCGATAAGAGGGCTAAGCTGTCGAGTGATAGTAATTATGTCTGAGTGGAGAGACAGTGAAAGTAGTAAGCCAACGGGGGAGAAAAAGAGAGGGATACCGGCGCCACAAATCAAAACAGAAACAGGGCGAAGGTCAAAGGCGATAGCCGCGCACATGCGCACACAAGTAACAAACACGCACAAACGACCAAGTGGCCATGGAAAGAAGGAAAGACGCCAATGGCTTGACCGATTGACCCAAACAACGAAATCAACCGAGTGGCCGATAAAGCAAGCAAAATAATCAGTGACAAGACAGTTTCTTTTGATACGCGGGTACACTGGGTGAGACAAAACATTATCAATGGTGTCAAGAAGAATGACGTATAGAAACAATCTTGTATAGAAACAAGAAGAATGACGTGTAGAGACATTCTTACACCATGCTGTGCTTATAGATACACACGCGTACACGGTAAACTCCTAAATAACACAATGTTTATACATAATTACAATGAGCAGATTTTTCACATCACCAAAACATACCGATCAAAAAAAAAAGCAGCAGCAGAGGTGTGCGTTACGGGGACAAAAACGAAAAACTCCCCTCTTGTTCATTTATTCCACCTGCAACTGTGTTGAATTTGTGGATTAGAAATGATTCAAACATCTCTCTTTCATGGTGTGTTCTAAACTTCGATTTTAGCACGGTCACCGTGAATTTGTCAAAAGAGTGACCAAGGCAAGTAACGTGTTTTGAGACAGGGAGGTGAGGCAGCGTTTTGGTGTGTGATCTGTGGTTATTAATTCGTACTCGCAGTGGTGTTTCCGTCTGACCGATGTACTGTGCGCTGCATACAGTGCCCTGAAGAAGGTACACAACATTAGCACTATCACAATCGAAGGTTCCGCGTATTTGAAAGGAGAAGCTAGTGGCAGTGCTTTCAGCAACAAGAGTTTTTGGCATCATGGGGCAAAGCTTACAGCGGGGTTTGTTGCATGGTCCAGAGCCTCGAAATTGGGAAGTTTCAGTTTTTGAAGAAGTTATGATATCTTTCAGGTTTTTTGCTCGCCTATATACGACGCGGGGCGGTTCAGGGAGGACACGTCGCATTCGATCACTTTCCAGAAGAATGTTGTGATGTTTTCGCAAAATTGTTTTTACGTTCGGAGCGGAGGCCGAGTATGTTAGAACCAAGTTGGTTCGAGGTTTGTCAGTTTGGACGTTGCTGCTGCTGTGAAAAGCCCCAGCCCTATGAAAAGCCATGAAAAGCCCCATGAAAAGCCCCAGATCAACCCCACCTCCACGACTGTACTCGAACCAGAGCAGTTTCCGCCCTTACCACCCCCCCCTCCGCTCGTCGGTGCTGTGCAGACTGGCGTGATACCACGCTACAACCTCCGAAGGGCATCCAAGGACGTCGTCCAGGCCGACCAGTCCAACTGACTATCTACCACCCCAGGTGAACTCTCTGTTAACGTAGTTTCCAGGAACTTTTTGAGAATACGGAAGGTTGTTGAAAAAAGAGTTAGATGTGAATGTCATGTCAACACTTTAATCATCTATGAAGAATCTGATATTGTTCCAAAGGGTCTCCGGCTCCATTTAGAGCCGGCTACATCCGACTTTTCACCTGAACTGAAACAAAAATGGAAAGATACCCTGCATGAGGCGTCTAAAAAGCTATTGCACTATGTGATCCAACATAACCGGTCCTACTTACGTTCGCCCCAAATTCAGGAAGAGAAACTCATCAGAGAGAATCCCCTAACAGAAAATGAACTCCGCCGCTTGGAACTCTTTAAACGAAACAAAGAGCGCGAGCTGCAGGAAACAAAACGTAAAAAGCTTCGCCGTGACGGCGTACACTCCACTACTGACAGTCGATCAGAAGCAGCCCTTACATCTTCGTGCGCTGCCCATTCGATCATACCCCAAACTATTGACAAAAGTGAAGACCCGATTGTTAACCTTTCAGATGTAGAACTATCGGAAGAAGAACATAAAGTTCTTTCCAAAGGCCTCAACTTTTGCCCTGCTACAGGCTCCGTCGATGAATTTCAGCTCTACAGAGACGTAAATAACTTTGCAAGATCGTTAAGACTCAGCGAATATTTCCTGGACAAGCCGCAAAACACGGATGGCGAGGCAAAACTCCCATCTAGTCGTCAATGGACACCTCCGGCGCAAAGAGACAAATGCCTTGATATCTATATTAGGGCAGTCCAACGTGACATCGTGTCATCATATAGGAATCAGACACCCTACCGCAAAAACCTTTCCCGCGGGGAAGAAAAGGCACTGGAGGCTTTAAGCACTCGTACCGACATAATAATAAAGCCAGCAGACAAGGGAGGAGCGATAGTGGTCATGAACCGATCAGACTACATAGCCGAAGCCCAGGGACAACTGAATAATACTTCTTTTTACAAATTATTGCCGAACGATCCAACCCCTCACTTTAAAGATAAGCTAAAGGAAAATCTGGACCACCTTGTGAAAGGACAAAAAATAACTGAATCGGTGGCGCGGTCTCTTTTACCACTAAGCCCAGTAGCTGGGAGGTTCTATACTCTGCCTAAAATCCACAAGGAAAACAATCCAGGACGACCGATCGTGCCTGGCATAGGCACAGTGTCCGAATACATATCCAGTTTTGTGGACGGTTTGATACGGAACATACCATGCTTTCTTCCCTCCTACATTAGAGACACCACCCATTTCCTTGCCCAAACAATTAACCTCAGTATACCTGAAAATAGCCTTTTAGTGACCCTGGATGTGGCCTCGCTATACACAAACATCCCTCACGAAGATGGCATAAACTCAGTAATACTTGCTTATGAGGAAATGGAGCCGCTTGACAGATCAATCGAATGTCAGACGCTTGGGGAACTCTTGAAAATAATTCTGGAAATGAATAACTTTGAGTTCAACAATAACCATTATGTGCAAATCAATGGTACCTCTATGGGCACAAAGATTGGTCCCAATTATGCCAACATCTTCATGGGAAATTTGGAAAACAAGTTCCTAGGCGACTACCCGTTAAAGCCGCTCTTCTATAAGAGATTCATTGACGACATATTTCTGATCTGGCCTCACGGAGAGGATGCTCTCCTTACGTTTATTGAAGCATTCAACATGTCCACAGCGACATCAGGTTCTCTCACTCGTACTCTGCCTGTAGCATAAACTTTTTGGACGTAACCGTGCAAATATCTGGCGGTAAACTGACAACATCACTTTTCAGAAAACCCACTGACCGACACCAGTATCTAAACTTTCACAGCAGCCATGTTCGCCATTGCAAAACCGGAATTCCTTACAGCCAGTCCATCCGATTCAAAAGAATATGTTCCAACCCTCAAGACTTTGCCGCCAACTGTGACCAACTACGCAAAGATTTAACCCGCCAACAATACCCTCTTCCCGTAATAAATGATGCCATTGAAAAATCGAAAACACTGGACAGACTTGAACTAATAAACAGCAGCAGCAACGTCCAAACTGACAAACCTCGAACCAACTTGGTTCTAACATACTCGGCCTCCGCTCCGAACATAAAAACAATTTTGCGAAAACATCACAACATCCTTCTGGAAAGTGATCGAATGCGACGTGTCCTCCCTGAACCGCCCCGCGTCGTATATAGGCGAGCGAAAAACCTGAAAGATATCATAACTTCTTCAAAAACTGAAACTTCCCAATTTCAAGGCTCTGGACCATGCAACAAACCCCGCTGTAAGCTTTGCCCCATGATGCCAAAAACTCTTGTTGCTGAAAGCACTGCCACTAGCTTCTCCTTTCAAATACGCGGAACCTTCGATTGTGATAGTGCTAATGTTGTGTACCTTCTTCAGTGCACTGTATGCAGCGCACAGTACATCGGTCAGACGGAAACACCACTGCGAGTACGAATTAATAACCACAGATCACACACCAAAACGCTGCCTCACCTCCCTGTCTCAAAACACGTTACTTGCCTTGGTCACTCTTTTGACAAATTCATGGTGACCGTGCTAAAATCGAAGTTTAGAACACACCATGAAAGAGAGATGTTTGAATCATTTCTAATCCACAAATTCAACACAGTTGCAGGTAGAATAAATGAACAAGAGGGGAGTTTTTCGTTTTTGTCCCCGTAACGCACACCTCTGCTGCTGCTTTTTTTTTTTGATCGGTATGTTGTGGTGATGTGAAAAATCTGCTCATTGTAATTATGTATAAACATTGTGTTATTTAGGAGTTTACCGTGTACGCGTGTGTATCTATAAGCACAGCATGGTGTAAGAATGTCTCTACACGTCATTCTTCTTGTTTCTATACAAGATTGTTTCTATACCTAATTTCTAGAGAATTGTTTCTATACGTCATTCTTCTTGACACCATTGATAATGTTTTGTCTCACCCAGTGTACCCGCGTATCAAAAGAAACTGTCTTGTCACTGATTATTTTGCTTGCTTTATCGGCCACTCGGTTGATTTCGTTGTTTGGGTCAATCGGTCAAGCCATTGGCGTCTTTCCTTCTTTCCATGGCCACTTGGTCGTTTGTGCGTGTTTGTTACTTGTGTGCGCATGTGCGCGGCTATCGCCTTTGACCTTCGCCCTGTTTCTGTTTTGATTTGTGGCGCCGGTATCCCTCTCTTTTTCTCCCCCGTTGGCTTACTACTTTCACTGTCTCTCCACTCAGACATAATTACTATCACTCGACAGCTTAGCCCTCTTATCGCCATCGCGACGGGGGGCGCCTCTTTTCTTCCCAGGTTTCTCGAACACGTGGGCACTTTGTGTTCAGAACTGAACACAAAGTGCCTTGTTCAGAACTGAACGATAAACTTGACAGCTCTGCGCCCGTCCCGAGCGACTGTCGAACAAAACTCCTCTGCCGCCGCAGCTCATCATAGCTTTGGCAGAGCTTAATCATCTCAGCAAAGTTCTTTGGGTCTTTGGACATCAACATCTGAAACGCGTCGTCTTCAATTCCTTTCAGTATGTGCCGAATCTTTTCTTTCTCAGACATATCTATGTTGATACGCCTGCAGAGATCCACAACGTCTTCGATATAACTCGTGAAATTCTCGCCGGGCTGCTGCGCGCGTACGCAAAGACACTGTTCAGCGTGCAGTTTCCGCACCGCTGGCCTGTCGAATGCCTCTGCGAAGAGGGTTTTGAATCCGCCCCACGTTTTGATGGTCCTGCCATTGTTCCGAAACCAGACCTCAGCCACTTCCCGAAGGTAAAACTCGACATTGCTCAGCTTAGATTTGTCATCCCACTTGTTGTAGACGCTCACTCGCTCGAATGTGGACAACCAATCCTCGGCATCATAATCACCTTTGCCGGTGAAAAAGGGCGGGTCACGCTGACGGATGGTGCCGGCACAGATGACCGGTGGCACCGGTGATGGTGGCTGTTGGCCTACGTCGACGGGGTTGACGGGCATTGGTACGGTGCGGTTGCGAAGCTCCAGGTTGGTTCACCTCGTACCCAGCTCCTCCACCACTTGAAAGGCGGTTTAATGGCTAACAAGCAGTAAAAGCGAGAGGCGGGAAGCAGCGCAGTCTGTTCCAGGTGAACCGGATAGGGGATCGGTGATCTGACCACAAGGACGCACAGAGATGATGCCAGCTTGATGCTTCCAGCGCATACCCGAACAGGGATTGGACGATCAAGGTCCGTTAGTCCTTTCACTTCTCTTCATTACAATATATATATCATTATCATCATCACCAGCCTATCTACGCCCACTGCAGGGCAAACGCCTCTCCCATTATTCTCCAAAACCTCTGTCCCGTGCCAACTGTGACCAATTTATCCCCGCAAACTTCTTGATCTCATCGGCCCATCTAATTTAGTGCCGCCCCTTGCAACGCTTGCCTTCTCCAGGAATCCACTCCGTTACCCTGAATGACAAGCGGTTATCTTGCCTTCGCATTGCATGCCCTGTGCACGTCCATTTCTTCTTCTTAATTTCTACTAATATGTCTTTAACACCAGTTTGCTTCCTGACCCACTACGCTCTCTTCTTGTCCCTTAATGTTACACCTATCATTTTCCGCTCCATTGCCCGCTGAGTCGTTCTCAATTTAAGTTGAACCCTCTTAGTGAGCCTCCAAGGTTCTGCCCCATAGGTGAGTACCGGTAAGATGCAGCTGTCATACACTTTCTTATATATATATATATATGAAGAAAATGAAACACGTCGAAAGAGGACAGGTTTTAACGTTTCGACCGGGGACCGGCCTTCATCAGAATAACAAAATATATAACATAACACAACAAAAAACAAATATATATATATATATATATATATATATATATATATATATATATATATATATATATATATATATATATAGTAAAAAGGGGCGCAATAAAAACATAACAAGTTTACTTCGAAAACATAATTTTACATCGACGTTTCGGACGGGGACCGTCCTTTATCAAGCGTAGTATTTTACAGAATGGAAGCAGTTTATATACAGTTCAAGCACTTGAGGTTCTGGGGCGGTGACATACGTTTAAGATTGGAAGCGAGGAGGAAGAGAGAAAAGCGCATTGAAACATGAGAGAAAGAGCCAGCAATAAAGAAGCACAAACTTGAAAAGCATAAATATGTGAGAGAGGGGGATGGAAAGGCAGAGGTGGGGACGGGCAAACTAAAACGAACCGAGAGGACACGACAAACAGAAGCTTACGAGCGATGGGAGACACGTAATTGCGTGGTCGACAGGGATGACCCACAGGGGCGGCAAGTTGTACCTGTCCGCGGCCATCGCAGGCGAACAATATGCAAGGGTTGTTGTACGCGCGCCGCTTCCAAGACTCCCGTGCCAGAAGCGCGTGTTTTTCGTCGGCCCTCAAAGACGCACCGCCATCTACTTCCCCCCACCCTTCCTGCTCAGTTCGCGGAAGCCGTAATGTGTCGCCGTGTCGGAGAAAACCGGGATAAAACGGGCCGCCCCAGTCGCGCCGGCGTGAAGATGAGCAATCGAAAGTCCGAATGAGAGTGATTGAGGAGACATGAATCACGTTGCCTGCAGAGACAGCGAGAGTAGTAAGTCAACGTGAGCGATAGGGGGCACATATTTGCGTGGTTGACAGGGGTGACGAGTTGTAAGCGCCCGCGGTCAGCGCCCGTGAACAATATGCGAGGGGTGTCCTACGTACGCGTGCCCTGGAGACTCCCGAGCGAGGGGCGCGGGGTTTCGTCGGCTCCCGAAGATGATCCCCCATTCAGTTCCCTCCACCTCCTCTCCCAGTCAGTGTCGGCGAAAGGAGGCGCCCCCCGTCGCGATGGCGATAAGAGGGCTAAGCTGTCGAGTGATAGTAATTATGTCTGAGTGGAGAGACAGTGAAAGTAGTAAGCCAACGGGGGAGAAAAAGAGAGGGATACCGGCGCCACAAATCAAAACAGAAACAGGGCGAAGGTCAAAGGCGATAGCCGCGCACATGCGCACACAAGTAACAAACACGCACAAACGACCAAGTGGCCATGGAAAGAAGGAAAGACGCCAATGGCTTGACCGATTGACCCAAACAACGAAATCAACCGAGTGGCCGATAAAGCAAGCAAAATAATCAGTGACAAGACAGTTTCTTTTGATACGCGGGTACACTGGGTGAGACAAAACATTATCAATGGTGTCAAGAAGAATGACGTATAGAAACAATCTTGTATAGAAACAAGAAGAATGACGTGTAGAGACATTCTTACACCATGCTGTGCTTATAGATACACACGCGTACACGGTAAACTCCTAAATAACACAATGTTTATACATAATTACAATGAGCAGATTTTTCACATCACCAAAACATACCGATCAAAAAAAAAAGCAGCAGCAGAGGTGTGCGTTACGGGGACAAAAACGAAAAACTCCCCTCTTGTTCATTTATTCCACCTGCAACTGTGTTGAATTTGTGGATTAGAAATGATTCAAACATCTCTCTTTCATGGTGTGTTCTAAACTTCGATTTTAGCACGGTCACCGTGAATTTGTCAAAAGAGTGACCAAGGCAAGTAACGTGTTTTGAGACAGGGAGGTGAGGCAGCGTTTTGGTGTGTGATCTGTGGTTATTAATTCGTACTCGCAGTGGTGTTTCCGTCTGACCGATGTACTGTGCGCTGCATACAGTGCCCTGAAGAAGGTACACAACATTAGCACTATCACAATCGAAGGTTCCGCGTATTTGAAAGGAGAAGCTAGTGGCAGTGCTTTCAGCAACAAGAGTTTTTGGCATCATGGGGCAAAGCTTACAGCGGGGTTTGTTGCATGGTCCAGAGCCTCGAAATTGGGAAGTTTCAGTTTTTGAAGAAGTTATGATATCTTTCAGGTTTTTTGCTCGCCTATATACGACGCGGGGCGGTTCAGGGAGGACACGTCGCATTCGATCACTTTCCAGAAGAATGTTGTGATGTTTTCGCAAAATTGTTTTTACGTTCGGAGCGGAGGCCGAGTATGTTAGAACCAAGTTGGTTCGAGGTTTGTCAGTTTGGACGTTGCTGCTGCTGTGAAAAGCCCCAGCCCCATGAAAAGCCATGAAAAGCCCCATGAAAAGCCCCAGATCAACCCCACCTCCACGACTGTACTCGAACCAGAGCAGTTTCCGCCCTTACCACCCCCCCCTCCGCTCGTCGGTGCTGTGCAGACTGGCGTGATACCACGCTACAACCTCCGAAGGGCATCCAAGGACGTCGTCCAGGCCGACCAGTCCAACTGACTATCTACCACCCCAGGTGAACTCTCTGTTAACGTAGTTTCCAGGAACTTTTTGAGAATACGGAAGGTTGTTGAAAAAAGAGTTAGATGTGAATGTCATGTCAACACTTTAATCATCTATGAAGAATCTGATATTGTTCCAAAGGGTCTCCGGCTCCATTTAGAGCCGGCTACATCCGACTTTTCACCTGAACTGAAACAAAAATGGAAAGATACCCTGCATGAGGCGTCTAAAAAGCTATTGCACTATGTGATCCAACATAACCGGTCCTACTTACGTTCGCCCCAAATTCAGGAAGAGAAACTCATCAGAGAGAATCCCCTAACAGAAAATGAACTCCGCCGCTTGGAACTCTTTAAACGAAACAAAGAGCGCGAGCTGCAGGAAACAAAACGTAAAAAGCTTCGCCGTGACGGCGTACACTCCACTACTGACAGTCGATCAGAAGCAGCCCTTACATCTTCGTGCGCTGCCCATTCGATCATACCCCAAACTATTGACAAAAGTGAAGACCCGATTGTTAACCTTTCAGATGTAGAACTATCGGAAGAAGAACATAAAGTTCTTTCCAAAGGCCTCAACTTTTGCCCTGCTACAGGCTCCGTCGATGAATTTCAGCTCTACAGAGACGTAAATAACTTTGCAAGATCGTTAAGACTCAGCGAATATTTCCTGGACAAGCCGCAAAACACGGATGGCGAGGCAAAACTCCCATCTAGTCGTCAATGGACACCTCCGGCGCAAAGAGACAAATGCCTTGATATCTATATTAGGGCAGTCCAACGTGACATCGTGTCATCATATAGGAATCAGACACCCTACCGCAAAAACCTTTCCCGCGGGGAAGAAAAGGCACTGGAGGCTTTAAGCACTCGTACCGACATAATAATAAAGCCAGCAGACAAGGGAGGAGCGATAGTGGTCATGAACCGATCAGACTACATAGCCGAAGCCCAGGGACAACTGAATAATACTTCTTTTTACAAATTATTGCCGAACGATCCAACCCCTCACTTTAAAGATAAGCTAAAGGAAAATCTGGACCACCTTGTGAAAGGACAAAAAATAACTGAATCGGTGGCGCGGTCTCTTTTACCACTAAGCCCAGTAGCTGGGAGGTTCTATACTCTGCCTAAAATCCACAAGGAAAACAATCCAGGACGACCGATCGTGCCTGGCATAGGCACAGTGTCCGAATACATATCCAGTTTTGTGGACGGTTTGATACGGAACATACCATGCTTTCTTCCCTCCTACATTAGAGACACCACCCATTTCCTTGCCCAAACAATTAACCTCAGTATACCTGAAAATAGCCTTTTAGTGACCCTGGATGTGGCTTCGCTATACACAAACATCCCTCACGAAGATGGCATAAACTCAGTAATACTTGCTTATGAGGAAATGGAGCCGCTTGACAGATCAATCGAATGTCAGACGCTTGGGGAACTCTTGAAAATAATTCTGGAAATGAATAACTTTGAGTTCAACAATAACCATTATGTGCAAATCAATGGTACCTCTATGGGCACAAAGATTGGTCCCAATTATGCCAACATCTTCATGGGAAATTTGGAAAACAAGTTCCTAGGCGACTACCCGTTAAAGCCGCTCTTCTATAAGAGATTCATTGACGACATATTTCTGATCTGGCCTCACGGAGAGGATGCTCTCCTTACGTTTATTGAAGCATTCAACATGTCTACAGCGACATCAGGTTCTCTCACTCGTACTCTGCCTGTAGCATAAACTTTTTGGACGTAACCGTGCAAATATCTGGCGGTAAACTGACAACATCACTTTTCAGAAAACCCACTGACCGACACCAGTATCTAAACTTTCACAGCAGCCATGTTCGCCATTGCAAAACCGGAATTCCTTACAGCCAGTCCATCCGATTCAAAAGAATATGTTCCAACCCTCAAGACTTTGCCGCCAACTGTGACCAACTACGCAAAGATTTAACCCGCCAACAATACCCTCTTCCCGTAATAAATGATGCCATTGAAAAATCGAAAACACTGGACAGACTTGAACTAATAAACAGCAGCAGCAACGTCCAAACTGACAAACCTCGAACCAACTTGGTTCTAACATACTCGGCCTCCGCTCCGAACATAAAAACAATTTTGCGAAAACATCACAACATCCTTCTGGAAAGTGATCGAATGCGACGTGTCCTCCCTGAACCGCCCCGCGTCGTATATAGGCGAGCGAAAAACCTGAAAGATATCATAACTTCTTCAAAAACTGAAACTTCCCAATTTCAAGGCTCTGGACCATGCAACAAACCCCGCTGTAAGCTTTGCCCCATGATGCCAAAAACTCTTGTTGCTGAAAGCACTGCCACTAGCTTCTCCTTTCAAATACGCGGAACCTTCGATTGTGATAGTGCTAATGTTGTGTACCTTCTTCAGTGCACTGTATGCAGCGCACAGTACATCGGTCAGACGGAAACACCACTGCGAGTACGAATTAATAACCACAGATCACACACCAAAACGCTGCCTCACCTCCCTGTCTCAAAACACGTTACTTGCCTTGGTCACTCTTTTGACAAATTCATGGTGACCGTGCTAAAATCGAAGTTTAGAACACACCATGAAAGAGAGATGTTTGAATCATTTCTAATCCACAAATTCAACACAGTTGCAGGTAGAATAAATGAACAAGAGGGGAGTTTTTCGTTTTTGTCCCCGTAACGCACACCTCTGCTGCTGCTTTTTTTTTTGATCGGTATGTTGTGGTGATGTGAAAAATCTGCTCATTGTAATTATGTATAAACATTGTGTTATTTAGGAGTTTACCGTGTACGCGTGTGTATCTATAAGCACAGCATGGTGTAAGAATGTCTCTACACGTCATTCTTCTTGTTTCTATACAAGATTGTTTCTATACCTAATTTCTAGAGAATTGTTTCTATACGTCATTCTTCTTGACACCATTGATAATGTTTTGTCTCACCCAGTGTACCCGCGTATCAAAAGAAACTGTCTTGTCACTGATTATTTTGCTTGCTTTATCGGCCACTCGGTTGATTTCGTTGTTTGGGTCAATCGGTCAAGCCATTGGCGTCTTTCCTTCTTTCCATGGCCACTTGGTCGTTTGTGCGTGTTTGTTACTTGTGTGCGCATGTGCGCGGCTATCGCCTTTGACCTTCGCCCTGTTTCTGTTTTGATTTGTGGCGCCGGTATCCCTCTCTTTTTCTCCCCCGTTGGCTTACTACTTTCACTGTCTCTCCACTCAGACATAATTACTATCACTCGACAGCTTAGCCCTCTTATCGCCATCGCGACGGGGGGCGCCTCTTTTCTTCCCAGGTTTCTCGAACACGTGGGCACTTTACGACTTTGGCGCCGACACTGACTGGGAGGAGGAGGTGGAGGGAACTGAATGGGGGATCATCTTCGGGAGCCGACGAAACCCCGCGCCCCTCGCTCGGGAGTCTTCAGGGCACGCGTACGTAGGACACCCCTCGCATATTGTTCACGGGCGCTGACCGCGGGCGCTTACAACTCGTCACCCCTGTCAACCACGCAATTATGTGCCCCCTATCGCTCACGTTGACTTACTACTCTCGCTGTCTCTGCAGGCAACGTGATTCATGTCTCCTCAATCACTCTCATTCGGACTTTCGATTGCTCATCTTCAAGCCGGCGCGACTGGGGCGGCCCGTTTTATCCCGGTTTTCTCCGACACGGCGACACATTACGGCTTCCGCGAACTGAGCAGGAAGGGTGGGGGGAAGTAGATGGCGGTGCGTCTTTGAGGGCCGACGAAAAACACGCGCTTCTGGCACGGGAGTCTTGGAAGAGGCGCGCGTACAACAACCCTTGCATATTGTTCGCCTGCGATGGCCGCGGACAGGTACAACTTGCCGCCCCTGTGGGTCATCCCTGTCGACCACGCAATTACGTGTCTCCCATCGCTCGTAAGCTTCTGTTTTTCGTGTCCTCTCGGTTCGTTTTAGTTTGCCCGTCCCCACCTCTGCCTTTCCATCCCCCTCTCTCACATATTTATGCTTTTCAAGTTTGTGCTTCTTTATTGCTGGCTCTTTCTCTCATGTTTCAATGCGCTTTTCTCTCTTCCTCCTCGCTTCCAATCTTAAACGTATGTCACCGCCCCGGAACCTGAAGTGCTTGAACTGTATATAAACTGCTTCCATTCTGTAAAATATTACGCTTGATAAAGGACGGTCCCCGTCCGAAACGTCGATGTAAAGTTATGTTTTCGAAGTAAACTTGTTATGTTTTTTATTGCGCCCCTTTTTACTATTTAACCTTCACTAGCCTAATCGTTTACCTTATATATATATATATATATATATAGATATATATATATATATATATATATATAGCGAATCAGAATTGGGAAATGAGGGGCTCAGTGAGTTAAGGCAGAATAAGAGTTGGCAGTCAAGAAAACCTCGGACCCCGCACGGGGCACCGTGAGTATTCATGGTGATGGTGAGCAGCGACACCGCGGACCCCGAGCTCCCATACATAAGCCGTGTCCAACCGTGGCGAGGTGGTTAAAAGTGAAGGGTAGAAGCCGTAAACGGTGGCCGTCGGAGCCTTGGTCAAGCTCCGGCCGATGGGCTCCCTGCCTATCTACCAGGCTGGGAACTCTGGGACCTTTTTGACTACCAGCGTAAGGTCAAAGGAGAAAGTACCCCCGTCTCCCTGCTTTCTAATGTATCATATGGCATTTTCCAAATCCCCCCCCCAAACGTGATCGGCCTCCGAAAAGCCGCACCGAAGTTTCCTTTCCACCACTTCCCAACTTGAGTATTCCGAAACCGAACAACTACTCTCGCTTCTTAGTGATAGAATCAGTTGACCAGTTGAACCTTCTTGCTTCAAAGTCAGTATTTCTCTTCTCCAAATTTCTTGAAGATGTCATCGGCGAATCATATAACGCCAAACAACAAAAAACCGGTGAAATCCTTGTTGAAGTCAGCAGCCAGGATCAGGCTGTGAAACTACTTGCACAAACCCGCATCGCCAATTTGGCCATCCGAGTCATGCCCCAGCACAGCCTAAGCAGCTCCCAGGGCGTGATTTCCGAATATGACCTAATCAATGAATCTGAAGCTGACCTGCTGGAGGGCCTTCGTAGTCAGGGTGTAACAGCGGTCAGGTGCATAACCATCCGCAGAGACGATAAACAAATACTGACAAAGCACCTCATCCTAACCTTCGACAAGTCGACCCTTCCAGAATTCATGGACGCAGGTTACATCTGTTGTTCAGTCCGGCCTTACATCCCGAACCCACGGCGCTGTTTCAAGCGCCAACAATTCGGGCACGGCACAAACACCTGTCGCGGCCGACTTACCTGCGCAAAAGGCGCCCAGCACGATCACCCGGCCGATGACTGCAACGTGCAACAACTACTTTGTGTAAACTGCCAGGGTCCACATGCGGCCTACTCCAGAAAATGCGCAAAGTTTCAATTAGAAAAGAAAATAATTAACATCAAGGTCACTGAAAACATCACTTTCCCAGAGGCGCAGAAGAGGTTCGCCTCTTTCCCTCTGGGGAGGTATGCAGACGCAGATCGCCGGGGGGCGGAGCGGCGTCTGGTTTCGGCGGGGACCCAGTACCGCGAGTCGGACTTGGTCCCGTCCCCACCTCCTCCCCCTGGATTGCCTCTGGCAGCCTGACCCGCCTCCGCACCGCTCGCTGAGCCAGCAGCGGTTGTGGTGTCAACCTCTTCCGTCGGGACCGGTCCCACTCCCGTCCCTGCCTCCCCGCCCTCCAGTGCGTTGGAGGGTGCAGAGGGGATGGACATCACGGGCCCCACACCGGCTCCCACCGCCAACGCAGCGCCCGTGCCACTTCTGGTGCCCCGACACCCGCGGCCGTGGCGGCTCAGACGATGGGCCCCCGAAGGGGGGCCATGACCGGGGGCACGGTTTGATAGGCACACCCAGGACATCAGACGACGAGATGGACGTCGTGATGTTTTTGCCTGCAACGCAGTGCAAGAAGCGGCCTCCGACGTCAAAGCCTACAGAAAGGCCCAAAATGGCCAATCCAAGAGTCACAGCCCCGAAAGATGACACATAAACATACACACTCTAGTATCTGTCACACTAAATAATGGGAAGAGAAAACATAGTTCAATGTAACTGCAGAGGCCTTCTGAGTAATCTTGAAGACGTGTATGAGATTCAGCATGCCAATCAGCCAAGTGTAATGTGTGTCCAGAAAACACATCTGAATTCCAAACAGACAAATTTCTTGAATAGTTACCTCGTATACAGAAAGGACAGGGATGGCTGCACACACTCTTCTGGCGGTGTGGCCATAATCGCCCGAAAATCCTTAGCATGCCACCCTGTCACCTTGAATACCGCCCTTGAGGCTGTAGCCATCCGCACAATAATTTTAATAGGTTGATAACGGTATGCTCCATTTACATTCGTCTTGATTATGCACTTTTGAGCTGTGACTTCAAGGCGCTGGTCGACCAGCTGCCCGAACCGTACATTCTAACAGGCGACCTTAATGCACACAACTCTCTTCGAAGCCCCTCCAGAACGGATCCCCGAGGTCGCCTGATAGAAAAATTCCTTACATCTTCAGGAGAATGCCTTTTCAACAATATACAGCCTACATACCATAAGATAGGTCACAACACATACTCACATCTTGACCTGGCTATTGGTTCTGCAATTCTATTTCCATGTCTTGAGGGGGGTGTGGGCATGGACCCATATGGTAGTGACCATTTCCCCACTTCATTGACGTATATAGGTACAGGCCCGAGCAGTCCATCTTCCCATAAAAGGTTTAATGAAGCAAGAGCTAACTGGAATACAATTACAGAGACATCCAAACTACAACACACATCCATAGGACACCTACACGTTGAAGAAGCTACCCAACTGCTCACGGCGCACATCCTCGACGCCGCCGAAAAGTCCATTCCCCACGCCTCTGGTGCCCCGCGCAACCAGCGGAGGCTGTGGTGGAATGAGGACTGTAGGCGGACGCGAGAGGCCCAGAACAAGACGTGGGTTGTCCTTCGTCGGTACCCCAGGTCGGGTAACCTCATTTTGTTCAAACGGGCCAAGGCGTTAGGAAAACCTGTGCGCGGTGAGGAGAAACGAGAGAGTTCTCGTTCCTTCATAACATCAATAAACTCCTACACAGACACACGGAAAGTATGGACGAGAATACGCAAACTCAAAGGACAACAAACACACAGCCTGCCTCTGATCAGCACAACAGGGGACACACTTGAAGACTGGGCTGACACACTCGCACAACACTTCCAACACGTGTCCAGTGCAGCACACTAAACAAACACTTTCATGAAACACAAACAAACGGCCGAAAAGAAGCCTATACAAGATAACAATAGGTCAACATCTTCTTATAACTCAGAGCTTTCACTGCATGGGCCGAGGGCTGCTTTGAGCACGTGTAAACCCTCAGCTCCAGGCCCAGACAATATCACATATACAATGATACAACACCTACACGCACACACACTTGAAGCACTTCTACATCTATATAATAAAATATAGCTTTCGGGGCACATTCCACACTCTTGGAGGGAGGCCATAGTAGCGGCTTTTTTGAAGGAGGAAAAGGACCCCTCGTCCCCCTCAAGTTACCGTCCTATAGCCCTGACGAGCTACCTGTGCAAGCTCTTCGAGAAGATGATCAATCTCAGGCTCGTGTACTTCCTTGATTACAACTGTCTTCTCCAGGGCTGCCAGGCAGGCTTGAGAGCGGTGCGCTCCACCAATGATCAACTTGTTGCGTTGGAACCCTACATAAAAGATGCCTTCATTCACAAACAGTTTTGCATTAGTCTTCTTTGATATGGAAAATGCCTACGACACGGCATGGCGATACCGCATCTTGAGTGACTTGAAGTTGTTTGGTATTTCGGGAAACATGCTTAGCACTCTTTCTACCCAGCAAACCACGTTACGTCGTGCAGATACCCCGGAGACATCAGCAATCGACATTGCAGATGTCCAGGAGACGTACCGTTGGGGTCAATGTTATATCTATTTAACATTGCTACAACTGCAAAAAAACCGTTTAAATCACACGAAGGATAACATACAATAGCGTCTCATGGTACTTTTATATGCTGTTTACGGGACGTTACCTTAGTGGTACGTCTTATGGATATTGCAGTGGTAGGCATGCAAGGTGTATATAGATGTCTGTTCTACATTGGTTTTCTGTCTTTGGCTCAACCATTAGTTTGTTATATTCATGACTTGTGTACGTTAGTATGATATTGTTGAGATAAACCTGTATGCCTAATATTTACATTCTTTATATATTATTTGGAAGTTTGGCCAGCCCCCTTTCTAAGCTTGCCTACGTGTTGTGGGCATTTACACTTCAAATACGTGTCTTACTAGCTATTCAGCACTGTTTGCTGTTTCTTGTCACCGGGTTTCTAAAATATTGTGGTACCACTTTTGACGTGCTGCATACTGCATGAAGTCTGGTATGTGAAGTGCCAAGCTGACCACACACTCTCGCAGAAGCACACGAAGCACAGCTCTAAACAAGAAATGTCGCATTGAAAACAAAAGGCAGTAAGTAACAGCAAACCAGTCCTGGACACTAAGGCAACCATAGTAGCGTCATCGAATTGCAACATAAAGGACGGCTGTACAGGCCTTATGCAAATAAACTATCACAGAAGCAATTCTAAAATTAAACTAATTAAAATGACAGTCTCCCATCCTATCTGTAAGTACCTACAGCTGGGTAGCTACATGTCTGAACGAACTTTCCGTGTGAGAATTGGTAGTGCACTTTCTAATGTACATGTTCAGGAGAATGGCGTGTCTCAAGGAGGTGTTTTGAGCTGCACACTCTTCATAGTGAAGATGAACTCACTGCGTAAGGCATTGCCACTAACCATTTCTTGTTCAGTTTATGTAGATGATGTCCAAATATCGTTCAAATCATGTAATATGTCAATCTCTGAACGTCAAGTCCGGCTCGGCGTGAAAAAACTTGCTGGCTGGCTGGACACAAACGTTTTTAAGCTGAACCCCGTAAAAAGTAGTTCCGTTGTGTTCACCCGTGTTCGGGGGATCCATGTGGACCCTGACATTACTCTAAACGGCGTGTGGATTCATGTAAAAAAGGAGCACAAGTTTTTATGCCTAATATTCGACAACAAACTAACATTTCTTCCGCATCTGAAAATGCTCAAGCAAAAATGACTGAAAACTATGAATATCCTTAAAGTCGTCTGTCACCAATCGTTTGGTGCAGACAAGCAGCTACTCCTGCGTCTTTATACTGCACTGGTAGGATCTCGCTTGGACTACGGCAGCGTCGTATATAGGTCTGCAACGAAAACGGCACCTAAAATGCTTGACCCAGTTCTGCATTTGGGGCTTCGCCTTGCTTGTGGCGGCTTTCGCACCAGCCCTGTTGAAAGCCTCTATGCAGAGTGCCACAAATGGTTCCTATATCACCAGAGGATATACACTGACGTTGTATGCCCCTAAAATCTCGGACAAACCATTCTCTTAACTCGACCATTCATGATGCATCCTCACAGCAGCTCTTTTTAAACCGTCCATCTATTCCCATGCCGTTCCCTCTCAAAGTGAGAGCAGAAGCTTCTGAACTAGCAGTGTTATTTTCATACATCCACACGACATCCATGATTGACTTTATTGCACCATGGCAAGCCAGGGATGTTTCCTATGAGCTGTCTTTTGTGCAGTTCGACAAACACAGGGCACCAAGGGCAGCTATTATGCAGCATTTTCTCTTCCTGCAGGATAAGTACCAGTGTGCAGAGTTTTACTCCGACTCATCAAAGACAGCTGATGCTGTGTCTTGAGCTGCGCACGGACCGAACTTTAACGTGGCAAAAAGAATAAACTCCCACAACAGCATTTTTACAATTGAAGCACACGGCATTTTACTTATTTTAGATCACATTGTCCTACATAAAATTCCAAAGTTTAGAGTGTTTACAAATTCTCTTAGTGTTGTACGTGCACTTTTGTCCAAAAAACGCTCAACAAATTGTGTAATCAATCTTGTTTTTAAGGTCCTTATGGCGGCATACGCATGAAGTCTTGAAATAACAATATGTTGGGTGCCTGGCTATTGTGGAATAGCCGGGAATGAAACCTCAGATGAAATGGCCACTGCTGCTACACTCTTGAATTCAGTGGGCATAGCAACACTGCCGTACACAGATATGAAGCCACACATCAGACACCAACTTAACAACACATGGCAAACACACTGGAGTGAACAGACAGATAACAAGTTACACGTAATAAAACCACACTTGGGACCATACGCTACTGACTCACGCAACAGACACATTGAAGTTACCTTAGCTAGGTTGCGGATAGGCCGCACACATGTAACACACTCACACCTGCTTACTAGCTCTCCTAGACCTGGGTGTAGCAGGTGTGGGGAGGGCCTATCCGTAGTCCACATCCTAATCACATGCAAGGCACTCTACACAGGGAACAAGGCACTCTACACTCTACTTCAAGGAACTATACAGACAACACATTCCGCTACACCCTTCCTTATTTTTGGGTGACAATGCCATGGTCTCTGTGCAACGCGTTTTTAAATATTTCTGATGTTAACGTTTTAAACCTCATTTCCTATCATGCGTAATCAAAATTTGCCCTATACACCAGCTAATCACCATTGCCGTTGATTGAGTTTACTGTTATTCTGGCTTTAGTAGCCACTATTTTCTTTAAGATACTTTATTTTGGCGCTCTTTGCCCCAGCTGGTCTTGCGCCAAAAAAAAACTCCAACCATCATCAAGAAAACCTCGGAAATTAAAGGGGGGTATGCGTTAGGTCCTAGACAGATATGAAGAATTTTTTAGTCAGAAAGAAAGTGGTAAAAAAATTCCCGCCGCCTGGGATCCGAACCCACCCGGAGGGCGTGACATTTGCAAAAAAATCAGTCACGCGGAACGAAGAAGCTTAAATGCCGAGCACGTGCATGCCCATATCCTGTCTTGACCACTCTTTCAGCCTTGTTGCCACGGGAGAAGGGGAAGTACCTTGTATTTTGTTTTTGGTTGTTTGTTGCTTTTATTGTTCGGCTCTTTTTGCTCATGTTTGTACCGCGTGACTGTTGGTTCCTGTCATCCTTTTTAAATTTTAATTTATTATTTTTTTCTCTTTTCCCTCCCTCTTTCACTTCTCTCATTCTTTTGCTGGCCACCAACCATGTTCCGATTGTACAAACTCTCCCTTCTCTTGCCCTCCCCCTTGCTACATTTTCTGTATATATTTATATATAACCCTGAAAACACCTTTTTCTCTATTCTGAAGAAAGGAAGTCCTCTTCCTGAAACGTCAGTAAACTTGTTTTTATTTTTTCTACGTCTTTCTCGTGTGTCTGTCTCTACTAACCTTATTGTCTCGCGGTCTGTGTGAGTTTTTATTTTTCTAGACTATATATATATATATATATATATATATATATATATATATATATATACATAGGGGAACTAGCTCAATGGTAGAGCACCGCACGCGTTATGCGGAGGTTGTGAGTTCGATTCCCGCTTCCGGAAAAAACGGCGCATTTTTTCTCGACTTGAATTTTCAGTTATTTATTCCTGCAAAAAAAAATGCAATCATAGCTCATTCGGCACTATAAAACACTGTTAAAACGCCAAACAGCACTGGCAATAAGGACTGCAACTTTGATATGTGTCCTTGCGGAATCCCTCGTCCCGTACGTCTCTGTTCTACAAAATGCATTACGAGGGTTCTGGCTTCAGCAGTCTGAAATGCCTTTGGCTATCCCCCACTTCCGACCACGTCTTACGTGCGGCCGCTGGAGACAAGACGTTCTACGTCTTCCCGTGGTGGTCGAGGGGCTGCGCTAGTTGACCGGGCTCTGAGCAGTCGTAAATACTAAAACCCCGCCGTGTAGTCGAGAAGGAAATCGCCGCGGAACTAGCTCAATGGTAGAGCACCGCACGCGTTATGCAGAGGTTGTGGGTTCGATTCCCGCTTCCGGAAAAAATGGCGCATTTTTTCTAGACTTGAATTTTCAGTTATTTATTCCTGCAAAAAAAAAATGCAATCATACCTCATTCGGCACTATAAAACACTGTTAAAACGCCAAACAGCACTGGCAATAAGGACTGCAACTTTGATATATATATATATATATATATATATATATATATATATATATATACAGAAAGATAGGTCAGCAGTCTACAACGCCAAGGGAGGCATAGGGGTGTGGTTAGGCTCTTTTCTTTTTCACTACGGTTAATGAAGTAAACATTTTTTTTAATACACAGAAGAAAGAAAGAAAGAAAAACACGCGCCCAGAGTGGGGACCGAACCCACGCCTTTCGATTACATGTCGAATGCCTTACCAAATATATATATATATATATATACAGAAACATAGGTCGGGAGTCTACAACACCAAAGGAGGCATAGGGGTGTGGTTAGACTCATTTTTTTACTACAATTAATGAAGTTAATATTTTTTTAAATATACAGAAGAAACAAAGAAAGAAAAACACGCTCGTGTTTTTCTTTCTTTTTTTTCTTCTGTATATTGAAAAACATATTAACTTCATTAACCGTAGTAAAAAAAAAGAGCCTAACCACACCTCTATGCCTGCTTTGGAGTTGTAGACTGCCGACCTAACTTTCTGTATTTCCTCAACGAGCCACTCGTTTCCTTACTATATATATTGTCACGGCCCTCTTGACATTTCACATGGCAATGCACTGGTTCACCTGGTGGTCAATCCATCGTACATTTCATCTACGGGTACGTGCCGCATTAGTGGGTCCCGCAAGGCAAGCCGAAGCGAAGACGAAGAGGTCGCGCAGAGACAGACTGGCTCGAGCTACGCTTGTATCCTCGGCTTCGGAATATACCCCTCATTCTTTCAAAATAGATCGCTTTTAAGCACAGTGTGTGAATAGCCCGCATCTGCCTCGTAACATCTTTTGGTGGAGGTTGCGGTTCCTGTCCCTGTGCCTGTCAACAGCGCAGCAACACCACACCACGGATCTTCGAAGTGGGCGACACATTCGTCGACGCACGATGCCTCCTGCCAACGAGACTGCACCCGTTGCGCCCCTCATCATCGTTTCTCAGCCCCGTGACCCAGGCTTTTTCACCGGTGAGGACGACACCGACGTGGAAGAATGGATTCGCAAGTTCGAACGTGCCAGCGCCCATAACAGGTGGGATAGTACAATAATGCTGGCTAACCTACTTTACCATCTAAGAAACACAGCCAAATCCTGGTATGACACCAACGAGCACACGTTGACCAGCTGGGACGTTTGCAAAGTAAAGATGCGCAAAATATTTGGCAGCCCCGTGGGGTGCCAGCTCGCCGCACGTCAACAGCTCGCTTCGCGTCCCAGTCCGCCACTGAATCGTATAGCACGTATATACACGATGTTTTGGCCCTCTGCGCAAAGGTTGATCCCGAAATGTCGGAAGCCGACAAGGTAGGCCACGTCCTTAAAGGCATTGCAGATGACGCCTTCCATCTGCTGATGTGTAAGGATGCCGCTACAATCGACGCCATTCTTAACGAATGCCGACGTTTTCAGGAGGCCAAATGCCACCGCATTGCCCACCAGTTTACTCGGCTGCCCCACACGGCGGCAACGTCGTGGTGTCAAGATGGGTCGGTGCCACCACGCACAACGCTGACGCCTAGCACGGAGGCCCAGACTGAGAGCCTGACGAAAATAGTACGCCGTGAGATCGAGGCTATGGCTCCAGTCGCTCAGCACTGCGCGTACGACCGGAACGGCCCCACGATTTCTCTCATCCAAGTCATTGTTAGAGTCGAGATCACGTCCCTGGGCCTTCACTCAGTTTGTGCGTTGGGACGCCAGGATCCCTGCGTCGGCTTCCGTACCCCTTCGCCCCGTACTGATGTCCCGCCGCGCTACTATGTTCTACCGCGCTACCGACGACGCAGTCCTGGTGAATGGAGAACAGCCGATCACCGCCCCATCTGTTTCAACTGCCGTAGCGTTGGACACGTCGCCCGTTATTGCCGCAGCAGCTGGTCGCCATTTAGGCGTCAACGGTTTCCCGAGAACAGCTACTCCGAGGACTACCCTCGACGTTTTCCGCCACGTCCTCAGCAGCCCTTCGCACCCGACAACACACGACGCAACCTATCTAGCCGCTCGCCGTCACCTCAGCGTCGCCAGTCGCGTTCGCCGCAGCCCCGCCGCCAGACTCCGCCGCCCACTTTCTCGACCTCCCTCTCGGAAAACTAGCCAGTGCAGCTCCCGGAGGTGATGCTGCATTAACGACCCGGCCTGCAAATCCTGTGTTGACTTTGGTTCCAAGACCCAATTTGATAGATGTTCGCGTTGACGGGGTTCGTGTTAGTGCTTTAGTCGACACAGGTGCCAATATTTCATTCATGAGTTCGAAGCTTCGCCGCACTCTTCGGACAGTTATGACGCCCGCGATATGCCGTGCCATACGAGTCCCCAACGGAGGAACGACCACCGTAGCCGGAATGTGTACCGCCCTCGTCGCAATTGCCGGACACGACATCGCTGTCTTGTTCACCGTCTTGGACACATGTCCTTACTACATAATATTCGGACTGGGCTTTCTTACAGAACACGCCGCCCTCATTGACTGCGCCGCGGGGTTTTACGTCTTGAGCTTCCCACAACACCCCTTGATGACATCACGCCCACTTACCCGCTTTGCGGCACCGAACATGCTCGATTAGCTCCCAAGGCCATGACCTACGTGCGTTTATCGTCGTGCCCGCCAGTTCCAGATGGTGACTACATTGTCTCACCCGTCACCGATATACTCCTTGAACGCAACGTGACCCTTCCTTATACAGTCGTGAGTGTCGCGAAGAACGAAATTGGCCTCCCATTTTTGAACTTTGGTTTCTCCACCCAAGTCCTTTCCCGTGGAATGTCGCTTGCTACACTGATGCCCTTGGCTGAATGTGAAGTTTCCCTGGTGACAACTGACGACTCTGAATCCTCTACGGATAGCCAACGGGACATTTCACGAACTACCGCTGATTTTATGGACATGATAGCGTCGGACCTTCCACCTCCGGAAGCCCATCAGCTCCGTTGTCTCCTAGCGTCATATCGGGACATTTTCAACTTGGACAACCGTCCGTTGGGCCAGACTTCCCATGTGGCCAGACTTCCCATGTGGGCCAGACTTCCCATAAACACTGGTGATGCGACACCTATCCGCCGACGTCCATATCGTGTCTCCCACGCCGAACGTACCGTCATTCAGCAGGAAGTCGAGAAGATGTTGCGGTAAGATGTTATTGAGCCCTCTTCTAGTCCATGGGCGTCTCCAGTCGTGCTGGTCAAAAAGAAAGACGGCTCATGGCGATTCTGTGCTGATTACAGACATATAAACAAAATAACCAAGAAGGACGTTTATCCACTTCCTCTAATTGACGACGCCCTCGAATGCTTGCATGGCGCATCGTATTTCTCGTCCATTGACCTGAGATCAGGGTACTGGCAAATTAAAGTCAACGCCATGGACCGCGAAAAGACCGCTTTTGTAAAACCAGACGGACTGTACCAATTTAAGGTCATGCCGTTCGGGCTCTGCAATGCACCAGCCACATTCGAAAGGATGATGGACTCTCTTCTTCATGGATTTAAATGGACGACATGCTTATGCTACCTGGATGACGTTATCGTCTTTTTTCCCACGTTTGTGACACACTTGCATCGCCTTTCCGACATCCTGGCAGTTTTTCGCAGAGCTGGACTTCAGCTCAATTCTTCAAAGTGCCACTTCGGTTGTCGCCAAATAAATATTCTTGGGCACCTCGTCGACGCTACAGGAGTCCAACTTGATCCAGATAAAATACGAGCCGTAAAAGACTTCCCTGCTCCTCGATCGGTGAAAGAAGTTCGAAGCTTTGTGGGGCTCTGCTCCTACTTTCGGCGCTTCGTCAAGAACTTCGCTGAAATTGCCAGGCCCCTCACGGATCTGCTTAGACACGATAACCCGTTTTCCTTGGGCCCTGAGCAAGCTTCCGCTTTTTCAACACTCGTCAATCATCTCACTAATCCACCTATTCTGGCGCACTGTGACCCTTCCGCTCCGACCGAAGTCCACACGGACGCGAGTGGACACGGCATAGTTGCTGTACTGGTTCAGAAACACGCCGGTCTCGAACGAGTGATAGCGTATGCGAGTCACCTTTTGTCACCTTTCGAGAGGAACTACTCGATAACCGGGCGCGAATGCCTGGCTCTTGTATAGGCCGTGAACACACTCCGCCCATATTTATACGTAAGGCCTTTTTCTGCGGTAACTGACCACCATGCCCTATGCCGGCTTGCTTCCTTGAAAGATCCCACTGGCCCTCTTGGTCGCTGGACTTTACGCCTTCAGGCGTTTGACTACTCCGTGGCCTACAACTCTGGTAGGCTCCACAGCGACGCCGACTGCCTGTCGCGTCAACCGGTCGACCAACCTGATACAGCGGACAACGACCTTGATTCTTGTGTCCTTGCACTAACTGACTTTCTCAACATCGCCGACCACCACCGTCGCGACCAATCATTGCAGTCGATCATTGCACGTCTCACCACCATGCCGTCAGACCCTGCATTGAACGCGTTTTTGCTCCGCGATGGCGTGCTGTTCCGCCGGAACTCTCGCGCAGACAGCCCTGACGACCTTCTCGTTGTTCCTGAACACCTCCGATCTGACGTCCTCCATCAAGCTGCACGACGAGCCGACGGCTGGCCACCTTGGCGTTGCATGAACTTACGACCGTGTACGTAAGCGATTTTACTGGCCCGGACTCTACCGATCAGTCCGCCGCGACGTAACGGCATGTGACCTGTGCCAGCGCCGGAAAAAACCCTTCCTTGGGCCCAGCCGGACTGCTCCAACCGATAGAGATTCCTTCCGAACCTTTCTTTCGGGTCGGTTTGGACCTGCTCGGCCCTTTTCCTCTCTCTCGTTCGAGAAATCGCTGGATCGCTGTTGCGACTGATTACGCGACCCGCTACGCTATTACGTGTGCTCTTCCCACCAGTTGTGCCACCGACGTTGCTGATTTCTTGCTTCACAACGTCATCCTAGAACACGGTGCTCCCCGTCAGCTCCTTCCCGACCGTGGGCGGTACTTCCTATCTCGGGTTGTTGACGACCTCCTCCGCTCTTGCCACACGAAGCACAAGCTGACCACCGCCTACCATCCCCACACTAATGGCTTGACGGAAAGGCTTAACAATACCATCACCGACATGCTCGCGGTGTACGTTTCCGCGGACCATCTGGATTGGGACGTCACTTTGCCGTATGTTACATTCGCATACAACTCCTCCCGCCATGACACCGCCGGTTATTCACCGTTCTTTCTTCTCTACGGCCGTGAACCTACTCTTCCCTTAGATACCCTACTTCCTGATGCGACACCTCTGGCTACCGAATATGCCCGCGATGCTGTCGCTCACGCTGATGTCGCCCGCCAGGTTGCCCGTGCCAAGCTCGCGGCTTCCCAGTCCTCTCAGAAACACCGCTATGACGAGCAACACCGCACCGCCCACTTTACGCCCGGCTCTTTGGTTCTTGTCAGCACCCCTTGCCGCCGCATTGGTCTCTCCGTGAAACTGCTGCCTCGCTTCAAAGGCCCCTATCGGAATAAGCGTATGGTCACACCTGTGATGCACGAAATTGTTCCCGCCGCTCCTTCCTCCCCGTCACTGGACCCATCAGCTCAACTCGTCCACGTCGGCCGCCTCAAGGCGTATTACTCAGCGGCCCCACCTGTTCCCTGACCCTCGATTTCAATAAGCGCCGAGACGCCGCTTCTCCGCCGGAGGGGGGTCATGTCACGGCCCTCTTGACATTTCACATGTCAATGCACTGGTTCACCTGGTGGTCAATCCATCGTACAGTTCATCTACGGGTACGTGCCGCATCAGTGGGTCGCGCAAGGCAAGCCGAAGCGAAGACGAAGAGGTCGCGCAGAGACAGACTGGCTCGAGCTACGCTTGTATCCTCGGCTTCGGACTATACGCCTCATTCTTTGAATATAGATCGCTTTTAAGCACAGTGTGTAAATAGCCCGCATCTGCCTCGTAACAATATATACATATGTATAAATATATATATATATATATATATATATATATATATATATATATATATATATATATATATATATATATATTTATATAAATATATATATATATATATATATATATATAGTTGTAGTAAATATACAGATACAGTTGTAGTAATTAGAAATACCCCAGAAAGTGAAGGAGAACACAGTCGCCCAGATAGCTGAATTAGTAAGGCATTTGAGATCTAATCGAAAGGCGCGAGTTCGGTCCCCACTCTGGGCGCGTGTTTTTCTTTCTTTCTTTCTCATGTAATTATTAAAAATATAATTAAGGTCACTAACATTAAAAAATAGTGTAACCAATCTCCTATGCCTTCCTTGGCGTTATACACTGCCGGCATTTCTTTCTTTATTTCCTAACGAGCCCCTCATTTCCAAATCCTATGACAGTGTGAAAGCTTAGCGAGGGCCTCGATTCTGGCAGCCTTGACGCCAAGGTAGCATAAGAGGGTTTCCCACCAGTTAAGCGCTTATGGCAGGCTGTAGACGTTCGCGTCCCGCCCCGGGGGTTGAAAAGAAGGTCCCATTCTCCCCGTGTAGTCTGAGTGGCGCTGGCTACCACCCTCAAGGGTCAGATACAGTTGTAGTAAATATAAATAACCCAGAAAGTGAAGGAGAACACAGCCGCCCAGATAGCCGAATGGTTAAGGCATTCGACGATCTAATCGAAAGGCGTGGGTTTGGTCCCGACTCTGGGCGCGTGTTTTTCTTTCTTTCTCATGTAATTAATAACAAAATAATGTAACGTCACTAACGGTAAAAATAGTCTAACCATTCCCCTATGCCTTCCTTGGCGTTGTAGACTGCCGGCATTTCTTTCTGAATCTCTAACGAGCCCCTCATTTCCAAACCCTATTATCTTGCGAAAGCTTAGCGAGGGCCTCGGTTCTGGCAGCCTTGATGCCAAGGTAGCAAAAGAGGGTTTCCCGCCAGTTACCCGCTTATGACAGGCTGTAGACGTTCGCGTCACGCCCCGGGGGTTGAAAAGAAGGTCCCCTTCTCCACATGTAGTCTGAGTGGCGTTGGCTACCACCCTCAAGCGTCAGATACAGTTGTAGTAAATATAAATATCCGAGAACGTGAAGGAGAACACAGTCGCCCAGATAGCCGAATAGGTAAGGCATTCAAAATCTAACCAAAAGGCGTGGCTTCGGTCCCCAATCTGGGCGCGTGTTTTTCTTTCTTTCTTTCTCACGTAATTATAAAAAAATATCGTAACGTCCCTAACGGTAAAAAATAGTCTAAACATTCCCCTATGCCTTCCTTGGCGTTGTAGACTGCGGGCATTTCTTTCTGTATAAATATATATATATATGTTATTTATTAAACTTTCCAGTTGCCAGTAGTGCTCCATCCTGTGTTAATTACTATCCAAATTTTTTTTTGCAATTTAGCCAGGATGAACCTGTTGACTGTTAGGAGATTTCTGTCCGTAATTGTGGTCATATCCTACTAGTCTGGATGAGCTTAACAGAAGTACAATTAGCGAACCCCGTTTCCGCTTACTTTGTTTATTGTGTAAGGCAATATTTAAAAACCTGGAAACAGTCACCGACGCTGTTGTGTGAAATCTGGCGAACCCGCTCTGCAAGGTTGCTGATGTGGTTTACGGATAGAACTAATGAAGCAGTTGTATTGTGTATTGGACACGCCTCGATTCCTCACACTTTTACACAATCTTTACTTTGTTATGTTCAAGAACGTCTGACAGTAGATTATCATGTTCAGAAGGTTATGCGCTCTTGCAAGTACGGGAACCGCTTTGCCGAGCAAACGTATTTCCAGTCTCATCAATCTACGATGTAGTATGTTTGTTATAAATAGTTACAAAATTAACACAAATGTTTGCTTTTCAACAGCAGTACAGAAGCATGGTACTTTATCATGCATTTGCAAACCACAACGCAAGAAGGCAAGAGCTTGTTCTTTTAATGATGCGTCCCTAATTTTTGTGATTATTTTTTTCGAGAAGCTGTATACAATTTTGAACTACGTGCCCCAGTTCCAGGAAAAAATCAGATTTCCCACAGGAATTTTTGAATTTGGATAACACATTTTTTCAAAAAAGCATATAGTTTTGTAGAACGGAAAATGTTATATTGCAGATATTTAAAAATGTCACAAACTGGGGTAGACACTAAGCGTATCGATTGGGTGGGGCCAGAGAGAGATCTCCTCTTCTTCTTTCTCGTCACCCAACGTGCCATCAGAGCCGGCATGTACATCTTCATTGCTGCTCTTGTCCCATCCCGTCCCATAACGCTCGCCAGTAGAAGCCCTGTGTCGGTGCTCATGAGCCTACTGAGGAAGTGGTTCGGCAGTAGCTCGTTATAAGGGAGACATGCACGACGTGTGAAGTTGGCGATGGGCTAATTCATTATTTACGGCCGTAACATCACGTAGTATTCTATAGGGCCCAGAATACAAGAAGAAGAATTTTATACCAAGGCCAACATGGCGTGAGGGCGAGCAAAGAAGTACAAGATACCCGGTTTAAACAAGCGAGCTTGCTGGAGGAAGTCATGTGTCTTCTGTGATTGATGGAATGAGCAATGGCGCGCACGAGCAACTTGACCGCCGTGATGAGCATGAGCTAAAGCGCTCTGGACATAGTTGGATCTATACAGGGGGGACGCCAGACTGCGTTCATTGGGAATGCTGGTTTGCGGCCGAAGCGGAGATAGAAGACAGAGTAGCCACCAGTACCGCGACAATAATTGCGAGCAAAAGTACGGCAAAGTCACGTACGACCCACGGTGGCTGGCGAATACGTACCTACATAGTATGTTTGCGATTGCTCGGTTGAAATGTTTCGTGAGTCCAATAGTATGAGTATGGTAGACAGTAGTGATATTGTGCTGGGTGAAGGAGGAGCCAAGAATGTCGGCAATTACTAGCGATAGAAAGGAACGGCCAGGACTTTCAGGGGCTGTCGAAGGGCCCTTGGAAATGGATATTGTCAGGAAGCAGAAAATTGGCAACGTCCGTAGCGCAGCTCGTAAGAAGTGCCCGCGTGATTGCATAACGCGTGGAGTAGTTGGTTGCGATGGGTAACTATTTATTGCTGGATCTGGACTGGGTAATCGGACCGAGCAAGTCTAATTCAACGCAGAAGAATCGTGGGCTTGGTATATCCAATGGTTGACATCGACAAATATTGCTCCGCAATACTACCAATGATGGAGGATAATTGGGTGTTTTCCGGCGTTGGCAGAGGTCAGAGGAGCGCACGTACTGCTGTACATATAGGTGAAGCCCAGGCGAAAAGAAGCTTCGTCTGATGCCATCGTGGGTGTGCGGAACATCCAGGTGACCACCAGTTGTGCGGCCATGAAGTTTTTGGAGAACGTACAGACGAAGGTGCTCAGACATAGCAAGTAATATTGGAGCGCAGTCGGGACGAAGGTTGCGACGTTTCAGAATTCTATCGTTTAATTGGAACAGGCGAGCTGAAGTCGCAAAAGTGGTAGAAATAAGACTGCCCTTTAAAACGCAGGTGGTGATCGCGCCGTTGTTCATTGCCGAGGTTGGTGAGGGCCGAAAGAGATTGTATGCAGTATTTATTAGAAGGAACAGGGTCATGTGGATTTACGGGGTCCCGCCATCAGCAGTCAGCATCCTGATGCCGGCTGGCAGACGTGCAGATGCAAAATACGAGTAATCCGTGAGCCGCAATGCTGCCAAGCGACGCAGCTGTCACGTGGGGTTTTTCAGTGAAGGCAGCCAGCAAAGGGCGTGGTGGTGAGTAATTACCGGAAACGTGCTGCCATACAAGGGGGGACGAAACTTACCCGCACTCCAAAATAGAGCAAGGTCTTTTTTCAGTGATTGCGTACTTACGTTGGGATGGTGATAGAAGGCGACTCGCATTTTCAATGGCGCGATCGCCACAGGATTGCCTTTGGCTGAGAATGGCTTCAATTCGATGCCAACTGGCATGTGTGTGAACGTCGGTGCTTGCGGAGAGGTCAAACTGGGCTAACACAGCGCAGATGTGAGCCGAATAATTTACGGAGCAAATCCATCAGCATGCCCATGGGCCCATAAAAACGTGTTGTCTTTCTTCTGCAGATGGGTGAGAGGTCGGGCGATGTTAACAAAGCATTTATGAACCTGCGGAAGTAGGAACAAAGGTGAACAATGCCGTTGATGTTGGCCGCAGAGCGAGTCACAGGAAACTGCTTCACTGCTGTTGATTTATCAGGGTCAGGATGTATACCTTGCGCATCAATATTATTACGTGGCGCAGGTCATAAACCATAACATGCCGATGATGTATTTTACACTATTTACTTGGCGGCTATCGCCGAGCTCGCACCAGCTGCGCGTCAGCCACTCCCTGTCGTCGTCGATGTTTGGACATCGAGAATGGTCCACTTATTCGTAACATCATCATCCGGCCAAAGACGACAGTCCCAGTCGCGCTCGGTCATCATGAATGAATGAGTGCGGGGAGGATGAGATCCGATGCGCATAAACACTGAAGTCCTTTCTACGCGAATGACAAGGGCGGTCTCCGATGTCGACTGGTCCCCGAACATCGACCCCCACGTGGCCACGACGAACCGATGAGGGTTCTGTGGACCACACCGGACGAAAAGGCTAGGGACACGGCATGGGCGACACGTCTTGCATGGCCACGTCTCATCAGGTCTCGGTTCTTCAGCCTCTTCTCATGGGCTGGGAAACAGGGCAAGGGCATCGTCATGTGCTGATCGCTGCGGGGCTTGGGCTGCCGACACGGACCGCGTACTCTCGATGTTTGCGTCGGTGCCGAGACGTAGCGATGCTGGGGCCAGGACAGGGAGAAACCCGCATACTCAACCAAATGTTACGTAGTGGCAGAGCAAATGACTCGAACCATGGTTGAAGATCAAGCGATGTATAAAAGTTAGAATGATCTGTGTACAGTATTTACATGGCTTCCATAGAGAGCCCGCACCAGCAACTTCGTTGTCGTCGTCATCGTCGTAGTTCTTATTGGGTCATGACCCTGTGCGGCATTGTCAGCTTATATGTGAGTTCTGTGACATGACCTCACGATCAAGGGAGGCCGTCCCTGTCGAAGCCGCGGCAGGATGAACTTGTGAGGCGAATGAGGAATGCGATGAGAATGTACAAGGAATATACGCCTGCCACCACGAAGGACGATAATGTCCTTGGGGATGCTGGCCCTGCAGCAGCGATGTCTTCATACGTGACAGTGTCGGCGGTTGTAGGAGCCACGTTGGACGAAAGGGCTGGAGATACGACATTTGCGGCTTGTCTCGTCATGGCGGTTCTGTACAGGCCTTCGTCGGCGTCTCATAAGCTGGGGTACGGGGCGGAGGACATGTTCGAACTGTGGTCACGGCGAGGCCGGGGGCTGCCCTGCGCGGCTCCATTAACGTTCACGGCTGTGTCCACGCCGATAGCATGCAAAGCGGTGGCCAGTACTGGATGTACCACGCACGCCTCACCAAACATGTTACGTGGCGCAGGACATAAACCATGTGAAGCGGATGATGTATTTTACACCATTTAAATGGCGGCTGTCGCCGCGCTCGCACCGGCTTGGCGTCAGCCACTCCCTCGTCGTCTACGATGGTGGGACATCGGGAATTGTCCACGTGTTCGTAACAATATCATCACCGAGAATGTTTATGCGGCGCTGCCTGAAGTGACATTTTGCAGAGTTCTGCTGAAGGCCTGCTTGGCGGGAAAGGGCGAGGATATTGGACAGGTCAGTCAATGGAAGCAAATTTGGGCGAAAGGACTATAACATTGTCAATGTAGCGCAAACAGGAGGACCATTTGTATCCGCAAAGAAGAGAGTCTATCATGCGCTCCTATATTGCAGACGCATTGCATAGACGGAATTGCATTAGGTTGAAGGGGTAAAGGTGGGTCACAAAAGCTGTTTATTCAAAAGTCGTCTACGAAAACCTGCTAATAATCAAAACGGAGGCCAAAGAAGAAACGTATTGCGGTTATGTAGGCAGTCTAGGGCATAATGTATACGGGGCATGGGGTATAGGTCTTGGTTCATAATTTTGTTGAGATGGCGGTAGTTTACAAAAATTCTCCAAGAGACATAGAGAGAAATAACTTTATTGCGTGACAGCCAGTTATCCCAGACGTTAGCCAAGAGCCCTTGGGATCTGGCAGCGTCTTCGGCCATCTGAACGGCCCAGATTTGATCCGCTGGTTCCGAGCTGAGCAATACGGTCTCCCATTGCTCCCCACTAGCAATTTTGCGGCATAACGTTGACGCCTGTGAACTGGCCCACAGCATGTGTGAAGGTCTGCCCTCTCCCTACTCCGGTGACACTTTTCAGAATATTGCCCGGGGAAGCAATGGCTGACGCTACCGGGATGGGGTACGAGTTTCTTTGCAAAAGTCACTAAGCCATGGATTGAAATTTGCTGAATGTAGGATGAGCTGGGGGGAAGTGGGGCCGCCCTAGCCTGAAGTGACGAGTGATGTCCCTAAAGGACACGAGCCGATCCCTGCCCGAACAGCGAAGCGAATGAGTGCTGTGGTCTTCACCAGCTCGGAAAATCCTCGAGAGGCGTCGCGCGTGTATTGGTTACCGACCATGCCGGAGTGTGCAGGTGCCCATATTAGGTATATCTTGCCGGACCGCTGAACATTGTGTAGTCCAGTAGTGAGAATTGTGGACGCTTCTGGGGAGATGCGCCCTCATGTGTAAGTTCTAATACCAGAAATTGCGTCGCTCACGAGGTATTTGAATTTTTGCGGAGGCCGAGATTGCCAAAGCAATGGCCGCCTCTTCACCCTACTCCAGTTCGCTCGTGTGGACCGACCAGAAGCTTATAGAATTACCCCGCCGATTGACTACCACTAGGGCCATGGCATCGCGACCCGGGTAATCAGCCGCATCCTCATAAATAACGTCCTCCGAAATGCCGTAACGTTTGTGTAGTGCTTTCGCCCTTGCCTGCCTGGGCTCCAGATTGATGACTGGGTGCATGTTTTTAGGAATTGGTGAAATGTGAATTTGTTCCCGCATTGGAGGAGCCAAGAGTAATTTGTGTGGGCCTGTTCGAGTGTACGTGATCCTCAGAGAGCCGAGAATATGCCTACCCGTCTGGCTGTAACTAAGCCGCTCCCGTTGAGCTAGCCTTTCAGCCTCTATTCTTTCACTGAAGGTTTTCTGAAGCACCAGTGCGTGGAAACGCTCGGTGGGAGCAGTGATCGGTATGCCTAGGACGTGCTTGTAGGTCCGTTTAATGAGGGCGCCAGTTTTTAGTTCTTCGCTTTTTTAGGTGTAGAAAAGGGGTGACGTACGTTATCCTACTAAGGACGAAGGCTTCAACTAATCGAACGAAATTGCGCTCCTTCAGATCGTGTTGTCGGTTAGTGATTTGCGATATATGTCGGGTAGTCTGATGGACGCTTTTTTTCTAGTGCGAGGATGGTCTCCGAGTTATGCCCATTTTCCTGTATTCGGAGACCGAGAACCCGTATATTGGACACTGCGGAGATGGGGGTCGATTCATTTGCGAAGATTTTCCAGGCGGGGGAAATGGGTTTGTACGTCTTCCTCCAGTATTACGCCTGTATTACAAAAGTTATGATTTTTCGAGGAGCGGCTAAGGCCCCGGGGACCTACGTAGCGCTCGACCACCTCAATGCCGTGTTGTCAGATTTTCTGAATGTGCCCGTCATGGCCTCCGCTGACCCAAAGCGTGACATCATCCGCTTAGAGGCTGTGTTGCAGGCCATGGATTTATTCTAGTATTTCTGGAAGCCCCACCATGGCTACGCTAAAGAGAAATGGGGACAGGACTGAACTATGTGGAGTCCCCCTGCTCCAAGCTTGATCACATGCGAGTGGAGTCCCCCTACGGCCAGAGTAGCTCTGCGTTCACAGAGGAAGTTACTGACGTAGTTGTATACGCCTTTACCACGGCCGAGCCGGCCCAGGATGTCGAAAATTGCCGAGTGTTTAACGTTATCAAATGCCTCAAGTAAATCTAATCCCTATATGGCTCTGGTATCTAAGGTGGAACAGAGTTCCCAATCAATGACGTCATGTTTGAGACGGAGCATGATGTCCTGTACTGAGAGTTTTGGTCGGAACCCGATCATGAAGTGGCGAAAGAGACCATTTTCTTCCGTGTAGTTGGTGATTCCATTTAGGACAACGTGTTGCAATAGTTTCTCTGGGCATGATGTGAGTAAAATAGGTCTAAGATTTTCAATCTGTAGTTTTTTGCTGGCTTAGGTATTATGACAACCTTGGCTGTTCTCAAAAGAGCCGGTAGTCGCCCAGTCTTCCAGCATACGTTCATGTATCGTGTGAGGGCTTCAACGGGCTCGTTATCTAGGTTTCTCAGCATTTTATTTGTAATATCGTCCGGTCAAGGAGATGAGCGAGTGGGCTGTGCCAATATAGCACCCCTAACTTCACACACAGTTATAGGTTGGTCAAGGAGAGCATTGCCATTCGCCAATGTCAGTTGCCAACGTGTTTGTCCTGAATGGCTTTGAGCAATTCTGTGTTTGTTCCCTGAAATTTGTTCAATCTTTTTCCTCAGTAACACCATAGGTGAGGCCAAGGGACTGTATAGAGGTTGTCAGCATTTCTTCCAATTCACTATGAATGACGGCGGGCTTGCATGGGACACGTGGTAAGGCCTTTGGTGAATGGGACTTGAGTAACTAGCGTCGATACGGTGCTTGACAGATGTCATTCGTCGCGAAGCTTGACAGGAGACGTGAAATACGTCAGAATAATAAAGAAGTAGCCGGCGAAGATCACGCGATTGCTTTTGTGAAAGGTCGGTGTTAAGCATAGCCATGAAATTATCAGTGGAAGCACGCTCTGCTCTATAAATATAATCACAGTATGAGGTAGTAGTCACAGTCCAAGTTGAGATTCTGCAGTCCTGTAAGGGACACACTGACGTAAGCTGTATTCCTTTCAGTAGTACTTCTGAATGAAAACCAAATTTTAGTGCGAAGAGTAAAAACGCCTGTGTGTTCGAAATTTCGGCGCACGTTAATTATCACAAAGTTGCCCAAATTCTGGGTTCTTCACTACAGCGGGCCTGATCGCCTATCAATCGTCGACGCGTAATACCCCACAATCAATCAGCGAAAGCTTAGGATAAGCAGCCGCAGTGAGCTGTTATTGATGGTAGCGACTGTGTGAAGCAGTGTTACGTTTCGTGTCAGCAGAACATCACTCATGGGCGTAATAACATACTGGCTTTCAACTAGAGGATGACGGGCCGCCAATGAAACATACGAGATGGCCTGAGGCAGGGAACAGATGTCCTTTGTGGAACACAAGTGGTTCAGATGGCTCTCCTCTGCCACAGATGCACCAGGGCACTCCAGATTCCCGAAATCTGTGGGATGGTCTATGAACACTGCATGTTCCTCTAATTAGTCAAGGATTAAGATCACGTAATGTGGAAAGTTTTCCTTATTAGTAAAACAAAACGGATAGAGTACGGCCACCAATCGTAATAGGAGCAGTCACTTTTCAAACTACCATGCACGTTCTATGGTCCACTACCCGGGTATGAGATAGGACAGGCATCAGGGCTGCATGAAGGCGAGACCGAGGCTTTGAGCTTATGACCGACGTTTTCGCCCCAGTGTCAATGCGTTTACGGCCAGTAATGCTTTCAGCTTCAATAACTTCTAGATTCTCTCTAGTAGGGATTGTCAACAGAACGTTTTCGGGCGAAGTCGCGAATGCGGCTTCACATGCGGGAGCTGCATTTTTTTATTCCTTAGAGAAGCGATTGAAGGTGGTCGGAGAAAATGGTCTCCGCTGCTGCGGCGAACGAGATTGTAGCTGGTATAGTAAGAGGAAGCTGTCGAATTGGGATTTCGAAGTGGCGACGGGGTCATCTGTTTACTACCGATTTCGACATGTAAAACGGCGGGGCGTACTGTGGAAGTGGTCAGGGAAACGTTATATCGCGGAAACTGGAACCGAGGGCGCTGACAGTAGCGAGAAACATGTTCCACGCGCCTGCAGTTGAGCAGAATGACCGGTCGTGTGTAGTCCTCCGGAAAGCTCGAGTGGAATATTGAAACAATACACAGTAATGGCTGAAAACTGCCTCAAAGGGGCTTGTACCAGTTGGTGATTCACCGAACAGACTGTATGCAATCCCATGTTTCCGAACTCTTCACGCACTACTTTAGAGAAATGCTTTGAAGGTTCCAGCCATACATGGTGGAATGGCTGACAGAGACATGGCCTTAATTTCGTGGTGGACCATTCTGGTCAGGTATCTGCGAAAGGCTCAATACCCGTGATGGACGTTTGACGTTGCGCGTTGTGTAGGCGACGGAAAAAGGCTGCTTCGCCGGTAGAAGTTGGAGCGGTGATCAAAAGCCCTGGAAACTGGGCAGTGATTCTACGGTGCTTGGCTTGTTCAGATTGCCGGCACTCCTTCATTACGGCGTTGACCATGGTGCACGTATTACAAACTAACAGACTGAATTGATGACCAGCGATTCCGTTCAGTATGTGGCCGAATTTCAAAGCAAGTCTTTCCACCTCAACCGTCAAACGGTTCCCCTGTAGAGGGCGGGAAAAGCAACTCCCAACGCGGCTGGCGTGGCGGAGAGCGCTTTGCACTCACAGAGCACATTGTAGATGGGGCGAAAGAAGGCCGCTATTGCATAGCGTTCCCCATGCTCACTCCGGCCGGCGCGTCGGAAGGACCCTTCCGTCGGCCCAATCGTCTGCTTTAAGGAGAGTGTTGGACCTGTTTTGGCGCAGCTTCGCGCGCCTACTTCGCATGGCTAGAATAACTTGTTCAACAGCACCTTCTGGGTAACCCGGAGCTGATGGAATTAAGTGATCGTACGGCAAAGATACGTTATTGATTTATTTTCAGGGCGGAAAACAAAATATGAAGGCCACATACAGACATCTGGCCGCTAAAGAAAAGCCACCTTTTGCGCACTGCTTGTCACGAATGGGACTGCGTTTCCTAAACTGCTGAATACCAATTTCATGGTATTTACAGGTATTATAAAAGACGAATGGAACAACTGGTTCTGATAAATAGCGATTACAAAAATTTCCTCACCTTTCCGCAATTCGCAAACTCAATCTGTATGAATGTGGATCATTCATTAGTGCACACAGGCCGGATTGCTTCGGTGGCTGCACTTGTGTCTGGCGGTAGAGTAGCTCCTAACTAGCACATCAGGATGGCTAGGTTCCGATGTCTAACCCTTCGAAACATGCATCTTTCGGTTTTCTTTCAACGAATGCCCGGGGTACAGCGGGGGCGTCCGCAACTCCAGCCACACCGTGGTCGACGCTGCTGCATTCGGGACGGCGCCCCCACGAATTCCATCTAACGGCTTTCAGAATTTCTGGTTTCACTCTTTCTACAGCCACCTCTGTGAATCAGAGTGACGTCGCTTGTGGAATTGTTGTGGGAGTCATTCACAGCTCTTCTCTCCCAGCCCCTTCACAGCGTGAATTGGAGCCATTTTTTATCGTACAGTTTTCTCACACATTCAGTATCTTGTCGCGTTGAAAAACGTGTAATGTTGTGATGAACTGGGACAAGAATACACGTAGTTTGACCTAGTGTGAAGTCTACTGAAACAGCGATGCCGTGGTTCTCTAGTGTAAGATCAGACAGTAATGATTGCTTTACTGAAAAAGGCAGTGCCATCACCGCGCACATTTTGCCTTTCGGTAACGGAATAATCTCCATGCCAGCATCGAAAGTCCCCTCACCTATCCCTCACATAGCGGAAGAAAGAGCAACCCTTTCTAGGGAAGCGATTCCCCATCTCGCGACGTAGAGGAGACGGACAAGAAGGCTGGACCTAAATCAAACTGTTTCTGGTTTGGCTTCACGTGATGACCAGATCCGTGCTTTTGGTATGAGCCTTATTGTGTTGCTGATTTCAATATCGCTGTATAACGAACAACTGAACAGTCGCACCCTACATGCGCCGCATTCTGTGGCCGTAACCGCTGAAGCAGCTTTGGAGACGATAATCTGTTCAAAATACAAGCTTTAAGCCTATAGTAGGTGGGTGAATGCCCTGTAGAGCTTCGGGTAAAACCAGCTTAACAACTTTTCTCTTCATAGTCTCTTCCTTTACACTGTGAAATAATGGGCGAGCGTTTGTGTGTTCGCAGTTATTGTGATTCTTTAAGCGCCGCAAATTCACTTTTCAGGTAGTGGAGGCTGCGTTATTCGACCCCTCAGAGTTCCTAAGCTTGCCCGAACAAAAATTCAAGACTTGTTTTTTGCCATTACATTGGTTTGGGTTGAACTACTTTTGTACCTTTTGTTTTAATTTGGGCTTAACCTGGCCTTGAAGGACAATTTATTAGTACAGTTTTAGTATAGCGAAAAGCATATTCAACAGTAACTTCAGTGATTACTGCGATCCGGGTAAGCCTGCACTCTAAAGGATGATACTGCGGTATACATAATATTTCTGAGCACGAGCCACTCTTTGACGTGGCCCTGGTGGCAGGCGAAGCACCGCTTTGGAAGCATTTGCAAAACAAATCTGTCATTGTGGGCTTAGACCATGCCCGCTGGAATCTAACGTAACTAATTTTAAATTATATGTTGTTTTAAAATTGCGTGGCTGCAGCAAGAAACGTTCACGCTATTCGATTAGCCGCATCGTACGTCTTCAATATTAAAATTTCTATAAATTAGGAAAGAGAAACAAAGGTTACAGTTTTCGAATTAGTTCACAATGGGACAACTAGAGACTGGAAGTTTTACAAAATCCCTGTTTTTTTCTTTGAGTTCTTAGCGGGCCTATTCAACATATAAGCATCAACTATCAGAAGGGGATCAATTTAAGCAATAGTTTATTGTGCCTTAGCAACTCCAAGTTCTCGACCAAACCCGGCAACACTGGCCGTAGCAACGAAAATGTCGTCACAAAGCAGGTCCTGCTTCGCCGATTCGCTAAAGCTGCCGTACCAAGATTCTTAGAGTGCAGCAATCATTCGCATTGTATTGGCAATGAATAGCGCAATATTTCAGCCGATGAACTTATCGTGATCGGGCTTTAAAGATACAGCTTTAAAAACGCCGGAATCGTCGCTATGTGCGTAGAAACGTCGGGGGTGACCGAGGAAAGCATCGCATTTTGTTTAAGATGCGCTGCCTCTCAGGCGAGCCATAAATCTTGGAAGGGTGGTGCTCGTGCGTAACAGAAGATCAAGATCCTTGCTGCGGCTCTCATCTACTGCTACAGGTAAATCGTATAGTTTTAACTACAACTGTTCGGACTTTGAAAGAGCCTCGTCGTAGCTTCGTCGTAGCCTTATGAATAATGATCCGGTTGCAACGCAAAGTGTCGAAAAATTATAACTCGGAAGGAAGAGGGCAGTAAGAGCTCTTTCAGTGTAGTGCGGGTTGCCTTAACACTCATATTCATGGGAGGATTTTTAGATTTTCCGCTGTAGTGTGTGCGGTCGAACTGCATCAGTTAAGGAGTTGGCTCGGTTGAAGTTGTGGAGGATGTATTTAGGATAGTGGGGAAAAAAAAGAAACGACATTTACTCCACGTATTGGCGTTCAGCTCGCCCATTTGGGTAGTATCAACAAGAAATAGTTTCGGCGCCTTATTACCAGGGGCGAAAGGAACGACAATTGGCGTTGTATTTAAACAGCCTTCCATGTCCTATTGAATTAGTAATGACTTCAGTAAGTTTTGTTCCACGTGTGTCATTGTGTGTAGTCAGTTGCAAAGAGCTTCCTTGGTGTTTTTTTCACGCTGTTGTGATACCTGCTTCCGGTCGTTTGATATCACCATTGTAATTTATGTTACTTTCATGTCACTTTGAATGATTTCAAATGAATGCATTGTCAATTTATATTTGTGTTGCATTATTATGTAAAAAAAAATGAATCAGTTCTAATAACGTGTATTACCTAAGTACAGTAAACTTTCATTACTTCTACGTGTTGCGTAATCTAGCCTCTATTTAGAATCGTGGCATGCATTCCCACATTGCGATAGAAAACATAACAGTTTGAATGCTTATTCCCAGCTTATCGGGTAATCATACCACTACCTGGAATATAAGTCGTTCTGACCTTTGCAAGTTGCCTACCAGTGCTTAAAGTAATCATACTGTTTGAGTGGGCAAGTTGAGCAATTGTTTTGCTTGATGCGTTTGGCAGTACTTCTTCGTGGTGTTGGAATGTAGTCAGATGTTGTATCGGCGTTTAAAATTTTGTGCCTTCTCTAAGAACATAAACCGTGCTTGATGAGTGAAAAGCAAGGGGAATATTTGCTGCAAATACTAGAGATTTGAGTAAATCACTGTGTCCAGCAAGCAATAGAAATTTGTGCTGACTTGGTTTATGCAACAAGCGCCCGCAGTCCTGCAATTGTGCAAGGGTTTTGTTAAACTTAGTCCACGGGGCTATTCAGGAATATCTATTTTAAGTAGAAGTAAAACACCTAACTACAACTTGCTGTGTAAGAATCCCTGTTTCGGTTTTTCAGGGATAAACCTCAAGAACATGCATGGTTTATGAGAAAGAGGCAGTGTAGCAACTACACTGAGGGCAATCCACTGGAGGATTTACGACTCGAACTATCTAAGGTGCAAACAAATTTGTTGGCAAGTGCTCCTGATTTAACGTGCACAGCCTTGTCAATATTGTCATGATCTTGTGGCGCCAGTTCTGCAAGGGCGGTAGGAGTACCTCGCTCTTGAATGGAGAAAGTGGGCTCCCGTGCACATCCTGAAAAAGAGAAAAAGATAGAAACAACAAGAAAAAAAGTTATGGTGACAGCTCAGCAATAACGTGTTCTCTTCAAGTCACTAGCAGGATGATGTTTTGCGCTTTACTGCGGCCACGAAAATGACTTACAGTTTTGTATAATCGAAAGGTTTGGGAGTCCACATCTTGTCGCAATTTTGGTAGGTAGGGACATTGTGGCTAAAACGAAGGATTGATTGCTGTAAAGGGTGTATTTCAATGACCTGCGCACTGCACCACAATTTTATTTGCAAGGGCTGTGTTACTATTTGAAAGAGCAAACAAATATTAGCAAGACCACAGTGACTCTACAAACCATAAAAGAAAAGTGGAAGATTGCAACCACTTAACAGGCCTAAAATGACTCTGCGGGGTCTTTCATGTGTAGCTGCGCAAGGGTGCAGCGATGAGCTTTCTTGGATGAATCAAGAAGTTGAAATATTTTACCTTTCTGAACCTCAGTAGGCTTTCAGGAAACTGCAGATGCAATTTGCCCATTTTTTATGTCAAAAGGTTTTATGTCAAGAACACAGGTTCTAGGTTCAATCCCCACGAGGCGAAGCGGTTTTATTTTCGAAGCTTCTGCTTTTGTGCGTGACGCCGTGACCGCAGACGAGATAGGAAGACAAGCCGGGCCGCTTATGTGCTCTGCACCTAAAACAACAGGACACGAGGAAGGTCACTGGGAACTCATTTTGGGCAAAGTATAATCTCGTCATACATACAAAGCATAGTGATGAAATGGCTGATATGTCGAAACTCTGCATTAGTCCCTGCCTGGTCATCTTAGTGACACGAGAGAGTCTTTTTTATTGTTGCCACTATTATAATGTGTTGCCTGTTTTAGAGCAAAGGTGCCCGAAAAAACGTTGATTGTGTCTGGCACACTTCACTAGAAATGAAAACAGCAAAAAAATACACAATGTTGCTGCTTTAAACCCATGCTGATGCACACGTGACCCATCCACACAGACAATAAGAGAATGACAATGTCTTACTGGACGTTTGGACGTCTCTTTTACTATTTGAAACATTTCACACGAGCGCGAGCATGCACCATGGGGGCCCCGACAGTTCCTTCGCAAGAATTGCTTAGTCCGGGCATTACGTGTGTCATGGTCGTGCGATTAAAATTTTGCACAAGTTCTTTTGTTACAACAGGAGGTGGGGCCATGCCCGAACTGTTAGCATTTGAAACAGCGCCACGGGATGGGGATGTAAGGCCGGAGGGAAGAATGAATAAAACCTGCTTTCGGGAATTCCAGTAGTGTGGAATTGTCAAATACCAAGATTCTCTGATTTGTTGTAATTTCCTTCTCATCTCACCACCTGGCGATACGCGTCACTGCTTTACGTTGCGACATTTCAGGCCTTCGAGCAGATCGGCGTTCTTCTCATTAAACAAATTTGGCTGACAAATATCGCCGCGAGAGCTATAGAGGCTACGATTGGGTGTGACTCTAAGGTCCAGATCTGCCATGTGAGCCTTGTACAGGAGGCTTGTGGCTTTCAGGTGAGTGTTAACCGCCACCAGGACTTTGCCGGTTATCAGTTTGTTAGTATCGAACTACTTTCCCACGATGCCTTTAAGGAGTTTAGTGATAAGGCATACTGACTGGAATAAACAGGGGTTTACCTGTCAAGAGATACAATAATCAAGAAGCGGGGATTGTTATCCGGCTTCTGGGAAGAGATGATTTGAAGGAGCACAAAGAAACCTTCAGTACGGCCCCTTTCTAGGGGTCGATCATACTTGGGGGCATGTTTGATTTACCATATATCACGGCTACTGTATATTTATGTACAGTAGCCGGCACATCGGGGATAATACCGAACGAGAAAAAAGTTCAAAGGAGATAGGCATCCCACCAGTAACGACAGAAGAAGGAAGACTTTGAAACAAATGCAAAGGTGCAAAGCACGTGGTGAAGATCAGATAACAGCACACCTCTTGAAGGATGGCGGCCCAGTTGTACTAGTAAACTGGCACACCTGTTTACGCAATGCCTAATGCCCGCGAGTTTACCGGAATCTCGGAAGAACACGAATATCATTCTAATCAATATGAAAGGTGACATGAATGACTTGAACAATCCCATGCAGATCAGCTTACTATCAGTCGTATAAAAAGTACTTCCCAAGGTAATCGCTAGCAGAATTTCTGCTGCCTTAGATCTCAGTCAACCTAAAGAACAAGCAGGGTTTTATAAAGGCTATTCAACAATCGACCATGTTCACACCATCAATCAGGTGATACAGAAGTGCGCAGGGTATACTCATCCCTTATGTATAGCCTTCATAGTTTATGAGAAAGCGTTTCAGTCTGTCGAAACCTCAGCAGTCAGTCAGGTATTACAGAACGAAGGAGTAGACGAGCATTATGTCACCTACGGTGCAGAAACTTGGAGGCTCACCAAGAGGGTTCAACTTAAAGTGAGAACGACTCAGCGGGCAATGGAGCGGAAAATGATAGGTGTAACATTAAGGGACAGGAAGAGAGCAGAGTGGGTCAGGGAGCAAACTGGTGTTAAAGACATATTAGTAGAAATTAAGAAGAAGAAATGGACGTGGGCAAGACATGTAATGCGAAGGCAAGATAACCGATGGTCATTAAGGGTAACAGAGTGGATCCCTAGAGAAGGCAAGCGTTGCAGGGGGCGGCAGAAAGTTAGATGGGTAGATGAGATAAAAAAGTTTGCGGGGATAAATTGGTCACAGTTGGCACAGGACCGAGGCAATTGGAGAATAATGGGAGAGGCCTTTGCCCTGCAGTGGGCGTAGATAGGCTGATGATGATGATGATGTAAGAACGCACTTGGATATAAACAATGCCTCCACAGCTACCATTCTCCTCCATAAGGAGAGGAGCAAAATACCTATACGGAAGGGCGACAGAGAAGGCTGCACAATCTCTCCAAGGTTATTCACAGCATATTTACAAGACGTATTCAGAACATGGGATAGGGAACTGGCGAGAGTAAGGGTAAATGAAGAATACCTCAGTAACCTCAGATTTGCTGATGACAATGCCTTGAGAAGTGACTCGGAAAACTAACTACAAAGCATCCTTAGCACACTGGACAGAGTAGGACCATGAGCCTGAAAATTATTAGCAGAAAACTAAAGTAGCGCTAAAAAAACTCGGGAGACAAAAGCAGTTTCAGATAGGTGGCGAGGCAACGGAAGTGGTAAGCGAGCATATCTACTTAGGCCAAGTTTTGACCCCCGATCTGAACCATGAGACAGAAATAGGTAGAAGAATAAAAATGGGGTGGAGTGCATTCGGCAGGCATTCTCAGGTAATTAATGGAAGCCTAACGTTGTCCCTGAAGAAGAAAGTGTATGGCAGCTCCATCTTAACGGTACTCACCTACGGGGAAGAATCTTGGAGGCTCGCTAAGAGGTTTCAACGGCACTTGAGAACGACTCAGCGATCAATGTAGCGTCAGATGACAAGTATAACATTAAATGACAAGGAGAGAATGGAGTGGGTCAGGGACCAAAGGCGTGTTAAATACATGTTAGTAGAAATTTAGGAGAAACGATTCTAGTCAGGGCATGTAATGCGACCGCAAGATAACCGTTGGTCATTACGGGTAACAGAGCTGCTCCCTAGAGATGGCACCTGTTGCAGGGGGTGAAAGAAAGCTAGATGGGCAGATGAGATCCTGACGTCTGTGGGAATACATTGGTTGCAGTTAGCACAGGACCGCAATAATTGGAGATTATTGGTAGAGGCCTTTGCCTTGCAGTGGGTCTAGATAAGTTGGTGATTAAAATGCCAGAAATAAAGCAGGCGGCGGGTTACTTTCTGCTCTAATCTTGCCCTGATAGTCAGAGGAGTCCTGTAGCTTCCTGCCTGGTAAATAGATAGGGAGGCCATCGGCTGGATCTAGACCACGGCTCAGACCACCACCGCTTGTGGTTTCTTATCCTGCACCTATAAACACATTGTCAAGGAAGGTTACAACTTATGTGCTCGGGGTCCATGGTGTCGCCAATACAGTCACCAAGAATACTCAGGCTCCCCGGGCCCGGATATTGTTGCGGTGTAGCCTTCCTTAGCGAAATAGTGAAGCCAATGCTAGTGAGAGAACTCCCCCTGCACGCCATGAGGCCAATCGTGGAGGACGAGAAAGACGACGATCGGTGTGGCACCCAGAAAGAGCTAGAGCGGTCATCTGCTTTGTCTCTCTTTTTCCCCTTTTGTAAATAGCGTACATACATCTAATTCTAACCGCGTCGACCCCGTCTCATCTTGGTGGAGATGCTACAACGATCCCGTGAGACGACGGAGCTTCGGAGCAGACGCCAGCTATCCCAAGACACCATGCCTACCGATTCTGAGCAGCACCATCAACTGACCATGCCACCGTCGATTGTGTTGACCCACTCCCGGGAACCTGGGTTTTTCTACGGCACCGGCGACGTCGACGTCGACGACTGGCTCAGCATGTGTGAGCGTGAAAGTCGCCATACCAACTGGGATCCTACATTCATCTTGGCAAACATCGTGTTATATCTCAAGGGGACGGCCCTCACGTTGTATGGTACCTATGAACATGAGGTCACTAGCTGCGATGTCTGGAAAAAGAGGCTGACGAGGGTGTTTGGGAAGGCCCTCGGACGTTAGCTCGCTCCCAAGCAAGAACTTTCGACGCGTGCTCAGACGGCCAAGGAGCCGTATTCCGTATATCCAAGGTCGACTCCACAATGCCCTTGTCCGAGAAGATCGGCCACATCTTGAAAGGCATTGCCGACGACGCCTTCAACCTACTTGTTATCAAGAACTGCTCGACCGTGGTTGAAGTCCTGGCTGAATGCCGACACTTCGAGGAAGCAAAATGCCGCCGCATTGTGCAAAAATTCACTAGGCTCCCCAACACAGCGGCCACGTCGTCCTGCGAGGGCTCACCACCTCCTCCGCGCGACTCTTCTTCGCCCGAAAATGGGGTACGCATTGTGCGCTGAGAGCTGGAAGCAATGGCTCTACCAACTCTCATTTCCCCACCACACCACGTAACACCCACGGTATCCCTGATACAGACCGTAGTACGCCCGGAACTTGATAATCGGTGTCTCGGTTCGTTGTGCTCCCTAAGTCGCCCTTGCACCCACGATCTTCCCCCCGCCACTGCTCTCTTTGCCCCGTACATGCCTCCGCAATATCGCAACCCGGAAGAATGGCGTAAAGCTGACGACTTACCAATTTGCTTCACCTGTTACCGCGTCGGTCATGTTTTTCTATACTGTCCGAGCCGCTGGCCACCACGACCCCGTTCCGGGTTTTCTAGCTACCAACGCCCAATGACGACCCGACGAAATTTTGTCTCTCGCCGAACCCAGGACGCCCTGGATTCCCGCTCACCTGTAGAACAACCCATTGGCCGCCACAATCGCTCACCGTCCCCTCGCCATCGCCTATCGCCGTCGTCCCAGCCCCGCCGTTTCAATTCTCTCCCCTATCCTGGACGCCCCATTCCGGACAACTAGACGATGCAGCGCTTAGAGGTGACGCGGAATTGACGACCCGGCCCGAATATCCTCTTTTTACTGTTTCGCCCGTCCTAACCTTCTGGAGATCACTGACGATGGTGTATGTGTTCAGGCGTTAGTGGACCCGCAAACTTCTGTAATAAGTTCGCACATTTGCCGACGGTTCAAAAACCGTTCGCACTGCTTCCCCTTCCTGTGTAGTGCAAGTCACCGATGGGGGCACGCCACCCATTCTTGGCACATGCACCGCTCGTGTCACCATCGCAAATCACCACATCCCTTAATTGTTTCAGTCCTACCGCACTGCCCTCACGATATCATCTTTGGACTCGAATTCCTTACAGAAACTTCTGCGCTCATCCACTGCTCCACGGGTGAAGTTCGACTTGGAGTGCCAGTTTCTCCCCATATCAATGATGTAGTGGAATGTTGCCTTCGATCAGAGAAGTTCACCCGTTTCCACCAAAAACTGTCACATACGTTAATTTTTTTCTACTCCTGCCGTACCCGATGGATCCTACGTCCTTGCCCCGATCACTGACGTTCTGCTGTTACTACAGGTGACTCTTCTCATTCCCTCATTACAGTCACCAACAATCACGCCACCCTCCCGCTTTTGAATTTTGGTTCTTCCCCACAAGTCGTCTACGAAGGAATGTCCTTGGCGAACTTGAGATCCCTTCACCACTGCCACATTCTGAGCTTAACGACTCAAGGGCATTCCGATTTTGGATATGACACGCCGAACCGCTATGCGAAATGTCATGAATTTGGTAATATGATTGGCCCTGATCTGACACCAGCGCAAATTAACGACCTATGGACTATTTTGAGCTCCTTTCGAGACATTTTTGACTTCGACGACTGCCCTGTAGGCCAACCAACCTTGATGAAACACCCAATAAACACTGGCGAAGCGAGCCCTCTCCATCGGCGGCCATAGCGTGTTTCCGCCGCTGAACGCCAGGTCATTCAAAATGAGGTAGATAAGATGCTTCAAAAAGACATCATCGAGCCTTCGTCCAGCCCTTGGGCATCGCAGGTGGTCCTGGTCAAGAAGAAATACAACACCTGGAGTTTCTGTGTCGACTATCGTCATCTCAACAACATTACTAAGAAAGACGTTTATCCATTACCCAGAATAGACAATGCCCTCGACTGTCTCCACGGCGCCAAGTACTATCGACCTTCGCTCAGGCTACTGGCAAATCGCCATCGACGACATTGACAGAGAAAAAAACTGCTTTCATTACACCAGATGGACTTTACCAGTTTAAAGTCATGCCATTCGGCCTTTGCAATGCGCCAGCGACATTCGAGCGCATGATGGACTGACTCCTTCTCAGCTTCAAGTGGTCAACCTGCCTTTGCTACCTTGAAGATGTGATTGTTTTCGCCCCTACTTTTGCGACTCACCTTTCTCGTCTATCGGCCATTCTTTCCGTTTTCCGCAAAGCCGGTCTCCAGCTGACCTCCTCCAAGTGCCACTTCGGACTCAAGGAAAGTACAATCCTCAGCCATCATGTCGACGCGCGGGGCGTACAACCTGACCCCGAAAAGCTCAAGGCGTCCAAAGCTTTCCTGTCCCTACTTGTTCCAAAGACGTACGCAGCCTTCTTGGGTTATGGTCATACTTTCGACACTTTATTCAAGGTTTTGCTGACATCGCACGCCCTTTGACAAAGCGTCTTAAGAAGAATGCGCTTTTTACCTGGGGGCCTGATCAAGAACGTGCCTTTTCGACCTAAAAACTCGACTGACAACACCTCCCATTCTTGGTCATTTCGAACTTCCACCCTACAGAAGTTCACACGGATGCGAGCGGCCATGGGATTGGAGCGGTTCTGGCGCAACGCCAACACGGCCAAAATCGCGTGATCGCGTATTTAAGCCGTCTTTTGTCCCCAGAAGAGTGGAACAACTTCATTAGTGAACGTGAGTGCTTGGTACTGGTATGGGCATTCACCAAGATTCGACCGTATCTTTATGGACGGCCCTTCTCTGTGGTCACAGACCACCATTCCCTTTGCTGGCTCTCATCATTGAAGGACCCCACTGGAAGGCTCGGCCGCTGGGCTCTCCGGCTTCAAGATTACCCATTTACTGTTGTCCGTAAGTCCGGACGGTTACACCAGGACGCCGACTTATTGTCGTGCTATCCCGTCGACGACAGCCCAGATGGAAAGGAGATTGAAGACAAGGTTTTTCTATCGCATGCCTGCTCAACATCGTGGTCGAACCAGGACACGATGAATGCTTGCGGCACATCATCGAACGCCTACACTCTCCCCAGCAAGATGCTTCCCTTTGTCTCCATCTCCTCAAGGACACTACTTTATACCGTCGAAATCTTCGTACATATGGCCCCGATCTTTTGCTCGTCGTTCCTGGACACTTTCGACTTTCCGTCCTTCAGCAACTTCTTGACGAACTGACTGCAGGCCACCTAGGCATCGCGTGGACCTACGACCGCGTTCCCCGCCGGTTCTTCTGGCCGAAGATGTACCGATTGGTGAAGCGCTATGTAACATCATGTGATCCCTGCCAACGACGGAAGACCCCTACCGTAGCCCCCACCGGCCTCCTGCAGCCCATCGACGTCCCGATTGAACACTTTTACCGTGTCGGCCTAGATTTGCTCTGACCTTTTCGTTCTTCCACTCTGGGAAACAAGTGGGTTGCCGTTGGCATGGACTATGCAACTCGCTTTGCAATCACCAGGGGCCTTCCAACCGCCTGTGCTACCCAAGGAGGTTGTATAAAACTTCTGGAGTGGAGGCCGCCCATAGCGGGCAACGCGGGGAGGTGAAGCCGGGCGAACCGTTCGGCGGCCATATTGCCGTGGGTAGAAAAGGCGCTGCGCCGGCAGGGACGCTGAAGTGCGGTCGCGTTTTTTTTTTGGCTTTACAAGGGAGAAAACGATGGTAAGCTAGTATATCGATTACGATATTTGAGGGCAGACTGAATTTTGCCTTACGCGTAAGGTTTTGACGTAAGATATGGTTCAAGCAGCGAGTTCGCCTGTGTATATCTTACGGTGGTCAACAGAGCTGTCGATGCGGGAAAACGCGCAGCGCTATGCTAAAGGCACCACCCCTGATTTTATTTCAATAAACGTTTATTCGGTATAGCTAAGGCTATAGACCACCCTCTTAACATTAAAAGTACCTCATGTTGCGCGCCATGGCAAGAGATTCCGCGTTATAAGGTTACTATTAGCCGTGATTTCACGCTGGAAGTGCGGGACACGCGAAAGCGCGATTATTTGACGCTTGTTTCTTTTAGCGGCGTGGCTAGGATTAATGAATGCTTATTCATTAATGATTAATAAATAATAATGCAGTAGCGGTTCGAATGGTTTTTAAGCAGTACTGCAAGAATCATATCCATCAGGATATTGCAATCTTTATATGTAGTGTAAATGCACGTTTTCTAGTTTAAACAACATGCCTAGTTTTGCCCTTGCCGAAGACCAAATTAAGCACGAGCTTTTGATTGATTGATTGATTGAGTCATTGTGGGGTTTAACGCGCTGACGCAACGCAGGCGATGAGGCGCGCCGTAGTGGAGGGCTCCGGATTAATTTTGACCACCTGGGGAATCTTTAACGTGCACCGAAATCTTGTTCACACAGTAGTTTTCGCTTTTCGCCTTCACCAGAAAAGTGGCTGCCGCGGCAGGGAATCGAACCCGCGTTCTAGAGATGAGCAGCACAGTGCATTAGCCACTGAGCCAACGCGGCGGGTCTATTTCCAGCTTTTCAATCGTATTTTGCGAAATGGATTTGGCCCACACTGAAGCACATTAAAGCAGGTTTTTTTTTATTCCGCGTGCACTTCACAGAAGGCATGGGACTCCCATTGACTTTATTTTTCAAATCCAGATGGTTACTTAATTGGATGCACGACTACATTAACCGCGCACGTTGGCACGATAGTAGCGTGCTATTGATAAGAAAACTACTCGCAGGAGGTTACTCAATCACATTCACAACCTCGTTGACCGGGCAAGTTCGGACGCGAGCAGCGTGCTATTGATAACAAAATCACGCGGACGAAGAACGCGGGAGAGCATTGCGGTGCATCAAAGACTTCTACGAAACAGCGCTAACGAGAAACGTCAGTGTATTCACGTATGGCCGGATGTAAAGGAAATGTATTAAACAAGAGTGCCTTGATTTTTGACGGTAACTGCCTTAGCAATACTCTGCATTTAAATTAGTGCGGAAAAACAATTTGCGCCCCACATAGTTACAAAAATCTGATTTCGCGCAGCCAAGCGACTACAGGACCACCACAACTACGAGCGAAAACATTCGCATATCTGCGTAAACAAGCGCATATGGTATGCTCAGTAAGCGGACGGCAGGTGCTACGGCAAATTTTCCCTTTACATCACGCACAAACGGCGGGCAAATGTGCACTCACAACGTTATAATCTAGTAATGCCCTCGAAACCCAAAACAAACAGATACCCTCAGTACTTACAGATGAAAGGTGATTCCCGACGCCTTCTTAGCGCGATTAGGGCAGCCCAACGCGACGCACTAGAAGACCATTTCTGCTTTCTACACCTTTGGAAGATCCATCCGCGAACGAGGATCGAACGAACACGAGTTCTGCTCTTTGGCAAGAGAGAACTCGGAAGAACGACACATGGGGCAGAAAAAAATGTCATTGTGTCTACTGTTTATTTTAGTTGTTAGCGCCCAAGAATGTAAATAATTACCAGATGTGTGCGGCCCCGGCGCACGCACGGGCGATTTGCGAAGCGCTTAACTAGAAACACGGAGAGGGGAGCATAACCGAAACCACATGCGGCGAAATGAACGCGCGCAAGAAAAGCTCGATGCGCTTGAAGGTAGCCGCATGAGAGAATCAACTTGCAAAACAAAACAAAAGAAAACAAAAAAAGAACGGAAGCAAAAATATAATGTAACCCGCCGCAAAAACAAGTACCATATGCGACGAATGCAATTCGTCTGCTACCGCGGAACGAGTTTTCTACCCACGGCAAGATGGCGGCCGTCGGCGTCAGTTTTCGAGCACCATCTCCACTCCAGAAGTTCTATACAACCTCCTTGGTGCTACCGAAGTGGCAGACTTCTTTTACATTACATGACGTCATTCTACACCATGGAGCCCATCACCAACTTCTCACCGATAGAGGGCGGTCCTTTTTAGCCCAAGTTATCGAAGACGTCCTGCGTTCGTGCGGCACTAAGCACAAGTTCTCTACTGCGTATCATCCGCAAACGAACAGGCTCACTGAACGCCTTAATCGTACGATTACCAACATTATAGCAACTGTGTGCTTCACCGGACCATCGCGACTGGGATGTAACGTTGCCGTTTGCGACATTTGCTTACAACTCGTCACGGCGTGACACCGCTACAGTCCGCTGGTGCTGGCACGATGAATGGTGCTGGCACCCCATTTTTCCTTTTGTACAGAAGGGAACTGTAGTGAAGGGCCAGTGCAATCTGGTGGCCAATCCACCGAACCCGGGGGGTAGCGCTTGCCGAAGGCAACGGGCCAGCAGGGAAGAAGAAGAGGAAGGAGCTCGGAAGCGGTCGGGCAAGACGACAGCAGGACGGCGCCCTCGCGGTGTAGGCCCGAGGTCCGTCGCCGACGCTTCCTTCGAAGTTCCCGTTCGTCGCGGTGTAGGCCCGACGACAGCCCTGGACGCCGCCGGGAGAAACCGGGGCCGGCACAAGAGTGAGCGGTGTGCCGGCGATGCAGAGCGCGGGCAGCGAGGCCTCGTTTCGAGCCCAAGCTAACTCCTCCCGCTGCTAATCATCGGCACCGCCACGTTCTTCACCGGGTTGAAGCACGTGGGCTCACACGTCTCGTCACCTCTGCGGATGGTCTGCCACCTCGCGTCGACTCGCCGAAGTCACAGGCCCGTCTCCGCTCCATTCATCGTGCCAGCACCAGCGGACTGTAGTGGACAAGTTCGTCGCCAGTCTTGTAAATATTGACCTTCCCCTTTCGTACCTGCCCGTTTGGATTACCTTGTGAATATAAGGCGTGAGTTGGCTCATGAACAGTAGTCCGGCTCATTGCTCTGCACGCGTTCCGGCCCAACATTCATTACAAAAGTGGCGAGCCTGCCAGGATCCGCGTGTTATCAATAGAGAGGAGTCCGGTTACTGTTAGCCCTACAATCACACAAATATTCGAGCATGTATATCACGGGCTTGGAAAGAATAATGAAGGCGGGGCAAGACTTGGGACTGACAGGTGCAGCCCTCCGCAACTACTTCGACACGGAGAAGGAGAAGCTAAAAAAAGAGCTATCCTTAAGTAGGGAGGCGAGGCGACTCGGTGTTAGTGTTGCTCTCTTGAGAGACGCTGGTGACCACAAAGATGCTATCCTGCAGCAATGGCAGCAAAGGAAAGCGGAGGAGCAAAGGGAGGCACTGAGAGAGTACGAAGAAAGGAAGGACGCGGATGAACGCAAGATTGCCGCCCTGAACAAAGAAATTGCCGCGCTCGAATCGCGCTTATGCCTCGCTCATTCGGCCGACATATCGCGTACCCCCGTACAGGTGCCAGGCTCCGCCTCTATCCACCCTGCTAATTGCTCAGTGCCTACAAATCGAGAGCTTGGTTTGCAAGCACCGGAGACTAATGACAACAATGCGGAAGGTCCCGTCGATGACAAGGCACCGGGTTCGACTATTCTCGAAGCGTACTCAAACAGCGGCCCGGAAGTCAATATTCCCAAAGGACTCGCAGCCGCCAGTGAGATGTTTTCGCAGCCCCAAAAGAGACCCCGGAAACGAAAGAGGCACAAGGAGACTGCGACGCATTCGGCCTCGAAAACATCGGTCTGCGCCCCGAATTGCCGCACATCCCTGCAGAGACACTTCCTTTTGATTTCCAACCACCTCGAGACGGGATGTTTTCGGAAGTTCAGCATAAGAAACAACCACCACGTTACGCGTCGTCGATTTTTAACAGGCTCATTACTCCGTGGGAGTGTGAGGGTGGGCATCGTTTACGCAGGACCAACCATTGCTTTCCGGATTACCCCGCGAAGTCGTACGCAACGTAAAGGAACTCCACCCAACTGTTCCCGCACACCCCTTAAAAGCAAGCGCCAACGGAGGCGAACTCCACAAACCCGAAAGAAACGTGACCTGCTCACCGTATTTCAATCGTGCTTTTTTCCTACCGGATTGTCAGGACACAGACACCCTAGTAAGAGGCGCAGAAAAGGCAACCAGAGTGTCTTTCACAGCAGAGGTTCATGGTCCCCGAAGCGGAAGAGGCGCCAAGTTACTAGGCAACCGTATGCTTTTCCGGCAAAGACGCACGCATGCACATGGAAGTGTGACTCTGGACAACAATTTTCTGCTGTATAAAGCTCCGGACGCTTTCTTTTGTTCTTGTAGTGCACTCAAGCCGACTACGCCGTAGACTTTTCTGTTTCTGGTAGCTTCGAGAACTGCTTGAACTGTTTTCTACCCATGCGAACTGTTTATGGTGACGAGCTTGAACTTTGGTGTGTAAACTGTTTTCTTTTCTACGAACTCGACTGTGCTGTGTGACTTTGCTAATTGGATTGGTGGTTAGACCCTCTCTTCGACTCTTCGACACTGACTGGCGTTCTCCATCCCCTACGTCTAGAGAATAGTTCTAAGAACTTTCTGAAAAGGGGGGTAGTGTAGTGAAGGGCCAGTGAAATCTGGTGGCCAATCCACCGAACCCGGGGGGTAGCGCTTGCCGAAGGCAACAGGCCAGCAGGGAAGAAGAGGAAGGAGCTCGGAAGCGGTCGGGCAAGACGACAGCAGGACGGCGCCCTCGCGGTGTAGGCCCGAGGTCCGTCACCGACGCTTCCTTCGAAGTTCCCGTTCGTCGCAGTGTAGGCCCGACGACAGCCTGGACGCCGCTGGGAGAAACCGGAGCCGGCACAAGAGTGAGCGGTGTGCCGGCGATGCAGAGCGCGGGAAGCGAGGCCTCGTTTCGAGCCCAAGCTAACTCCTCCCGCCGCTAATCATCGGCACCGCCACGTTCTTCACCGGGTTGAAGCACGTGGGCTCACACGTCTCCTCACCTCTGCGGACGGTCTGCCACCTCGCGTCGACTCGCCGAAGTCACAGGCCCGTCTCCGCTCCATTCATCGTGCCTGCACCAGCGGACTGTAGTGGACAAGTTCGTCGCCAGTCTTGTAAATATTGACCTTCCCCTTTCGTACCTGCCCGTTTGGATTACCTTGCGAATATAAGGCGTGAGTTGGTTCATGAACAGTAGTCCGGCTCATTGCTCTGCGCGCGGTCCGGCCCAACATTCATGACAGGAACCTTCCTTGCCGCTATATACCTTACTTGCTAAGCCCAACGTTTCTGTGACAGAATACGCGACCGATGCCATCACCCCCGCTGACTACGCCCGACAGATTGCCCGTGCCGGCGTTAACCAGTCCCAAGCTCACGAAAAGGCTGCTTACGACAAGCGCCACCATCACGCAGACTATGCCCCAGGATCCCTCGTCCTTCTGTGGTCTCCTCGCGGCCACGTGGGTCTGTCATCAAAACTTCTTTCACACTACACCCGCCCTTACAAGGTGTTACGCAGGGTTACCAACGTGACGTAAGATAACCCCGATTCAGCCTTCCTCTTCCGTCGCTACGACAGGCATTGTCCACGTCGCTCGGCTCAAACCCTACACTTCTACGTGGTCGGCTGCTTCATAGAACACGCCGAGACGGCGTTTCCGCCGCCGGTGGTTATTTTACGGTTTAGCCTTCCTTAGCGAAGTGGTGAAAGCACTGTTTGGGAGAGAAATCCCCCTGCACGCCATGAGGCCAATCATGGACGACGAGAAAGACGCCGATCGATGTGGCGCCCAGCAAGAGCTAGAGCGTTCATCTTCGGTGTCTCTCATTTTCCCCTTTTGTAAAAAGCGTAAATACAACTAATTTTAACCGCGTCTATCCCGTCTCAAAATTATTAGAATTGTTAAAGGAAAATTTCCCAATACTTGCCAATCCGCTTCCAGCTATTTGGAGAATATATTTCAAATGGTGCTTATCAGCGAAATAGCTTTTGAATAGAAAAGTGTATTTTAGATCCTGCCGGCAGTGTCACGGTTAGGGCGTAAGGCTATGAAGCTGCGCCCATTGAGGTTTCGCCGTTGGCTGATCAAGGCTTTGAAAGAGCGTTAATTCAGAGTTTAATATTGGCAATTAAGGGTAATTCGAACTGCGCTTCCGCCTGGCCAAGCTCTCTTAGAACATAGGTAAAAAAGCCCGTTCATAGGAATGTGAGTATGCTCCCTCACAAATAATTTGAACTACGCTCCCCCGCGCATGAGCTCAGGTATTGGGGTACGGTTATAATATTGCTTTCGCTGCCTGCATTCTACGCTGCGCCACCTACAGAACGAAGTGAAAATAAAGAGACAAGTTAAAACCGAGTTAAACAAAATAAAAAAACTCTGGCGGACGCGTTATAAAACGTCTTCTTTGCTAACTACGATGGTACAAACACGAGTGCACGGTTAGTGGTGCCCTCAAAATTGAGAGCACCATTTTGTAGTTCAGAAATGCAAAAACCTGTCGCTTCCAGTGACGAAAAAGAGGAAGATAACGGAGCACCGGTGCGCCTGTACGCTCAATATAATGGCCGGATATATTACCGCCATTCTCTATGGCGAAAAATAGTCTGGCCACCCTATCCCCCAATTGGAGCAATATGTACTCACCGTTCCATTAGAGGGCAAAAGGCAGCCGGCAATTACTGGGTTCTTCAGAAATAACGTAGTTACATGTCGTAGTGTTTTCATATTTTCTCGAGCTTTTGTTATTTTTAATCGTCGTTTGTTCGAACTTTCATTATTTCCAACGGAGACCTAGACCACTTGCCGTTCGTATTGACGAGATATTACTGCATGGAAGGGCTCTGCTACCAAACATGTGTCTGATGCTCAACTGCTGTGTAGAAACCAGTTCTTTTTGACTATGCTTAAAAAAACGAGGACCCGTTGGTACATTTTTGACGAAATTTCTTTGGACAGCACGCGAAACGTAGCCTTGGAATCAATGTAAAAATGGCAGGAAACAATATGAAAAAACACCATCCGCTGATTTCTGGATTTAACATTCATACGGTCCGGATCGAGGCTGAGTAGTGTTAATTAGGGCACCAAATTTGGAAGTAGCTGTTTATAGTCATCTAGGCACAAACACCAATATCCGCGTCTATAGGCGATATAAAAAAGCCATCAAATTCCTTATTATTCTAGATTTCATGCTCATATATGACATGCCGCAGCAGCAGCGAAGAAAAAAACAAGCATTTTCTTAAATGTCAGTCTGCAGTCATGTGTCTCAGGGAGAACAGGTAAACCTGCCGTTTAAAAGAATGGCTGCAAATAAACCGCAACAAAGTGGATGCAGACTAAGTACCCGGTGAAAGTATAAAAAACAAAAATCTGGCAGAAAGACTGGATTCGGACTGTTGACAACAAGCGTGGCTGGAAAAAATTGGCAGAAACCTCTGTCCATCAGTGTACATAAACAGGCTTGAGCATGATGATGATGACGATAATAATAGTGATTTAATAAGCCCATGAGATATTCTATCGGGTATCCTAGTTATATTGTTAATTTAAAATATTTATAAGGCATAATCACAAGGCCCTCAGTTTTATTGTTAATTTTCCATTTTTTTCCATTCAGTTGCATCAGAACCTTATACCTCCCTCCTGTTTCTCTGATGCTGTCACTATGGCCATCTCTTTAACGATGCCCGGAAACATTCCCGAACAGTTAATTTTGCTGCCTCATTTTTACTGTGTGCAGCAAATGACTTCTCTCTGCTGATTACCATCCACCTAGCAAGCTGACTCATAGCTTTTTTGGTAAGATTTTCTGCTGTCACTCCTGATGAAATATCTATGCGGGAACACTGGGGTAATAAAATAGACGGAATAAAATAAAAGCAATAAGCAAAAGTGGTATAAGACAGTCCGTACAGCAACAATAGTAAGTTTTGTTCTTTTTTTCCTTCCTCGCCGGCATTAGGCAAAGCTACTTTTAAGCGCCATTTCATTTCATTTTATTGTGTTTTATTTCCTAAAGACCATATTGAAGATCATATTTAATAAAAGGTGGGTACACACAAGAAAACGTGAAAGCCATATTTTATTACAATGCAAGGTATTTTCTTCATTCATTCATTCATTCATTTTTATTTCTTCAAACATGGGTTTACAGAGAACTGAAGAGATCATCTGGGCCCTTAGCAGTAATGCTAGTGCCGGGCCCATGCAGTTGATACATTTATAACATTTCAAGCACTCAGTTACACTACATGTAGAAACGAAAGAATACAAAAAAAATCAGACTATAGACATGCAAAATATACGGTTTATAGCATGACACAAAGAAAATATCTCGTAAACAAAATGAAACAATACTCGCGTGCAGAGTTCATCAGATATTAAACACAGGAATTATACCAGAAAACATATAATTGAAAACACGTTATGAAAAATAAATGATTTCTTGCGTACACAGCTGATTTTTAAGTAAAGTTTCGGTGATTAAATAAGCGATGTAAGCTCCTTACATTGCACGTACTTTTTGAGTGTACTGGAAAAATTCTGACTTTGTTTGACATGAACTGGTATGGTATTCCATATTTTAGTTCCGACATATTGCAGTGTACGTTTCCCATAACAGTTATGTACCGGGGAATGTTGAAATTGTGATCCGATTGAGTTCTAGTATTTTTGACTGGTGTTATAAATATTGATGATGGTAGGGGGTTATTGTTTGATATGATGTTCCGCGTAACACAAGCTATTTTGAAATCGCGTGCAAGTAAAAAAGGCATTATTTCAAGCTGTTTGAAGAGTGGTGCCGAATGAGCCGTGCATGTGGAAAACGTCATAATTCGTAGCGCGCGTTTTTGCAATATGACTACCGGTTCAAGATACGAGTGATAAGTATTGCCCCATGTTTCCACGCAGTAGGTCAAGTGGCAGTGAAAAGTACCGAAATAAATGGCTTTTAACGTCGATAGAGGAAAATGATAGCGTGCCTGATAGAGGGTGAAACAAGCACGGCTCAATTTGCTGCAAACTATTTTCATGTGTTCCTTATAGTGCAAAGACGCATCTAGGGTGACGCCAAGATATTTACAAGTTTGTACTTTCGTAATTTCTTCTCCGCCTATCTTAAGTGTTATGCTTTTATTCATTCGTTTAGCTGAGGACGAAAAGACGACATAGTTAGTTTTGTTTACATTAAGCGTTAATCTGTTGTTGGAAAACCACTGTTCAATGTTTACAAGTTGTCTATTGGCGATTTGTTCTAATTTGGGAATATCTGACCCAGGTAGTAAGACCGCAGTGTCGTCAGCGTAAATTATGGTTTGCCCTTCATCTATGGAGTCAGGTAGATCGTTGACGTATAATGCGAATAAAATTGGCCCCAAAACGGATCCCTGCGGTATTCCGTGCGTAACCGGTAAAAATTCACTTATTCTATTTTCTATATGCACTCCCTGCGTACGCTCTTGTAGATAGCTTTGGAAAAAGGCAATTGAAGGACCTCGAAAACCATAACAATTTAGCTTTTGAAGAAGTATACTGTGGTCAACCGTATCGAAGGCTTTTTTTACGTCCAGAAATAACCCGATGACATGGTTGCCGTTATTCAAAGAGGTGTTTATTATATTTGTAACCGTTGCTACAGCCGTGGTAGTGGATTTACTAGGACGGAAGGCATGCTGGTGAGGCGCTATAATGTCGTATTTTATTAGGAATGCTAAGACTCGTTTAGCTATAAGTTTTTCGTACAACGTGTTAATAACACTGAGTACGGAAATAGGCCTATAGTTTTCTAAAACGTTGTAGTCACCACTTTTATGTACAGGGGTAACTTTAGCTTTTTTTAACAGGTGAGGGTATACCCCAGCATAAAAGGCTGCGTTAAATATTTTCTCTAGGTATGTACTAAGCACCTCTGCATTTGATTTTAACATTTTCACCGTTACCTTATCATATCCCGTTAACATTTTCACCGTTACCTTATCATACGGTGTTCATAAAGGTGGAAGGACAGGTTATGGCCGTGATTTCATTAAACATGGCGTTACACTCCGTTGCTGCAGAAAGAAAGAACGAATACAAAAATGTGACGGTGTGCTCACGCGAGCACGCACCTCGTTGCGCGGGACCCTTGCGATGGGAGATGCGAGCGAGAGGAAGAATGTATAGTGGCCTGACGAGTGAGCTGTAAAAAAACTTGTGAAAAGGCAAAGACTAGAAATGCGGCGACGGGATGCAAACAATGATAGGCCCGATTCTGTTTTAGTGCCGATATTCTGACTTCATAAGAGTACCTTGAATTAATAAATAGTGTGGCTCGATTTTAAGTGACTCGAGTTGATTGATGAGATATACTTGATGCGGGTTCCAAATGGCTGATGCGTATTCTAACTTCGTCCTAACGAAAGATGGATAAGCTAGTAATTTGACATTCTTAGGGGCGTGGCGCAAATGGCGTTGTAAGCACTCGAGTATTTTGTTAGCAGATGCAATGATGTGCGTAATGTGCGTTGCCCAAGTTAAATCGCTACAAAGGATTACTCCGAAATATTCAAGGAAGGAACTAGTTTGAAGTTGGTGTCAGCAATGTGGTACGGGAATACCAGTCTTCGGCGCTAAAGGAAACAGTTTTATGTTTGTTAAAGTTTAGTTTCCTTAACCAAACAATAAACCAATCTTGCACCCTTCGAATATGAGTTTGAAGAGACATGTTATCGGAAACGCTGTTTATTTTACGATAAATAAGGCAGTCGTCTGCAAACATGTGAATGCTAGAAGGTACATGCATTGGTAGGTAATAATTTTAAATCGAAAACAGAAGTGGGCCTAGGACGGACCCTTCAGGGACACGTGAGGTTACTGGGGTTGAGTTAGAGATTTGATTCTCGGCGAAAACGTATTGCGTTCGGTTAGTTATGAATTCTTTATTTCATGCTGATATATCGGCATTTTACTGTACCGCCGCAAGTTTTAGTAGGAGACGCTCATGAGGAAATTTGTCAAATGCTTTTGCGAAATCGAGGAAGATGGATCAGTTTTAAGGTTAGAGTCGAGGGTAACAGGCAGGTCGTAAACAAACATTGCTAGCAACGTTTCACACGAAAACCCTCTTCAAAAGTCATGCTGCTCGGAATGAAATAAATGGTTGGGATCAAGGGATTTCATGATATGCTCAACGCTCTTTCAGGGTACACTGGTTAACAAAATGGGAGGATAATTTAATGGGGAGTGTTTTTTGTCCGTGTTGTAGACTGGAACCACAATTTCGTGCTACGGAGATGACAAATGTATTGGGAGTCCTGACTATACTTACATCTGGAAGTTCGCCGCAGTGGTGACCTGAAGTGGCGACATTCCGCTAGGTGCTGCAAAACACCGCCCGTGTGTAGAGTTATGTCACCAGAGACTTTAGTGGCCTATACCACACGTCGAAACCGAATTTGGGAAAGGTAAATGTTTGTTCCAGTTTGCCGTTAAGCATAGAAAAGAGGCTGAGGTGGCAGCATGCCTTGCCACAAACTATAAGCTGTTTCAGCACGTACTGTGTGCTCCATGTCTTCCGCCACACGTTGCAATATATCAGTGTGCAACTAACCGTTGGAATTATGGCAATGACTTTTGGACTGCTGATTTACATACAAAGGATAGGTCTGGAAACAGCGAATTAAGTAACGTGAGCCATTTTATTGATGCACCCGCCGCGTTAGATCAGTGGCCATGGCGTTGCGCTGCTGAGCAAGCGGTCGCTTGTTCGATTGCCGGCCGCGATGGCCGCTTTTCCGTTGGTGGCGAAAAGCAAAAAACGCCCGTGTGTACGATATTTCGGCGCACGTTAAAGATCCCCAGGTTGTCAAAATAAGTCGGAGCCCTCCACTACGGAACGCCTCATCGCTTGTGTTGCGTCGGCGCGTAAACACTACAATCAAATCATCAATGAATGGCAATTTGATCACTGATTTTAGCCAGGTACTTAATTGAGGACACGCACTCGGCATGGCTTGTTAGTATAAGACCTAGAATGCTTTGGCAGTTACCAGTAACACGGGTTGGTTCTGTAAGAACTTGAGATAGAGTAAAGTTAAGGCATACATCAAGACCTCGTTCGCTTTCCTTAATGTAGCTGGGGTAGGCTAGCTTCAGCAATCGATATTAGGAAGATTGTTTCGATTCGTTTCGTTTCGTTTGTGTTTCTGTTTCTATTTCGTTTCTGTCTATTCATAGAAATTTACAATGAACACAATATTTTTTTACATTTTCAAAACACGCTAAATTTAGGCTTGTGCGTATAGTAGTATTTTAGTTCAAAGCGAATTCGAAGCGAATCGTCAATTGGCGGAATTTTTCCCAGGTGAATTCGAATAGTTACCAGGTGTCCAAAAGAACAAAACTCCACAGCTTAGAGTTCTTCTATGCAAACATTGTTTCTTTCTAAGGTTTACACATACAAACTGTCACCGAGAATGATGTGACAATATATATTAAGAAGCCAGAAAAAGTCTAAATATAGATTACTTCTAGAAAAAGGTGCACTTTTCTACACTGATAAAACCTACAACGGAGACATGCATAAGACACCACAGAAAATGGCATATAGAAGAGGAGCTCCACGTGCAGTGAAGAGCGTCAATTTCTTTTCATAGTTGCAAGGCTACAACACCGAAAAAAATCTCAAAATTGTTGCATTGTGTATTTGACGCAAAAAAATGAAGAAACCTCACCATAATTCGTAAGACCTAAATACAGCGAAGCAGTACGCAACAGTACCGTTTTTGCATCTTTGGCTCACGCCGTTCTTTCACAGCTGTACGAGAAACTACAACTGGATGTTCGTCTTCCACTGTTGGACACGATTGTGCGCCGCATGGGGCCTGGAGGCCTTCCTTCATGGCGCATGCTTAACGCTGCGGTGGCGTCCTCCTCGCCTTCTTCCGCCACGTCCTGCGCATCGCTATTTTTGCTTCTTGCGTTCCTCTCCTCTGCCACCCATTTCTTCGCGTTAACGGGCTTCTACTCCATGCCAGGTGATGCGGAAGGGGGTGTGGTATGACCTCTAGCGCTGAAACGCAAAACTGGTCACCCCGCGAAGACTGCTTGAGGTAGCGTAGTGTAGCTTGCGCTACAAAATAATGGCATATAGACTATTCGTTTCACACGCAGTGGTTAAGGCCCTCCTTCTACTAGAAAAAGAATACATCAAACACAGAAAAAAATAAAAATAAAATTGTTTTATAGCATTTTCAAGAAAACGTTTCACTGCCCTTTATGGAAGTAAAACGTGTTCCTTTCGACGCTTAATAAAAAGAAAGTAAAAAATGGCCATGCAGAAAACTAGTTCCTCCACACGCTGGGGACGAAGGTAGCCCCTTAATCTGTTGCAATGGCATACGTTGTCAAAAATAACTTTTCATTTGTTTTTCATGTTGCTTGCACTGAAAGGTACGTGCGGGCTGCCCTTACAACGAACGGGTAAAGGTGGCCTTTACTGTTTTTTTATTCGAGCGGGTTCTCATAGCGATGAAGTGGGGCGCTCTTAAGTAGCGGTCAACATCATCTTTGGTGGAAGGACCACATTTTAAGGTTTATCTCATGCAAAGATTGCTAAGGCCCCCAACACGTAAGCACACACAGGCGCATCTTGTGCGCTATCTAAACCTGTGGAGCTCTCGCCTGACATTTCACGGCATACAACTAGAAGTGGCAACTCTGCTGTTTAGGTGACAACAGCGTTGGCCTACGTCTTGTTGACCCTATCCTTCTAGCAGGAATCCTTATATTCCTCAGATTCCTCGACAAAATAAAACCTTACCTTGATTCTGCGTGGTAGACTCAAATAAATTGACGACGACTCATCTGATTGAGCTGCGTGTCGAGCAAGTTTGATGCCAATGCACTCCAGCAGTAGAATGACTTTGGACAACGTGGGATATTTGTCTCTAAATAGCTCTGCTATGGCTTGATCAAGAGAATCGAGTACTTTCGGAGTGGCCGTCACCGGCTTCTAGTCAGCTTTTGTGAGGTTATTAACCCCATGACATTCCGAAAGCTCCGCGGTGATCTGTTTGCAAAGCTAGAGCAACATAGCATCATCTGATGCTGGCTATTTTAACGCGTTGGGACATCTTGCACCATTGCCAGGTCATTCAGCTGCATTTCGCTCTTTACATGCTTAAGGCGGGTTTCAGTCTTTGAGCTTTTTTATAGCATTCAGCGATTGCCGTGGCCTAAGTGCACAGTTGGGAAATTACAGGCAGATCCCGCTCGCCACCCCTCACGCCGCACTGCAGCGTGTGCTCGAAACATATTACGCCTATCCAAGACGATTGAGTAATTGCTGCAGGGAAATGACTGCTTTTACCTGTAACAACGCACACTGGTACAGTACCTGTGTCCGGACGTGCCGACCCCTCCAGCACGCTTTTAAGAAAGAGCACATAGTTTCCAGCTTTGTGAGCGTCTGCCCTTTGGGTACAAGCCAGTGCGTGCACAAGTTCAGTTAAAATAAGCTGTCCATGACGTGCCGTGTTAATGCCAAGTAGCTTTCATTAGCACACGAATTCAACTGTCCGTCCTTAAAGAAATGCTTTACCCCACTGTCAGCTGGCAGCTGCTCATCGTTTTGCTTCTTCGAAGCGTAGTGCTACTGAATTATTGCTCTAGAAAACTTTGTTCGCGATGGCACAATGGGGAATAGCAGCGCTCATAACAGCGCCAAGGCCCTGCTTCTCAACAACACTGCAAAAATGGGCATTGGATCGCAGCAGTGATGCCGGTGGCTGACAACCACCTTTGTCTTTCTGTTACGCTGGCTGCAATCCTTGGAACGGGCCCTGCTGCCTGCGCGGATCCACTGCAACTGGCTCCTGAGATCGACGCATGTCCCTTGTTTGACTCGTCACCTTGCGTCGATCAAGGTTGGCCACCTTGCGCAACATTGGAACCCTAGAAGTCAGTGGGACATCGTCATCAAGGCAGACGGACCATATAGCCGGCTGTCGAAAACCTTCGCCCTTCAGTGGGCATTGGATCGCAGCAGTGATGCCGGCGGCTGACAAACCTTGTTGTCTTTTTCTACAGGTTGGTCCCACCCACCCCCTTTTTTCAAAACGCTCAAACAACCTTTTTCTGCTGCTGTTCCCATGCCCGAATGTTCTTCAATAAAATTGACAGTTGGGCTAGTTGGTTTTGATTCATCGTAACTATCGCTAGAGACGGGACACAGAAGAGAAGACACACACGACGGCGCTAACTCGCAACTGACTTTATTAGGCGTAAACACAAATATATACCGAGAAAGAAAGAACACGTGCCCAGGTCAACCACGAAAATGCAGATTGATAAACACAAAGTTCACAGGATTACGATTCGAAAAAACACACAAGCGTACACTGCACATAGTCAACAACCAACCAGTGAAACATCTAAGTTAATGCGTTTGACAAGAACAGAAATTCTTTTTCATGAAGTGCCACCGACGCGTGGAGTGCAATTGACAGACATATACAGCAAAACTTGTGCGGATTGGCTATCGAAATAGTGAGATACCTGGATGACTTTCTTGTGTTTCTGGAGAACTGTATTGTTTCGCGCCAAGCCGTTGTTGTGCCTAAATTGTTTAAACAGTACAGTCTTGGACTTAATTTCACGTGTGAGCTTCCGACAATAGGATGCCTCCAAATTCCTTGATTTGCGCTTACATTTAGAACCAGGGCATGTCTGCTGGGAGTATTGCCCTAGATCTGCGAAACCACTTCTAAATTTCAGTTCAGGGCACTCTAAATTGGTGAAACGTGGAATAGCCTTTTCTGTGTTAAGGTCTGCGGTGTTTAGGTCTTGTTTGCATAAAACTGAAAATAGTTTCCAGGCGCAAATTACCGGGCTTGACGCCTCCGGTTTTCCGGAGCACATAATGCACAAGACTGTCCAGAAGTTAATTAAAGTAGTGGGTGTGGCAGTGCAATCTAGGAAAGATGGGCTTGGGGCAGAGAAAAATGAAAACTGCTGTGATTCTGTACATCCACTGTTTATCACATGGTTTGAAGAATGTTGCCGGGCGTTTCGGGGTTAGAGTCCTTTTTTCCGCTCCGAATGAGCTTGGTAAGTTGTGTAACATGGTGGAAAGAACGTTGTCCGGTCAGAAGTCTGACAGATATTGCAATGTTAAGCATGCTTCGCCTTTTGTCCCGCGCAAGACAGGAATTGTGTAATCATAGCCATTATCATATGACAACGTTTATATCAGCCAATCAGGCAGATGCATCAATGTTCGTCTGATGGAACACGGGAGTTCGCTCAAAAACAACCCTCATGCACATATCACTCGACATTGTGCGACCCACAAAGATAAGACCAAGGCGCAATGCTGTCCACTTTTTGAAACACCAGTGTGTTATGGCGACACAGGCACCAATTGACACGCGAGGTAATCGAAGCTTTTTATATAAGAAAGCACGATGATAAGTGTATCAGCCACGCGTCGGTGGCACTTCATGAAAAAGAATTTCTGTTCTGGTCAAATGCATTAACTTAGATGTTTCGCTGGTTGGTTGTTGACTATGTGCAGTGTAATCTTGTGTGTTTTTTTCGAATCGTAATCCTGTTACCTTTGTGTTTATCAAACTGCATTTTCGGAGTTGACCTGGGCACGTGTTCTTTCTTTCTGGGTATATATTTGAGTTTACGCCCAAAAAAATCAGTTGCGAGTTAGCGCCGTCGTGTGTGTCTTCTCTTCTGTGTCCCGTCTCTAGCGCTACTTACGGTGAACCAAATGTGCTTGCCTGCACCGTTGTGGAGTGTGTTTTTGTTACTAAAATGTTGTTGGTCAGCGGAGACGTTGAGCTCAACCCTGGTCCCAGAAACAAGACCCTAGCAAACATAACAGTGACGTTCTTCTGGATATTCAAGAATAAACAAAACACCTTGACCAACGGCATGGCACCCTCATTAAATCCATAGACGAAGTGAACGAAAACCAAAAGTTACTTGAGTCCAAAGTGTTAGATTTGGCAACTCGGTTAACTGATCTAGAAAAACGGGTCGATTCGTTTCAGGAATTTCAAGACTGCCCTCATGTGTAGGAAATGGTAGCCACCACTGTTCGAAGTGAACATGCATCGCTCCCAGCGCGTCTGGATAAGTTGGAGGATAGGTCTCGCCGTGATAACTTGATTTTCTACGACATTGATGATTCAGCGTCAGAAACATCGGCCAATTTTGAAGAAAAGGTCTGGTCAATTCTCACCTCTACGCTAAACTTGCAGCTACCAGACAAGGCTATTGCGCGTGCTCACAGGCTACGAACGTTTTCCCCGGATAAAACTCGGCCCGTGATAGCACGTTTCACTTCTTTCAAAACTAAAAATAATGTTTTTTCTCTGAAGTCTAAGTTTCGCGACACAGATATAATATTCAGTGAGGACTTCTGCAAGGCCACACGCGCCACCCGGAAAAAACTAATCGACTTCGCCAAGGCGACTGGTCACAAATTTTCTTTTAAATACAATAAAGTGGTTATGGGCAATAAAATATACACCTATTACTCATCTTCAGATCGCGTTTGCGAAATAAAAACGGACGCAGTTGACCCCTCAAATCCTCCTAATCACCATGATCCTGTCATCAGCGGCCGATCTTCTCCATTGTAGCTAGATGCTAACACAAGTTGTAATACCTCTAATCCGGACTGTTGTTTTTAACGTTGTAATATCAGAAGTGTTATCAACAAGCGTGATGCCTTGTCTTCATTAGTAAACAAGTGCCTATCTGATGGGGTAGTTTTGACCGAAACCTGGCTGTCGTTAAACGTTGAAAACTGCTTGATCCTGCAGTGCGACAAAAAAATGTTCCTTTTTTAGGTGTGACCGTGGCTCGCGTTCTGGTGGCGGTGTCTTGATCGCTGTTTCTGAGGAATTCATGTTTTTTTAAAATTCCCATTGTATGTTCCCTTGAATTGGTGTGCGTTTGAATCCGCGTAAATCACAAAGATGTCATTGTTTAAGCATGTTATCGCCCTCCGAACGCGCCATCTATTTTTTCCAATGATTTTCATGACGTCTTAACCAACTTGCACGTGAGGTCCCCAGCAACACCAATTCGAATCCTAGGTGATTTTAACTTTCCTGATATTTTGTGGAACAGCTCCCATTTATCGCCTGGCTCTGGCTCCTCTGAAAGCACCTGCTTCTTTAACATACGCGAAATTTAATATAACACAGCTTGTTATGTGCCGCACTCGCATTACACATTCAAGTGCTTCAAATTCAAACTTAGTTTTAACTTCTCACCCCGATCTCGTGCAATCGCTTTCTGTTTTGCCAAGCCTTAGTGACCACGAAGCAATCGTTTTTAATCTCCCCTGCGCATCGCCTCGTAAACAGAAAAGTAAAAAGCGATTCAGGGACTACAGTAGAGCTGATTACGGACCTATTAACACCGAACTTGAACATTTCACCTCTGTTTTTCTAGAAGACTTTCCCCAAAGATCTGTCAATGATAACTGGATTCTGTTCAAAGATACAGTTTCTGAACTTGTTAACAAGTACATACCACTACGCGAAATAGCAAGTAACAGTGAATCACCGTGGTTCCCGCCAACATTGAAACGCTTGTCCAACAAAAAGAAGCGTGTTTACCGCCAAGCCGACCGTTCTAATTCATCTGAAAGATGGGAGGTTTACAAAAACGTAGCCGATGAATACGGGCGTGCTTTTCCGCTGCAAAGGAGTCCTTTTTTCAGCAAACGCTACCGTAAATTCTGCAAAACAATCCCCACAAATTTTGGCAGGTCGTAAACGGGAGCGATAAGAAACAGATTGAACCTACCACGAACACGGACAAAGAAATTTCCAGTGAGCGCGTTTGCATCGCTCTTAACCATCCATTTTCTGCATTCGTTACGAGCACTACTCCGACCATCCTTCCAGGGTTTCAATCTGGCGACTTCATTATGATGAATTCTGTACACGTTGAGTGGGCCGGCATACGGAAGTTGATCCGAAATTTAAAAATTTCATCGTCACCAGGCGTCGATGGTATTTCTTCTAAATTTTTGAAAAACACTAACGTTTATTTCTCAATTATACTGTCGAGACTTTGCGGTCAGTCATTGGAAGAGGGTGTTCTCCTAGAGGACTGGAAGGTAGGGAAGGTGGTTCCCTTGTTTAAATCAGGAAACGCTCATAGTCCCGGGAATTATCGCCCCATTTCACTAACCAGTGTGCCATGCAAACTTCTCGAACATGTAATTTACACTCACGTCGTGAGTTTTCTTGAAAGTAACGCTTCTTTAGCATTCACCAAGACGGGTTTAGGAAATCTTATCCATGTGAGACACAGCTTCTGGCCTCCACTAACGATTTATTCTCTGCCGCTGATCGTTCATCTACTGTTGATTGTATCTTCATAGATGTTTCAAAAGCCTTTGATACCGTCTGCAACCAGTTACTTCTGAAAATAATTATGCGAAATATAGACGCTAACGTCTTAAAGTAGATTGTTTCTAATCTAACCGCACCAGGTTTGTAACTGCTAACGACCACTGTTCCCCGAGTAGCCCTGTAACGTCCGGCGTTCCGAAACGTTCAGTTCTTGGTCCCTTGCTGTTTCTTATTTACATCAACCACTTACCTAATGACATTTCATCATTTATCAAACTATTTGCCGATGACTGTGTATTTTACCGTGAAATCCGCACTAACGCAGATAATCTAGCCCTTCAGACAGACCTGGATCACATTTCAGAATGGTGCGCCGCATGGTTAATGAAGCTAAACGTTACTAAATGCAAGGCTATGCGATTTTTTCGTTGTATTCCTCATAATGTACCGTGTGACTACACACTTAACCAAAGCAACCTCGACATGGTTTCGTCCTACAAGTACATTGGGGTGTATATTTCTAACAATGTCTCTTGGCCCCACACGGGGCACCTTGAGTATTCATGGTGACGGTGAGCAGCGACACCGCGGACCCCGAGCTCCCATACATAAGCCGTGTCTAACCGTGGCGAAGTGTTGCAAGGTGAAGGGTAGAAGCCGTAAACGGTGGCCGCCGGAGCCTTGGTCAAGCTCCGGCCGACGGGCTCCCTGCCTGTCTACCAGGCAGGGAGCTCCGGGACCTGTTTGACTACCAGGGTAAGGTCGGAGAAGAAAGCAGCCCAGTCTCCCCGCTTTTATACTATGCCCTATGGTATTTACAACCCCCCCCCCCCCCCCAAACGTGATCGGGTCTGAAAAGGGGCGGCACCGAAGTATCTTTTCCCCCATTGCCATCTTTAACATTTCCTGAACCGGATAATTTTTCTCGATTTCTTGTGATGGAATCGGTCAATCCAACTCACCCTCTAGCATCTCAGTCAGTCTTCTTGATCGCCAAGTATCTTGAAGCCATAACAGGAAAATCGTATAAGTGCAAAAAATAAAGGTGTGGTGAACTCCTAATCGAAATAAATGACAAGCAGCAGTCTGCAAAGCTTCTAGCTCAGCCTAGAGTGGCTGATCTCGACATCAGGGTCACACCCCATCGGAGCCTAAACAGCTCGCAGGGTGTGATATCCGAAACAGATCTTCTGAACGAAACGGATGCGGATCTCGGTTTGGAGTAGTGGAACGCAGGAAATTTAAAATGGTTTTAAGCAAACCTTTGGGGTCTTTACCTTGCGAGGAGCGCGACGCAAGAGCAACAACATGAGAGGTGAGCGGGAAAGCGAAGGGAGGCATTTACTTGGCAAAAGTCGATAGAGACTATCGTCTTTTTACGACATTTGCAACGGAAGGAGCATATACGCGGCCAATTTTTTTATACCTGAGCTAACGCCGAAAACAATAATATTCATGCCAAACTTCCGCCGCAGCCCGGTTGCCTGTGTTTCTTATTTCCTTCGCTTTGAATCATCCGACGCTAACAAAACAGTAGTTTCTTTAGCATAGACAAAAACGTTGGAATTGTCGTGTGCTTTTTGAGCAGTCAGTACCCTTTTGTTATTTATTTCTCGGCTATCTGGTTAGTGGGGTGGTCTTCCTTCACACGTGCTTCTGCTGTATCTTTTCTGCGCCTGGATGAGCGAACGAGTTAGAGGAGCACCCGATACTGGAATGTTGTAGAGGGCTCGCGGGAGATAAAAAAGAAGCAGGTAATTAATCAATACGCGGTACAATATTGTTAGGGCGCTGCCAGGCAATTTAATATGCTGCAGGTTATTTTTATACGCTTATAGTAACTTTTCTTACGGTAATTGGGCACAGATGGTTTGTCAGGAGGCAACACACCTTTCGCTATGTATCGTAACATAAAACGAATATTTTACGCCGTGTTGTAATTTTCTGGCATAAGGGGTCCCATTTTCGGGGTCTCTTAAAGATACCAATCGCGCTTGCTACAGTCACACTGCCGAAAACTGGCATGCATGAATCAAATCGGGGTGTTTTGTGTATTTCAAAACAGAGAGGTAATTTGTCTTTGCCATATATGACAGCTGTAGGTTTATATTCCCGATTGTATAGTTGCGGTATTTAGAGAAGGGTTGGAGAGCGCAAATATTTCGGTTGGCAAGGATTCACCGAACGTTGAATTGAGTGCGTATTTTTTTACAGACTAATGAAGCGTGGTATCATTTGCTCCTTCATTAGTTATTTGTCAATCTTTATTTTTATTGCCTGCATGGTGGGCTATCAGCAACACCGAAAACGGCGAGGTAACATTGTTGCAGCCATTCACGCAAATAGCGGTTTTCTCGGTGAAAGGAAACTTCAGTTCATCGCTGTAAACTAAATACGTTCAATTCTAAATGAGTTTAGAAATCCCTATGCTATTGTGCGGTACACAACGGTTGTCCCCTTTCTCAATGAAGACTAAAAGGACAACTGATATTTATAGTCAACCACAGTTCCCCAGAGATACGCAAGGTGGCGTTATTTTTGTGGATAAATTTCTGATTTATGACGAGGGAGCGTGGCACGGGTTCTTATGTTGATGAGGCTTCGAACATAATAGTTATTACACGTTACAACAGCTGTCCTGCTGCGCCATTTTCCTTGACGTCATTCCCGTTAAAGGCGTTTCCTGTAGGTTATATATTACTTTTAACTAAGAATGCTGTTTTGCCTACAAAGCAAAAAAATATAGGTGAAATTGCGACGAATAAGTTGGTAACGACCAAGATGATGTTATCACTTCTACATTCAGCAGGTACCTGTTATTTTATTTATTTTTTAAAACTTAGTGTAGGTAGCACTTCAAATATGTATCGTCCCCGTGACAAAGTTGCCTAGAAAGTGTTTGTAGGGTGAACTCAGGAAAGATGCTTTCTTAATTCTGATGTGAATAATGTCGGGATCAGTAAAAAAACGATCTTCCGATGAAAGGATCAACCGCAATAAGTTAGACAGTCAAAATAACGATATAGCTCGCCCTTTTATTGACTCCTGATGCCATGTAAAAATGTATGAGGCAAAAATGTTTAGTTTATACTTTGCCTATAGACATAAATACATAATGCTAGAAAAGGAGTGGTATTCATCTTTAAATAGGCCATTATACAAATAGACTCCAACAGAGATCAGTTCCAGCGCTGTTACGTGATAACAGAAAGCTGTTTTTATTCGCCACTCGGTTCCAGAAAGCAGGCTTTTTTGGTCAGCGCAGCCACATTGAGTTGTTTGTTGGCCGGAGTCAGGTTCTTAATAATGGGAATGAGTTAAGAGTTTTCGCAACTTACGTTAGTGCTCTTCTTTCGCGTATGTTTTAGATTTTCAGTGTTTTTACTTACGCTTTTCGCGTGACTAGAAATGGGGGACGATGTTGCGCTTGACGAAGTAGTGCGTGCACGCCCGATAGAAATCTCCAAAGTGTAATTTTCCAATCCAGTATTTTATATCACCTTCTTTCCTTGGTGCTTTATGAAGAGCGTTTTCGTGATCAACCGTGCTAACATCTTACATATCACAATCCGGTTCCGCGAATGCTCCTGAAAAAGAGACAGTAGATTGTCGGGTCACGAGATATTCTTTATTTTCAGTACACTTCCCCGCGGTGTTTTTTTAATTGCTAATTTTATTTTATCGGTGATTTTATTATCTCGTTTTCTTTTCAGCTATAATGTCGCCATGAGCAAATGCGATGTTTTGAGATCACCGTGAAAATTCGCCTCACACGTGTATTATTTTGTCCTTTGCTTTCTTTACTTTTCAGCTGAAATCACATTGAATTCGTTCTGTACGCTGTCTTTGATTTAGAATAAACAATTTTATGCATCTTTCTGTAGTTTGGATATTTTATTTCCCATTTTTTACAAGTATGTACAGAGTACGGGATCAACTGCCTCGTCGTGACTCTGCAAAAAGTATGTGGCGCAACCCTTCGGTAGAGAGAGAAAGACACTAATTCCATTATCCCATTGGAATTATTACTGCCATGCAATAACGGGTATTTGATGTGGTCTCGTTTAAAATTTGCGGTGCCTCACTGTTTTTCGAGGCTTCAAATACGAGGCGCGCAGAAAATCACCCGCATATCTGTCTGTATTCCGGGTTTACAGATCCTGGTTTGTGTGCGACTCGTGCAAAAAGGCAGAGCAGCTCATGGCGATTTTTGCGCTTGCCGCCGTATGCAGATACATGAGGAAAAACTGAATAGTAGGGGCTCGCCTGTGGTCTGCACTGCAAATATATATACCGTGCATTCTGGATGGGGTGTTTTTATCACTTTATGTGAATTGCTGTGGTTCGTCGGAGATATGCAATGTTACAGAGCGCAGACAGGCCTGCTTTGCGTTTCTACAGCAATATGCTCCTCGATGCTACCGTTGGCCCAAGAAGTTTTCATTCCTGTCATTATAACTTCCGAATATGCAGCGGTAGCAGCCGTAGTAAAAATCCTGCCTTAATTTTTACACGACAGTTTACTTCACATGTTGTTTTAGCTGTCATCGTGTTACATTGCTACAGAACAGTTACCCCAGAACGGGTACACGTTTTTTATATCCCAAAGGAAAACTACTCTAAATTAAGGCCTTGCCCTGGTGTAGAGCTGTAGAAAAGCCTGGCTATAGAATAGTTAGATCAATAAATTATTCTGATTACTCGTGCTCTCAGTATGCGTTCTTCATCAAAATTGTTACCCAGTAACTGCTGCATTACCCTTATAAAAGTGGCGGGGCTCAGGGTGTAGGCCACCGTGACAAGAATTTAGGCCCCTACAAATGAACTAATAGGACAAAAAATGTGCCTTTCAAGAAGAAAACTAAATTGCTTTAGCGCTTAGTCAAAGGTTGTGTAATTTTCAGTTCTTTTCAACAGTTCCTTGACACCAACAAGGCCAATGCGGCAGTACTCTACAAAAAACCATTGTGTTGCAGCGCACATTCACATATTTTTGTTTGAACCCTTATTTCGTGCGCATGCTGCTTCTTTCTAACTGTTAAAGTATTGCACGACCTACTGCTGTTAGTCTCGTGTTAATGTCAACGATTAGGCAGCCTAAATTTTACGTCAGAAGAAAGTTGGAAAGTTCGTGGGTGAAATTGTAGAAGGGGTAAAAAAATGTCAGTTTTATTCGTGTCCCTGACCGTGTTTTCTATGAAACGAAGACTTTTCTGACAGCTTATAACACAACACGGTTATATCTATATATATCGAAAGTTTTTGACTAGATTCATCAAGAACAAAAAGGGGCCACAGTGATGCTGAACTTCAAAGACCAACTTTCGCTCGCATTAGTTCTAGCAATTTATTGCGCCGGGTCTACAAGTGGGTTATACTACAACCTCCCCAATTTCTTTCGAGAGCACAAAATTAAAAAGGTATGCCTTCCTGTTTTTATTCACTGCTGCTCACATCAGCAGTCGTGCAGTAAAACTCTTTTCTCTTGTGGTTTAACAGGCAATAATTGCAATACCGCGTCGTTCGAATTACAAACATTTATTTGAAATAACATGTTGCTCAGGCTCAAGGTATTCTTCTAAATGGTATATATATTTTTTGATAAAAACGGGATCCTCAAATCGAAAATATAAAGGTTCGTTTACTTAGAAAGTCAACAGTTTTATCATAGCAAGCAACGTTTTTTTCTTTATGAGCACGTCTTTTACATCGGTCTTTTATGATAATCTGTAATGGTCATTGCACGTGCCAACCTTCCTGAACAACAAATTGCTAGAGAAAAAACGTGCTGCAGTGGTTTTGGCGGAAACAAAGAACTTTAGAAAGCATTACATAAAACAACCAATACTGGGTTATTTCATTTCACCTAAAACTAAAACCCTTCAGAAAACAGTTGGGACCCAAATGTATGGTATCGTCATCAACTAAAAAACCTATCATAACATTTTTACAGCTATCCAAGTATTTTTCAAACTATTGCTGATAGAACATAAATACCACTAAAGAGAAAGTTGCTAATGTAGATAAATTTTAATGTGTTTAACCATTTACCACAGGTACAAAGAAGTGAATGTGTATGGCTGGTGGACTTCGCAAGATTCTTAACTTTCTGCTCCTGCTCGTTTTCTGGGGGAGGGGGAGCAGCCTTTGAATTGGAAGTTGCATATCTCTATTTTACGCTACGCAATGTTTGCGCAACACTCCTACCGAAATCATATAAAAGCCATTTTTGTACGAACCCAATTCGCTCCTGCGCCTACACTTGCAAAATAAACTAGACATCAGCTTCGAACACGTTCCCACAGACATGCACAGATGCAAGACAATTGTGTGCTTTAGTTGTTTTCTCAATTTGCCATGAATCATGAGCGTATCATGAACACAAATATGTAAGGAGTTCAGCTGCCGCTAGCCATCATTTCACCCCAATCTGTGCTTCGCATTCAGTGGTTGCTGTGTCGCTTCTTTTGCTCTCTAGACAGCTGCGCTTACGTAGCAATTGCACGTGGCGAATGCACTTTTGACAAGCTCTACTGAATTCTTGACTTTAATCTGGTCGCTGCCATATACGAGACGAACATCTTATTTTTACTGTTGAGGATTAAATAATAGGATTTCGCATACAATGCATAGTTTACTTTCAGTTAGGATAGCATGTTCGTGTGTCAGAAACTCAAGCGTAGCACGATCGATATTATTGAACAACTTATTGCTGTAGTGCAGTCGTTGGATCCTCTCAATGTTTTCTTTCTACTCCCCCCGAAAGGCCTAGTGAACATCCTGGTTCCGAATGACTAGCCATTTGGCCGCCGGCATACAGAAGAATATGCCGACAAACGAGCTCACTCGCCAGCCCGTGTGCAAGTAAATTAGAAATAATGGCGTATCTTGCACTCGTGCTGCAAGGCTCGTCAAACGGCAGAGCTACCGGTCTCTATCACTTTGTTTGAGACCCGCCAGATGCACTCTACGTGGATTTCCGAACTTCTCGTTGAAAGTTCCCTACGACTTGCTGGCCCCGGTGCTTTTGTCCGCAGGCTTTCATATCTCTCCTAAGGTAGACCGCGTTAGTACGCGCTAAAAATCGCCGCATGCTCCTAGCCAAGGTCTAGGAGCAAGGTCCTAGTCGCGATCTGGGGGTCTGTATTGCGAACTCGGCTTTTCTGCTCCCCAATTCAGGTGTGAACGCACAGCACGCGAGAGATGACGCCATGAACACCGGCCAAAGCGTTCTCCAAGGACGAGCTTGTTGATGCCGTAAGCTCGTCACGAGTCTCACGCCAAGCGGGCTCAGTATTTTTCTTGTCATTTCGGTTTGCGAGCTTCTAACGTGGTGGAAGCCTGCGTGAAAGCCTGGCCGACGCCAGGAGCTCCTAACCAGGCGCAGGCTCAAGTGCTGTCAAGTTTTTACTAAGAAGTAGTATATGCCTTGCTCCCACTCCTTTTCCTCCTCCCAGTTTTATTCCTGTGCAGCCGCTTTGGTTGGCGCCGCTGCGGCGCTCCTCATCGCCATCACCGACCACTCTTTCACACGTTTTACAGCAGTCTCCAGCGCCAAAGCCTATTTTACATGTTGCGTAATCGGCCGACAGTGGAATAGGTGTATGAAACACCGAAAAGAAGACCGCAAGTAAGACAGTAAGAAAGACGGTGAGAAAGACTGCCGCCGGTAAAAATGTAGCTGTTGTCGTTTCCGCCTCAAATTCCACCTCTCCGAGCAGCTGCGAATCCCTCACGTTTGAAGAGCAACATGCTCGTTTGGAAATCCGGCGTCAGCCCATAATTCTTCTTTAGCTTGAAAGGCTATCCGAGTGATACTTTCGCACCCGTATTTCACGCATAGGTATGCACCCATCACCGGTTTACGCTTTTTGTGCGCGCGGGGGTGAGGAGGGGAGTAGCGGGTGGGTGGCCGGAGGTGGGCGTGAACGCACAGCTGAACTTTATGCCCATAGCCATGAAAAGCCCGTTTTGCTGGTTGGAGATTTAAACGTGGACGTCCCATGACTCGATACGCTCTGTCAGCTGTCCTCCGTAAACGAGCGGTTTGGGTCTGTGTGTATTTGTTACACAAAGAATAATATGGCTCTGACGGGGTGAGGAAAATGAACAGCCACATTTTTATCCGCTAGAATGAAGAGCAAGTCTTTCCAGGTTTTAAGCGGGTATAGATAGTGAGAAGTATTTATGAGTTTTTAAACTACAAATCCAGAGTTCCTTAGTTATTTTCTCCACTTAAGGAACATTTTCAGAAATGCCTTTGCAGCTACAGCGCTGAAACATTTTCTGTATGCGTTAAACGCCTCGGGCTTTCTTTTGAACCAAAATAATAATGGTGGCCATAACCGTTAACTAAAAAAAAATATTTACTTAGCACGAACACACATTTTATTGATTTTTGAAAATAAGAAATGTGAATAAAAACAGAAATACTGGTGAGAACATGCTTATTCTGGTTCAGAACGTGTTTATTGCATCGGTAAACAAATCACTAGGAAATGGTTTCGCAAACTCAAAAACTTGAAGAGAAAACGTTCCTTTTCTCAGCGCAAATGGCGTTTTGAGAAATCGTAATTGAAAGCTTTCGTTTACTTGTATTTTTTTTTCAAATGGTCGCATCTTTTGGGGATTCTTAGAAAGGCGAGGAAATGCTACTAGCATAGCGGACTTCAGGTCAACAAGATTGCTCGAATATGTCGGAAAAGAAACCAATTAAGTGCGGTCAAACACTATTACACGCGACCGAGCTGATGTGAACAAACATTGCGCAATGCCTTCGCATTGCTATTTCAACTAACGCAGCTCCACGCCCACATACAGTGACTTACAGAAAGATTAAAGTACCTATGCGCACATTTGTAAGGAATTACAAAAATATACCTGATTACGCTTTTTATAAGAAAAAACATCAGTGGAGCTGCCACTGTGCGCCAACGGGAATGTTGCAGTGATTAGGAGGGGCCATAGGAGGGCCCTTTAAGGTGCGTTTGGCGCCATTTTTCAATGACTTCTTTTGCGGAGCTGAGGATGCCACTTCGTGGGGACGTTCTCAAAGTGTGTTGGAATATCAAAGTGTGTTGGAATATTTTGGAACTAGGATAAAAATATGCTGTTTTAGTCGGTTTTGCTATATATTCGCCGCTCGCTGTGGAACTGGCTGTGCAACTGACTCATATCGATCTATTGGAGGAAGAAGAGCGGAAATTCAAGAAGCGTGTGCGTGACCACACGCGCGAATGGGCACGAAAGTACCCGAAAGACTCTTTCCCCGCCATTGCCCCCTCACGTTGAAGCTCTTCGAGTAGCTCCGAACTCCTTCCGTGTTAACAGCACATTGCCCGCTCTAGAACGCTGGCGTGAGCCTGTACACTGTTTCAGCTTAAAGGGCTTTCAGACGGGCACTTTCAAAGTGGAGTTTCACTTTTAAGCCCGCGCTCGTAAACGGCTGCCAGTTTATGCGTGCTCGGGTTTGGAGTGGACTAAGGGGGGGTAGGAGGAGCGGGGGGGTGGAGGCGTGCATGTGCTCTATAGGCTTTTTGCGCTTTCAGATGACATTCGTTGCTTTGGAAAGACATTCCCACGTGGATATCAAACGGCTCAATGTGACGTGCCCGGCGTCTTCCGGGGTCGAGCGTAGTGGATTGCTGCGTTACAGAGACAGCCTACAACGCAAGAGGGAAGCAGACGGCGCAAAGTTGTCCGCTAGAATAAAGCTCGCGTGCTCGAAGTTTCTTTTAGGTATTTGGCTAGGAAGCAGGCTGAACCACCAATTTTAAACAAACATGTTTTTGTGTCGTGCCGTCCGTTGACTGCGTCCAGTTTCGCAGGTTGTGCTTCCTCATAGAATGGAAAGGCACTAATTTTTTGGATAATTTTCTGGTAACTGTTGACTGCACAACTAATAGCCCAAACGTTTTCCAGTTACAAATGACTGCGGCTTAGCTCAGCTAACCCTGAATATGCAAAGCGAAAGTTTGGTTTTCCCGTGGTTTCGCTTAAAATTTCATTTAGCTGTAAACATTATACTTAGGCAAACACTCACCGTTAGCAAGTATGAGAGCGCTACGTTATGCTCTGGTTCCGCTTTCGGAGTTTTGCGAGCCGAACGGGTTGCTCTTCTACACCTCCGTATTGGCAAACCTAGTTTAAGTGTCACTTTAGCCTGCCCACACTTTTCGGCGTCTTGATACGTTTCACTACTGAACTTCGGCTGAAAGAGCGCCTTTTCTCGAACGTATCGGGTTGTGTAAATACGCGCTACTTAGCGTGGGTCTCGATCAACCTTAAGAGCGTCTTTCCCTGACCAACCTCGCAGGCTAATGTGCAGATTAGCTGAGGTGTCAGCTTTCACGTGTCGTTCGTGGAAGTTGATAAAGCAGTAAAGAATAAGGCGTTTTCTGCAAGAAAATTGATGCACACACACGGCTGCTGCCCGTACGCGACCAGGCCGACACCCGAACACCGCTCAGCCGGCTCACGATGCGGCCAGCATCTGTACCATGGTGCTGCCTCCGAACATAAAAGGACGCCGGCAGGGGAGGGGACAGTTTGTCGCCGCTTGCCATTATGCAATCAATCGGACAAATCAAGTTAAATGAGAAAGGGGATGATAACGCGTGGAAAATTGTACGCAATGAATAGTGATGGGCGGCCGTGGTAGTACTGGAGATCAAATATTCGCCACGATATCAAGCTTAAATTTCTCTAAGGGTACCGGCCACCGACGAAGGTGGCTGATCCAAAAACGTCGAAGCTGGCGCCACGGCAGCCTGATTCCCTATTGGTGCCAGGGTCAAGTACGGCTCACACGCTGTTCGCGGAATGGCGCTTCGCACGTTAGCCTCCTTCGTAAGCGCCTAGCATGCTCGAAAATAGGCGCATTAGATATGAGCACCCTAGAAAAGGTTTCTTAAACCAGCAGTTTCCTTTTCTCATTCTGCTCGGCTTCGTACATTTAATGAAGGCTTGCTTAAGGCACAATCTACATTTGCTTTCTGAATACGGGGGTTAGTCTCGGACGCTACTATCCCGCGCTTACGTACACGCTCATTGAAGCACCTTACCGTGCCTTATTCGCCGCGGAGATGAGGGGTAGGCGCTGCTCGCCAACAACGATTAAGCCTCCTGCTCCAGCGCAACGCTTAAAGAAATGCCCAAAGAACACATTCAGGTTCCCAGTGAGTCACGTAGTCAGGTGGCGTCCCAGCTACGGACAGCCCACGTGGCCTAGGCGGCAGCGTCTACAGCAGGTGGTGGCGGCATACTTTGGCGCGGCCCGTCACGTTATGTATGCAAAGGCTACACCATGGCTGCGGTCCCGTTAAGGCCAAATTGCTGGCGACGCGAGACTTCGCTTCACTAGGTTAGTAAAGGTTTCGTTTAAAATTCAGCCGCTTTTAATTAACCAAAAACTTCGACCGCATTCCAGAAGGCGGCAAAGCTTTACCAGTGTCGAGACGCACAGATACAACTAAAACGAGAAAGACGGAAAGGTGGCGGGTGTTTTGCTGATCTTCTTTCTCCACGTTAGCGCCGGTATAATGAGCCCGCGAGTAGCTAGACGAAGCAGTGTCCTCGAACTGTCGTGATGTCCATGTGATTTATGTTCGTTTATGCGCCGTCATTTCCAACCCGCGACTCTTAAGACTCCGATATGCTCCGGAGTCCTGAATCTCCAAGTCAGTTGTCGGTCGGCTTGGCCTATACTCAAACAACCCTTTCGATGAGTCTTAATCATCCCGAAACCGCAATGAATAATCGAAAAAGTCTGAAAAAATTGTCAGATTTTGTGCCGTATATACGCACTGAACCGTTTTTAACTTAATTCACTCACCTACTATGTAACATTCGACGTTTTTCAGGATCGGTTGTATTATTTCTGTAATGCTTGTGCCACTGATATTTTTAGCAAATCTTGTTACCTCTGAGAAATGTTTTATGTTCTGGTGCCCGTACCGTATCCCACCGTTTGATATATAAATCATTCTCTGTTTGTTTATGATTCATCGCTATTTCTGGTTCTTTCCGCTCCTGTCAGCGAGAACCCTTTATATTAGCCGTCCTCTCGCCAACAGGGATCTGTAGAGTTGATGGGCTTGTCTTCTCGGCAGAGGAAGAGAATAAGCTCTGATGATTGGACATACCTTGTGTCGATTTCCGGACGGGGTCAGCGTTCTCGCTGCAAACTTCCTGTTGTTACATATTTGTAGCTGTAGGCTAGAGTGAATGTTGTATGTGGGTGGCACCCCATTGCAATTCTGAATAGAGAAAAAGTGTTCTTAGACTCCCAGCATAGCATCCCAGGAGCGAAACCGCGAAAGCAGGCCGCTGAGAAAGAAAAAGAAGCAAACGGGAAAGTACGTGAGGTGCGTGGAGAGGCTGAAAGCGTCAAGAAAATTCTACTCGCGTTAGAAACCTTGAAGTCAGACTTCTTCAATGGTTCCCAGCATGACAAGAGAGAACAACTGCCTGAGATTTTTGCCCACATGAGAAGGAGAAGAGAGGCCAGGGAGAGGTTGGAAATGCGGTAGCGGACCGAAGGAGACCTGCTCAAAAGGCTTCGCCAAAAATTTTATTCTGTATCACATTCAGGCATTATGGAACACGTTCCCGATCAACGCCACAAAACTATGGCTTCCAGGTGTTTGAGGGGTCGTCGGACTGTACTTCGAAGAGCCATGAAGACAGAATACAAGTTTCTTTTATTTCAAAGATATCGCGTTTTATAGTGCCCAACAGCGCTTGTGCGGCAGCAAACGATGCCGTCTTCATTAAGAAATTAATCAATTTAGATTAACATTTTGATTCTCCCGCCAAATCTAGTGTTTTCGAAACATCAGCAATGAACTCTTAAGCGCTTGTATTCAAGCAAACGTCCTTTGCGTCGTTCGGATTGGCGGCCTTGCTTGCAGTCAGCCCTCCCTGATTGCGGTTCTATACTCATCCCCGAACCGTTGTACGCCGTTGCTTTGTTTTTGAGCGTATTTGGACCTAGGTTGTATTTGTTACTGTTGAAAGTAATCGTTTCGTGAAACATGGGGTATCCTCGACAAAGAGAGTCAGGTAAGACAATATCGCCTGGGCGAATCGGCCAGTGTCATGTAAAACAACTTCAAAACGGTGCACGTGCTGTGCAACTAAAATAAGCATATTGCGCCCAGTACCAACAGCAGTGCCCATCGGCACTTGTATGCTTACGTGTATTGTCATAACTTTGATTGTTTACCGCACCCTTCTTACTGCTCTACAATAAATATACAGTAAATTCAGGCCAAATGGTTTGTTGGGCACGCCTATAGGTTGTGTCTAGTTTGCGCTTGATTTTGCCGATCTTAGCCAATCGCACAGCTGGGCTCATATGATATCATATGTTCTGTTGCGAGAAATGAGCTAGTGAGTCGCATGGCCACTCCCCTTGCCCTAATTATGTTGCTTATTTTAGCGAAGTGTGCATTAAACTTGGTGTCAGTATGAATCTAACCAGGTAATCTTTCGAAGGACCGAAACTTGGGATTTGTCTTCATGGCCCCTATAAGATGGCTGATGCCAGGGCAGAACGGATAAAACGCGCTAAGCTTCACCGTTCTTCAACCACCAAGGCCGCTCAAGCAGGACGATGTTCTTGATGACACTGCGGAGCTAATAAGGGAAAGAAAGTGCACGTTGTGGGTACCGTCACCAGATGTGGGTCAAAGACATTTGCTGCGGTTCCGAAAAAAACACGGGCGAAGGCCCTACCTTTTTGCTCTTCACCTGTGCGAGAAATGGTGTCGTTTGAAAAGACGTAGTTTATGAGGAAGAGCCTGCTCCGCAAATAAATATATTACAATTTGTGGAGGGCTGAATGTAGGCGTCAGCGGTAGCCGAGATCGAGGCGAGGACTCCCTACTACAGCGGAAGTGTAATCGGCGTTTCGTTGGGTAGCCCGATGGGTGAACTAATCTTCCGCTACTTTGACAAACCGAGAGCCCCGGCTGATCCGAAAACTTTTACTGCTCAAAAAAAGCACCAACCGTTCCTGTCAAAGAACCACTTATCAAAGAGCTGCACGTTTCTCGACAGGATAGGCAGGTGTGGGTGTCGTAACGCAAGACACGGGTTTGAGCCCAATAAAACTAAAAACAAATATCTCAAGCAAGTAGATGAAGTGAGCTGGGAAGCAAGCCGATGAGAACCAAAGACACTAGAAGAACGCCGGCCGGAGGCTCCCGGGAGAGTGTCTGACGAAACCACAGTCGTGCCCCAAAAGGCGGTGGTAGCACAGTTATTGCGCTAGAAGAGACGTATTTCGAGAATAAAACACTGGAGAATCTAGACCCGTGTGCCTAGCTGAAATGGGGATTCGTAAGTTACCGGACACGCCGAAAAATGCCGAGACCAGCGTATGAAGATAAACAGCACTCAGCATGGGGAGTCCGCCATGCGTCATCCTGGACGACGATAGAGCAACTTTAGTCATTCATAAACCAGCGATCGGGAAGCCCATCACCAATTTCTCAAATACACTCCCAGCTGGCCTATGCCAGGGCGAGATCAAACAAAGTGAAGCAGCCACAATTTATTAGCTCAAATCTCCGGCCCCTATGATGGATCCTCCACGTAACAAAAATATGTGCTGAAAGACACGAGTAAAGGGGCTTGTGAACAGCTGCTTTGCTAACGTGGTAAACCAGTTTACTTGCCGAAAAAGACATTCTGGCTTCAGTTTATGCGATGAAGCGTCGGTACCGACATTCCCTTAAAAAGACAGGCTGGGAAGTTTGTCCGTCGGTACATTTTAACCGTCAACGACAAACTGTCGAAGAATGGTTGTTGACGGCGTAGTAGTTAGTAATTGCAGCTTGCAAAAATCCAGACCGGACGGGTTCTCAACAGACGTTTTTGTGGCCGCCATTACGGCCCTTGTGGACGCGCATATGTGTGTTCGCGTATTCAGGCGACATTTGGAAACGAGCTACTCCGACGTAAAGAGGTCTGCATGCACAGCTAGAGCTGCCGAGATTGACAAAGGTCAAACAGGTAGAATGCAAAATCAGGCACGCATTTCTTGTGTTAGTGAAATTGTAGGAGAGAGTTTTATCTTGACATTGCTGTGCTGAACCTGAAGTTTCCATCGTTGTTCGTGCATCGTAATGCACGTGGCGTTTGCATTGATGTCGACATTAGTGGTCATAGACTACTGTTTTGTGTATTGACATTTATTATTAGAACTTCTATTCTGCCGGTTAAATTTGCGCCCACCGACGATTTTTTGTTATATTGTTCGCGAACAACACATTATTTGTAGGCGGTAAGTATTCTACTGTACGGGAATAGTGTGATTTGTGGGAAATATATTTAACTGGCTAATTCCTTGGTACTACTACTAACTAGTATTCTTGCATGCATCTTGTATTTGTTTTTGAATTTCTGCCAGAACTTCGAAATATTGGTTGCTTATTTTGCCTGTTTACTTTATACATAACTTTCTGATTGTATTTGAAGTTGGCATTTCTTCCAATGACTTGTACTTCTCGTTGGCTTTGAGCAAACTTTTGCAGTGTTCTTCAACGCCGTACGTGATGTTGGAGTTTTTTAGTAAATTGTACTCTAGCTGAAATTAGAATTCGTTTACATTTTAACGATAAGTTGCACCAGAAGAGCACCGTGCACGCTTGACTTAATGTTTGGCGAATATTATTGCACATTATTCCAATAATAAATGCGGTTTTACAAATTTCCGCGTACCGCATCCCCTAGTTGGTAAAATTTCTCATTGATATACATTCGTCTTAATCATCGTATGTTCTTTTTTTATTCCCCCAAGAACCCTCGAGAATATTCTGGTTCAGCGCTTATGATCATACGGCAGCCAGATCGAGGCAGCAAAAGGCCGAGCCGACAGTTTAGTCGCCGGCTCGCGGGCGAGAAAATAACGCCAAAGGCCGGCCGCTTTTTGTAACCGTAAAGCAGAACCGTCTTCGCGAAGCCGGCGCTGCTTTAGCAGTGCCGACTTGTTATTTTAGGAAGAGTAACGAAGGAAGGTGACGAGCCGGACTGTGGTTGGCATTGTGATGTTCTTTTCGTGCGTTAGAGCAGGAATAAAAAGTCAGCCCATGCAAACACGAATATGTCTTGTCGAAACTTTGTGATGTAATGGCGGCTTTTGTCCGTGCCTGCATGTTCATTGGCAAGCTTCGTCTTTGAAGACTCCAAGATGCTCCCCGCTTCCTGAATCTTCGAATTCGTCTTCAATAGGTCTGGCCTTCTGTAAAACCACACTTCGCCGGTAGCCACATCGCCCCAAGAAAGCGGTGCATTTTAGATGTTCACGGCCTCATTGGAAAGGAATATTCAAATAATTCGTCGCAAAAAAAAATCTTGCTTGCGAAAGATCTGAACACAGCGCTAGCAGGCAAAAACAACTTTATCGTGTTTAGAGCCCTACCGAGTCCTACAGCACATACATATAAGACACGTTATCCTCTTGACCTTAAGTATTGTGCAAACAATGTAGTTTCAAAAGAGAGCAGAGTTTGGGCGTGAAGCAAAGAAAGCTTCAACCTGGTGATATAAAATTTCTTTGAAAGATTATAAAGTTACTCAAAATGCGCCGCCTTGAGCCGCCAAACGTTCATGCGATAGGATAGAAAATTACGGGGCTCCGAAACACTGCTTCCGCTGTGTATTTGCCTATGTCACTTAGCGCAGACATCATGGCTCAACTTCTATTCTCAAAAACCACAAATAAATGGTGCATTATTGTGCGGGGCGAATATAAGATAAACCTGCAACTTCCTTTTCCACCATACGCACTAGAGCATTCTACCTATCATTACAACGTACTCTTTTACGGGAATTTCGGGCGCCGGCCTCTTTATGTCGTGGGCTTCGCAAGGTCCTGTAAAACTGTTTGAAGCACCACATCTCTTACAGAGACTGGGCTGCGCTCCCCGTTGATCATAAAAACTATTTCGTGGGGTCGGACACATCGCTCACAACCGTAATGATGGTTGGATTGCATCACGGCAGGATTCTCTAAACGGGAGCTTCGAATAACCGTTGCCGTTTTGCTCCTCTTCAACAAGCACACGCGTAACGCGCTACAAATTTGTAATTTACAAGTGGTGTTGCACGGTAACTTTTCTTGCCTACGTGCTCGTAATATGGTGCGAGAGAATAATCCTTGATAACAATGCCTGCATGGCACAGCACGGTTCACATAAACTTCGATGCCCTTTCTGTAGGAGCACTATAAACACTGGGGGAAGGTATCCCTGAAGAGTGCAGAATCATAATCGCGCTCCGGAAAAGGCTGGTGCTCGCAACGAGTGCGCGTGTATCTCAAACAGGAAATATCTCTTTGCTGGTATACGCACGGCCTGCATCACCATCCAGTATGAAACAGTTCGTTTATGGTTTGGGACCTCCAGCCTCCAAGTTTTTGGCATCACCGTAATCCAAATTTCAAACAAATGACTTTCTTTTTGCCCGAAACAATCAATCTAAAATTGGTTTAGACAAGTTGTGCTTCTGTTATGGCAATCAATGCAATTTATTTTCGATTTTTACAAGCCTAAATTGCTTAATTTCCCGGCATGCCATTACCAAGTTTCCTCTCCAAGTTTATAATTATTCAATAGCTCAACCAATTTGTATAATAAACGTGCTGATGTGGGCATCCCGTTTGTATATGTCGAGGGAAAGAACAACCCACGGAAATGCACGTTCGCAATCGGGAAATAATAATGTGATCAAGAATGTTGCAATTGGCTGTCTTGAAAGCCCAAATTTTCTTTCTTTGTTTGTACTCACTCGAGGTTCAGCAAATTTTTATGAATGAAAAAGAAAAAAAGAAGAACCAATAAAGTTCTTAAGGCTACAACTTCGGTGCAATTCGCTTGAGGCTGTTTAGGGCTCTATGAATATTCGGCCGTATCTTGGGCCCGCGTTATATTCGTCTTACCTCGTCCACACGCCTTTAAAATGTAGATTACGAAAATGCTTTACTGTGCTTTGCCTCCCTCATGAAGCACGTTTCTGACAGCTCACTTTTGAGATATTCCGGCTGCCTCCTACGCTCTCCCAAGTGCATTTCGACCGGAAACCAACACTTATTCTAGGACACCTCATGTATAATATTCGTAAGCGCGATCCTGCTCAAGAGCAGTGAAAAAATAGCCGCTAGAACAACGCTCGGGCAGAGGTGGTGGCAAATTTATGGCATTGTGTTTCTTTTTCTTCGAATTTGTCTATTGCTTCGAAACGTTTCTTTCTATTAGAGTCTACTCCCAACCCGTAAACAACGTTTATAAAGTGCAGTTGTTTAACATTGTATCTGTTCGGGAAGATCTCGAGCAGGAAATTCGAGGCAGAGAAAAGGGTAGGCCAAGAAGTGTGTGGCAATGTGGAGAAGGAGGCAAAGATCCTATGATCAATTGTTAGGAGTGCGCAGCTCAAGAACAAAATGTATTTAGGGAGGTCTCTAGAAACAAACCCGGAACCCTTACTACATGCAAACGCAGCCTAACCACTGAGCCTTCCCTCCCTGCCCCCACCCCCCAAAGGCCCGAGTTGTACAGGTTTAGCGGCGAGAGGGAACAATAACAAGTGCATCCATTTGGCAAAAAACGCCTCCCGTGGTCAAGATCAAGCTTGTGTCTATTGCTTTATAATGCCCTAAAATCGCATTCGAGGCGCAGAGCATTACCTTCGGTCTCGACGTGCAGGCGATGACATTAGACATTGGCTTAGTTGAAGTGGACTTTGTGCTTCGGGATCTTTCACTTTATATTTTCGACTTGAGGAAGATGAATTGTCGCCTTTGATTTAACTCAGCTCACAAAAAAGGAAGCTTCACTCTTTGCCGATCTGTCCAATAAGAAACGAGGAGACGTAATGAAATTCTGGTTAAAGCTAGTAAAGACAACCGGCTCCTTTGTGCACTCAGTCTAACCATATCAGTTGCAAAGGTGGCGAAATTTGTATTTCCTGCGTCTATTAGCTCGATGTATTGTGAACGTTTCTTATTTTCCTGCTTAGAACCTCACCTAAGTTCCCCCCTTTAAAAAAACACTTCCATTGATTACTCACGCACATCAACAAGCATGGTGTAACCTCCGCCTGAGCATATCAAAAACATTAAATCCGTTGCACTCAATGTGAAAGCTACCAGAAGTGCAGAACAATGATTCGCCATAATTGGCTGTACTACCATTATCCGCTCGCTGCTTGCATCGCAAGCAATTCAAATTTCCTTCATTCGCAGTGATCGCACCCCCTGCGGAAAACTGCGACCGCGGGCGTTCTCGTTTTTTTTTGTGCTTGCTTAAATTTGGTATGCTAAAGCTGCGTTGTGTCATTTCGAACGCATACACTTTTTTTCGTGGTTGGAGGCTTTCTGTGTCATTTCGAGCGCGCCATTTTTTTCATGCGTGGCTGGGGCCTCTCCGTGGCATTTCGAACTCGCCATTTTTTCTTGCACGGAAGCTTTTTTTGCTTACTATTGTAAAAACAAACCCAACCAGCCTTCCTAACCTAATAAAATCTGGCGCTGCCTTTGAAGTACATTACAAATCATTGTAATCAACAACAAATATGTCTTAGCACGTTACGATGAAAGAAGGCACCGCTTTTTTATATTAGCCTTAACATTCCTCAAACTGCATATGGGGGTTACATCCGAAGGAATGGTACTAAATAAAGAAAGGAACACACAGATGAACACATAGAGACGTCCCCTTCACATGAGCGGATGCCTCGGTGAGGAGTAGCAAAAGAGATAGGAAGTAAGGAGCCGGAAGAACAGGGAAAAAAGACAGCTCGAAGCAGTCCTGAATGCCGGGTTCTCTGATGAAAATGAGCCGTGTCCAGCAGGTGCTTCCTGTGAGGTGGGGCTCCAAGTGGATTAACCCAAATTTTGTAGTCTGCCTGTCGTACCTGGTCAAGTGTCTTTAGGCAGCGTTCACTAGGAACACTGACTGCTGAATATTCTCACAGGAAGTGCCGCGCATTACAATGGCAACCGGTACCATATTATTGGCAGTTAGAAGAGCTGTACGGATTTCCACGCCCGAAGAAGTAAATAGCTGGACTCATAGCCAGTTATTCTCTACGATTAAAAGTGCGTTTTATAATTTATTCTCATTTATTACCAGGATGTCAACCTGGGTTTTGGGTGCTTCGACTAGATTAACCATTAGTTCGTTCGAGTGTTTCCTAAGGCTTGCAATGTATGCTTTGAACAATTTTCTTGTAGCATCTTATCTTAAAGAAAGCAGTGCCATTTATGAAGACTTCGTAAGGTTCGTATAGCCATTATAGGTGCATTAGGTCTTCCTCCGATAATATTCGAATGGCAGGCTTTCCTTCCCTCGCCTACAGAACGCCTTGCCATTTCGTGGACTTGCAAGCTTGTAAGATAATTCACGTGCTTTTATTTTGGTAGCCCACATCAATTCTATAACGTACTGCGTGATATTTTCATTCGAAAAAATGGCTTAGTCCGTGCGTTCTGCGTCTTCAGGCTGCCCTTATGTCCCAGACGTTCCTGTCCCAAAATGTCCTAGACTTTCCTCTCCCGAAATCTAGTTATTCACTAGTTTTGCAGCTATTTTCCCTAGAACACTCATTAGATCTGCCTTGCCTTTCATATACAGTACATACAAGATTTCTGTCTGGAGTACTCTTCCGTGTCTCTAAGAGCTGTCATAAACTGTATGACCTCTTTGTCTTTATTTCTCATCAGTGCCTGAAAACTGTACACTGCAGAGTAAAGTTGGTGATTGCCTTTTATTATCAGGAAATGTTATTTATATCTGGAAAAATTTCCGGATAAATATTTTACACACGTTTCAAAGCCTCCTAGAGGTTTGTTTTGCTTGCCCAGACTTTTCTGGGTATTTTCCTGCTTGGAGGTTTGAGCGCTTAGCTATGTTTACGTCGCTACTAGTTTATCCAGAGGCTTGGTTGTTGCAGCGATGGAGTCCACCGCTTGTGTACGAGGAAGTTCGGCGTGTCACTCGCATCCGTCAGAGTAACAATGGGTGCCGAGCCACCATCACTCTCTCCGCGTCACTTTCATTGCTCATATGCATGACAAGTTGACTACCCCTGCGCAGTTTAGTCGTCACAACCCATAGCCTGACAATTATTCACCCGTAACGTCGGGACACTTGCCAAATGGTAAACAGTGCCACATTCCTCACCTTTCATTGAACTAGATCTTTCCACAACATTCCCATGACACCCAAGGCAAAACACTATCTCATATACAGACATGCGGAAATAATGCAATAAAAACTACCGGGGCAAAACTGCAAGGTAAAAATGGAAAACAGCTAAGCAGCTGCAATGAAGCGGCTAAGAAGCGGTTGACCGAACAGCCACCCACCTACGCAACCCGAAAGGCAAGAGCCGCTTTAAAGGAGCCATGAAGAGAAAATGCAAGTTGGTTTTATTCGAAAGATTTCGTGTTTTATAGTGCCCCCACCGATTGTACGGATACAAACGATGCTTTATTCACTGAGAAATTAAACAAGTTATGTTAACATTTTGATTTTCCCGATAATTCGTTTGTTTTCGGGTTCTGCAATGACATCGCAGAAACCGACCGCTCTGCAGCCTAGAATACCTTCATCGCACATCTGCCGTACAGGGGAGAGACACGTATACGCTGGCGCCGCCATTTTGGGTCGCTCGCTCGCCTTCGAAGCAAGTCATAGTGTCAAAACCGCGCTAAAATTATCGCCGCAACGCGGTTTACTGAAGAAGTTTAAATCATATTGTCTCTTTCGCGTTGCTAGGTCTCGTGGGAAACGAAAAGAACAACGCGTTGAGCACGTTGGCCCAATTGCGGCGGCACGCGACCGTTCAAAGGTTGTCTTTACCCTGTACAGCGGTGTTGGTTTGTTGCCGCGTTTCTTTACGTTACCCGAACCTAGATGGCGCCACCATACCGTGGCAAGCGTTTGGTTTGTTTTTGCCCGTATTTAAACCTGGCTTGTTTTTGTTCTGGGAGAAAATATTCGTTCTGTGCGCAGTACGAACAGCAGTACGCATCAGTACTTCTCTATTTACATGTGCTTTCGTAACTTCCACTGTTTGTCCCATCATTCGTATTTCTTTGTAAAGAATGTGCCCTAAATTTAAGCGCAAATCGTTCGTTCGGCTAGTTTGTAGGCTCTACCTAATTTGGGTCTGCTTCTGCCGGCCACAGCCAATCGCAGACCTGGCTCGAATGACAACATAGGTTGTGATGCGAGAAATGAGCTGGTGGGTCGCACGGCCATTCCAGTTTTTCGTCGTTTTCTAGCTTATTTGAGCGAAGTTTACGTTAAAAGTGGTGTCAGTATGATTCTAACGAGGCAATTTTTTGAATGAACCAAACTTGTGTTTTCTCTTCATGGCTCCTTTAAGGGCTCCCGTTCTGTAGGCGTATTCCGCCGGTCAGAGAAGCCAGATGTCTGTAGCCTTGCTTCTATAGCGTCTGCTGTACTAGTGGTTGCCTAGATTGTCGGCTGGTCAGCCGGTCATCGAAACTTGTTCAGTTTTCACGGAACTGTTTAAAGGGTTTGATGTACCCATGAAAGTGTTGTCATCAGATATTGGGCACTAGCCGCTGGTTTGGAATATTTCTATGAGAGACGAAAGGTAAGAGCCGCAGTAACGGCGCCCGTTCGGTCGGCATGTCCGTCGGTCTGCGAAGCCAGACAGACGCCCGTATCTTTGCGTATATAGCCTCTGCTATTCCGGTGGTTGCCCCTCTGGTCAGCTGATCAACCAGTCATGAAAGCTTGCTCAGGTTTCACGTAGCTGTTTTCAGGGGCACATGTACCGAAGACAGTGTTGTCACTCGGTGTGGGCAGTAGTTCCCGGTTTGGAATATCTGTATGAAAGGAAAAATTTAAGACTCACATTAACGGCACCCGTTCGGTCGCCGTTACTCGCTGGTCTGCGAAGCCCGATGCTCACAGCCTTGCTTATATAGCCACCGCCGTGCCGGTTGTCGCCGCTCTGGTAAGCTGAATAGTCGGTCATCAAAGCGACCGAAGTTTCAACTTGGCTGTTTTCCGGAGTGGATGTACACTGACGGTGATGTAATCCGGTGTTGGGCAGTTCCTGGTTTTCAATAATTTTATGGGGTGAAAGTGGAAACCCGCACTAGCAGCGACCGTTCTGTCGTCGTGTCCCGCCGGTCTGCTTGTTCCGCCGAGCACATAACAATGTGCTAGTGCACATAATATTTTTCTGCAGGGGTCTGCCGCCTCCTCCCCATTAGCAATTATTTTGAGACCAATCGCCATACCAGAATATTTCAATCAAACTTCTAGCCAGCGAGGGTGAGTTACGTCATACCCCTGTGGAACGTTTTTAATATTATCAAAGCCGTTTTAATATCGGAGCTCTTTAGGCTTCAGCTTGGTCTGTTGGTATTACCATAACAAATATTGCAGGAAATAAAAACCCCATGAATTCCTCGCTGCTAGACATTCGCGCTGTGGCTTTAGCAAAAAAATGAGCGCACATACCCATGCGCCCCTTGAGGAGCACTCGGCATCGTCCTGGGTTTATCTTGCGCTTTCACCACGTCGAGAGCTTCCAACTTCGTTGTCGTTGTCCACAGGTAGCGCGCCAGCCGCTACATGAATCCCCCCCCCCGTAGATCCAGACGCCTGTGTTTCCATGGGACTATTTTGGTCACTTGTGCCTTGGAGTTCCAGGCCGGGGTCGTTTAGATACGGAAGCAGTGGGTGGGTCGCTGGCAGGTGCCACAAAGGTTCTCGAGTCGGTCAATGGCGATAATGTATTGGTGGCCGTTAATGTCGAGCAATATTCCTTATGCAAGTGAGATCATCAAAGGAGAAGTGTATCTCTTGTTGCGACACTTTTTTGCTTGTGCTGCCATCCGCACAATTGTGTGTCATGATGTGTACTACCACGTCTGTACTAACAAAATTGTTATTACTACTCGGTGTGATTATTGAAACAAACGCTGACCCGGAATTTGCACAAATGTGCAAGCAGTTAAAAGAAATTTCTTGCGATATTAAGGAAATAAAAGTAACCCGACTGGCCAATATAGAAAGCAAAATGGATACCCTCAGGCGACTGGACCAAAAGGCTGAGGCTTATGAGGAACAAGTGATCTCTATGTGTGCTCAAATCCAGGTTCGAGAGAATAGAACTGATGACTTGGAAAATCACAGCAGGAGATCGAATTTGATTGTTTACGGCATACCTGAGGTTGAAAGGGAGTCTAACAAAATGATAGAGCACGTAGTAAATAATGACATCATTGAGGGCACACTGGAACTGAAAACAGTTACAAGTGAACGAATTCATCGTTTAGGAAAGCCGTCTCGAAACAAAACACGGCCTGTAATCTTCAAAATCCTTGACACGATAGACAAGAGCAGTATACTAAACAACGGCCATACACTCACAAATATAATTTTTTAATTGGGGAGGATTTTTCCAAAAAAGTTCGAGATGCAAGTTAGAAACTGTGGCAAAGTGCCTAAGGGATTCGCTATAGCAAAAAAAAATTAGCATTAGCATTTGACAAATCGTACATAAACCACAAAGCCTATGTCTTACACAGCGATAAAAGTGAACGGGTACCACTACAAAAAACGACGTCATGAACAGGAGCCCCCGATTGAAACGGCTCCATGCATGGACGCCAGGCACATAATGCTAACCCAGACTACCCACGAAAAGAACCGCTCCGTACCCTTTAACAAACACTGCGCACAAACATAAACATTTGCAAGGAACGACCGCTGCGTATAATCAATTTATATGCACGAAGTGTCAATGACAAAACAGAACAGTTCGAAATTTTGTTACTTCAGCATGCCCCTCACATAGCGGTGGTGACTGAAACCTGGTTGCGCAGTGCTTTAAGTGACGACCACGTTTTCCCTCTTGGTTACAAAGTTTAAAGGAAAGATAGGGAATCTAGGGGGGGGGGGCTTGCCATTTTGACGAAGAGATCTATAGAAGCCGTTTATATTGATAGTCTTGTTGGGCTTGAGTGTGAACAGGGCTTGTCAGATCATCATCTCGTTTGTACCTCTCTGCAATTGGGACGGTCTGTCAGTACTAATAAATCTTCGTCACGCTCTTTCAAGGAATATTCACGAGGTAACGATGAACGTATAATTGAGCATTTGGAATCTGGTCTTAATGATTTCGATGGAGACGACCCATGCGCCCTTTGGAATAAATTTAGGGTAATGTGTCAACACTGTGTAAAAAGTTTCTTCCAAATAAGCAAAAAAGGGTATATAAACACACGCATTGTGTATCCCGCGAGATAAGCCACCCTAAAGGAGCCATAAAAAAACACGTTTGTTTCATTAAAGAGATTGCCTCGTTAGAATCATACTGACACTACTTTTGACGTAAACTTCTCTCAAATAAGCTACATAAGTAGGAAAAAAGGGAATGGCCATGCGACCCACTGGCTCATTTCCCGCAACAGAACCTATGATGTCACATGCGACAGCTCTGCGATTGGCGGAGGGCGGCAAAAGCAAACGCAAATTTGGCAGAGTTTATAATCTTGCTGAACGAGCTATTTGCGCTTAAAGTTAGGGCACGTTCTTTTTAAAGCGGTAAGAATGGTGGGACAAACAGTGTAAGTTACGAATGCCCATGTAAACATAGAAGTACCGATGCGTACTGCTGTCGGTACTGCGCGCACTTTGCTTGTTTAGCTGCACACAACTGCGGTGCTTTGGGGTCGTCTCAGCCGATACTGGCCGATTGATTGATGCTACGGTGTCTTACGTGACCATATTTGTCGAGCGAGCACTATGTTTCAGGCAACGATTTTCTCCCAGAACAAGAACAAACCAGGGTAAAGAAGGTCAAGAAGAAACCAAAGGCACAAAACGGCATACCATGGTATAGTGGCGCCATCTATGGTTAACGTAAACAAACGCGTGAGCACCTCGATGCCAACGCTGCCCTACTGGTTGGAGACACCCTTTGAACGGTCCCATTCCGCTGCAATTGGTCAACGTGCTCAACGAGTCGTTCTTTTTGTTTCCCACGCGAACGAGCACAGCAAAACAGATGAGATGATTAAAAATTCTCCAGTTAACCGTGGTGCGGTTATAATTGTAGCGCGGTTTGGATACAATGACATGCTTCGGCGGCGTAAGCGTATACGTGTCTCCACTCTGTACGACGAACGCATGAATCAAGGGACCCATGCTGCAGGGTGGTCATCGATGTCATTGCGGACCACAAAAACACACGATTTAGAGGAAAAATCAAACTTTTAACTTAAATTGAATAATTTCTCAGGAAACAAAGCGTCATTTTCATTCGGACAAGCACTGGGGGCACTATAAAACACGAAATCTTTCGAATAACACAAATTTGCATTTTGTCTTCATGGCTTCTTTAAAAACGCTTGAAAAAAAAGAGACGTCCAATCTCCCGTTGTCGAAGAGAAAAAGAGTAGTTTGAAACTTAAGATTCGTTGCTCCAAAGAGTATTATTTTAAAACACTGCTGCCTAATTTTATTAAAAACGACCCATGTAAGATTTGGAATTATATTTGTGAAAAAGAAGCCGGTTGTAGTGGATGGTTCTGTTGTTTCAGACCCTCAGGAAATGGCTCAGCATTTTAACCAGTACTTTCAAACTGTATTCTCAGATTCTTGCGCATGTACACTGGCGTATACCACAGCGAATCGCCCTTCTAATGTTAGCTTTATGTCTTACTCTGGCATGTTATCTATGCTTTTGAACCTTAGTACTAAGAAATCATGTTGGCCCGAAGGCATTCCAAACTTATTTATTCGTCGCTATGCTGAGTCACTGACCAATTTTATTGTGTTATTTCATACTTTAATGTATGGCTAGCTCCCCGAAAACTGGAAGATAGCTGAGGTTGTACCTATCTTTAAATTGGTGACCTCATGTGTTTTCAAAATTACTGTCCAATATTCCTAACATCTTCTTGTTGCAAACTAATAGAACACATTGTCCCCACTCTCATTCTTGTATACTTAAACGACCATAATATTCAAACAGGTTTCCAACACGGGTTAAGAAAAGGGCATTCCACCATCACACAGTTAGTATAGTATTTTATTCGTTTGCACACATCTTAGACAACACCGGTCAAATAGATGCAATTTTTCTAGGCTTCAGTAAACCATTTGATAAGCTACAACATGAAAAGTAATTCTTAAGATGCTAAATATTGGCCTCCCTGTAATTCTGGTCAAACCGCTTGTAAATTACTTGCCAAACCGAAAACTGGTCACAATAGATGGGATAGAGTCGGGTTATCTTGATGTCACTTCGGTAGTTCCCCAGGGAAGTGTGTTGGGTTCATTGCTTGTCATACAGTATATAAATGGTATTGTAATGTATTACCGCTGGTGTGCCAATTCGGTTGTTGCCAAAGATGCAGTCTTTTTTGGGAAGTTTCATGCTGTGCTGACAAGTTCGAACTTCATACCAATCTTACTAATATACTTGAATTATGCAAGAACTGGGAAATGATGTTGAACTCCAACCAAACACTATAACTTCGCATAACAAAGCAAAGTACGGAACTTCGAATACCAAAATTCAGTAGAAGTATCGACACACACAAGGAACATAGCCATTGAAACAAGTCAGCAGTAATACATACCTTTGTGTCACACTAACCAGAAATCTCTAGGAGAATTTGCACATTGACAATATTTGTTCATCTGCCTTCCGCAAGCTATGTTTCCTAAAACACAAACTCAGTAATTCCCCTTTTAACGTCAACATCCTCATCTACTTTCCTTTCATTAAACCCCAGCTCGAATATGCCTGTATAGTCTGGGACCCCTACACTAATCAGAACATCCGTAAAAATAAAAATAATTCTGAGAAAAGCTGTAAGGTTTATTTACTCTAAATATTCAGGCAAAGATTCTCCATCACAAATAATGCTTTCTGACAATATCCCAAGCCTTGAACCATCAGAAAGTGCTTCCGTCTTCATTTCATTTGTTCACTCAGCAAAGACGGACTGTCGATTGACCCATCTGCGTTGTAAACAAGACCTACTACGCACCACAACCCCAATGCTTTCGCCCCATATTTTGCTGCTACTGACACCTTCAAATCCTTTTTTTTCCGCGTACGATACGAGTGAAATGAATGAACCCCTGTATAAGTGCTTTCTTTGTTTCTGTTTGTATTTTTTGCCTTTTATCCTCTTGTGCACACCTGCTTGTACCCAACCATGGTCTGCAGTATGTAATAAATAAATAAATAAATAAATAAATAAATAAATAAATAAATAAATAAATAAATAAATAAATAAAATAAATAAATAAATAAATAAATAAATAAATAAATAAATAAATAAATAAATAAATAAATAAATAAATAAATAAATAAATAAATAAATATTAAGTTTATTGGGCTGACTCTCGCAGCAGAAGGGGCGCCCATAGACGGTCTATCTGCTCCATCTACCCAAGGAACCGCTGTCAGTGAGGGCAGAAGCTAAGTAGACGCTCAGATGCAGTTGCAGCCTTGAATCCTAGTTGCAAGCTGTGCCAATTTTTTGCAGTCTGCGTGACCCAACATGTGGGTAATTATCTTTACAAAGTGCTGTATATGCAATTCTGGGCAATGTCTTTAGATTTGTGCTCCATATATTGCTGTTTTCCGCAAGAAGGTCTGATATTCTCGTGTCGAAACTTCGATATTACTTACAAATACCGGATGTTTCGTCTTTTCAAACGAAATTTAAAGCATTCTGAAATCGTACTATGGTATAAATGGTACGAGAACAGGGCCGTATTCGCTAACAAATACTTTAGCCTGACGCTTCGAACCTGCCTTCAGTGCATGCGTTCTTCCAAAGGTTCTCCCATGTTGGTGTTTGGAAACGCAATGCATTGGATAACGTCCGCACAGAATTTACAAAAGAGGAGCACTAAGTGGATATTTGTTGCTCTTGCTACTTTCGAACTGTGATCCCAGGCTACTCCTGAACAAGTGGAGTCTATACGAAAGAATACAAGGTGTATGCAGCATTTCAAAACGTGTTGCTAAGCGGGTCATCTTAACCTCTTACATCCCTAGCCACACTATCCAACTAGTTACTTCGAGCTGGAAAGAGACACTTTACCAACTCGATTCGTTTTGATCGTTAGTTAATGGAGAGATGACCGGTGTACGGGCAGCATCTCGGATATTGTTTCAGTACCACTTGATCGAGATATTTGATTGATTGATTGTGGGGGTTTAACGCGCCGACGCAACGCAGGTGATGAGGCGCGCCGTAGTGGAGGGCTCCGGATTAATTTTGACCACCTAGGGATCTTTATCGTGCGCCGAAATCTCGTACACACGAGCGTTTTTGCTTTTGGCCTCCATCAGAAAAGCGGCCGCCGCGGCCGGGAATCGAACCCGCGACCTCGTGCTCAGCAGCGCAACGCCTTAGCCACTGAGCCACCGCGGCGGGTGATCGAGATATTTGCAAAAGTTTGGTTGTGTACAGAACCAACATAAATGTATCGGACTTTGCCGTCGGCACGGCGTGTATTTTTATTACATTGTTATTTAAAGTAGCGTTTCTTATATCTAAGATGTAGGGTTTTAAATCAGGGGGCGTTACCACAGCTTAACTAAAGTAGTAGGCTTAACTAACATTATATAACCAGTATTTAGAGGGGGGGCAGGATTCTGGTCGAATTTGAATCTTGAGCAATACGTGCTTCCACCACTTAGCAATTTTATTGTGACGTAGGATTTTTCTCTTTGATTAGAAAAAAAATTATCTGCGCTCATTTATTGTCCAAAGTACCCATCCAGCACCAGTTGTTATTTGCATTTTGTATAATGAATGTTTTTTCTAAGACAATTTGTCGCAACCTGATGTCAGTAGAAATGAATATCGTATCCTAAATGCTAGCCTACATATCAAGAGTGCACGACATGAGAACTCAACGCCTTTTTGTGTGATCTGAAAGAGCATACGAATTGCGAATTCTTCTTAGAGCAACAGTGACTGCTTCCTTCATTTCCCACTATGAACGTTCTTTGCCACGTTTCCCCTCTTATTAGTGAGCACGTTCGCAAATTTCATCGCGATATTTGTAAAAGAAAAAATAAGGTAATGTAGGTAAAAGTTATTACGATAACCTGTTTTATAAAAGTAAACTACCCTAACATACGCCACCAACTTTCTTTTTTTTTCAGTTTATGACAGAGAACTCAACAATATGGACCTTATTAAGCACAGAACTCACTTTTATGAAAAAATCTCCTGCGAAGGATTGCCTCCATGATGTCGTAAAGAAAGTTACTAACCGGGGTATACTGTTCAACAGAAGCTATTGGCAGTACTGGGCACAGTAAGTTTGATACATCAAAGAACCGTCTAATGTTTATTATGAACACTTCTAACACTCAGGAAAAGTTCAAAACAAGACAAGAATAACTCCGAAAAAGTTGCAGAAAGGTTGTAATGTAAATACTTGTGTTGTTGACGTAGCAGTGTTATTTAGCGACCACTCTCTGAACGCATCCTAGGAATGCATAGCGCTTGCTATAAACTGAAAAAAATGTGGTGTGAGAATTCTTCCTAATTTCGGTCAGCTAACACTAGTTCATGCAATGTACGCATGAATAAAGCATAAATGTAATCCTGTGTCAAGCCAACAGGAAAACCTAGGCCCAGAAAAAAAGGCATCCATTCCAATGTAATAAAATCGAAGTAACAGTAATGCCTGCAGCAACAAAGCACAAATTTTGTCTTCCTTACGTGGATAATCAACACAAGAACCTTAAGACAGAAAGAAATAAATTGGAAAATATTCATCTCTATATGCTACCAGCCAACTTCGGTCACTAAAACAAAGAAATTCTTGGTGTGGTTCTCTATCAGGTTTGCAATGACCATACCCGCAGAACATCCTTTCCGCAGCCTCCGAATAGAAATGAATGAGAGCTTCAAGCAGAAATAGCATTTTCCTAATGAATTGTTGTCATGGCCTAAATATGAGATATTTGCAAAAACCACCTGCTTACGCATAAATCGTAGAGGACGCCAACGTAGCTGAACATACAAAGAAGTATACCCAGTTCCTTTCTTTTCCACTTTCTATTTAATTATCTCAATCGCTCATGCAGATTATTGGTAGAGGCACTTCATTTTTGTTGGGTGCTTCCGGTGACAAAAAAGAAATTATTTTAGTACTGGTGAAATAAACTCGTTAATGCAGCTCTAGGTATGCTCCTTCAAGTTACTATGTCCAGTCGATCCCCTTTTACGAAATCATACCTGAGAAGACCACGTAAAGAGAGACCGCTTTACTGCAGGGCACCACTTTTATAGAATACAAAGAGCAACTCTCGGGTGTGGACTCCGTAGGCCTAACGATTGCGTTCGGGGTGTACGGGGCGAATCGGTACCTGCTGTTTGGACTTCGCTCCGACGTGGGGAAGACGACGACGACGAAGAAAGCAGACGTGTCTCCGTCTGCTCCGGCTTTATTGGCAATTAGCGCGATAATTGGTTGTTGTCACAAAGATATTGTTACCAGTGCTTCGGGAAGGTCATCGCGAACACGCTGATACCGGAGTTTTCAAAAAGGCACGATTTTTTCGGAACCTTTTCGGGATTTTTCTCTTCCGACATCCTGTTCGGAGCAAAGCCTACCCGGCTGGAAAGAAAATATGTGGCGGAGATAGCCGCCAGGCCAACCGCTAAGCCTAACGCTGGCTGAATCAGAGACCGTGTCGACCGAACCCGCGCCGTCAGGGGTTCTCACGACTGACGATATGGACCGGATGTACGTAGAAGTAACAGGTGTTGAAGAGGAAACGACGTCAATAGCCCCAGAACAGAACGACGGCTGGACAACGGTCAAAAGCAATAAGAAGCCGAGAGGAGAGCCAGCACAGCACTCGCCAACCCCAGCGATTACGGCCTCCAAGACATTCGCGAGACGAGCGGCAGCGGCGGCAACCATCGCGGCGAGGCTTCACATCCACCTACCAAGGGAGGACGGCAAGGTGATCGTGAGGCGGCGGAGAACTCTGCGTGGTCAGGACCCCACTATCCTCAATTGAGGCGGCCATCACAAAGGCCGCGGGCATGCCACTGAATGAAGCGAGGAACGACGCGTTTGTGGCCAACAGAGAGCAAGATATCATCTTGATCTGCAGGCCCCACGTGACCCGAGAGTGTTGTTACTCGAAGATCAAGGAGATAGAGATCAACGGGAGAAAACACGAAGTTGGCGCTTACGTGATGGAGCAGAGGCAACCGTGAAGGGCGTGATTTGCATCACGCCGGTGGAACACACGCAAGAAACGATCATGGCCAAGCTAATTACGCCCAGAACTCCGGCTGTGATCGGTGCGCGGAGGATCGGCAACACACCCACCATAATTGTGGCGTTCGAAGGAGGCAAGGTCCCCAGGCAAGTGGTCAACGGTTCTAGCATTCTGGAGTGCAGTCTGTACAGGAAGCACTTCGACTTTTGCATGACGTGCGGAGAGGTCGGTCACAGAAGAGACGTGTTCCCCATGCCCAGGTGCGCGTGTGCACAGACTGCTGTCAAAAGAATCTGAAGGAAGGACGCGCCGAGTCCTGCAAGCCACGATGCAAACTCTGCAACGGTTCTCACCCCACCAGAGACAACGGTTGCATGAACAGATATAAGATCCCGTACGTGGTGACAAAGCGAAGGTGGGCCAGGAAGAAAGCTGAAGAGGAACGGCGCAGGCTGGGGTGGTACAGCCTCGCACCCGAGAGCTTCCTAGAGTTAGAGTACGCACGATTTGATCGCAGGCAGTGGAGACAACGCGCTCCGCGAGCAGACGGCGACCCAGCCGCAGTGCGAGCAGCAGGAGAAACCAGAGCAGACGCAGATCGAAATCCAGAGAGAGAGTTAGTTGGGGCCGGATAGTACAAGGGAGCGCGGGAAGGAAGGAGCCAGTAAAGAGCTCTTTCCGTCGAGCAATGCCATGGCGAGCCACGACAAGAAATTTCAGAGCCAGATAGAAGCGCTTCGCTGGGATAACAATGCGAAAAACATAAGGATAAGCTGATAGAAAACAATAGAGAGTATGTCCGAGCAGATCAAGGTGGTGTGTCAACAACTGCAGGTGCGGGAAGCACAGCAGACGTACGGGCAAACGGAACAGACGACGCCGGTACGTCAGGTGCAACAACAGCAGCAGCACAAGAAACAGCTGCAGCCACCGACAGACGAGCAACAGGTGGAGCTGATGGGAGAGGGCAACAGCGCAAAGGAGGCCGAGCCGACGCAGGCCCAGCGGGTGGCAATCTCCGAACCGTCGGCCAAGCGGAGGGCCATCGAGAATCTGAAGGAGCGTAAGCTCGCCGACAGGGTAGATAAACTAGAAGACGCGTTCAACAGTTTTAGGGGCGCGATCCGCAGGGACATGGAAACCATCATTCAACAGTGAATGGAGGCATCTATACAGCAGACCGTCATGCGAGCCATAAAACACGAAAATAGCATGCAGCAACAACTAGCCTTTGCAATACAACAGTTGAGAGAATAGTTTAGGTAAATCGTAACACAATAGACGGGACCACAGCAGCTGCACTAAACGACAAGACACTTGTCATCTGGCAATGGAACTGTCGGGGTTACGACAGCAGAAAGGCAGTACTTCAAGTCCTCGCCGACAAGTCAAATAGGAAGCCGGACGTCATCGTCCTACAGGAAACGCTGAACGAGAACGCTCGTTTGCCAGGTTCCAACGCGCACGCCAGCCCCCCCAGGCGAAGCACTCAACGGCACGGGCAGGGGGATATGCACCTTCGTCAGGAAGGGAATATGTCACGAAGAGAGAGAAGGTCTAAAGAAGTTCATGGCCGAGCACGCCATCACAGAACTAGTGATAGGAAAGAAAAGAAAGCAAAGCGTTTACGTGGCCAACATCTACAGCGGGCCGAGTTACCCCAGGCAGCGCTTCAAGACGCAAGATCGGCAAGACGGCAGGTAATAACGTGGGTCTATTGGTGTGCGCCGAATTCAACGCTCACCAGAAGAGGTGGGTGTTGCCAAGAATCTGGCCAAGGGAAAGGACCTCCTAGAGGCCACCCAGGAAGAAATTCTGACATTGATAATGGACCACTCGCACTACACGCGGACCGGCTCCAAGAATGATCGTGATGCCACTCCGGAGCTAACGTTCCTCAGAACGCGAGGGAAGCTCCCGACGTGGATCCACACGGGCCTTTACCAGGGCAGCGACAACTACATCTTGGAATTTCGGGTTCCCGTGAAAGAGAAGCCGTTCAATAAATGAGTCCACAAGCTCATGGACTCGGACTTGTATCGCACCCTGTTACCGGAGGACGAGCAGGACATCCAAGATGTAGAGACTTGTACGACCAAGATCGAAGAATCTGCGGGAGCAGCCACCAAGGAGATAGAGACGGAAACCGAGATAGAAGCGACAGACAGCAGATTGGCTTACATGCTCGAGGCGAACAGCTTTATCCACTATTGATGGAATCAGCAGCGGCACAACAGGAAGCTACGGCAGATAGTCGCAGATCTCAATCGGGACATTCAAAACACTGAACCGTGCTCTGCCGCCAGCAATGGGCGGAGGTTTGCAGTGCTGCGGACGGTCAACTCCACGTGTGGAGGATGTGGTCATAACTACGCCTCCTGCTCAACGAGACGAAGACTAAGTTCCACCAGGCGCGACAACCTCAGTAATATCCTGAACAAGTCGATCAGAGAGCTCGGCCAGGAAGAGACGTTTAAATGAATCGGCGACAAGTACCTACCCGACATCCCGGAGGAGAGCCGCCCCGACTGCGGGGGAACAGCCAACGAGTAGCTGCACAGATACATCGACCTCTTGGAGGCTCGCGCCGAGGTCCAGGAGCTGAACTGCCCGTCGGCAGCGGGCCCTAATCGCGCGACGAACAAGGTACTGATGCATCTGAACGAGCAGTCGCTCGCCAGCCTGACAGCTCCGTTTAACAGGTGCTGAAAGGAGGGCAAGCTACCCAAGTGCTGGAAGACGGCGAAGACGATCTTGATACCAAGTCGGGCAAGCCCCCGGGTATCGAGAATCTGCGCCCGATCTCTCTGACATCCTGCGTGGGGAAGGTGCTGTACGGCGTCCTCATGAACAGGTGGCAGGCGTACCTAGAGGAGAACAATCTGTACCCCCACTCGATTATCGGCTTCAGGAGCAACCAGAGCACCCAACAAGCCATGTTGCAGATCAAGGCAGAGGTGATAGACAACGCAAGGAAGGACAACCAGGCGATAGTCGGACTGTACCATTAGAGTGCTTTCCACAAGGTGAAGCACTCGGCCATCCTGTTCCAAATCAGCTCTCTGCAGATGGGGGAACGCACTTACAACTACGTGCGCGACTTCGCCTCTGGACGCACGGCCAAGATTTAGGCGGTAGACCACTCTCTGGACGAGTGGAAGATGGGAAACGTGGGCACGCCTCAGGGCTCGGCGATATCGCCGCTGCTATTCAACCTTCTTATGATCGGAGTCACGAGGCACGTGGAAGTCATACCCGAGGTCCGTCACACCATATGCGCGGATGACATCACGCAGTGGTTGCTGGCGGATGCGACGGACGTATTGAGTCTTCCCTGCAACAGGCAGTGGACGCCATAGAAGACCAGTTGAGGGACACGCACCTGATCTGTTCGCAGAAGAAATCGGAGAGACTGATAATCCCGCCGAAATATAGACCCAAGCAGGAGAGCAACATCAGCCTGCGCACGAGAAACGGGCAGGCGTTCCTGAAGGTAGCCAAGACAAGGCTGCTTGGGTTCCAGTTCGAGCTCAACCGCCGGAACAACGACACGGTCACCCGACTGGTACGCAAAGTAGCGGCGCAACGCAGCAGATCAAGCGAGTGGCGAACAGAAGATCCGGGATGAGGGAGGAAAACCTGCTCAGACTTATCCCCTCCTTCGCGATAAGTGACGTCGCCTACGTGGCGTCCTTCCACAACTGCTTGCTTCGGGAGCGCAACCTCCTGAATGCGGCCAGGAGGAACATGTACAAGGCAGCAATGGGCAGGCTCGACAGCGCGTGCACGGAGAAGCTCTTCCAGCTAGGAATACATAATACGCTGGAGGAGATCATGGAAGCCCAGCGGTTCGGCCAGATGGAGCAGCTCAAGAGTTCGTGAACGGGGAGGACCATTCTCGCCCGGCTCGGTATGGAGACAGCGGCCGACCCTCAGAGCCTCGACAAGCAGGAAGAGCTCGAAGTCCCACTGGCAGTCCGAAACACTGTCCGAGTGTTCCCATTATCCAAGAACATGGATCCAACCCACAGCGCGGACAGAAGAGCGGCCAGAGCGGAAGCTGTGTTGGAACATCACCTGAACTTTCCTCGCACCAGACTCGTCGACGCTGTGGAGTACGGCGACCGCCGGTGATTCGCGGTGGTAGTGTTAGACCGGAAGACGGGAGTCAAGGTGAACGCTGCGAGCATTGTCATGACAGACGCGCAGCGAGCGGAAGAGCTGGCCATGACCCTGGCCATAGCGCACCCAGAGGCGACGATGGTGCTTAGCGACTAAAAGTGTGAGGTCCAAAATCTTGCCAAGTGTTGGCTGTGCTGTGAAGCAGTGCGGGTGCTCGAGCTGCTGAACATCGATTGACGCAAGGTGACAATCAAGTGGTTCCCCGCCCACGCGGGTAACGAGGTATCGGAACTCACCGCTAACAACAACGAGACGGCGAACGTAGTCGCGTGAGGATTTGCTGGCCACGCGGCAGCAGTGGAACTGTCTGCGGAGTGGTGGACCAAGCCTAAAGACATGTGCGATACCTTTCAGGGTATCACAAAATATTCTAGAAATAGTAGGAAGGTACTGGCACCGCCGGACCCCGAGCTAACCAGGGAGGAAGCGTCCACGTTCAGACAGCTGCAGACGGATTCACTGATGACCCCGGTCGTCATTAAACACATACAGCCAGAACTCTATATGGACGACACGTGCCTCTTGTGTAACAATGCTAGGGCCTCGACCGCCCACTTACTGCGGGACTGTGAAGTGCGACCTAACGGGGCGGCAACCAGGACAGACCTACCGCCGTGGATCCAAGAAGCAGTGCGCAGTTATGACAATTACTAGTTACTTCAAGCATCTTAACCTCTTACATCCCTAGCTACACTATCCAACTAGTTACTTCAAGCTGGAAAGAGACACTTTACCAACTCGATTCGTTTGGATCGTTAGTTAATGGAGAGACGACCGGTGTACGGGCAGCATCTCGGATATTGTTTCAGTATCACTTGATCGAGACATTTGCAAGAGTTTGGTTGTGGACAGAACCAACATAAATGTATCGGACTTTGGCGTCGGCACGGCGTGTATTTTTATTACATTGTTATTTAAAGTAGCGCTTCTATATATAAGATGTAGGGTTTTGAAGCGGGGGGCGTTACTGGAGCTTAACTAAAGTAGTAGGCTTAACTAACATTATATAACCAGTATTTAGAGGGGGGGGGTAGAATTCTGGTCGAATTTGAATCTTCCAGCAGGTCCTGGCAGCCTTCGAAAAGCAGCACCGAGGCGAAAGCTGCGGGGCGACGCCCTCCATTACGCGGCAGCGGTGTCCAACGCCGTAGTGAGTAGGGAAGGGGTGGTCTGAGTAGGTGTGATCTCGGGATCGACGAGTGGCTAGGTCCGGGAGTAGTGTACACACTGTGTCTGTTGCAGGCATTCAACAGTCTTTCTTCCTTCCTTCTTTGCTGTAGAAAGCGCATTTATAAGGGCATAAAATGGAGCATAAACGTTACTCACACATTAGGGTCTCCTAATGACATGACAGAGCAGTGGGTTCCCTAAAACAACCCGCATCTTTTCTAGGATGCAAGTTTTCATAGCAGGACCGATAGCGGTCTGTGAAAGACCCAATTTTTCTACAGACCAGTAAGGCGAATGAACTGTTCTGATAAGATCTCTGGGAACGCGGCTCCTGCGTGAAATCAAGCTTCCAAGAAACGCAATAAAAACAGATCTAGGTCTAAAAATACACGCATCAATCCCTAAAAAGGAGTGCAACGGTGTACTGTTATCTCATGAACCAGGTGTGGGTATACATTTGAATGATTCGTAGATTTGTTTCATCAGTTTGTGAAAAGGTATGCAGTAAAGAAAGGAAAATAAAAACGGGGCGATAATCACGTCGCCCTGGCTTGCCTAATAGTTGTTTAGATGTGGTGCCGGGAGAAATACAAATTACATGTCTTTCGTATCCTGAAATGCAGTTATTTCTTTTTGCGAGTATTTGCTCGCTAGAGGCATTGCTTCAAAATACCCTGTCAGAGTGTATTTCGATGAACGGTTTAAAAATATTTAATGATAGCTGTAATGACGACAATTGCAGCTACACGTCGCAGCGTATGTTTGGCAAGTTTTGGGAAACGAAACACGAGGTAAGGAGCTCACTGGAAGTTAAGGACGCATGTAAGTAGAAATTGAAACTTAATACCCTCATTCAATATTGATTCCCAATTTCACGTTTCCAAGATGCCGAAAAATGCTTGAAGCATCAAAAAGTTTGGAGCAAGCTTGTGCTCCAAAAAAAAAACTTAAAAAAAAACTGCCAATGAAGCATTGAGCGAAGTATATTGCACAGAAGAGCGTCGGTGAAAACTAACGTTGCGGCTTTCATCTTCAATGCATTGTTCTGTTGAGCTCTTTTCAACACCATTTTTAACCGGAAGAGTTTTCCAGTGCCGACATTTTACGATAGCAGAGAAAGGGAAGCCCTGGAAACAAACAATAACGAATAACAAAAACGCATCCTTCCCGCCATTATTGCCTTCCCACATCATACTTTGCGTCGAGATGATGCTCGAAAAAAACAATGTATAGATATTTAAAATTTCAAATCCTACGTTGGAAGACATACCACAGAGCATGCAGAAAACCTGATGCCGTATGCCATTACGTAATATCCTATTCTCCTAGTAGATAAAAGCTTCGTAGGCAAGCTGTTTAATACCATATAAATTCCCTACGGTCTCAAATATTATCGCCGGACATTTTTACTCAGGCCGCCTGGTCAGCTTAAGGTCCCAGGCAAACAAGATTACTTATGTTACAGTACACGTATTGGTGCCGCGTTAGGATTCCACAATCTGCTGCTTCCTTGGTCTCCTCCACACCTTTTAGGTAGATTTGAACGTTGGCGTTGATGTCGTTTTTTCTAGATATGGCTTCATACCCGCTTCTGTAGACCAAATCAAGCGTTGTCGTCTCCACAGTTTATTATAATATATCGTACAAAAACATGACTTAAGAGAGAATTTATACCGAGACATACAAACATCGACATACACGAAAAGGATATCCGTGCTCTTGTTGATAAGGCGTTCCGCTAGTGTGATCATTTTAAATGGCACAGCGTCGTTTTTTCGTGAGCCCTGTTATAGGCATGTAGGACTCCTTTTACGATGCCTACAGTGAAGACGATCCCCCGTCCGTTATTACTATTTACAGGTTCTATTACAGCAGACGTTTGTGGATGCAGAATTTGACGTCTTCTTGTAAAGCCGAAGAAGAAAGAGGGGCGGTGTATCCCGTCGTAGATTCCACACCACCATCCACTTTTTCTTGGTTTTGACATCGGAAGTGCCCTGAAAGCTTTTTACTTGCTGCTGTAATGGCCTTAATTACACTGATTGTTGTAGAGGAGGATGCATCTTGTTACCGGTTCAGGACGAAATGTTCACGTTCAATGGTAGGTAGGACCATTAAAACTCATTAAAACGGATGTACGAGCTGCGGCAAGGTGTCCGTAGGACAGGTTATCGCCCGTGATTTGGACATTTCTTCTGAAAGGCCCCCGGCTATGACGAGGAGATAATTTTTTTTTCATTCGGGGCTAAACTTTTTCTTTTCATAAAGACAGAGTTGTTATTGCGAAATTAATGAAATGTATCTCTTCGAAAAGCCAGATACGGCGGAGTTGTGTTCCTCCTGGTGGTCGAATATTAGTCTACTCCGGGCTGTCTTTCTACTAGGCGGCCATGTCACTCACCTTCAGTTTCAGAAAACGCGTCTTATGAGGGTACTTCATCGGTAGGTATACGTGTGGGCGACCTAAAGTTAGATTTTTAAAGTGAAGCTTCAGTGTGCTTGTTGATGGCGTCTGTAACGCGAAAACACCAAAGGTAAATACAAACGATTTTCCTGGCCGCATCAAACCTCGATCACTCGCCTTGTGAAACCAGCGTCAATCCGATTGCTCAAGTTCGACATGTTCGAATAGGTTTGAACCATCAAACACAACCAAAGAAGCCCCCAAGAGGAAGCTTCGCCGCGGTCATACATAGTCGTCATTTGATGCAGGCGTGCAAGACTTTTTAACGTTTTTTTTTTCAGTAGTGTTCGCGATCAGGACTAGAAATGTAGCAGGACTAGGGTCCTTCATCCCAGACACCAAATGGTTCTTTAAACATTTTAAGCGAACAGGACTGGGCGGCCCTTACGCATCTTAAGGTTTCTCTGCTTTTGGACCAGGGCGGCGACAAGGACCAGCTTAGCAGCGTCGGGTTGTCTTGTCATAGTCCAGGAAATTTTCAAAAACAGGCATTTAACTCCACGTATTTTCTAGCAGATTGCGTCGTGGTGTGCTTCCTGCTGGCTGAAGCAAACGGTGCCTTTTTTTGAATGTCTAAATCCTCAAGCTATTCATTTTTTATTTTTCAATGAAGGGCCGGTTGTACACGCAGAGGCAAAACATTCTTCGTCCGCACTTTTCCCCTTGTGGATATAGGATTTGGGTATGGCGGAAGTTTCTATGAAGCCAAGAATGTCTGCTGCAGCGTTAGCTGCGAAGCTCGACAACTTCCGTTCCTGATAGCCGAAGCGGCACTTTTAAGGCTTCAAGGTTAATTCCACTTTTGCATTGCCCCGGGTACACAATCCCTCGCACGGGACGCCATGAGTAATCGTGGTGACGGTATTTGCGACTCTGCGGACCCCGAGCCCCCATACACAAGTTGTGAATAGCCGATACGATGTGCTTTTGGCGAAGGGTACAAACCCCAAACGGTGCCCATTGGAGCCCAGGTCTAGCTCTGGCGGATGGGCTCCCTGTCTGTTTATCAGGAAGGGACCTCCGGGACCTCTCTCTGTATCAGGGTAGCCCGAAAACAAAAAGTACCCCTGTCCTCTGCTTATATACTATTCTGTATAGTATTTTCTAACCCCCCCCCAAACGTGATCGCTCCCTGAAAACGAGCTGCACCGAAGTATGTTTTCCTTCTTTGCCTTCAATTTCACTCCAAAAGCCCGAACATTCCTCGGGGTTTTTGATCATGGAATCTCCTGACTAGACATAAGACAACAACCATCAATTCCCAGTCCTTACTTCTAATATCCAAGTATTTTAAAAGCCTTGTTGGCAAGTCGTACAAAGCTAAAAAACTGAAAACGGGTGAAGTCCTGATTGGGGTAAAAAACAAACAGCAGTCCGCTAACCTCCTCGCACAACTGCGCAGGGTCGATGGTGACATCAAGATTACGCCCCAACGCAGTATCAATAGCTGCCAGAGTGTAATATCTGAACTGTATCTAAAAATGAAATCGAAAGAGATCTGCTCGATGCACTTCGTGACCAGGGTGCGACGGTCGTGACGTGGACCACCATACGTCGAAACGAGCGAGTAATTCCGACCAAACACATTATCTTGGCATTTGAACACTGAACACTTGCGAGTCGGTCCATGCAGGCTTCATGAGATGTCCAATCCGAACCTAAATATCAAACTCGCGCCGCTGCTTCAAGTGACAGCAGTTCGGGCACAGCACAAACTCCTGTCGCGGCAGACTGACATGACTAAATGTGCAGCGCAAGACCTTTCGACAGATAATGGCGACTCCACAATCTTCATTTGTGTAAACTACCAGGGACCTCATGCAGCCTTTGCAAGTGCTAGCGAGAAGTTAAAACAAGAAAAAGAACTAATCAATTTTAAGGTCACAGATAACACCACCTTCTCCGAGGCACCATAGAGATTCTCCTCTTTCTCTCTGGGGATGTGCGCCGACGAAGCTCGGTGGGGGGCGGAGCGGCCTCTGGTTTCCGCAGGGGCCAAGTACCATGAGGCGGACTTGGTCCCACTCTGGGTTGTCTCAGGCAGCCAATCCATCGCCACACCGCTTGCTGAGGCAGCAGCGGGTGTGGTGCCAACGGCTTCCGTTGAGACTGGTGTTGCTGCCACCCCTGCCTCGTCGTCTTCCAGAGCATTGGAGGGTGCTGAGGGGATAGATACGGGGGCCCTCGTATGGCTCCCACCACCACAGCACTGTCCGTGCCGCCTCTGGCACCCCCGACGCCCTCGGCGGTCGTGGGTCAAACGAAGGGCTCCCGAAGGGGAGCCAAGTGCAGGGGGCCTGGTCCGTTGGGCACGCCTTAGATATTTTATGAGGAGATGGATGTCGGGCCGTTCATGCCTGCAACGTAGCGCAAGGAGCGGCCTTCCACATCCAAGCCAACAGAAAGGCACAAAAAGCCCCTTCCGAGAGTACCGTAATGGGAACAGAAAACATCATATAATAGAACTGCACAGGACTCCTAAAATGTTGACTATATGTATGAAGTGCTGCAGGCCAATCAGCCAAGTATCATGTATCTCTAAAACACACACCTAAATTTCAAACAAACGAATTTCTTAATGGGTACATGTATTAGAAAGGACAGGGTTGGCTGCACACACTCTTCGGGAGGTGTGGCCATTGTTGCCCGGAAATCATTAGCATGCCACCCTCTCCCTTTAAGCACGGTGTTTTGGGCTGTAGCAATCTTTACACTAATCTTTATTAGGTTGGTAACAGTATGCTACATTTACATCTCCGGATTTTGCACTCTGAGCTCTAATTTTGAGGCACTGGTTGATCAGCTACCCGAACCATACATCCTCACAGGCGACCTAAATACGCATAACTCTCTTTGAGGCTCCTCCAGAACGAATGCCAAAGGTCGCCTGATAGAGAAGTTTCTTACATCGTCTGGAGCATGCATTTTTGGCAAAAAACAGCATACATATCATGACTTGGGACACAATATACACTCACATCTTGACTTGACCATTGGTTCTGCAGTTGTCTTTCCATGTCTTGCGTGTCGTGCGGACACGGACTCATATGGTAGTGACCACTTCCCCACGTCACTAACGTATATAGGTAAAGGCTCAAGCAGTCCATATTCCCACAACAGGTTTAATAAATCAAAATCAAACTGGAGTACATTCACAGAAACATCTAAGCTACACTACACATCTATAAAATACCTACACGTGAAGGAAGCACCAAAACTCATCACGCACATACTCACTGCCACCGAAAAGTCAATTCCCCACGCATCCGGTGCCCACGCAACCAAAGGTGGCCCTGCGGGAACGAGGATTGCTGGCGAGCACGAGATGCCCAGAACAACTTGTTGTATTTGCTTTGCACCACCCCTAGCTGCGGGCGCACCCAGTTCGTTTTGCCCGTGTGCCTCAGTACTTTCGCCCTCTCCCACACCTTTGTAACCCTCGCTAGATGCCGAGAGGTATATACGCGCTTGTCACAATGAACCTTGTTGTTCTTTGCCCGGCCCTCGTCTAGGCTGCTGCTCCGTGCGTGCTCGAGGTACAACAGTGGCCCATGCTGTGAAACCGCCCATGCTTTTACAACTGAAGACGAAGGCCTGCCGCAACGACAAGCGCCTACGACAGCTTTGAGCAGCCTCCATCCCCCGGTTTTCGACGACACAGAAGATAAGTGGAAAGCGTACCTCATTCGGGATAAAGCGTACTTTGACGCCAACGCAATTACGGACTCAAAAAGATAGCGAGCAGTACTTCCTGGAGCGCTCACTCCGCAGACTGTACAAGTGTTAGCAGGGCCTGTCGAACCTCGGACGCCGAATTTCCTCACCCATGACGAAGCCGTGGCAGCCTTAAAGGACTATTACGATCCAAAGCATCACGAGATAGGAGAGAGCTAGAAGTTCTTTACCTGTTGCCAGCATGAAAGAGAGTCAGTGCACGTATTCCTGGTCGAAATACATCGCATAGCAGACAAATGCAATTTTGGGGAGGCGCGCGACCGAATGTTGAGGGACCGGAATGTTTGCGGCGTACGCTCAGATAACCTGCGCAAGCAATTACTGGCCAAGAATTATTTAACGCTAGAGGAGCCAGAAGCGATGGCCATAGCAGCCGAAGCAACTGACAGCGATAAGAGAGATGTGAGTGCAGAACCACCGATGGTGTTAAAATTCAAGCGCAGCATCGCTCATCATCTCGAAATAACCGAACACGAGGCGCGTCGCAAGAGTGCGGACGATGTGGAAGCACCAAGCACGACAATAACGCCTCCCGCTAGAATAACGCATGCTGCTATCGCTGTGGCCGACGCGGTCATTTGGTGAAAAAATGTTACCGTGCCGCAGCAGGTGTGAATGTTCGAAGGCGGACAGTGAGCGGAAAGACACTGACAGTTGAAACCCCGGTGAGGTCCACTCATTGTTCTTGACTCTGCAGGACACGCCTACGGGGCCGCGACCGCATTGCTCTGCTTGGCAACTTGGGCGTTCCGATTGCAGACCTGACTGCGCCGGACCCGACATCAGGAACCAAGCCAGGCCACCATGTGTTGAACCGGTTGTTCAGCGAGTATCAAGACGTTTTGTCAACAGACCTTGGACTATAGAAGGGGCACCAGCCAGCCTGAAAGTGAAGTCGACAGCGACACCAGAACTTTTGTAAGCCCAGGTCTCTTCCTTACGCTCTCCGCAATAAGGTCTCTCGTGAAATTGACCGGTTAGTGTCACTTGGTACTCTGTCACCCGTGCAACACAGGGAATGGGCTACACTTATCGTTGTAGTCTTGAAAAAAGACGACTCCTTAAGGATATCCGGTGACTTCAAGGTCACGCTTTACCCAGTATGCCAGGTGGAGCATACCCCCTGCCTGTGGTAGAGGACATGTTCGCAAGCCTAAATGGTGGTGAATGCTTCAGCATCTAGGATGTGAAAGATGCGTACAACAAAGTGCCCCTTGACAAAGTCTCCTGCGGGCTCTGTGTCATAAACACGCACCGCGGGTTTTTCGAATTTACCAGACTTTCATTTGGTATCGCTTCTGCGCCGGCAATGTTTCAAAGGAAGATGGATGCCTTACTGGGCGGCCCACCGGGCGTCCAAGCCTACCTTGAAGATGTGCTAGTGTCTCAAGGCGAAGGGAACAACGGAAATAGGTTCAACAGTGTTGGAATGGTTCAGACAACACGGCCTCAAACTTAGGATTGAAAAATGAAACTTTTGACAGCCTTTCGTCACGTACCTTGGCCATCGCATTGATCGGCGGGGAGTCCACCCCATTGAGAAGAACATTGACGCCATCATGCAAGCCCCGCGCACACGTAACGCTAGAGAGTTGGGCTCGTTTTTTATGCATGCTTACATTCTACGCACGCTTTCTATCTCACATGTCGACTGCGCTCCGTCCGTTCTATCGGCTCATTGAAAAAGCAGCCCGTTGGGTGTGGTTGGAACCACAACAGTCGGCGTTTGCGAGGGCGAAACAAAAGCTGAAGTATGCGCGTCAACTCGTTCAGTTTGATCCTAGCAAGGAACTGAATCTAGAATGTGACGCTTCCCCTTATGCTGTGGGCGCGGTTCTGTTTGACTCCGTGGGAAATGGGAACAGGTAGATTTGGCTCCGCTCCATAACGCTAACAAGAGCAGAACACAACTACCCTCAGCTAGAGTGAGAAGTCCTGGCAATTATTTTAGGCGTCTGTCGCTTTTATGACTAACTTCTAGGTCGGTAATTTACCCTGGTCACCGATCATCAGTCGCTGCTAGGACTGCTCCGGCCTGACCGTCAGACGTCCCACATGGCCGCCGCGCGTATTCAACAATGGGCCCTGTTCTTGGGTGGCTACGAGTACAAGTTGCAATACGTGCCGAGAAACTACTACTGAAAGCAGACGCTCTCAGCAGGCTTCGAGCACAGACAACGGCACAGGTAACTGAGGGCTAACCTCCTGAATACATTTTGGCGTTGGAAGCTCTTTACGAAGGTATAGTAACGACCCACGAGTTGCAGGAGCTCACTGCCAAGGACCCGTGGTCAGTCCTTGTGGAGCGATACATATTGCATGGTTGGCCTCGAACAACCAGTGGAATGACACCTTACGTGTTGGCATTTTTCTATTGGAAAACAGAGCTTTCCTTTGCTCATCGCCTGGTCTACTGGATTAACAGGGTGGTGACACCGCGAGAACCGAGGGAAAGAATGCTTCAGCTCCTGCATAAAACGCACCAAGGCTCCGCTCCTCGTCAATGAAAGCCGTAGCCCGCTCTTCGTTTTGGTGGCCAATAATGGGCAAGCAGACTGAAGAGTTGTCATCACAATATAGGAGCTGTCAGGTAAAGGTGACCATGCCACCGTCAGCCCCAACAGTGGCCTGCCGAAAACAGCTGACAGATAGTCTCGCATTCACATCGACTTTGCAGGACTGTTGGCTGGCAAAATGGTACTAGTGGTCGTAGACGCGAACACAAAGTGGATCGAAGCAGTTCCTATGAAGAACGCGAACGCCTCGAGTACTCTTCGCTGCTTGAGAAGAATGTTTTGACTTTTCACCATGCCACCTACGGAAGTGTCCGATAAAGGAACACAATTCACAAGTCAGGAATTCACTACGTTTGTGGCAAGAAGCAATATTGTGCACCTCCGTATGGCGCCTTTCCACCCACTGTCAAATGGAGCAGCGGAAAGAGCAGTTCGAGCCGTGATAGACGGATTGAGAAAAGTGGGATATGGACCGGTGCAAGGCAACCTCATGCACCTGTTATTCAATTACAGGCGGACTCCACAGAAGAGCGGAACGTCTCCCTCGGAAATTCTTCTTGGCTACCAGCTTCGCTCTCATCTGGACACATGCCTGCCGCCCAGGGATGCCAACTTGTCACCGGGCGCCGATGACTGCGCCATCTCGGCTGGCAGTAGCGTCTGCGTGCGCAATTATGGCGTTGGTCAAAGATGGACCCCTGGGAGTGTAAAAACTACTGCAGGCACGAGAATGTAGGGGTGTCCGAATATTCGAAACTTCGAATATTCGATTCGAATTTTGTGGTATTCGATTCGAATCGAAGGACACTTTTATTGTTCGGAATATTCGAACCACCCAAAACTAAAAAAAAAATCAGAACGAGTCTCAACATCAAAGTCGCGACGAACGGTACGTACTTTCGCAGACTGTATCGGTGTTTATTCGTAGTTACAGTGGCATCTCGGTAATGCAATTCTGGACGATATGATTTTCAGAAAAGTCCCGGCGAAATTGCATTGTTTGCAATGGGAAAACTTTCGGTTGTTACGAACGGACCTGCGCGGCCCGGCGGATGATACGAACAAGCTGGCGAGGCGCCCGACTGCCGAACGAGCAAGTGACGACTCTCTCTCCCCTGTTTGTCACTGAACGGCCGAATTGTTGTTTTCTGCTCGCGAAAACGCGCCGCGCACGCCCCACGCGCGCTGACACCCCCGCGAAACCACCCGCACGCTGCGCGCGGCGCAGACGGCAGCGGCAACATGGCGTCGGCTCCGGCCACGAAGTGGCGCGGGCGCTCGAGTGACCGCTTATAATCGCTCTTTAAAATGCAGCTCAAAGGAGACACGAAGTTGCTTGTGCGGTAAAGGAGGTGATATTTCACGCGAAAACGGTACTATAAAACATCATCCGCGCCGCTAGTTAAATTGCCCATGAAATATTTACCGGGGTGCTAAGCCTAACCATCTCCGGCGGAGCCCAGCTGGCTGTCTCGATCGCTTCGCAAGTCGTCAGGCTCCTATTCTGCCGCGCGCGTCGTGCGTCATTTTCTGACCGAGGTAGGCGCTACCGCGGGCGCGAGATCGTCGATGGGGGCGTGAAAATACAGCGCGCGCAAACCGAGGCGAGTGAATTGTGTGCAAAAACGCACCGTGGGGTTCACGCTTGACTGTTGCGGCATGTAGCGAGCTTGGACACCGCTAGTGAGGAGACGAGCGCTAAGCTTTACGTGCTCCAGAAAGGACTGCTTTGCGACATGGGGGTTCAAAAAGCAGAAAAAATCACGAATTTCTTCACACGAAAATAAGAAAAGAAATGAATGAAAACCTTTTTGCAGTGCTCAATTTTTGTCTGTGTTGGTTCATACGAATTTCAGATGATACGAATATCTTTCCGGGTCCCGCAATATTAGTATCATCGAGATTTTACTGTCAACACGCGGCAATGTGTACGGGCTCGGGCATGCGAGCCACTATTGTCTCAAGTGAGCGGCTGTTTTCAGTATCTGGTGGAGCCTTGATGAGCAGTAGGTTGTCACTGCTCCCCGAACATTTCGAGCAGTTAATCTTTCCCCATGATAACATTTAAGTGAGTCCAGACCTTAACCTGCTGAGTGCAATGGTATAGTGGAATTCATAATTTTACTTTATGTGATTTGTTGTGCAATAAAATTGCAGCTTTTGTGTCTCTAGATGGTGAAAACTTTAAGTTTACAAAAAACAATAAGTATTCGTATTCGAAAAATATTCGATTCGATTCGAACGTTGTTTTTATTATTCGAATTCGCTTCGAAATTTAAAAATATATATTCGCACACCCCTACGAGAATGATGGCAGTGGAGACGTCCACGGGAGTAGCGCGGCGTCACATCGATCAAATCCGTCACCGTCCCGAGCCGGCCCCGAATACTGCGTGTGCGGAGGTGACTGCAGGCGTGCAGGCTGAACGTGAATCTGATGGAGGTGTTACTGCTATCCCTTCCCCTGCGTTGTCGCACACCCCCACGCGGAATCTGCAAGGGCGAAGCCTAGAGCTGCCAGCAGTGAGGCTTAAACACCACCTACGACGGAACCTCCGGTCATTGCGGACGACCCTCTTTTGGGGACGGTCCCCCTTCAGCCCATGCGCAGGTGATCGAGAAGACTTAGAAAACAGGTACAGTGGTTCCAGTTTTAAAAGGGAAGAAATGTTGCATTTTTTTTGTTTGTGGCGGCAAGCACACCCAGCTGCGCGCGCACCCATTTCGTTTGGCCCGTGCGCCTCGGCGCTTTCCCCCTCCCTCACAGCTTTGTAACCCTCTCTGGATGCCGACAGTTAAATCCGCGCTTGTCCCAATAAAGGTTGTTGTTCTTTGTCCGACCCTCGTCTGTGTTGCTCCGTGCGCGGTTGAGTTACAACACAAGGCGTGGGGTGTCAATCGCGGTTACCCCACGCCTAACAACCTTGTATCTTTTAAATGAGGAAAACCGCTTCGTAAAGGCGTGCAACCTGAGGCAAAAAGGGAGAGTTTGCGCACATTCCTCACATTCATTAGCTCATACACCGACACTCACAGAGTCTCAACACGTATACCAAAATTAAAGGACAACAAACACACAGCCTGCACCTGATTAGTGCAACAAGAAACGCACTGAAGACCAGGCTAACACACTTGCACAACCCTGCCAACATGTGTCAAGTTCAGCACACTGCACCAACACTTTCATAAAACACAAAACTGCCTCTGAGAAGATGTCCTTACGAGATAATGATAAGTCGACTGCATCTTATAACACCCCCTTGTCACTTCAAGAGCTGAAGATCGCACTCATTCCTTTGAAACCCTCAGCTCCAGGCGCAGACAATATTAAATACACTATGATACAACACCTAAACGCAAACACACTTGAAACACTCCTCCTGTACAACAACATCTTTCGGTCGGGGCGCCTTCCAGGCTCTTGAAGGGAGGCAATCGTAGTGGCCTTTCTAAAGAAGGGGAAGACCCTTCCTCCCAAGGAAGTTGTCTTTCCATCGCCCCTGACAAGTTGCCTGCGTAAGCTGCTCGAGAAGATGATCAGTAGGCCAGTAATAAAGATCACCAATTCGTGTACTTCATTGAGTACAATGGTATTATCGACGTCTCCCAGGCTGGCTTCAGGACGGGGAGATCTACCAGCGATGAACTGGTTGCGTTGGAATTGTATGGAAAATATGCCTTCTTCGATAACCACTTTTCCGTAACAGTCTTTTTCGATATGAAAAAGGCGTATGACACGGCCTGGCGGTACGGTATCTCGTGTGACCTCAAGTCATTTGGTGGTTCCGGCAACATGCTGAACACTCTGGGTAGCCACATATCGGGAATAAACTTTCGAGTGAGGGTTGGCAGTGCACTTCTTTTCATTTCATTTCATTTATTCATACTGCAGGCCAAGATGCTGGCCCATGCAGGGAGGGCAGTACACAGCAAGAATTCAAAGAACGCATGAACAGGATGCTACCTATAACATGTCACAAAAATTTACAAATACTTTACTTAGTACATCCGCAACATAAGAACAACACAATAAATCGCAGTGGGGCAAAATGCCTTGCCGCCAAAACACAGCACTAACATAAGGCATTGCCACCAACAATTTTGTGTTCTATATATGTAGATGACATTCAGATATCTTTTAAGTCTCGTAACTTCTCCAGTTATGAAAGCCAGGTCCAGCTTCGGATTAACAAAATGCTGGCTGGGAGGAAACAATTTGTTTTAAACTAAACCCTGGAAAAAGTACTTGTGTTGTGTTCTGGCGGAAACGCGGGATTCATGCGGACCCTGATATTTTTATTAATGGTGTAGTAATTCTTGTCAGACGGGAACAGAAGTTTTTATGCCTAATATTCGGTAGTAAACTCACATTTCTCCCTCACTACAAAAAGCTCAAACACAAACGCCTACAAACAGTGAACATTCTTGAAGTGGTGTCCCACCAACCCGACGGTGCTGATAAAGAAATCCTTCAACGTCTCTATAATGCTCTGATAAGATCTCAGCTGGACTATGGCAGTGTTGCCTATGGATCAGCGACTAGAAAATCTCTGAAAATGCTGGACAGAGTGCTGCACCTCGGGCTCTGTATTGCATGTAGGGCTTTCTGTACTAGCCCAGTTGAAAGCCTGCATGGAGAATGGAACAAGTGGAGCCTACAGCAACAGCGAAACCTTTTAAGTACGTATTTTATGATACAACCATATCCCAGCTTCTTTTAAACCGCCCATCTATTCCTTCTCCGTTCCTATACAGAGCTAGAGAGGAAGCATCAGAACTCCCAGTCTCTTTTTTAGATACCATGAAACCAACTGTTACTAATTCTACAGGCCCATGGCATCTTCGTCTTACACGATGTGACTTATCTTTTATACATATCGACAAAACCCGAGTGCCAAGAAGTGCGATCCTGCAACACCTCTTGTCTCTTTAACACAAATACAAGTGTGCAGGATTCTCTACTGACGCCTGAAAAACTTCCACCACTTTTTCCTGTGCTGAAGACGGACCCAACCTGAAGATTAATAAAACCACGAATGGGTATATTAGTATCTTCACGGCTGAGGCTCACGGTAAACTACTTGTCATGAATCATATACTCCAAACTAAAATTCCACAGTCAGTAATCTATACTGATTCCTTAAGTGTTGTGCTGTCTTTTTCAGTGCAAAACACGTTTAAAAATATGTGGTCATTCTTCTGATTAGCACGACTATGTCTTTATATGCGTTAGGTCTCGAAGTGACCGTGTTCTGGGTGCCAGGTCACTCTGTGATCACAGGGAACGAGACCACAGATGAAATGACCGCTGCTGCTGCACTTAGTACTACAGTTGACATAACAACAGTACCATACACTGACATGAAGTCACACATCAGAAAACAACTTCGAAAAACCTGGCAAACACACTGGAGTGGACAGACAGACAACAAATTACACGAAATAAAACTACACTTGCGGCCATACACCACTGACATACAAAACAGAAACACAGAAGTTGCCTTTGCTAGTCTATGAATAAGGCACACACATGCAACGCACTCGTATCTGCTCACGGGGTCTTCAATCCCTCTGTGTAGCAGATGCGGATAGGCGGTATCTGTAGTTCACATACTCATTCAATGCAAAGCACACCACACAACACGACGGAAACACTTCCCACATAAGTACAGACTACACATTCCAATATACCTGGCCATTTTCCTCTCGGAGAATCCCATGTTTTCTGTCCAGTGTGTCTTCATGTCTTAAAATATTTACCAGAAGCAAAATTTTTATACCTAATTTCTTACCACGCATAATCACAACCCGGCCTACACTAGTCAGCCTCATTGTCCTTTAATGACTGTACTTTCGTTCCTGTGAGTGATTTTAGTGTTTAAACCTTCATCCTTCATAATAACCAGTGTTTTGGCGCTCTTCGTCATTGCATCCAACCATCATCGTCATCACAGTCGGGTACACAATTCTACCTTGCATGGTGATCGCCGTAGCTCTGACCAATACAGCGTCTTCGAGGTAAACAAGGCACGTGTGGCATTTAGGCAGGCTAGTACAGTGTCCATGACTTTAAAATATGGATGATGGCGTGCAGAGTTGAACGACATCACCTTAAACGTTTACATTTCTTTCAGCATAAAAACCGCGGTCTTCTCACTGTCCCTAACGTTCACTTCAACTTTCCACTCCACCCGCCATGGTGCCTCATTGGCTAAGGTGTTGCGTTTCTTAGCACGAGGACGCGGGTTCGATTACCGGTCGCGGCGGCAGCTTTTCTGATGAAGGCGAAAAGTAAAAACGCCAGTATGTAGGAGATTTTGGCCCACGTTAAAAATCCCCAGGTGGTCAAAATTAAACCTGAACCCTCCACAACGGCACGCTGCATCACCTGTATTGCTTCGGCACGTTAAACCCTACAATCAATCAATCAATCAATCAATCAATCAATCAATCAATCAATCAATCAATCAATCAATCAATCAATCAATCAATCAATCAATCAATCAATCAGTCAATCAGTCAGTCAGTCAGTCAGTCAGTCAGTCAATCAATCAATCAATCAGTCAATCAATATATCTATCTATCTAATATTTAATCAATCAATCAATATTTCAAACAAATCAATTTTCCGCTGCAGGGTTTGCATGCGTTTCGACTGGAATTACTTCGCATAGAAGTGCTAGAAGGTGTCCCTGATATACAGAAGGAAGTGTACGAGTTGTTCCGTCATTTTATTCTGTGTCGGTATTCAGCGTAGAACATCAATGTGCAGATATTTACCTAAACAGGCATAACGGTGACAGTCTAGGTAGTTTTCGATGGTTGTGCAATATCGTCGTACAGCCTGTCTTCAGCTTGCTCTCGTTCAGATTCGTTTCCTGTGCGTTCACCCGCTGATGTGACTCTCGTGTCAGTCCGGTGCTATCTTCTGTGAGGCAAGACAGGATGAATGCTGTTTCAAAGTGGACAAAAACAGTCACTGTAATGCGGTAGCAAAGCCCCAACTTTTTTTCTTTTTCTTGCAATAGGTATGGCTTTACGTAAAAGACGTAGGCGTGTTTCAAGGCTTCACGGGATGAGCGACGAAGTTCGGCGACCGCGAAAAAGTCGCTCGCTTCTTCAGAGAGAAATGGAGAGAGAGAGAGAGAGAGAGAGAGAGAGAGAGAGAGAGAGAGAGAGAGAGAGAGAGAGAGAGGCTTTCTAGTGTGAACTGGTTATGTGATTCCTTAATTGCTTTGCCGGCCGCCACAGAAGTGCCATTATGTAAGCGGTTATATTCCTCGGTGAAATTTGAGACAAGAACGGTTAACTTTTATGCAAGCGTAGGCACCACGCAGCATACGCAAGGTCTTTCGAGTTTCGGGGTTACGACAGATGTCAGTAGCTGCGTTTTGAGAGTAAACTTTATCATTAGGCTTCACGTGAAGGGAAGGTTATCTCTTCACAGGCAATTTTGATTGTAGTTCGTGCAATGCGGCTTCCTTTCGGCGTCATAAAGTAATCAAATGAACCTGTAGTTACAAGACCTGTGCCACAGTTATTGAACTCTTCTCTGACGTAGAGTGTATTGCGGCAGCTGCGTCGCAGAAGCAGTAAGGAAGTATAAAGAACGCCACGACGTACGTGGTGCCGTCTGCAGTGACGTGCGATGCTAACGTAGTACTGGGGTACGTGATGTGCGTCCTGCTGTGCGTATTTGAAAACACTCGAGGCTCGTCCAATTTTTTACAGCTCATATGGATATGCTGCAATTATGACTCATTGTTAACAAGCACTGGCTATCATTCTGCTGTGGCAGCCACAATGATGACCATAGTTTCATCGAAAGTCACCATTTTTGAATTTTGGGGGAATGAGAGATTTGCCGCTCGCCAATTTACGGCAGCTGGTGGGTTGCGGAGCATTGTTCTGGTAATGTTCCTTGATGATAATGTTCTCTCGTCTGGTCGCGAACACTCATACAATCTACCGCTACAGGACAGCAACCATCTTGCTGGAGAGTTGAATCATGAATAAGCCACTGGCGTTTCTCTCTTGAAGCCGGTCTGCCTTCAAATCAAGTAAACAATCTCCCAGAACTTATGCCTTCTCTGGGTCAAATGACACTCGGCACTTGCACAGCTACCCTGTTGGGTTAGTCGTTGCTCCTTTCTTCGTGTCCTTACGTTTAGATCCAGTCTTGCCAGTGGAAACACGTGTTCACTGAAATGTCTCGTAGATATAGATAGCATCTTAGAAAACTGCTGTTTAGGACAGGATACCGTCGGTCATTTTCTATCCTGTAAATTTGTTCCAGCCTATTTCAGTTTGCAAACATTCTTTTGTCTTTTCGGAAATCATGCTGTGAATATTTTAAATATGCTTGGTGTCAGTGCGCAAAGGAGAACCTATGTTGGTGTACAACAACCACACTGCATTTCTAAAGGGCAGCATACCTTACTCGCTTGTTTATTGGGGAATTCGGTCAACTTGTAAGCCTAAGCTTACAGCTTCAACATGAGTTTAGCAAAGTCACATTTCCGTCATTCCATGTGCATAGCCTTTACTCATACATGGAATATCAATTACCAGCTTTCGCCTCAAGAGCTGCTGAAGTGGTTTTAACTAGGCCGCAAAAAATTAGGGTTGCTTTCGGTACTGTATATTACCCCGCTGCACGTCCTTATCAGTGAGTTTTTGGTCAGTGCCCCATGAGTCGTGTCCTCCTTATTTCCTCTTGTGACTACATGTGCTCACACTACTGAAGGGATCACTACAAGCCTGTTGTCCGCCACCTTTGCTTGTGTGCCCTCCTTACTGCTGGCTCACCTTTTCATGAATGATGTTGAATCTGTTGTATTTTCTCCCTCGTTTATTTTTGTTAAGCCATTGTTACCCCATTGTTACCTCGTTTAATTTTTCATATAAGCCATTGTTACCCCATGCAGTCAAGCGGCTGCTGCGATGAGTCCCTTCTTGTTTCTCCCCCCAAACGGCTTTTACATGTTGCCCGATCTTTCTCTTTGGTGTTCCATTTGTTTTTCCTCCTGTCTTGTTTTTTCTTTTGTTTCTCCGAACATGTATACGCTTTCATGTTTTTCGCTTCACCCCATTTGTGCAATACCCCTGTTATTACTATTGTCATGTTTATGTAGTCTTATTGTTCTTGCTGATGTCGTGTTTACGGGGCTTTAATATTGCCCCTGTGTTTTCCCCTTGTTTTATCATGACCATCGGAAGCTCTCGTTTCTGCCCCCCCCTTATGTAATGCCCAAGACAGGGCCTTTAAGGGTAATTAAATGATGATGATGATGATGATGATGTATTTAGTTGGCCTCATCATTCGAACAATTTGTCGGCATCATTACTGTTACTCAACATATTCTTGTCGTCACTGCAAACGTACACCCCCCTTTATTTCTGCCGCTCGGAAAAAGAGGCTCCGTTGATTCAAGTAAATGGGATGCACAAAGACAACATTTGTGCAAGAATGAGAAACAGGAGTATTGTTCTTCCCACCAGAAAATTATGCACCGAGGCAAGCGAGACCAACGTGCTAAGGGGGAGCGTAAATTGGATGCCGTTCGTAAGAGGTGTTAACGAAATTGTGTAACAAATATATGCGTTTGTTTTTTACGTGCACAACGGCTCTCTTTCCCTCAGGGCAAGAGACCACATTTATTTTACAATATGGTGTGCAACAGGTTCTCACGCGACACACAGCTTATTTCAGCACGGAAATATGGGTCGCTACAATAACTCATTAGGAGATTAATACAGTGAATGCGAAGGGGAACATCAAAATTGCATCTGCAAAATTACTGAATAATTTGACGCGCTAAACCACGGAGACCAGAAGAAACACGTAGACACAAACAAGGCGCCACTTCCAAATAAATTTTATTATTGAAAAACCTTAGGTTAAATACACAGTTCTGACGTAAGGAAAACGGAACACCAAAAATGTTTGCAATCCTACACGTGTCCATCTGAGAGCTCGGATTCTTTACGTTATAATGCAACCGACGGTGTACAATCATTCTTTCATGCCTATCTTTAACCCATTTTAAAAACGTGGCCTGTTTGAAGAGCGGAGCGCTGTTTCTACCCTGCAGAGTACACCGGTTGCAGCGCTCAGCCATGTGACCAGCAGCGTTGTTCTTTACTGCCCAACAGTGCTCGCGCGCTCAGTATTTGTAACACCTGCCTGTTTGCCCAATGTAACACTTTTTGCCACTGATGGGAATCTCGTAGACAACTACCATCGTGCATTCTGTGTATAATTCACCATGCTTCTTGGAGCATGATTGTAGCTTCCTTTGCGTCATCATAGGGCAAACCTTCGCCAATTTGCAGGGCGCGCTATACACCACATTGACATGTAACAAGTGTGACATGTTGCAACAAGTGTTATATTAGGCAAGCAGGCGGGTGTTTCAACAGCAGAGCGCGCGAGCACTGTTGGGCCGTAAAGAACAACGCGGGGGTTACATGGCTGAGCACTACAAAAGCTGCACTCGGCAGAGCAGAAACTGCACCCCGCTCTTCAAACAGGCCACTTTTTTCAAATAGGTCAGAGTTAGGCATGAAAGAGAGATTGTGGATGCATACATTATTCAGAAGGTGAGAAAGAAGGGCGTCAGTACACCGCGGGTGGCATTACCACTTAAAGAATTCGAGTTCTTAGGTGGACACGTGTAGGATTGCACACGTTGTTGGTGTTCCGTTTTGATGACGCCAGAACTGAGTATTTGGCCTAAGGTTTTTCACTTTTAAAGTTTATGTGGAAGTGGCGCCTTGTCTGTGTCTACGCGTTTCTTCTGGTCCCCGTTGTTTAGCGCCTGCAATTATTCAGTATGTTCAACCAACTAGACCTGATCAGGTTTTGTTGCTTCAAATTTAGTTTCCGGGGCCTAATGTAAGGCCAAGGGTTGGTTGCTGCCTATGTGAAATACAGGCTGATAGGCTGCCATTTTGTGCATGGCCTACCTGACGGAGCTACTTGGTTGCAGGCTAACCATATCTACAGCTGTATGCAGAATTAGCACGTTTTACCTAATGCATTACGCCTTCCCCAATAATTTATAACAAGAAAAGATTGCCCAAGACTGGGTCCGGGGATTAGCAATTCTGTGGCTTCTCGAGCTGCAGATTTTTACAGCGATGCTGGCAACTTCGCGTAGTGCATCAAGGATATTGTTCAACACCAAAAAAATCTTCCACTAAAGATAAACATTAGAGTAAAACACAACCGAACCAATTAAGTATGTAGACGAGACATTCGGATGATTGCAAACTTTGTGCAGACCGGAGTGAATCCTACCAAACGGGAAATGCAACGATGCGGCGTCACAAAGAGTGTAACAAGGACTAGATGGCTACTCACTCGTATACGTCTCCGAACAAAACAATATGCCACGCAGCAACATGGCAGCATTTCGGTGATGTACGCTAAAAAGCGTTTCACAGCACGTGGTAACGCCCTAGTGGTAACGCCTGCCGGTCTCTGGTATTCGTAAGATGCCTTCAACATCCTCGCCCGTAATCAACGTTTAGCGGCGTTTTAAATTTAAGGTGATAGAAGAATAGAATACACAACAAAAAGGCACGTGTCCTAATGAACACTTGAGAAGAAAATAGCAGAACAAATCTTCTCAACAAGTAAGAGAAGGTAGTGTGCCGGGAGAGGTCCTCTCAACAGCATGTTTTTTCTGCTTGAGATCACCATACCTTATAAGACACTGCCATATACAAACTTTGTTCATTTATTAACACAAAGTGCACTTAAGAAATGAATTAGGCGGCAGCCACTTTTGCCAAATGTAATGTTGTAATAGGCTAGAAACGAGGGTACACGCGCCTTTTTAACCGTTCGTAGTATCCAAACATGTTTCACAATAGCTTAGTGAACCCCTGTTACCTTCAGAGAATGAGTATAAATACATTTTTTCGGTGTTCACGGCTGATCGGTATAATGTAATCTTAGCTTAATAAATCTGTGACAAGAGTACTCTGGTAAAAGCGTTTGTCCCGTCAACGAGGCGCGACTGGCATGGTTAATAGATTTAAGGTATCCTGAGTTTGTGTTTTTAACTCTCGCTACATGTTCGTCACATGCTTCTTTTTGTTAGCTTTTGTTTTATGGAAGTTTGTACGGCCGGCGCTATACGGAATTCGTCGCCGGAAAAGGACAGAAACATGATAGTAGCGTTGAAATTGTGCATGTTGTTCTGTAGGAAGAACGTTTTGCAGATAAACAGATATTTTGTTCAAGGCTGTGCATTTTGAAGACCGTACGGGAAGATAACTCTTAGAGCTTTTTTGAATTGTCGGAATAATTGAGTCATAGCTTCACTGTAGCTTTAGAGCAAACCGAGGAAGCAACGCTGTTACGTACTTCCTTGCGAATGGTCTAGGCGAGTTCGGATCTGAACACTAGGCGAGAAGTTTGAGCATGTAACGAACTCGGTTCACCAATTAAGTATTTTCCTGAAACAGCTGTCGTAAGACAAATAAACAGTCACACATGAAAAAGGCGGTGTATATGGTGTATAACTGCAACCTTCACTATGGAGGATTTGGAAGATGCCCTTACTGCTTTCGGCACATAAGCGTCAGTGGCAGTCCGAATTATACATTAATGCTTGAGCACCAGCATCATGCCACACTTGAGGTGCTTTTACAGTTCGTTGATACGATCTGGTGCCTAGATAAGCTTTAAAATGCGCAACATGAGCATTTGTGATTCTAATTTTTCAGGGCGTCAAAGACTAATCACATGCAAAAAACGTCGCTGCGCTCTCTTTGAACAGCTGCTAACGCGAAGATATGAAAAAATATTAGAATTAAACCTGTCAGTGATTAGCTCTTACGCGAAAACGCACTCCAAGAATTACAAGTATATGTGACGAACCTTTGGTCGTAAGATATTTTTCAAAAAATTTAAACGCTTTCCTGTGACATATGGAGACAACCATGTGGGGCCCCTGCAGCAGAAGTTGATGGATAGAAGACAGAACAGGGGACGCACTCATTCGATGGTGGGACGTATTTAGGCCTAATGTCGTGTCTGTTGTGACCATCGGCAGCCATTACCCACAGATTGACGTACGATGATGGTAATATTTTTGCGGATGCTGTAGGCTGTTTGTAACCTGAGGTTCGTCCTAACATCGCGTGTAGATGTGTAAAACAAAATGCCTATGGCGCATTTTGAGGTTTACTACCTTTTCTCGAAACCGGCTTGAAAATGTTCTCACTGCTGGCCAAGCACCAGCTACCGAATAATGCTATATGCCCCAAACACAAACATTAGGTATATGGAGTGTTCCTCGCCGACGCTCCGGCGTGCGTGACGGCGCCTTCGTAGCAAGGTGGCGCCTGGCCTCGTATCGTCTCTAGAACCCACTACCACCTGCGGACAGCACCTCATCACCCTGAACATTTAATGGGGACTGTATATTTTCCCTACAGATTGTATTTTCTAGTTTTAGGTACTTGTCGTTTAACTTTGAGTACGGTTTGGCTGCTGTTTGCCCTTTTGTATGTAGGCTTGCATGTTTGCTTTTATGGTGCTTGATCAAGAATGTGTTCCTTTGTTCCTTCTTTAAATGCTCTCGTCTAATTATTGTCACTGTGGCCAGGCCCAGTCGGCACTGAATTACAGGATAAAAAACCTGCAGAGGGTTTTTCCACTAAAATTTCTCTGGTCTTTTATTGACAGCGGGATGGTAACTAAGAATATGTTATTACACTGAATGATACCCCCCATATAAAAGCAGCTGAAGTTTGTAAGGGTTGTGCCTAATTCCACAGTTTCGCTCATCCAACACCTCAACATCCTTAGAGTGAATGTTTGGATGCAGTCCAGATATTGTTATTCATCTCGGCCGTCATGGGGTATTTACGCAAAGCACGTATTGGCAATATTGAATACTCCTGTTAGGTAACGGACCGTGGAAGGTTGCCTCCTTTATTAGTCCACCCGGCGCGGTGATTCAGTGGCTATGGTGTTGGGTTGGTTATCTCAAGGACGCAGTTCTAGTTCCCGAGCGCAGTGGGAGCTTTTTTGTGTGGGCGAAAAGTGAAAACCACCATCTTTTCGAGATTTTGGCGCACGTTACATATCCTCAGGTAGTAAAATATTAAGCCAATAAAATATTAAGCCAGGTAGACACATATTAAGCCATTCCTCATCGCCTGACCAGCGCCACGCATCAAACCCTATATTCAATCAAATTGTTTATCAGGGCACCGCAACAACAAAACTAAAGATTTGTTACCGCGTCTGTCAGTAGAGTCCGCGTCTGGGTACTCGCGCTTTCCGGAAAGCCCCTTTATATGTCTGTATGTGTGTATGTGGTAGCCAATCAGTGGTCTCTTGCGACACACCGGAAATACAGCGGGCAGATATAGGCTCTCAAAGTGACATCATTGACTGGTAATCCGAATAACCTCTAGGTAGACACTATCTCACAATTTTTTATGGCAGTGTGCGACGGCGCCTCCACTTGATCTGTCAGTTAGCCAACTGGGCACAGGCCTCAGAAAAAGCAACGCCAGCGCTTACAAACCCAGCTTTGCTTACTTTAATCTTTGGTAGTGTATCTGCCCTATCTCTTTTTTTGCCTTTCAAATAGACCGGCTGAATAACAGCTGCGGAGGAATTCATTTCTAGTATTTTTGTATTCTTGATTTGAACACAGATTCCCACAATTCACGGGTACAGAAATATGTAACACACACTGCCCAGATGTTTTTTTTTTCGAGAGACTATGCTTAAACAGAAATCTTCCTACAGTGTTTAAATACGCGGATTTTCCATTGTCGTAAACCAATTCAGAGCAAAGGCTAAATCGCAGTTATAGTCCATGGCTCTGAAAATGCTGTGCAGGCTTTAGCCCCGAGAAAGAATTACGCGGACCAGCCATGGGTGTAAACAATCAATTCAGAGCAAAGGCCAAAGGGCAGTTATATTCACTGGCTATGAAACTGCACGGCAGTCGTTAGCTCCGAGAAAGTCACAAGAAAACCAGCCTTCTATCAACTTTTAGGAAGTGCCGTGCTTAACAAACCTTCTAAACTCGAAGCCGCATTCTGTCGCGTCGCAGTCCGCAGGGGCATTACTGTAGGTGCTTTAGGCTCTACACCTATGCTCCTATAGAAACGAGGAGCAGCACCGGTGGGTGGTGCTCTTTGGAACAATGTACATGTTTGATGCCCCCTTACGAAGATATTAAAAATGCGTACCGAAGAGACTGCGGGACTATTTAACGGGAGACTATACAGGGTCGACAGTAAGTTGGTTGGAGATCATAAATCCGATGCTAACGCAATTGATAACTGAGAAACGTGAAAGGATGGCAGAGGTTGCTCATTACAGGCTCCCTATGCGGTGGCCAGCTCTCAGTCTTCTATGTGATAGTGGAACCACGAACAATCCACCACTTCCCAGAAATCTACACACTGATAATACCCCAGCATGTTTTTATCCGCTAAGGCAAGGGTCTTCCTATTAGTGAGTTTATTAGTCGCCCTATCAGTGACTGTATAAATATCTTGCATATGTAGATTTTTCTAAAGTACGCCATGCATCATCCTTAAACCAGTCACCACCTCTTTCTTAGCACGGAATACTTTAGCCTTGCTGCTTAAAAGACAGTGTCGCGGGGAGCACGTACCATATGCATGTAAAAATATGATTTGTGTTTACCTGTACCTCCAGAACAGCTTTAAATATCACGTCCTTATGAAGTGCTTGTTACATAATTTATGGTATATTTTTACTGATGTGAGTCATCATCCTAGTACTTTTACTAGTGTGCCTAGACGACATGGCCCGAAAAAAAATATTTATCACTCTTTCATATGTCCGAGCCTTCAGTGCACGGATTACACTGCACTGCACTGTATGAAAGAATACAGAAAACTTGTTGTGTTCGAAGTGCTTAACCCACCGGTGGATTTAATTGTTGAACTAGTAGTCTTTAGCTTTGGTCTTTTGATGACACTGTTTAATATTTTCCCGCGATTTTCATTTCACCCTTTTGCCCAAATACGCATGTCCTTCCTGTGTTGTGCGTAGGGCGCTTTGCCTACGAGCATCCGTGCTGCTTTGGGCAGACATCTGAGGCTGTATGGTCCACCCTGTCTCTGACAAGAATCTGTTTTGTTCTTCGGGAAGTAAAATATCAAGCAGAAACACTTTAAACCAACTATTAACTTTATGTTCAGCCAACCAACACAAAGTCATGGGCGACATTGCTTTTTTTTCAAGGGAGGTTTCATCATCACACTTGAATTTAAAAGCCAGTTGGTATTCCAATGATACGTAAGGTTTTCACGTTTTTTTGGCACAGCGTGCCTCTTTAAAAGTGAGGTAATGTTGGTCGGCACTGAGCTCAGTGATAAGACACCTTAGTCTTGGTAATTGGTTTTTACATTACGTTCCCATATAAAAGCTTTTTCTTAATTGTCCTCGAGACGTAGTAGCAGCTCTGATGTTTGGTTTAAAAATTCCCTTCTCTGCGCTTTCATCGAGGCACACACCGTTCTGTTTCGGCTGTCACTTCCAGTGCTTGCTTCTCCGGCACCTTCGCCTCGCGCTCTACGACTCCAACTTCCCTCCAGAACCCTCTCTCTCAGCTATTCCCAGCGCAAATCTAATACGGTTCCCAAATTTCATTGCCTTCCTGTGCTTGCGGTGGGGTTTTAAAGGTACACAAAAAGATGTGCTCTGATCCTGTCGCTTACGCCATCTATACTGTTTGTAATACTACCCAATACTCATTGAACACACAAAATATACAGACCTAAAGAACAACGCGGAACCGCGGTAAGCTGCAGAAGAAACAACGGAGTGTCAACAATGCATCAGACTTTCAGTTTAACAGCAAGCGGAAAGTAACTACCGCAAGTGTTTGTCTTGCGGTGAGCGTTCAAGCGCACTGCCATTTCTCGGAACACACTCGTGACGTGACATCATCAGCTGGTGGTGCCACATCATGTGGCTCCTGATGATGCCTTATGCGCTCAGCACCCGCGCGTGTCTCAAAGGCAGCATTCTTTGTGTGTCGTGGTTTTTCACTGAAGCGCGGTAAGACGACAAGCTTCCAGAGGGTAATATGTAAGGGTCGCGGTTATGGACGGCCCCTAGGACGTGTCAGGGTCCGGGCGCCTAATCACCAAGTGTCTCGTTTGCAATATATTTGTCCTCCACTCTTTCAACTGCGGGTCGCCTTCACTGTAGGCCTGCTGCCACTTGCAGGTCCTCATTTTCCGTCACCCGGGGCGCGCTTATGCTCTCAGCTCTAGCGTTGGGCACCGTAAGAAGGGTCAATGGCTTGTCCGTCGCGCGCATTTGGTCGTCTTCTTTTTTTTTCGCTTCGCATGGTTTCTCGCAGTGGCCTTCGGCACCGTAAATGAGAGTTATCTACGACCCGTGCGGCAGGCGTATTACCACTTGCTTACTCTTGCTGGTACATTATTACCCATGTAAAGGTCCTTAGCAGCACCAGACTCGCTTAAAAACGATAGGTTTGCTTAAGTTAATAAATGCAAAAATTTTTGTCTCTCTGTCCTTGTGTCTGCCTTGAATTTAGCCAGGCTTCAAAACGTTACAAGAATTTTTGAACGAAAACCATTGTCACGTAAGCCATTTTAAAAAGAATAAGTGTTGTGCCAGTTATTATACGCGTGAAAATTGTTGAGGAAAAAAAACATCGGGCACATTTGAGGCAAGACATCTTCACATTGGGGATACTTGCAGTTCTTCTTTATTGAAAAATTTTCGCAGTCTCTACTCTTGCGTAGCAAATACCCCAAAATACGCCTCCTAAATACGTTTTGACCCAGAATTACAAATACCGTTTCTGGCATCCTTCCGTGTGGCATTAAAGGAATTCAAACAGCAACAAGGATTTTCGGTACATAGCGCTCGAGCAGTAAATTACGGTGAGATTTCATTAAATTGAGCAAACCTCCACTGCCTATGTTGTGGGAGCAGGGAAAAGAGAGTTAAACCGTCTGAGATGCGGGCGGGAAGAAGAAGCAAGGTATTTAGGTGTCTAGGGAGGCAGAAGAATATCATCTTTCGACGAGGTTTGTGACAAAAGTCCGCAGATTTGCGGTGAATGTTTTGCCATATAAACTTTGTAGTTTGCAGGGAGAACTTGGGCCTTGCCAGGGGATAAAGGGCAATGCACATACCGCCGAAGTTTTTAAAAAAAGAGATGGTAGTGTGGCTCCCAATAAACATTGGTGGGGTATTTCGGCTGCTTATGCAGCAGACACGTAAAAATAAGGCACGGTAAAACGGTGCCGCTTGACCTCTGAGAACACCGACTCGTGGTCTTGCGTGGGTGTTTGTGGTGTCACGTTGTCTCCGTGGTCTCACGTGGCCTGACGTTCTAGTACAATACAGCCATACAAGTGAGTACAGTTATACATAGTCAATTCCCTTTTCAAAGAACCGCAGGTGGCTACACCTAACTGTGCGCTGCTTTACAAAAAAGATGACGAATTCCACACGAACGTCGACAATTGTGAGATCATTTGCAGGAATCCCAGCAGTTTACACAAATTTTTGTACAACACCAGTGGCGAGTATACTCTAGCTAGGATAACCTGTGATGCGAAAGCGCCAAGTGTAAAGCTGGACATCGATTCGAAGTATGGGCCTAATTTTGACAAAGCTGCCTCAGCATAGAGATCTCCCGACTCTTTTTAGGCGCTCCCAAAATTCAGACCTATTCTCTCATGCTGACGCAGGTAATGTGATTTTACTGTAGCACGTCTTGACAGCTCAAGCAGAGAGATGATGTTTATTGGTTTCCAATAAAGATGTAATACCTTCGATACTAAATAGTTTTTCACTCAACACTGTTGGTTAGATATCAAGGTAATTCACACTTACCACGGCGTTTGCTCCGACAACGTATTCTGAGTACCTTAGTTTACGTTTTCTAGTCACCACCTACTCTCCTACCCTGGGTTCTTCCGTTTCCGAATAAAATTACGGTGGCATAAAACTAAATCCCATAGAAGCACCGCAGCATGATGTTGGTGGAGATCACATTGAGGGCGTTACCTTTTTTGAATGCTTGTTGGGTGTCGGTTGTTTTTTATAGTTCATTAGGTAGGACTATTCCCAACAACCCACATTATTTAGCACACATTTATTGCGCCAGTACACCGCATATAATTATAGTTAACTCCATCTGCCGACTTCTGCAATTGATCAAAACTTATATTTCTCAAAGTGCAGCTAATATAAAAGGCATAAAAAAGCCGTGAATTTGGCTGCAAAGTATCAATAAAAATTGTGCGGTTTTGTGGCTTCGGGTATTGTATCAAAATAAAACGGATGATATTGCCGATAACCATGTGCGAATTTACTGTCCGGCCGCGCCCGGCTCTCTTACCTGTGTCCAGAGCGAAGCCCGTGTTTCATTGTTTATTTTTATGCCGCAGGGGTTATCTCATTCTGATACGGAGAGCGTTTCGCCCTTACGACACTAGCATCGAATAAATTTCTTTGTTCTAGAACGTTGATTGATTGTAGGTTTAACGCGCCGACGCAACTCAGGCGATGAGACGCGCCGTAGTGGAGGGCTCCGGATTAGTTTCGACCACCTGGGGATCTTTAACGTGCGCCAAAATCTAGTACACACGGGCATTTTTGCTTTTGGCTTCCATCAGAAAAGCGACCGGCGCGGCCGAGAATTGAACCCGCGACCTCGTGATCAGCAGCGCAACGCCTTAGCCAGAGAGCCACCGCGGCGGGTTGATCTACAACGTTCTAGATGTAAATCGACGGTTCGAGAAACACTCGCGCCGAAAGAGAAAAGCCTCCAAAGCAGACGCCGCGGGATTCCGATTGCCGACGCTCGCTTGCGTATGTCACTCTGCTGACTGCTGCTACACCACTTGTCTATTCTTTGAGTTGTCAGGGGAGCACAAGTTCGTTCCAATAAACTTGTTTTCCTTGAAGACAACTGCGTCGTCTTTGGCGTTGTGACAATATTTTCTTCCGCAGTAGCCGGTCTATTATCAAGCCCTTGCCCTGGATACGATTCCTATGCAATATTCTAGAATTTAAAATGTATTGTACACCTGCTGCGTTATGAATGATGAACGACTTCGCTAGCATTTGAACCCGTAATAATGTATGCTCCAAAATTATTTATTGTTTTTTAGGTACAAGAAAGCCGCTAAGTCTCGAAAAATTGTATTTTGCTGACAAAGAAAACACATGCGGTGTCTTTACCGTCACAGAATACAATATATGTAAGTATAATTTCAAATGAATAATTTTCTAATGGGTTCAATCTTCTGTATATACCATGACTGCTTTACCCAGGTAACAAACATAACAAATTCCCAAAATGTTTAGAGAAATTTACTACGGCATAACAGAATCCTAAAACGATGTTTTATCACGCACTTGCTAAAACCTTTTCGCCAGTTTAGAAATTTAAGCCTCATTGTCTCAAAGCGTAATGTACTCAAATCGAATTACTAAAATTCTTAGTGCTTTCATGTAAGAAATATCTTCCTCTAAGTTTTACGTTGACTAATTTGGCTAAAGTTCCTAGTATGCCAGCAATGTCAAACCCTATCTCGGTTGCTCCAAAGAAGGAAAGAACTCCTCAGACGTTTAAAAACTTCCACCACTCTCTGTTCACTCGCCTTTCTCTTTCTCTTTATATCAACTTTCATCATCATCGTCATCATCAGCCTGCCCACATCCACTTCAAGACGAACGCCAGTTATGAAGGACTGGGCAGGATCGTTCGGAGAGTTATGAGCCCTCGTACGGCATCCACACGAACACACGCGTGATATTTAAAAGACAATCAAGCTCTCAGAAACGGAAAGAAGGGAAAGACTATTTACAAGGCTCGGAGGGACTAGCGAGGCGTTGGCCTACTTCAGCCCACTGGGGCTGGCACGCTGCAGTAGCGTCATGGAGAGACGGGGTGGTGGCTTGAGCGAGTCGATGCGAGGCGGCGCTTTCGGCGAGGCTGCTGAGCTCTGGGCGCCGAGGAGCTGCAAAGCGGTTTTATGGTCCCATGGCGAAGAACCTTGCGGTGCCGATCACTGACGGTGGCAGGTGATAGCTTAGGCCCTAAGCGAGGGCAAGCTGCCCGCGCTCCGCGTCACCGGCACACCGCTCACTTGTGGGCCGGACACCGGCTTCTACCGGCGGCGTCTAGGGCAGTCGTCGGGCCTACGCGGCAACTTATGATAACTTGAAAGGCAGCATCAGCGACGGACATCGGGCCTACACCGCGAGGGCACCGTCCTGCTGTCGTCTTTGCCGACCGCTTTGTAACTGCTTGTTACTTCTTCCTCTTATTTTCTGCAGCCCTTTCTCTTCGGCAAGCGTTACACCAACGATTCGGTGGATTGCCCATACGAACTTTCTTGTACTAATATTGTACCGGTTCTCTGCTATCTCCGACCATCGCATCAAGAAGATGGACGTCTGCAGTCAAGCGGGTGAGTGGCTGCTAGTGTAAATTTTCGGCTGTTAGGTTTTTAATGACTGAAATGTCAAGTCAGGCTTAGCAGCCCTTGGCTGTAATAGCCTCGGCGACCTTGCCACCGCTATACAGTTGGCCAGTGATGGAGCCGTTCAATCGAGCGACAAGGACTCTCGCCAGGAAACGCTTCGATCTGCGTTATCCCGAACTTCTGCTTACGCTGAGAAAAGTAAGGAGACACCAGCAGAAGGACTCAGTAGTCATAGCTCAGATCATTCCCTCATAACCATGGAAAATCTCTCTCATGATCGGCATCAAGACGACTTTGAAAATCGTCTTGGTAGCTCTCAATACAGCCTGCCGCGGACAAATGAAGAGGTAATGGCCGCAGACGCTGGGTGCGCTGCGCAAATTGGGAAGGAGCTTTTGAGTTGCCTCTCGGACAATCATTACTTGGTGCCGGTAGTTGTGCGAGAGAAGGCGAAGGGCTTGTTTTTTGCTATGCTAGCCATGGTTGTTGATTTTCAGGCTGATCTAGCTCGGGAAAAAGGGTGCATTGATGAACTACCCAAGCAGGTGTCCGAAGTTAGGCGCCAGCAAGATTCCTATTCTGCTCCTGATGGCATGGCGGCACCTCAGGCCAGCCATCCAACGTTTGTGGAAATACTAGAGGGCCCTTCCTGCGCCACCCAAACTACCTCTGCTCACTTCACAGCTCCGCAGTCTGCTCCCACCGCACCTAACGTTCTGGCTCTTATGGTGTACAGCCGTACATGTCCTATGCAAATGACCCCAACCATGTCCTTTTCCTGACCTTGATTTATCCTTCAGAAAATCTAGGTCCTGACACCATAACATTGCTGAAATCAAAATTTGGTAACGACCCTCGGGGATAGGGGTTAAACAGGTGAAGCTGATTCCATCTCGCTCGTGTCTCACAGTTGTCTCTGCCGACTGCGAGACGATCAAAATTTGAAAAGGCGATTTCTTCAAAAGCACAAACTGAAACTGCACTCAGGGTTACCCGGTCTTCACGTCGCCTTTCGCAATTCAAGATTTCTGGCGTGGATCCCAGCACTGTTCCTGGAATCTTGCGGGCTAACATAAACGCGTCCAAAACCTTGACATTCCTGAGGAGGGCTTTCGTCATCGGACCTACTTCGGGGATTGGGCTGGCAACAATGTGCACATAATTGAGGTCACACCACCGGTATACAATGTACTCAAAGACCAAGACCCACTCTTGATAGGCTGGTCATCTTGCACCATTAAGGAGAATTTATATGTTGCGGCCTGCCAGAACTGTTACTCTTACGGCCATATGGCAACCCGTTGCTCAATTGAACATGTGAGCTCTCCGTATTGCGCAGATACGCACACGGCAGGGACTTGCAACTTTGAAAATAAGAACAACGTGGTGTGCCGGGAATGTCCTGCATCTGGAAAAAAGGGTTTCAACCATACATTTATTGCGCAGTGCTGCCAGGTCTTGACAGCTGGCGTTGCAAGACCTCGCGCCAAAACCATTTACGAGGGCACTCTGCACTGTTCACAAATTACCAGCTCTACTTTGTTTCGCCTCACAAATGGAATCACTGCGTTTTCTTAAAGCAAACATTGACCACCCTCGCGCTGCAACTGAACATTTCGTCTCTTATATGGAAGCCACAACCATTGAAGTTACGGGGGTTTGCGACCCTTATGTTAGAGTTGGGACTGTGCCGGGCGTTCCACCTCGATGGTTTGTGCTTCACCACGCCCAAACACCACGTTGCATGGTTGTTTCCCATAATGTATATTTGACCTGTTCCCCGTTCACGTGTCCCCTTTCATAATCGCCCTCAGTTTAAACGCACCTAACCTGTCAGTACACTTTATATGAGTGTACACTGCGCCATCTGTGGCTCTAGACCATATCCTTTCTTCCGTTGGTTTCCTTTCCGGCAGCAAGAATGGTGATAATGTTGTCATTGCTGGTGATTTTAATGCTAGAAACCCCCTTTTGGGGGGCGATGTATTGAATGCGGGAGGACAGCAGTTGTCGCAGTTCGCTCATTCTTGTCAACTTAAAATTTTGGAAGACCTGGACTTCCTTCCGACTTCTGCCATCGAATATTCGCAAACGTGGATCGAAGTCACTTTGGCGAGTGGAACGGCCTGCTCTTTCTGGGTTTTCGGAAGAAGTTTTGGGACACTCTGACGCTTTCGGACCACCGTTACGTCGTCTTTGGCATGAAAGAAACCCCCGTTGCACGAAGGAAGCGGCTGACGAAGTCTTCTAGGCCGCGTCTGTTCGAGGATCTTGTCCAGGATTCTCGGTTTGAAACAGTGTTTTTAAATAGCGTCGAATCTTCACAGAAGTTGGAAGACACCATCAACACAATTTATGAAAAAAATGGCTCCACTGTGGAAGGGATTCGAAAGAGTTCCTAAGCCACAGAAAGGCAATGCATGGTCGGATGACCTGGCGAGAAAGCAGTCGTTCTTGAGATCGTTGCGCAGCAAGTATCAAGCGTGTTGTCATCCGCTACTTGTGAACACTTCAGATTATGCTATTACAGATCGGTAGGTCAGAAGAGGCGTCACATTGAGGAAGCCAAGAATGAAGTTGTTACAAAAAAATTACCACAACATCCCAGAGGAACTTATTCAGTGTCCCTTCCAAAATTGTGTTTCAAAGGTTCACTTCTCCTCCCAAAGTGTTGCCCCCTCTCCGCTCTCCCGACGATTCAACTACCTCCCCCACCTTGAAATCTGCAGTTCTGCTATTTCGAACTCTTCTGTCGGCTCCAGATCTGCAAGAAGCCCTGGTCATTTCTCCAGCCGTTCAAATCCTCATCGAGCTCGTCGACTTTGTGAGAAAGAACATGCCGGACGTTTCCCGCTCATGAAGTGGGCTTCGAAGCGGTGTGTGTTGTTTAGGGGTGTAGTGCGTGCCTCTGTGATTGTCAGTCCTAGTTTGTGGCCTCTTCTAATGGGATTTAATGTGCTGTGAGTGGTTGCTACCTGTGCTGAAGTGGACAGCTTGTGCTCATCCTCAAATCATCACGGCGGTGCAGTCCTTCCGGGTGAGCTTCTCTGCAGCCGGACTCTGTGATAGGGACAGACTGCCTGAATTCGAAAACACGGATACTGCCTCTAGCAGTTGTTTGTCTTAGATTTCAGGACCTCTTCAAACTGCAGTGTGGTGCTCCTTTGCTCTTTTCGTGTTGTGATTTTCATATATTTTGGTGTTTTTGTTATTCTACTAATTTTTTTTTACATTTACATTTTGGGCGCTAGCACCTGTTCATTTATATCCGATAGGCTGCAAACCTGCTATAGCTTTGCTGCTGCAAGTGTTGTTCCCAACATTTTTTCTTGTTTTCTTTTGGAAGTGGGAACACGTAAATAAATGTGAAACTCAATGCGCCACCACACTGCTCTGGCCCTTCACGGCAACGCCTCTCCGAATGACATCCCTTATTGCTCCTACATACATGTATAAACATGTGTTCAAACCCAAGAAAACCCTGAAAAAGAATTTTAATTTGCTAACGGTTTCGGCAGTGGAACAGCTGAAAATGGTTTGGAAAATTAAAATACTAGGCGAACATTTTTTCAGTGCTTGCACCAACATATTTTCCCCATTTCTGCAATATACAAATGCAGAGAAAGCTCTTTATTTCCAAATGGAGGGGGACGCAGCCCCAACTTGAAAAAATGCTTGTATGAAGTGACGAAAACATAGAATAGCAACAGTATACGGCAAAAAAGGAGCTGTAGGACAAGTTTCTAATGTATTCCTTGATAATCTTTGTAACTTCCACCAGCCTATTGACCCTACAATGCAATGGCCAGTACGTTTTGCTGTAAGTAGCTGATAAAAGGTTAGGCCTCCTCTTCGTCTTTTGTTTTAAATGTAAAAAGAGAGGCGGTATACCCTCCGACCACAGCATTTGAGCGTGCGGCCGCAGTGGTTGTAAGCTCAGTTTGGGTCTTGCTGCCTTGTAGAAGATAGAGTAACCGTCATCATCACGAGTAGCTTGCGGCTCCCGCATGAAAATCAAGTCGAAGACAATGAAAACAGCACTCGTCCAGTGTCTGTGCGAATTCGTTTTTTTTACACAAAACTCACTACTCGCCATCGTCACCGATCTTTGTGAGTGTGTAACCATCTTCCTACTCACCTGGATTGTCATAGCTCCTGCTTCAACACTCGACAAGCCCTGCCTGTCAGGCTTAATGCCTCCCTTTGGGTGGCATGTCGTCGGCACCACCGACGTTGCTTCAACCGCCGCTGCTGCCTTACTAGAATCAACTGGTGCGCGTACAACCGCTGTAGCAAGGCGTCGCTTCACTGCCAGCATCTCAAGAAGCGTCGATCAGCCCTCTAGTGTTCGCACATACCTCCTGCATCGCACAGCCACCCCTCCACCTCAGTCACCGTAATCATCCATAGCCGACCCTCAAGCCCCGAGGACGTAAATGTGCAAGACACCGCAGCATATACTGCTGAACAGAACCATGGAACCCCCGCCATTTCGATACCTCAATACCAAAATCTCCGCCGCACGTTCATAACGCGGCAGCACAGCTCTGCCGCACACCGGACAATCAGCCAAACAGATCAAATGAGTAGTCCACCCTTCTTTCTCGTACTAATGACGCTCTCAAAATTTAGTGTCAAGGACTTCTCTAAGCACTCCCTCGCTCAAGTAACCGACAACAGTGCCCCCCAGGCATATCTAGCTGAGCTCGCCTCCCGCAGATATGATACCCTCGGAAACTGCTTCCGCATCACCACTGATGAAACGCACACGCAGCGAGTGCTCACGGTAACACAACTACAATTTCCCTATGCCGGAGCAAACTTCCCTCTGCTCGTTGTGATCAAACCTCCTATTTACCGGCCCAAATCTTCACGTGGGGTCACCGTTGTAGAACCTGGTGATTCTAACTAAGAAATCAAAAAGTGGCTTCCTTCTGAACAAGCATACATCCGCAACTCCTACCGACCAGGCCGCACAAATAAGGCCGTATTACTGTCGACTTACCAACTCCTCCAAAAGTGGTCAAATATTTCATGGCCATTTTAAAAGTGTCCCCCAACCAACGCCACCGCATGGTATGTTACAGCTGCCACAATATAGGCTTCCTGTCCATATGTTGCCCTTCCCAAACCATTTGCCGCTCCTGCGCAAAACTGATCCCGTGGATGATGACGGTGGACCATCCATATGCTGCCTCGTTTGTGAGAATTTGGCCAGATTTCGCTAAATCGAACATGTCCTGGCCCCGTCCCCACAACAATATCGAACTCTCCCAACAAATACAATGCTCAAGGCATTTCATGGGCTGAGCGTTTCGAACGAAATATTCCTGAAAAACGGTCCCAAAACTTCTTTCAGAACAACGAACAAAACTCCCCGATTCACATTAATCCTAAAACAGTTACATGCTCTCCGGCCTGAAAATCTGAAACTCAAAGCAGAAATTGCAGACCTCAAACAAGCCGAGGCAAGCAAATTAACCTGGTACCCCAGTTCCCCACCGCAACCGCATACCCGGTAACAGGAAAACCACTAATTCTCAACCAAAAAAACGATCCCCAACTAACACAAATGCTTGAAATATTCGAAAGAAAAACATCAGGAACGCCTCGCCCGCTTGGATGATAGTTGTCGTATGCATGAGTATTTCTATGGACAGCTTCAGCAAATCCGAGACTTCCTCCATCAAGTCAACACCCACGTCCGAGCTTGAGAACCCATACATGAACCCCCTCGCAAAGTCCCATCACTACCCACACCATGACCTCTAACCCTCCCATTATTAATTAGTAAAACTGCAGAACCTTTTCGACACCCAAAAGATTAATCGCAGCCACCGTAAGTTATATCCAACAAATGGCCTTCCAACTTCAAGAAACCGTCAGCACCCTTCAGATGCCAGGTTACAACGTCTTCATCAATCGTTCTATTCCACGCAAGTCCCAAGTTCCTGGCCATACAGATATTCTGCTTGACTCCTCCATCGCACCTACTCAGTTGTCTTTGCACTTTCCCACTTTCCACCTCCTCCTCTATCAAGTTGTTGCAGTCATCGCCCATCCTTCCAGGGCCAACAAGCTCACCCTCGCCTCTGCCTACTACCGACCCAGATATAACATGCTCAGGTGCTTTATCATGGCTCCAACATATCAGAAATAAATACCCTTCCACCCCCTTCTCATCGGAGGTGCTTTTAAATCCCCCACACTACCTGGGCTATCCCACGAACTCCGATCGGGAAAAATACCTCGTATACTCTACCGAAGTGGCCAATTATCATCTCATCAATGATACTAACTATTTCACTCGCACCACCTTCCATCCCAATCAAATCGACACCACCCCTGACTTAACTACCCTTCTTCACCTCACTATTTGACTCCCCACTTCAATACTTCAGGTAGTGATCATCTACCTAAACTCTCCGAGGAAAACGCATACGAGAACAACAGACTACTCGCTTTCTGTTGAACTGAGCCACTTTCCAAGAGACATTTCTACAATACGATCACCCGTCTTGACTGGAGGATATGACGCATCATTCGGAACTCGTACTTCGCATCAGCAGAGACCATAACTTGAGACGAAACTTCCCCTTTCTTGACAATTACTTCATCAACATATGGAAGCGCATGGAGCACCTCATGCAACAACTCTGTGGTACTTCCGGCAGAAGGTATTCCCTTCTATGTCGCATACGTGACCAGTGCAGGACGATCAAGGCTTACCAAAAATATGCACCGCTGACAGTCTCCGGCTCCTCAGACGGGTGAGTAATCCAAAACATCAAATTTTTCGTGGCAAAATGATCACGGTTGTGTCTGTCACATTTTTGGTTCGTGTGCAACAGCGCATAAGATTTGTGCATCCAGATCATTTGAGGGCAGCAACCTTTGTGCCTCATTGTACCAGAGAACATGTGCTGCCTGATTGGGTAGCTTTCCCTAAGAACCTTCACGCAAGTGACTCGTGCGGAGAAACTGTCAGTAGCCGTGCAGCCTCGCCAGCCGCACTTCGGCGCAGCACCCGGAATCGACGGTCGCCTGACCGGCTGATGTGAGTGTTGTTGTCGCAATGAGTGATTGCATATATTGTTGTGCGCATGCTGTACCTGTGCTGAAAAAATAATTAACACTGACTCTGCCTATAGGCAGAGAGCGGAAGCGGTTGAGACGGTTGGGGGAAATCAACTATGACTGCACCCATGACGGCCATGGTGCAACACTAACGAGATTATTGCCGCGATTTGTTTGGTATTCCGTTGAAAGTATTGGCAGAATTGTTGTCTCCCCAGCCTCCCACCACATCTGACACAGTTCTTGCTTGTAAATTGGAATCTTGTGTGAAAATTAATCCTGGCAGAATTTCTAGAGCCCCGTAGAACTTCTTCCAGTGGCTTTTTTGCGCGCGGGAACCCTCCTTTTTTTCCTAGACACAGTCGTGCCCCTATGGGATTTGTTCCGGCGCACCGCAGGGCACTTTGTATGTCCTGCGTCGCGTTCGAGTCCACAAGGAGGAGGAAAACAGTTTATTGACACGAAAGGGCTCAGGAAGGACCGGGTGGTCGCCACATCCTGGGTGACGACGCACATCTTTCAGGACTCCACAATCCCGCAGGCGCTCCAGCCGAAATTTCCGCAAATGTTTGACGCCCCTGGCATACCGTATCAAATTCTGAGGCTCCTCAATCAGCTAGCTCCCGAGCGCAGCACTAAATCAGTTTGTTTCGGTCCTTGTGGAGCGCTCGCATCAGGTTTTGCTGGCCCGCTGCGCTGTTACTCACTCTGAAAGGCGGCAAGGCCTACATGAAGTGCTTGCGAAAGTGCGGAATGAAGTCTGGTTTCACCTGCGAAGAGAGCGGCAGCTCGGGCCACACTTCGCATCTACCTAGTGCACTCTGGCAGCCAAGGCAGGGCGAAACATCTCGGTAACCTAGTCCTACTAATGCAATTCTCTTTCATTGCAGGCTGTCTTGGGGCTTTCCTTTTCCGCAGAGATGACGACATGGCAACATCGCCACCCTACGCCCAGGGGGAAGGGCCGCCACTAAAATAAAGCACCGTTTGTATCCGGACAAGCGCTGGGGGCACTATAAAACAGGAAATCTTTCGAATAAAACCAACTTGCATTTGCTCTTCATGGCTCCTTTAAGCATGTTGCTCATGTTGCCTGTTCGACAGTCACTGACTCCACCATAACTCCGCTTTCGTACTAGTACCAGGCCCATAAAAAAAGACATCCCCCTCGCGAGGGGCACGATCAAATGCACAGCATTTCCGAGGGGGTGCGCCGGCAAGTCGGATCTCTTGATCGCGGGACCCGTGTCGCCATCTTTTGGAAGCGCGGGACAACTTGTGGCGCTTTCGAAACAAACGAGAAATGAGTGAAGGATATAAGGCGCGTTCGGTGCATCGAAATCTGTGTCGGTTTCGTGGCTCGGTCGGTTGTGCGCCGGGCACCTTGCGTTCCGCCCGCGGCGTCATGGGTTCGAAACCGGGCGCCGGAGACTGTTATTTCTTCCTGGCTGCGGACTAGGGCGCGCCTGCGGACAGGGCGCGCCTGCGGACTACGACAAGGCGCGCATGCGGACTACGACAGCGCACGCCAACGCCGCGTGACATTGTGAGTTACTAAAATGCTATGCATTTAAAAATCCTCCGTCGCATGTACCCGCGCGAGGGACACGAGTAAATGCAGAGCATTGGGGTCGTTTACGTGGCGTAGGGTTGGTGGTGGTGGTGGTGGTAGTTGTTGGTGGTAGTAGTTGGGTTTGAGAGAGAGAGAGGAGAGAGACGTAAGTAGGTAACGTCAACTTGTTGTTATTTATTGCCATCACTTGCACCCCCCCAATCGGTGGGATCTTCACCATGCCAAGGTGGGCGACGGCGACGACGTGGCCAAGAGGGAGGCGAGCAGAAAGCGAGACGAAGCCGACGCGGACGCCGACTTGGTTCCGGGCGAGCAGTGCGGTCGGCCTATTGACGACGCGGACGAGCGGGAAGTAGTCGACGTGTTGCTAGGCGACGTCCACCTTGTACGAGCCGTCCGCGAGCTTGCGACCCACCGACGAAGCGTCTTCCAGGTGCATGCCCTCGTCGTCGTACACCACCGTCTTCTCCATCGCGTGCTGGACCTTGCTCACCTCCTTGGGATCGTGCAGGTCGATCTCGCCCGGAAGAACTTTGATGGCTTCGCCGTCGCCTTCTTCATCTACGCCTTCGTCGAACTCGTCCAGCTGCGACCAGTCGATCTGCACGCCCAGCTTACGGTACAGCTCGGTCGTTTCCAGGTGTTTCAGGTTGACGACGTAGTTTGAATGAGTCAAGGATATAAGGCGCGTTCGTAGCCTTTGAATCTGTGTCGTTTTGTGGCGCAGTGGGTAGAGCACCATGTACCTTGCGTTCCGCCCGCAGGGTCATGGGATCGAAACCAGGCGCCAGTAACTGTTATTGCTTTTTCTTTTTATAGTGTAGGGGGAGGCTTGCTGCTGCGGACGCCAACGCACGGGTGACTTTGTGAGTTATACAAATGCTCTGAATTTAAAACATCTCGCCGCCGACACCTTGGCTGTACTTTGCAACAACCTCAAAAACGCCGCTGCATACTAATAGTGGCAACTCTAATGCTCACTAGCAAGAACAACTCCCAAACTGAAGAAACGTTCCTTTGCAGCTTCTTTCCTCATGCTCAACTTACTCCTCCAAAACTAATACCAAATATTACTATACACGACCAACCGCCCGAACTTGAAAGCCCATTCTCGTTAGCTCAACTCATAAGAGCGCTCCGTGAAGACGGGCGAAATCCACCCCTGCCACTATGGAATACATTCGATTCACTTACGCAATCTATCTGAACAAGCCCAGCTACCGGTTATCGAACAGCTCATTCACCCCTGTGAAACCGGTCTTCTCCACAACCACCTGACCCTGTCGCTCATATTTTCAATACCAAAACCAAAAAAGAAGCAAAAAACACCCGACGTCTTCTCGCATCTTCTACCGATATCCCTTACTCCCGTTATCTGCAAAGTTATAAAACGGCTCATCTATAACCGATTGACCCACATCTTGAATTCGTAATGCCCAATTTTTACCCCTCACAAACACGTTTTCGCCCTAAAATATGCACCGCTGACAGTCTCCGGCTCCTCAGACGGGTGAGTAATCCAAAACATCAAATTTTTCGTGGCAAAATGATCACGGTTGTGTCTGTCACATTTTTGGTTCGTGTGCAACAGCGCATAAGATTTGTGCATCCAGATCATTTGAGGGCAGCAACCTTTGTGCCTCATTGTACCAGAGAACATGTGCTGCCTGATTGGGTAGCTTTCCCTAAGAACCTTCACGCAAGTGACTCGTGCGGAGAAACTGTCAGTAGCCGTGCAGCCTCGCCAGCCGCACTTCGGCGCAGCACCCGGAATCGACGGTCGCCTGACCGGCTGATGTGAGTGTTGTTGTCGCAATGAGTGATTGCATATATTGTTGTGCGCATGCTGTACCTGTGCTGAAAAAATAATTAACACTGACTCTGCCTATAGGCAGAGAGCGGAAGCGGTTGAGACGGTTGGGGGAAATCAACTATGACTGCACCCATGACGGCCATGGTGCAACACTAACGAGATTATTGCCGCGATTTGTTTGGTATTCCGTTGAAAGTATTGGCAGAATTGTTGTCTCCCCAGCCTCCCACCACATCTGACACAGTTCTTGCTTGTAAATTGGAATCTTGTGTGAAAATTAATCCTGGCAGAATTTCTAGAGCCCCGTAGAACTTCTTCCAGTGGCTTTTTTGCGCGCGGGAACCCTCCTTTTTTTCCTAGACACAGTCGTGCCCCTATGGGATTTGTTCCGGCGCACCGCAGGGCACTTTGTATGTCCTGCGTCGCGTTCGAGTCCACAAGGAGGAGGAAAACAGTTTATTGACACGAAAGGGCTCAGGAAGGACCGGGTGGTCGCCACATCCTGGGTGACGACGCACATCTTTCAGGACTCCACAATCCCGCAGGCGCTCCAGCCGAAATTTCCGCAAATGTTTGACGCCCCTGGCATACCGTATCAAATTCTGAGGCTCCTCAATCAGCTAGCTCCCGAGCGCAGCACTAAATCAGTTTGTTTCGGTCCTTGTGGAGCGCTCGCATCAGGTTTTGCTGGCCCGCTGCGCTGTTACTCACTCTGAAAGGCGGCAAGGCCTACATGAAGTGCTTGCGAAAGTGCGGAATGAAGTCTGGTTTCACCTGCGAAGAGAGCGGCAGCTCGGGCCACACTTCGCATCTACCTAGTGCACTCTGGCAGCCAAGGCAGGGCGAAACATCTCGGTAACCTAGTCCTACTAATGCAATTCTCTTTCATTGCAGGCTGTCTTGGGGCTTTCCTTTTCCGCAGAGATGACGACATGGCAACATCGCCACCCTACGCCCAGGGGGAAGGGCCGCCACTAAAATAAAGCACCGTTTGTATCCGGACAAGCGCTGGGGGCACTATAAAACAGGAAATCTTTCGAATAAAACCAACTTGCATTTGCTCTTCATGGCTCCTTTAAGCATGTTGCTCATGTTGCCTGTTCGACAGTCACTGACTCCACCATAACTCCGCTTTCGTACTAGTACCAGGCCCATAAAAAAAGACATCCCCCTCGCGAGGGGCACGATCAAATGCACAGCATTTCCGAGGGGGTGCGCCGGCAAGTCGGATCTCTTGATCGCGGGACCCGTGTCGCCATCTTTTGGAAGCGCGGGACAACTTGTGGCGCTTTCGAAACAAACGAGAAATGAGTGAAGGATATAAGGCGCGTTCGGTGCATCGAAATCTGTGTCGGTTTCGTGGCTCGGTCGGTTGTGCGCCGGGCACCTTGCGTTCCGCCCGCGGCGTCATGGGTTCGAAACCGGGCGCCGGAGACTGTTATTTCTTCCTGGCTGCGGACTAGGGCGCGCCTGCGGACAGGGCGCGCCTGCGGACTACGACAAGGCGCGCATGCGGACTACGACAGCGCACGCCAACGCCGCGTGACATTGTGAGTTACTAAAATGCTATGCATTTAAAAGACATCCCCCTCGCGAGGGGCACGATCAAATGCACAGCATTTCCGAGGGGGTGCGCCGGCAAGTCGTATCTCTCGATCGCGGGACCCGTGTCGCCATCTTTTGGAGGCGCGGGACAACTTGTGGCGCTTTCGAAACAAACGCGAAATGAGTGAAGGATATAAGGCGCTTTCGGTGCTGCGAAATCTGTGTCGGTTTCGTGGCTCGGTCGGTAGTGCGCCGGGCACCTTGCGTCCCGCCCGCGGCGTCATGGGTTCGAAACCGGGCGCCGGAAACTGTTATTTCTTCCTGGCTGCGGACTACGACAAGGCGCGCCTGCGGACTACGACAAGACGCGCATGCGGACTACGACAAGGCGCGCATGCGGACTACGACAAGGCAGGCCAACGCCGCGTGACATTGTGAGTTACTAAAATGCTATGCATTTAAAATACTCCCGACCACCCCCCGACGACCTTCTCGCACTAGACTTAAAGAATGCCTTTACTGCTTTAGCCAACAAGCAATCCTTGAAGAACTTGCTGAGGCATTTCCCAGCCAGATAGCTGAAACCTGGATCAGAAACTTCCTTGAAGCTCGCGCCCCATTCAATTACATGGAATCTCCGCCGTCTGGTCTCCCCGTGTCTTTTACCTTGACAGAGGTATACTACAAGGCTCCATACTTGGCCCAACGTTTTTCCACTTAGCCATGACCAGAATATCAGAGGGATCACCACTGAGTCCACAGCCCGCTTTACCATCAACGCTGACGATATTACTATAGGAACCGAATGAGCCCAATATCCAAATCAAGACACCATGATTACCGACCTCCAGTGCCGAGTGACGGGACTCGAAATGTCCTCCCCGACATCGGCCTGTCGCTTGCACCTCACAAAACAGAATTTCTTGCCATCTTCGGAAGTCAACTCCGCACCGATTAAGTGTGACCTCACGTCAGTGTCACCTCTATTTCTGTCTTATCTAGACTGGAACCAATTAAGCTGCAACCTCCGATAAGCAGCAACTGTTCAACCATTCCACCGCATCACTGATCAATGCAAACGGATCAATACAATTTTAAAAGACAGCTCATCCACCACGGCGTGCTCCACGCCGCGTGGGATCAAGCAAGTCATATTTCCCTACTTCACGCAATCCCTCACCTAGCAACACGTCGCACGCGGGAAGCCCAAGCTTCGGCAGGAACGCTGCCCACGCCTTGCCTCAAATAAACGACAGGGTGAAATTGACGTCTACGCAAACGCTTGCCCCATAAACCCACACGTCGGCACAGCGTGGATCAGCCCGGACACTTTATCCATCATTGGAGTCAAATATCACCGCGATCAGAATATTACTTCAACGGAAGCGGAGCCCAGCGCTATCCACGATTCTCTCGACTACTTCATGTACGATTACGCTCTCTAATTCCCCCCACCTTCGCATCATAACGTACTCAAATGAAGCTCAACAAACTTTGTTATCCCAGGTCCACTCACCCTTCTGTCCACCATATTATTCGTCAAATCAATGCGTTTCAAACATCAGGCTGTCAAGTACGAATAAAATGTACCCCAGTAATCTTTCACAGCGTAAGAAACACGGGACACATTTAAGAAATAGACACCACAACCGATGTCCCGTGTCCCGTGTCCCGTACTTGTGTCCCGTGTTTTTTACTCTGTGAAAGATGCACTTATTTCTACTCGCCCAAATTTCCGCCTTGATTACCCCCGGTCATAAACAAGCCGCTCCTGCGAACAAAGCAGCTCATGTGGCTGCACTGTGGCCCTTCTCACAAAATGCTCCGATGAAACCCGGTGCTGCTCTTTCCGGACCACTCGTGGCCCAACTGTCCTGACGATGACCTCACTCTCACTCCCGCATGCATGCTCCGTAGATTCAGGCAACTGAAACAACAACGCCTCAAGGCACTCACCTCTTCAGGCCAGTTAAACTCCTTACCAACCATCACCCGAGCACAAGAAATCTTTTTGAACAAGTTCCTTACCAACACCTGTACAGCATCACCGACCATTCGACAAAGGTATTATTCACAGAACTCCACGCGATGTCCCTACTGCCCCCACCTAATCGCAGCCGATTTCCACCACCTCTTCTAGCACTGCCCGAAGTTTTTTTTTGCTTTCGCATAATCACTGCCCTTCGCCACGACACCTAACTTACAATGACTCAACATCCCTCTCACATGACACACTCTTCGAAGTCATCATTTATGCCAAAAAAGGCCTAGTACCGACCATTTAGCAGTAGTCTGCACGACTTCTGAAGAGATTCCTTGAAGACGACGTCATAAGGAGTGTGCTCCGCCTTCCCCTTTCCCTTCTTCCCCCCTGGCCATTGGCCTTCTTGTCTAGTAAAGATGACAACAACAACATCTGCTGTACATACTAATCATCCCCGGCACAACCTCTTTTTCAGGCTAATAATCATCAGGAACAACGCTGGGTCTGCATCTTGGTTTTAGGGACGAGGACTTTAAGGCCGACGCTTGTCCGTTGCCCGGCGTGCGTGCGCGCGGCACAAAACCGATAAAATCGAAACATCTTTGAACAAAAGTTTCGCAAAAGGGGAACAAGAACAGAATAAAAGGTTAACAAAATGTTAGACAGAGACAGAGTTGGAGAGAGAAAGATGCACAGCACTGTGTAAATCGAAACGTCTGTGAACAAAAGGGTCAGAAAAGGTTAACAAGAATCAAATAAAAGGTTCACAAAACGTTAGAGAGAGATATAGAATCAAGAAAGGTTAGAGAAGAGAGAAATACAGGTTGAGTAGTTTTTGGTTGGCTCCTGGAGAGCAATTCTGCGCATGCGCGACGAGCATTAAATTAGATTGGATGGGATTTCATTTCGATTTGGATTGAAATGAATTCAATTGAAATGGATTGGATTAGATTAGTTTAAATCAATTTGGATTTTGAGTGGATCGGATTGGATTGGATTAAGTTTAATTGTATTGGATTGGATTGGGGTTGTATATATTGTACAAACACGTTTTCACAAATGTACTTGCGGGAGTGGGCAATGCTACGGGTGCTTTATGGTAAGAACTATCCCCAGTGCTTCGTCGTCTTGTCATGATTCATTTCGTGGAGACGCGTGAATTTTTTTTCCGCCTGACGCCTTCGAATAAAGGAGCTGCGAAAGCAACGGTCCCGTCGCCTCCTAAATGCGGCATTAGAAGTGGGGGAGTTGCTACTCGATCCCGAGCTGCACCTCTTTTTCGACACCCCTGGAGCTCCATTCCCGTCGCCTCAGGGTTAATGTTTATGTCGCAAGATACTCCGAGTGGCGCTACCTCCGCACCTTTACGATGCACCATGACCCGTCCCCAGTGTGATCTCCGAACTTCGCTCGTTTTTAGGGCAAAGACATGGCGGAGTTGCTGTATAGCTACATACTCGTCAGCCAGTTCAATAGGTGGGATGATCCAATAAATTGTTGAACGTTCGCTTCTCGGTAAAAGATCTAGCCGAGACATGGTATTTAAACCGCGAACACGAAGATTACCGACTGGGCTGGCTTCACTCCAAAGCTGCGAAACATCCTTCGGCCGTCCTCAAGCCCACGTTCTTCCCTCGTGGTTTTTGGTCCGAAAAAAGGATGGTTTCGTGCGATTTTGTATGGACTATCGGGCTTTGAACAAGAACACCAAGAAAAATGTTTATCCAAAGCCACATATCGATGATGCACTCGACTGCGTATAGGAGGGGGAACGCTTCACAAGCTTAGACGTGCAATCTGGCCTGACAAAGAAAAGGCAGCGTTTGCTAACGCAGACGGCTCATTCGAGTTTAACGTAATGCCGTTTGGTTTATGCAACTCCCCAGCCACGTTTGAGCGCATGATATACACAGTCCTTCGCGGCCTGAATTTGAAGATGTTCTTGTGCTGCTCGATAAAATTGTCATTTTCTTGTCTTGTTTTCCTCAATATCTCCGGGGTCTCGACTAGGTTTTGACTAATCTGGTCAAAGCCGGTTTGGCTTTTAATACCAACAAAGGCCAGTTCGCCGCGATTCCATGGAAGTTCCAGGTGGCATTGTCGGCAAAGGTGATTTACACCATAACCCAGACAAAATTTCCGATGTCCCCATTTACCGCGACCTCAGGAGTAAAATCTCTTCGCATTTTTTTTCGTCTGGCATATTTCCGCCGTTTCGTTCGCAATTGCTCCACCCTTATCTTGCCCCTCAGTTAGCGGCTGCATTCGGGTATCCCATTTTTCTGAAGTGACGGCTGCCAGAAGGATTTCCCAGACCAAAACGAGCACTTACTTCCGGGCGTGTACTCTCCTATTTGGATGACACGCATTCAGCCCTCCTACATAACGACGCCAGGTGGAGGAGTGGTAGAATATGCAAGCTGCTCACGGTTGTCCGCAGAAAAGAATTACCCTATCACAGAACAAAAGTTCATGGCTGTTGTCGGGTCTGTAAAAACGTTATGGCCATACATTTATGACCGATATTTCAGAGTCGTTACAGATCATCATGCCCGATGTTGGCTGAATTCTTTGAAAAACCTGTCAAGACGACTTGCGCTCTGGATTCTCGGCTTGCTAGAATACGACATAGCGGTTATCCTTAAGTCAGTTCGCAAGCATCTCGATACGGATGGTCTCTTCCGGTGTCCGATAAGCCGCCTTCAGATGGCGTTGCCTGACGCTCCAGTGTGCCCTCTTTGCCCATTGCATGTATCAATATCCTGAGCAATGACACCCGTCTTGGTTGCCCATCACCAAGCGTACAGTTGCTGTCGGATAATAATCGATCGACTTCCCGGCTCGACACGACCACCGAACAGCCGCCCACGTCGTCAGCTGTGGCAGTTCCATGTACAGGGTGGCGCATTGTACAGCATCCGCCCCCACACCAGTGGAGCTAGACGGGTTCCTGTTGTACACCATTCCCTCCGTCCACGCACTTTGGAAGCTTTACACGATGACCCTACTGTAGGCAACCTTGGATTCCACAAGACCTATGACTGTGTCTGATGACCTTTCTTTTGGCCAGGGCTTTCTACAACTGTCGCCAAATATGACCCCTCTTGGGCACCTTGTCAGCACTCGAAACGCTCTACGTCACCCCTGTCGGTCTACTCCAGCCTTTTCTGTGCCCAGCAAGCCTGTTTAAAGCGGTCGGTATTGACCGTTACAGTTCTTTGCCTATGACAGCCGCCGGTCATGGCTGGATACTCGTTGCCATGGATCACATGACTCCGTACACCAAAACTACTCCACTTCCTTCGGCTAACCGTACTGAGATTGCTCACTTATTAACATTTTTCTACGCCATGCAGAGTTCAGTGTTTTGCTAAGCGATCTAGGCAAGACCTCCCTGTCTCAAATTCTCGCCGACGTACTTTGAGGTTTATACGGGTGCCACAAGATGACGTCCAGCTAAAATCCACAAACAAACGGCCTCAAAGAATGCCTTCATGGAGCTCTTTTGATGTTATCTCTGTGTATATTCAATATCAGAATCGCAACTTGGACACTAGCTTACCTCCTGTTACCTATGCGTAGAATACCGCAATTCAGATCACAACAGAATACTCTCCATTCTACCTTGTCTAAGGAAGAAACCATTCGCACACTCTCTATATCAGCTTCTTCGCGACTCCCGCGTCACCTTCTGGAGCACCGCCCTGATAATTTTTTGTTCGGATTGAAAACTGCCACAAACTTTCATTCATGCGCGCAGTTGTATGTCAACAGGATTGAATTCAGTTATACGACGCTGTGCATCCGTCTTCAGAATTTTGATGCGGTGACGAAGTCTCGGTGTGGACGACCGCTGCTGTTCCGGGCCTCTGCGAGAAGTTCTTGCGCATTTCCCTTGGTCCGCACAATGTTGCCGAGGTGACCTTTTCGGTAAATTATCTATTCACCCCGGTTTGCTGAAGTTAGGACCACCGCCAACGTGGCACCGGGATAGTTCACGCTTGCCGGATCAAGGCTTTGAATTGTCGCGATGAACTCTGAAACGCGGACAGGCGGACGTTTCTTTCAACGATGAGGACAAACGCGTGAGCTCAGCTATTGTCTTGTTGCTTGTTAGAAGCTGCATCAGTAACAATCATCATCACCGGTAGCTTGCGACTACCACATCACCTGCTGTGCACACTCATCATCTCATGCAGAAACTCTCCTTCGGCTGATAATCATCGGCATCCACGCTGGGACGGACACACGGGTTGTTTTTTTCCGCCTGACGCCTCCGAATATAAGAACTGCGAAAGCAACGGTCGCGTCGCCTAATAACTATATCCTCACTGGATACTGTGTATCTATGTATGTGTGTATTTATGTATGCATATATGTATGTATGTATGTATGTGTGTAGGTATGTATGTATATATATAAAGAGAGAGAGAGAGAGTGACAGGGAGAAATGCGAGTGGGCAGTCAAGAAAGCCGCGGAAAACAAAATGGATGTTGTGGTAGGTTTATTTATTATGGTTGTACCAAACAGATGTGCGAGAAAAATGCGGTAGACAAAAACATACCCGCCTGGTGGGATATGAACCCATGGCCTCCAGATGCGCGTCTGGTGCGATTACCAGGCGACTTGAGCATCGGAGGTGCGCTGGCCACAGCCCCAAAGCGCAGGCATAAATACCTTAACATAAATACCCAAGAAAGCGGAGGGGCGCACATCAGCACCGCGAACGTAGTGGTCCTTGCAGGAGATGCGTATTGTAGAGGTCGGTGGTTTGAATGCCACCCTCACGCACATTTTTCTCCAATTTCTTTCTACCATGAATCTGTATCTCTTTTTCAATGCTCAATAACTGACCTACCAAAATATCCCCTTTGCTTTCCTTGCCTCTTTGGACAGCATATTTCCCTTTCTGATTCTATATATATATATTTCTATATATATATATATATATATATATATATATATATATATATATATATATATATATATATATATATATACATATATATATAGAGGAATCAGAAATAAGGGTTGGCAGTCAAGAAAACCTCGGAAAGCAAAGGGGAGCATGTGGTAGGTCGTTTAAACAGATAAAGAATTTGGAAAGAAAGAAAGAAAGTGGAGAAAAAATGCCTGCCAGATAGGATCCGAACCCACGACCTCCAGAAAAGCGGTCCGGTGCGATAACCACTACGCTACCGGCGGGGCGACTTTACCCTTCACTTCCTAGGGTAATTATGCTTACCAGCGGTACTCGGGCTACACGGGGTAAATAAAGGGGACCTGGCTCAGACTTTGTGCCTCGCTGAAGAAGACCGGGGACTGGCTCGACTGCGCACCCTCAGCTCTCAGGGGCGAACCAAAGCACGCTACGATCAGCGCCACCCACCAGTCTCCTACTACCCGGGCGAACTCGTTTGGTTGTGGACTCTAATTCGCCAACGAAACCGCTACCAAAAGGTTTTGGCAACCTACTCTGGCCCCTTTGTAGTGCTGTCTCAGCTGAGTGGTGTGAACTATGTTATCGTAAAAGTTACTGCTCGGGACCGTCGCTCCCGCAAGACCCAGGTCGTGCATGTAGCTCGGCTGAAGCGTTGTCATAGCCGCACTCCTTAACTCGCTCGGTGCGCTTCGTCTGCACAGGGGGAAATAGTTACAGTGTCAGGTACAGAACGATCACTAGGTTGTCTGCTACCTTAGTCGGCAGTGAATCGCCTGTGTAGGGTATGTCCTAGTAGAACCGGATCTAGGGGATATGCTGGCACGTAGAAGAGGAGGGCCAAGAAGAGAGTTTTCCCCGGCTCGCCGCTCTCCGGCCTCCATTATACCACGTCTTGCCTGTGGTTCCGCACGGCTTGGAAATAAAGCCTTCATCCATTTGTTACGTCCGTAGCAATATATACGACCAACTAGGGTCCTTGTCTACCATCAGCTACGCTCCTTGCTTTCAAGGCCTCAAAAAAACTTTTCGGCTTTTGTATTGTAAACTTTTAGAAGAAGATCCGTGGAAGAAACGTGAAAAATATTTGGATTTGCTAACCAGGCATGCTGCTTCGTTTCTAATAGCCGCTTTACAGTTCTGATGGAAGATTCAGTCATTTTAAATATAAATTATAGTATTCATTCGTATCTAAATGATTGTCATTGATGTTAGGAACGAACATATGTGCCAACAGATGCGGAATAAAACTGTATATATCTCCTAGTTGACTCAGTACCCCTGTGCTGCTGTTTTCATTGTACTTTTTTATACTTGAATTCAGTGAAACTGAAAATAAATTATTTGCCCGAGAATGTGCAATAAATGAAATTTACTTTCAGCTTCGTTTACAGGAAATTGGTTTGAACTAAGGGTGAAAGATTCGGCACTGAAAAAAGAGCCACCGAAAGCCTGTTATGACAAGTACAGAGAGTTAGTTGGGACGCGACGCTGGAGTCAACATATGTTCCTTGAAAAATGCAAGGCACCGAATTTCCGCTTGCCTGACAATAAAAAATGAAAAGCACCTGTAAATATTGTCTTTTTTCTCAATACTGTACAAGGAATTGGGCTATGTATTTTCATGAGCTGCGCCAGTATATTATTTTAACAGACTAGATTTCAGAAATACTTCTGGAAGAATTACTTTTCTCAAACCGACGTTTCGTCTTGCTGTGGGTTCTAAAAAATAAATTTTGTCCTTTAGGAAATGCTCATATGCGCCTATATACGTGAAGCTGTAGGTAGGCTCTGAATGTTTTCTGAAGAATTTACGCACTTATACCCGTAAAATGATTGATGATCTCTACAAAATAGATGTATAGTAGCTTTTCACTACACCTTTTCTAAACAAACACTAGAAGTTGAAACAGATGGTCACTGAAGCGCTGAAAACTAAGTAGTTGTTCAAATCCGTTAACAAACGGACAGCGTCAAAAAGAGAAACATTGCGAAAGTAAAGTAGTTTCAGCGGCCGCAAGTTTGTCATTTATTTTGTATTTATCGTTTCACAGTACAAATAGTAGAAGTTTAAAGGTTTTATATCACAAGCACGGCCTAAATTTTACTAACATTTCCTTGTTCTGTAGTTCTGGCACAGCTGCAGGCTTAAAATTATCGGGCAGTTTCCTACACACGTTTGTTATAACTACGTTACGCTGTACATAATTTCTTTGAACGGGATACATGCACCGCAACATTCGAACCATCCTGGTCAGTAAAAATGAGGGACAGCGACACTTTGTGCTCGTGAAGGAATATTTTAGTGTGACTTGTCGTAAGGGTGTCAGCCTTTTCTTCTCGAAGCCGTCGCTGCATGAATCAGCAACATCCGTACTTCCAATTTAAAAAACAGAGAAATGAAATTGTTTCTTGTTGTTTATACACCTTTACCTTTTTTTACGTTCAGAGATGCATATTATGTAAAATACAATAAACGAGATGCGCTAAATTTTCCTAACCCACCATGCAACCGTGTAACAGACTTAAAACGGCTCTAGTGTAATTACGAAGGTTTTGAAACTAGAACAGCAGTTCGGAATAGCGATTAAGATACCTTAACTTTTCGTGTCGACTGGTAGTCGTGGCTGTTCAAACTCGCAGTTTTATTGTGTTTGAGAACAGTACGCCAAGTAAAAGACGACGCACACAATAAACCTTTAATATAAAAATCTGCATAATATGTAGACATCTTTTGTTTGTTGAGGGTATGATACAAATGCTGCCGATTGAGAACACTTTCCTTTCTGTCGCGCAAAGCAAGTCAATAAGGCTGCGGCTAAGGCGTTGTGCTGCTGAGCACGAGCTCACGGGTTCGATTCCCGGCAGCGGCGGCCACTTCTCTAATGGAGGCGAAAGGCAAAATGCCCGTGTGTACGAGATTTCATCTTGATGATGATTATGAGGATTGCTTTGGTTTCCCTTCTGTAGCGGGCTGAAGACATGCCGTTTTTACCCAAAAGAACTAACGTATTCATGGTTTACACTCTTTGTTTAATACTAGCGCTTCTTAGGGCAGGCACAAAAAGCTTATTAGGCACAAACTACTTTTTTTTCGGTTACACGTGGTAACTGTCTTAGGAAATATTCCCCTCTCTCAGCTTTTCGTCCACCAGCATTCTAATCTTCTTTTCGTCCCCTCGACAGCCTTGAATGTACCTTCCTCTGTGATACCCTTAAATCCTAGAGCTTCTTGAAGCCCAATATTTCCTTCATGTAGATTTGGATGCACGCCCTCACATTCTAACGCTATGTGCCGCATAGCTTCTGCTCTCTTTCCTCAGACCACGCATACTCCATCTTTTTGTGAATCCTTCCCTACGAAACTCTTAGATCACAGGCAAGCTGCTCCGTCCTCCAAGAGCAAAGCACTGCCCTGGAAGTTATCGTAGAAATTTTCCGTTCTGATGTTCAATTTCTCAGCACGGTACATCACTAACGACGTTTTATATTCCAGTTTTTCCCTCCATTTAATCGTTTCAATCTGCCTTGCATCTTTTTTGGATTCCTTGGCTGTTTTGGATTCTCCACTGCTCTTTCCGCATTTCATTGTTAGCCGTCTAGTGTCTCTTAACCACTGCGTGTCCACGCTTTTCAAGCATAGGTACCTAAAAACCTTTGTTACCCACGTTCATTGATCCATTGCTCTCAACCTCATCTCAAAGCATATTTTACTCTGTGCTTCTGTAACTTCAAACGACGCCCAGCCTTTATCTCCCTGAACTGCTTCGTTAGTCGTTTTTCTATGCGCGCCTAAGGCCAAACGTCCTACCATTTTCTGGTTTATTTCAAGGCCTGATAGAACGTCTGGTTTTAGGCAGAGTACAGCATGCATAAACGTGACACCCGGAACCATTACTCCTTTCCATATTCCTTTTACTACTTCATATTTGGATTACACCAACAGAGCTCTATGCTTCATTATAGCTGCGTTTCGCTTTCCCTTACCCTTAAGTGGCTCCTCGTGAGCACTTAGGTAGTTATCTCCTTTCTTTATCCGCACTCCCAAATATTTATATTGATTCACTTCGCATTGCTGGTAATTCGCATTGCTGAATAGACACTACGTCAGTGGTAGCGTCATTGAAAACCATTATTACTGATTTTTCTGAACAGTCATTTAACTGGAGGACGGTGGCTTATTAGCCGTTGCATATCGGCTTGGTTATAAGCTAAAATAACAATGTCGTCTGCGTATAACATTCCCGGAATATGCTGTTGTACCACTTCGCCTTCCAGCATAAGGGTTAGGCTAAACCCTACTTGACTTTCTTCCAGTTTCTTTTCTAACCCTGCAATGTAAATCATGAACAGTATTGGGCGACAAGGGGATCCCTGTTTTAGTCCGCGATGTATGTTTACCTGCGGGGCGCATTTCTGTCCTTCCCATGTAATGTGCACTCTATTGTGTTTATAGATCGCCATAAGGAACTGTATTAACTCGTCATCTAATCCCTGGAGTTTCAGCATTTTCCACAGCCGTTTTCTATTTACCTTGTCATGTGCCCCTTTATGTCCAAGAACCTAATCCATAGTGGTCTATTCTGTGATTTCGCAATTTCAATGCAATGCGTTATCACGAACAAATTCCTATCCAGTCACCTGTCTTGTCTAAAACCATTCTGCAGTTCCCGAAGTATTTCATTTTCTTTCATCCATGCTTGAATTTCTGATTTCACCGCGTGAATTACGCATCTATACACCAGTGACGTTACTGTGAGTGGTCTGTATGAATCAATACTGGCTTTGTCTCCTCTGCCTTTATATATTAAATTCATCCTACTTTCTAGTTAGTCCTCTAGTGTTTTTTTGGCTTCTTTTGACGTATGTATTGCCCTCAATAACGATTCCTTACATTTAGATCCAAGCAGGTTTATCAGTTGCATTGCTATTCCGTCCGGGCCAGCTTCTGTTTGGGGGGAAACTTTTGCTCTGCTTTTTTCAAATCAAGGTGGCTAAAACATATTTCACTTTCCGCAGTCTTCTGTGGCGCTGATGGTATCGGTGCAGGTTTCCCTACCACTATCGCCCTAAACTTCTCAATATTCACTCGATGAATGTCCGCCAATGCGTGCTCTCTTTCTAAATGGTTCCCCTCTTCACCAATCAGAATTTTTTGATGGATATCGTTTTTTGAGCTTAGTAATTTTACATGGTTCCAAAACTTCTTCGATGTGCCTTTGTCCTTCTTCCGTATTTCTGCCGTCCATTGTTCGCTTTTCTCCTTGATCTTTGCTTGCACCATTTTCTGCACTTCTAGTTTTTTCCCACGGCTGACCTTGGTGAGGTTTCGGTTCGTGGCTGCCCTGCCATTTAGCGGGTCAACCAAGTGTCGCAGGAGGCACCAGGTCTTGCGCGCGGACAGCATGCGCTGTAGGCCGTCGCACTTGCTCATCCAGTTCTCCCGGCAGAGCTTGGTGGCGTACTCGGAGATTTGCTTGTTCAGCGAGGCCGTGCGCTTGGGCAGCTTTGTAAAGGAAAGTTTGACATCCACCTAAATGCAGCCATACGGCTACAAGGCTACTTTCCTTTACAGAAACTTACTCCAGCTTGTGGATTTCCCCTAAAATCTGGTCGATTAACATCGGGCAGCTTTGTGTTCCTTCTCTGCCGTTTGCACCTCCGAGTGAGCGAGTGTCGAGTCGCCCACATGTGCGCGAGCTTGGCGTCGACGAATGGTGTATTTGCTGTCGTGGCGACGGTCTTCGGGAACTTATCGAGCGCGACCTTCTGTTCTCTTGCCCACTCCGCGTGCCGTCTTCCACTACTCTCCTCGGCATTGGCGAAAGATTTGGCCGCTTCTGCCTCGCACTTGCGCATGCCGTCCCAATTGGTGATCCTCGCCGTGGCGATTTCCGCTCTGAACTTGGGTCCTCTGATCGTCACGCTCAGGATGCCGTGGTCGGATCCAGGCTGACGTCCTCATTGTGCCAGGTCGCGTCGAGAGTCCCCGTGAGCCACGAGAGGTCCGGGATGGTGTCCCGAATCATGCCGGTTCCCCTTCGGGTCGCTACTCCAGGCTCGCTAAGGAGGGCCAGTTCCAGATCTTCCATAGTCTTCGCGAGGGCCTTACCCCGCTTAGATTGACACTTGTAACCCCACGTGGTGTGCGGAGCGTTGAAGTCTCCGAGGACCAGGAGTGGCCTGTTCCCCGCCAGCTGCTTCGCCTGCCCGACCATCTCGCCAAAATCGAAGTCCCTGCATGACGGCCAGCAGTAGGCGATCATCACGAACAGGTTCCCTCCGCTGCCTATGGTTCTCGTGTGAATCTCGACCAGTGTGTGTTCGCAGCCCTTCTGGGCCGTCAGGTGCTGGCTGGCCACCACGTTGCTGCGTAACAGGACCGCCGTCCCTTCTTCCGACGGGTCCGCGTAAGTCACGTATTCCGGAATTCTGGGTCTGCCGAGGGTCTCCTAGAGCGCGATCACGTCCGCCTTCTGGTCGAGGCTCTCGATGTGTAATTGGAGTTCTGCCGATTTGTTCTTGATCCCCCTGCAGTTCTATTGGTAAAAGATCGTGGTCTCCCCCCACGGTTGCGTCTATTATTGTTGTTCCTCTTCATCGTCCTCCGAGGTCACCTGGTCGCGCCGACTTGCGACCACCCCCTTGATTTTACTGGTACTTGCGCGCTCCCTTTTCTTCCCGGAGAGGTCCGTTTACCTCATTTTGGCTTCCTAGGACGAGGTCTTGGCAGCTTGTTTGTCCAGCTTGCTGGATAAGCGCTCCATCCTGCTCTCAATCTCGACCATTTCGTGCTTCATGCTTCCCACTTTTGACCCTAGGAGCTCCAGCTTCGTTTGCATGTCGTTCTGCAGTTGGGTTACTTGGTTAACGGCCGCGAGGACCGCCGCCAGGCCGTCCTGCAGCTGTTGCATTTGACTTGGCTCTAGCGACGCCCCCTCCGGCTTCGAGGTCTCGGGGTGTATTTTCTCGTGACGGGGCGCCAACCACGTTGACTGTTCCGCCTCCCGATCGGGTAGAGGTGCGGGGTGCCGTCTGGGCACCTTGCGCTTCGTGTTGGCGTCCCCGAACGCTACGTTCGATATAACTGCCCCAGCGAGCCTTCAGCGAGCCTAAGAACTACTAAAGGCCATTCACGAGAGTAACAAAAAAGCGCACCCGGCACGGACGCCATTACCTACCGACTACTGAACAATATGAGCGACGCGGCGACGGCCGAGCTCCTGCAACACATCAACCTGGCCTGGGAACGCTCTGAACTACCCGCGGAATGGAAGCAAGCAGAAGTGAGAATCATTCCCAAGCCGCGCAAACCGCTGACAATCGAGAACATGCACCCGATCTCGCTCACGTCTTGCGTGGGCAAGGTCGTGGAACGCATGGTTCTCCGAAGACTCCAAGGGTTCCTGGACGAGACGAACCAGATGCCGGCTACTATGTACTGGTTTCACCAGCACCTGTGCACCCAAGACGTCCTCCTCAAGCTAAACGAACTGGGGTTCAAGAAGGCCACGAGACACTCGCCACGCGGGATACTTGCGTTGGACTTCAAGAGGGCCTTCGACAACGTGTCCCACGGAAGCGTGCTCGAGAACCTCTACAAGACAGGCTGCGGCCGCAGGACGTACGGCTACGTCGAGAACTTTCTGACCAAGCGTACGGTGACCATAAGGATAGGAGAGGAACGGTCGGACCCGATCGAGCTCGGAGAGAGGGGCACTCTGCAAGGGTCGGTCTGGTCGCCACTGCTCTTCAACCTGGCCCTCCTGCCCCTGCCCAGGTTACTCCAAGAGATCGAAGGCGTAGAACACGCGTGCTACGCCGACGACGTTATGGTGTGAACGTCCAGAGCGGGTTCCGAAACCTGGGTGGACGAAACCTTGCACAGGGCAGCGACAACCGCCCACGAGTACGCCAAGACCTGCGGGCTGAGCTGTTCCCCGCAGAAGTCGGAGCTGTTGATGGTTCAACACCGTAGGCCCAAGAAGGAACCGCCGCCGAACGTCATCGTCACGATCGACGGCACGAAGATAGAGCGCACGCAGCAGGTCCGCATCCTGGGCCTGTTGACGCGCGACGACGGCAAGGCCACCACGGCCACACACAAGATCAAGACCGTCTCTGAGCAGATCTCGAGCGTGATACGAAGAGTCACAGAAAGGAACCGAGGAATCATTGAAGACGACGCCCTGAAATTGGTGCAGGCGTTCATCGTGTCCCGCATCACTTACTGCTCCCCGTACCTCCAGCTGACAAAGGCGGACGGTGAGGCCATGGACACGGTGGTCAGAAAGCGACCAAGCTCGCCCTGGGAGGGCCCGTCCATTCGTCCACGCAGAAACTGCTGGCCATGGGCAAGCACAACACGGTGGATGAAATGGTTGAGGCCCCCCCTTCTAACCAAAGGATTAGACTAAGCCAGACCGAACACGGGCGGGCCGTCCTCCGCAAGGTGGGATGGAGCATCGAACCGCAACCAGACACCGAGACATTACCTCCCGAGTGGAGGGACGTCGTTAGGACCAAGCCCCTTCATGTGAACATGCAGCCCGGGCAAAATGAAGGGAGGCGGTCCGGAAGGGCCAGGGCGCTGGCCCGCCACATCGAAGAAGACCCCGACGTACTCTACGCGGACGCGGCGCTTCCCAAGTACGGAACCAAGGCTACGGCGGCGGTCACCACCATAGACACCCTGGTGACCTGCCCATCGGTCCGCTCGACCCAATCGATCGAAGCAGAGGAAGTTGCCATGGCCCTCGCGCTAACACATCGGAGGGCCGGCACTATAGTCACGAACTCTAAGATGGCGTACTCCAGCTTCCGAAAAGGGAGGGTGTCCCCCGCGGCACATGCGATATTGTCCAAGCGAATGCCCCTGGGGTGAGCCTTAGAGCTCGTGTGGGGCCGGCTAACTCGAAGGTGGAAGGAAACGTACTCGCCGACCACCACGCCCGAGAGTTATCCGTCCGGGTCGAGGACGAGCCAGCGCAGCTGCGCCCCGTCGCGAGCTATAGAGAAATTACTGAAATGTACAGAGAGCGTAGATGCAGGTTTCCTTGGCATCACCCGCAATTGAGCCGAAAACAGCAGACAGTTATCCGAAGAATACAGGCGGGATCGCTCGCGCATCCCACACTTCTATACAAGATGTACCCGAACAGGTACTGAAGTACTTGCCGGTTCTGCAAGGACAGACAAGGCACTCTGGCACACGTCCTGGCAGAGTGTGAGTCTCTTGAGATCCGCCCGCCCCCACACCTATTTCCGCACCCGACCCCCGAGAGCGATGGGAAACCTTGTTGTCTAGCCCCGACCTGACGATCCAGCTCGCGCTGGCAGCCAGGGGCCAGGAGCTGCTAGACGCATATGGGACCCGAGAAGAGGGTTCCACCCCATCCGGTGCCTGCGTGCACTAGGCAATACCTTATTGGGCTCAATAAAATGTTTATTCTCTCTCACTCTCCCACGGTGAGATATGCCATTTCTCCATCACTACCCCCGTTTCCATACCAGTACTTTTTGCTTCTGTATGTTCTCTCGACGCCTTTCTTCGCTGGTGAATAGCCTCTTTTATTTCCTTATCCTACCTGTTATTCGGCTTTATCTTCCCTTTCCATCAGTTTTTTTGGTTTGCTTCATTCATGTTACCCTTTATCAACGCAGTCATTTTGTCGTAATCCCAATTTTTGTCTGGGATTGTGGGGATTTCATCTTCCAACACTGTCGTAGTCGCTTCCCAAGCTATCTGTTCCATTTTCATCTATCGTCATTTCCCACAACCTTTTTTATACTGTCTCGGATACTAAGCTGTAGTCTATGCTCGACTGTCTGTTACAACTTTCGCACGTTATTTTTCCGTCACACTTGCTTTCCCTGTTTACTATTACAAGCCGCTTTTCCTGACATAGATCAATCACTACAGAACCGTTGCGGTCTGTGTATCCATCCAAACTTATTATATGGGCATTCATATCTCCAACTATGATTATTTCGCTGGAATCTTTGAACCCGTTTGTATCTCTTCTCAAACAGTTTAACACTTCCTCATTTTGCTCCCTAGCAATACTTCCGGTCACAGATACACCACTCCGAACCATGTATTTTCACCCTCTATAGTGCCTCTAACCCAGATATGCTCTTTACAGCTTTCGTGTACTCTCTGCCAGTCGGTTCCTGTTTTAATGAGCATGCCAACATTTCCAACGTTCTTCATTCTTGTGGCCCTGTTGCAACCTTCCCAGACATTATTTTCTATGACAGGTGGGGCTTCTATATCTCGGAGGTGAGTCCCGGGTAAAGCGTACACGTCTCTTTCTTCCCGATCAAGTTCTTTTGAATCCCCCCCCCCTTATCAGGCTTTCTGCCTCCCTTCAAATTTGTGTAGCTGATTAAATACTTATTGAATTGGTCTTTTCCTTTCCCCTTACGGGGTCTATTTTTGGCTTTTACAAAAACTTTTGCGGCATTGTTTCCACTTAATTCGCTTCAGTCAACGTTCTCAGTTACGTCTGTAACTGAGAACGTTACAGACGTTACAGATCTGTAACTGAGAAACGGGTTCTCCGTTTAGCTCTAGGCCTGGCTGCCTCCAAGCGTTAAGTGTGTATGTGTCCCTTGCTTCCCCTGTCTCCTAGTTTGCCTTCTTTAGCTGCAAGGGGCCCCCTAAAAAGCTTCCAACATCCCACCTAGGAACCATCCGACCTTGCTTCCCAGCCTGGCACTGAAGTGAATCCCGTCCCACTGAAAAGCTTGTTAATGTCCAATCCTGCCCACTGCCCCGTCCACGTCTATCACTTCAAGCCCAACTTCCCTGCGCACATCAAGATCTCGCTGTTAGCAGCGAGTACTGCTCGTTTGGTGCGCACGCCCTGCTTTATAACCTCTGGCACGGTGCAGACTGCAATGAGCACATTTGGGGTCATCGCCCGCAGGTCCTTTACCCCATTCGCTATTTCCTGGCCAAGTTTTCTCTCCTCTCCCTTTAGAACATTGTTAAGCCCCGCGGGAATCACCACAATGTTTCTAGCTTTAATAGACAAGGCCAGCTGCCCCTTCGCTGAAGTTGTGACCGTCTGCATCGTTTCACCTCGGAAACACCCTACCATCACACGCTTATCCCCCTTTACCCTGTCCACTATGGCACCACTGCTCCCCTTCATGTTAGAGTCTCCCGCAATAATTACCACGCTATCATCTGCCACGTGCTGCTCTTTACTGGTTCCCGGCTTATCCACTGTTTTTCCTGGCCTGTATTGCAGGACGTGGAAGTAGCTGTTGCCTTTCGTTGCTCCACCCCCTGTGTCACCTCGGTGCCTGCCTCCGCTTCGCTGCATAGGCCGATGTGTTCGTCATTTCTTGGCGAAATGAAGCTCCTTTCTAGCTTCCTATCAGCTGCTTCTAACGTTTCCTCAACGGCCATCTGTTCGTCGCGTTCGCTACTTAGCGCTGCCTCCAGTCCTGCAACCCGCTCATCTAACCCTGAGTTATCCCCTTCTACGCGTTCTGGCCGCGACACCACTAAGCATAACCGACACGTACCTGCCCCTTAGTCTGCCTCGCCGCCATCCCACTGAAACTCCTCTGCGTCTACCTGCCGCGGACAGCTACCAAACTGTACCACCTTTCTACGCGTAATCTCGGCTAAAAAACCTGACACAACGAGAAAGAACCATGCAGGTAAATACTAAGATTGGAACTATCCTCCACTGTCTCTAACGTTTCGCTGTCCATCACTGCAGAAACACGCCGTTGTTGGAGCATCAGAAGCGCACGTAAGAGCAGGTCGAAGGCGCACTCCAATATCATCATAGAAAGTGGCTTTCCTGCAGGGCGTTTTTGCGCTGCATAAAATTATTCCGGTGGCTCTACTACGGTGCGCCCCAAATGAAAATTCGGCGTTTAAAACCCAAGCATACAATTGTTTAGAGGCTTCGAAAAATTGCATTAGTACACTTCAATTATAAACTAGTGGTTAGTTAACCGCCTTTATGCGTAGTATTTACCCTGAAATATGTTTCATTCAGGGTATGGCCCGTTGGTTACAGGCATTTTTGATGGCCGGTCTAGTAACTCACTGCCGCACTGGCAGTAAGTTACTAGTGTTCCTAGCCACTGACAAACAAAATATACACTGACAAAATGTGCAAAACTATTCAATACTACAAACAAGCACAACTTCAAACATTGCTAAGTCAATGCTTCTAATGTAACAATAAAGCAGTATTTTTAACAGGGTTCAACTGATTACATGAACGGTATATTTATGGGCGACTGCAATTTTGTCGAAGTTTCGCTCCTAACCACGGTTCCATGCCATTGGTGTCCGTCGTGTTGAATCCGACCTCCTCTTACACTTTTAATTTTTTTTACGTCGGCGGTGCCCATGCGCCCGCGCCTTCATTCACTCTACCCTTTACATTTTTGTGTGTTTTGCTTTTCTCACCGTCGGCCACACGGACGCACATTCGAAACAGCGCAGGGACGACTTATTTCCCAGCCTTCTCCTGCCTTCGCCCCCCCATCACACACACACACTCCTTTGCAATACTGTCTTTCTGTCTAGACACACAGACGCCTTTTCCTGGGACTCCGTCGACGGTCGACAGGTCTTCAGGTCACTGCCGCACGCAGTCGTACACGATAAACTGTGCGCCACCACCCCCCCCCCGCCTTACACACACAGAGAGAATTAACTTCAGAAGGAATTGGCGGCATTATTTGGGGAAGCAGCAGAAACAGGAGAGCCCACGTAAACGTCACTGCGGGTGCGTCGCCGCGGCAGCATCCCCTGCCTCTTAGAGCTCCGAGGCGAAACGCCTGGCGCCGGTGGTGGTGGAAAGGTCGGGATGGCGATGATGCCGTGCTGGAACCTGTTTCCGGCTGTAGGGAAGCACAACTGTTCCTGTAGGAGCTGGCTCATACTATAAATGCTAGACCAAGCTTCCCCCTTAGCTTTCTATGCAAGCGCCTGCTTCCTGTTTTCTAGCCGTCTATCGGAAATAAAAAGCGCTTTCATGGCGCACTGCCACACACTCACTCTTGCCTCAGCGGCTCGTGTACGTAGTGAGTCGGCCAACATGGCACAATGGAAACATTTATATGCAATTACTTGCGAAGAAAGCGAACAAGCTGCACGCTAATGATGGTCAGCATCAAGGGAAACGATACATGAAGAGTGCGAGAGACACAAGCGCTGTCTATAGTTGAAGGTTTATTATTAAAACACGTAAGCTAAGCAAAAAAGCGGATCAAAACAAACAAACAAACAAAACAGACGGCCCCCGAACGTTATCTTACATACACTAACACACATGAATTGTCTAGAAAGGGAACCTCATGTTGTGCCGGCGCATTCTGTGTTGTTCCTACTTAGGCCCAAATTTTCGTGCAAAGGCTTCATCGGCCCTGATCTCGGACATTTTTGAGAGGTTGAAGACTTCCAGGTAGAAGTCATAAATTAGCCACAAATGAACACCGGCCCGTCACGTCTAAGATTATGGTCAAGACACTTGATATTGAAGGTTCTGTGAATGTTTACTGCTCCAGTTTTGATGGCAGCAGGAGCTGGATAAACAAGGTTATGAAATTGAACGTACTACGAATACTCACGGCTCCAGTTTTAATTCCAGCAGGAGCTGGATATGCAAGGTCATGAAGCACAAAGAGTATTGATTGTACAGCTGCGTGCGTCAAATAAAGTACCTTCTACCAGGTACGTGGTGTCATGTCTTTTACATCTGTGCGATAGAATCCGCGTTATATTTCTTTTTCGTATATTCTCACATAAACGTACTGGCGCGTTACAATCGGGGGTGTGTTAGAATAGTGCAATAACGGTAGTACAAAAGTGCGGCCTCATTGTTGCATATCTCCGCAAGAGCCCCGCCGACCGCCGACAAAGATGCAATGTTGGAAGGCCGATCGCCATTTGGGAGCTCAAACGTCTGCGGTAAAGCAGAAGAATCTCTGAGTCAGCAGCCACCCAAAGCAGGAAGAGGCACTTAACATCTAGCTGCGCCCAAATTTGGCTATAAAGGTGCCATTGTCTGGAGATATGCTTAAGAAAAAGGCTGAGACGCTCGCCCTGCCCATGGATATTATTGACTGCAAGCTCAGCGATGGCTGGCTGCGCCAGTTCAAGAAAAGATAAGACCTTGCCTATAAACACTTGTGTGACGAGAGCGGTGCTGTAACCCTTGTGGAAAATTGGCGCGCTGGCAAGCTGTGTTCCCTGCGGTGCGAGTACACTCCAGACAACGTATTCAACTGTGATGAGACTGGCTTTTTTACAACATGTTGCCTGAGAAGACGATTGCGTTCTCTGGCAAACCCTGCCACGGCGGGAAGCACAGTAAGGAGCGATTTACGGTTGTCGTAGGAGCCAACGTGTCGAGGACGAAGAATCTTCCACTCCTAGTTATAGGCAAATCAATAAAGCCAAGATGTTTTAAAGGACCTAAATCGCTCCCAGTTTGGTACGAAGTGAACTCGAAGGCCTGGATCACGCAGTACCTCTTTGCGCAGTACATGCGGAAGGTCTACCGTACGTACGAGCAACAGAAGCGCAAGGTGCTTATGTGCGTTGATAACTTTGGTGCCCACGGGCCTATCAGCAACATGCAAGCGATCATACTGGAACTTTCGCCGCCGAATACCACAAGTGTGTCGCAGCCCATGGACCAAGGTGTCATCAAGAACTTGAAGCTGCACTACCGATCGCCCCTTCTGAATTGTGTGCTGCTGTGTGCGGATAGGGACAAAAGCTACGCTGTGGATGGGCTAACGGCTGTAAGCATCCTGTCTGATTCTTGGAGGGCAGCGACGCAGGACACGATCCGCAACTGCTTTCGGCATGCGGGATTTGTGGTTGGCAGTGAGTACGAGGGTAGTCACACAGTCCCGAACCCCACTACTGAGATGCCGCCTGCCGCAGCATCCGACATTTTTGATGACCTCCGTGCTAGCGGTGTCAATGTGGGAGCGGCTACGTTTTAAGATTTCACCAACATCGATAGTGCCGTCCTGCCGTGTGCCGAGTTGGATGGTCACGAAATAGTAAGCCAGGTCATCGAACCGGCGCAGGTGGATAGCGACTCAGATAAGTACGTGCCACCAACACTAGAGGCATCAAGTAGTACTAATCTAGCACCACCCCTAGGAGTGCTATTATCTGCCTACAGTGACGGACAACCGCTGGCGGAAATAGAGGTGGACTTAGTCGTTCGTAGGCGTGGTTTTGTACAGACGCGCATACATACGTTTTCCCAGCTGTTGGACAATATAGGTTTTTTTTCAATGAATCGTTTTTTTTAACTACCGATTATTCGGATTTATAGGCAGGTCACATCGAGTCTGAAAGAACAGTCGGCGTCTGTATATGAGGGCCGGGAAAACCACTCTGACGCCGGCCTTCCTTCCAGTTTTCATAGGTTTGTGGCGCACGCTATTGAGGTATGCGTTGGCGACTACTCTTTCTTTTTCACTGTGGAAGGTGTTTTCACGCCTGCCTTCACATATTTTCTTCTGAAAAACTACAGCAATGCTTTTGACCAACCGTTTGGGGATGCTGGCCCCATTGATCCGCGAGTCTTGTTCTTCGAAGCTCTCTCATAGAAGTTGGGGGCTACTTCAGTGTTGGGCGTTCCGCACGGCACCACCAATAAGCTTTCCAAACTCTGCAGAAAGGTCAACAGCAACGACCATAGCTTGCTACGTTGCAACGTGAAGCAGAAATGCCCCTACATGGACTGCACTCTCTCTGTGGTGTACAACGTCCCACTGTCCTGCGGGAAGTCCTACGTAGGGCAGACGGGAACTTGTTTTAACGATCGCCTACGCGAGAATGCAAATTTGCTCAAGACGTTCCAGGGGAGCATTCTCGCTACTCATTGGGGCAAACAAGGCTGCTAACCTAAGCATGACCACGCGTCGATTGTGATCAGGTACGCCGAACAATGCACATGTGAATTTGCGGAGGCGCCCGTAGTCTATAAAATGAAGTAGTCATGTGTAGCCATGCAATCAATCGCGCTGCATACAAAAGATAAGTTATTTGGGCGGCGTGGCTGCGGTGGGTGACACCACTGTTTATTCATCTTTTTCTAACCTTCGTTTGCCTCTCTTCTTTTGCCTCTGCTCTTTAGTTTTATGTATATTTCACTGTTTCTTTTATTAAAATTTAGTCGTCGTTCAGTGTCCGTCCTTGTAGCCTTTCTAGTCTTGTCCCTTGCCATGTTTTTATTATGGATCCTTACCGACTCGCCCAGCTTCGCACTACTGTCTCTGAAAATGGTTTTTTCCTCGAAGAGCATCCAAAGGTTTTCCGTGCGCAGCCTTGACTAGCATCAAAAACAAGTTTAGCCACCATTGCTTGCACTAACATAAAGTATTTCATTCAGGATAAGAAGGTCGTTGGATAAAAGTGTGGACATAAATAAAGACCAATCCGTGTCCGTTTGTTTTGCGGACGCAATAAATTATGACCAGCATGGTAATGCCCTTGACGTTGACTCTTGACTTTTTACTAACAGAAAAATATTTTTGTCCGTTTAATTCAACACATGTGCTACGTCTAGTAAATGCTCAATTATTGTAACTAATTTATTTTTTTTTCCAACATATCCATCGTTTTGTACATTTTCTTTTTTCCGCGCATTACCCGCTTGTTTCTTAGGACCTAATAAATGTTTTATTTACTCCACCTAAGACAATGCAAATAACTTACCAGAATATATAAGAAGTTCAGTACAATCACCCATAAAATTTTTGTTTCCTCAGCTGAAACTTTACTGTTTTCTGAAACATATTGGCCAATCCGTGCAAACCTATACAAAGCTAGCCCGCCGACTTGACGCATAAATGACGAACTTTGCGCCTTCGGACCATGGCATATATCAACATGACAAAGAGGTTTAGAAAAGAACTTACACTACCAAACTGTGCTGCGGCGAAAACGTTAGACTTTCACGTTGGGCTACAAGCATTGTTATACAACGTTCTCTCCTGCGTCACCGAGGGATGTACCATTATGAAGTGAAATCAATAGTACCTGTAGAATCTTGCTTGTTACATTATTTCTTTGATAATCACATCGGTGTTTTCGGGTTTTTGATGCATTTAGAAGTGTACAGAATTTGTTTGAAAAACAGATATGTTTCACAGTTTGAATTACAGTGAGTACGTGCCCACAATAATGGTCTTGCGATCTTTCTTTCAAACACATACATTGATTTATCTCCACGTAGTATCTGCTAATATATTGTTACAGACCTGTATGAAACGGAAGCGGGCTGATTGGGGTGTTACAACTATGGCTGGTCTGACATTGTGAGTGCGTGCCACCTTGCTTCAACGCGGACGTCATGCTGTGTATAGCAGTAATGACCTTGTGGAACAAGAGGTAGTTTGGTCGATGACTTGCTCGAGTTCTGTCTAGCTTTCTGCTTTCTAGCTGCTGCCAGTTTGCTCCATTGATTTGTAGATACATTGGTCAAATTGTATACACTGTATCACTCGTAGAAGCACTTTCTTTTCAGTATTTTTTTCTCCTGTCTTGCAGATTTTACTGGCTACAAACTACTTTTAACACATGCTAAACTTACTGATAGTGTCACAAGAGACATCGAAGCAACAGCAGGCGGTAGCGGCTGCTTCTACATGCTGTATTGAAAAAAAAAACAGTCTGTATACTGACGTGGCCAGCCTTCTGAAGTTTCTCCGCCCTTATCTCTTTTGGAGCAGCACGTTATTGAACCGAGTCAAGCGCGAATTTCCTGCTTTTGCTCTTAAGATATCAATGCGTAAGGACGGTGACAAGTACATCCCCAAATCCAAACATGTAGCAACACTTACCATTGTGGCATAAACACTTATTAAACCAATTTCTACGAACGAAGTACCAGATTTGCGAGCGAAGCTTCTGTGATACAAACACAAGCAATAAAGTACGGGCACTTCATATCTAGGAAATATAAAGCAGGTTTTTGTATGCAGTTTTTTGTAACACACAATAATGCTCGAAAAAGGCACACGATAGGCCACCAACGTATTTCAAACCGTTTATTTATAAAGCAACACTAACAACTTACCCCTATACCCATTAACATTATTCGCATGTATGTGAACTCAAGTTCACAGTAGCATGCATGCGCAGATGCGGGGTTCGGTTCGTCGAAGCCATTATCAATTATATCGTACCTTGGTTTTGCTGATACCTGTTATGCAAAACGGTTGTCAACCGGTGCATGTCCTTTTTTTAAACCGCAGACAAAAGCCCTGTATGGTAAGAGCTAGATAAATGTATACGGAAGGCCAACGTACCCTGTCGCTATCACATGTGCTAGAAAGGTCTGCTCAAGCAAAGTGCGTAGGCTTCTCAGATGGCGGTGTCTAATACCCCTAAATATTCCCTAGAAGTCGAATACGCAAAATAATGTTCGTTATTCCAGTTAGCTTGGTAAATTCTCCCTCGGGGTAATGCATAGTGAAAAGATGCCGAGTGCGTCAATAGAGGAAAGGGCGTGTTCACGCAATACACATATTAAAGTTATACACAACCACAATAACCGCTCTGGAGTGTTATGCACGATCTCTTTATTTCGTATATCTTTCCCTTTGATTTAGATTGCCGAACACCCCGGAATCTGTATTTGATAGCCTTTTCACACCACTGAGCTGCATTGTTTGTAGAAGTATTTATCGTAAGCCCTACTAGCATCAGTGTGCTTAAGTTGTTTACCGCCACCCGAATAGCGCTAATAAAGTTAGTGTCTAAATTTACGACAGGAATTTAGAAGAGATACACTTCAAGACACAGGCTGTATGCGCGCACGTTGGTGGAAGATAAAATTTGTTATCAGGAAAAAATTCCCCGAATTTCCCCGAGGGGAAGAATGTGAAAGTGCGAATGCACGAGTTGAATTTGCGCGGTTCGGTAATATTTGCGAAAGAGAGATCACACACACACACACACAACTACAAAGAAAGAAAGATGCATTTATTCACAGACACCTATTTGTGTTGTCGTTGTACTTGATTGCTAGAGCGGATCTCAGCTTTGAAATTTCGTGTCAGTACCCCTTTAGGCGGGTGCATTAGCCCTTCTCAGGCCCGATTCCTGGCCAATCCCCCACGTGGGCATGTGCCATGTCAGCGGCCAGGCAGCGCGCGCCCATCTCCCCCCGTTGCCAAGGAAGGCGAGGAGATTCCTGGCCAATCCCCATCTCCCCCCCTTGCAAAGGAAGACGAGGAGATTCCTGGCCAATCCCCCACGTGGGTATGCTATGCGGACATCGCCGGTGGACGCAGGTTCAGGGTCGCTTAAGAAGTGCATCGCACTTAATATCCTTTACCGTTTAGGATCAACCGTCAGCAAACTTCGGGGGGGGGGACTGCGTTTGGCTCTCCAGAAAAGCCCAGGTAGGTATGCTGACCGAGGAAGGACTTTGTTTTAAAGCCATATTTCTAAAACAAGCTAATAGACATTCTCTTATTTTCGCAGTTTCTTCAAAGTCATTGCTCGACCCAGCACCTTCTTGAACGTATAACTGCGCTCAGACTTGTCGGAAGTTGGGCTTCTGCATCTGCAATACCAAGATAATGAGTTTGATACCATACAGAAAAGGTGGATATTTGCATAATAAAAAACGAGAAGTTGTACCTAGTGGGCTGTTGAAGCCTAAATATTCATTTGAGCATTAATAATATGTGAGGACGTATAATCAAGAAAAACAAGGAAATTTTATGTGAGCATTATTTTTTACGCTCGGTGAAACCATCCAAGCGATCGCACTACTCGGGCGCAGCTGTCATTCACCGTTCGCAGCCAGCGCGGCCGGGTGCGCACGAAGTTCGCGATATTTCGCGCAACGACGGGAGATCAGCGTCGTCACTAGCATAATGGCAAATCGCAGGTGGGGCGGCTCGCCAACGTCGGAAAGTACACCTTCTGGGGCCGCAAGAGAAAGCCGCACGTGCATCGTTTCGCGACAGCGAGCAGCATTGGAAGAAGTAAGGACTTGGGAAAATAGTAGAAGGATGATTTTCAAAAATGTGTTTAACATTTGCTTTCGGGTAAAGCTCACCGCAATGAAAGTGCTTCATTTTGGTCGAGTGACAGTGTTGCACTTTTGTTGCAATGATTGCTTTTCGATTTTGGCAATTGTGTTTTTGTTTTTGCTTGGGGGTCGTTCCTTTTTAATTTTGGTCGTTTCCGTTTCCCCTGAGGTCCAGCTTCTCGTGCAGCTTTGTTTCCAGATGGAAGGGGTTTGTTTATTATTTGTTTATAACTAGAACCGGCCGTCTTTGTATTAACAAGTAATATGCATTCATTATACTATGACGTGGTTTAACAGACCTGTCATGAGCAACATGCAATAGAAAACGGTGCAGCTCTCACAAGTGACCATCAAAATACTTGCAAAAAAACTGAAATGCACAAAGAGCGCCCCCCATGCATTCTCGCCACAAACATGTTAACCATTTAGGTCATGCCCGCCTGGCGGTTAAACTTTAAATTGCCAAGACAACGTGTGAACGTGCTCTGATTGCGCCAGGATATGGCGAAATACCTCGCCCTCGAGAAGTATTTATATAGTTCACATTTTAATGGCAACAGCTCACTGAGGGGCACAAAAAGGTGAACTAGTTTTCAATTCCGTGACGAACTTTTTAGGGCGCAAGAATTTTCACCCCGCCTTCTGGTTTTATTTGTGCGAGAAATAAACGGCATGGTTGTTCTACATAGAAAGTATTTGTAGCAGATATTTTAAGTGTTTTAAACCACCATCGGTTTAAACGGCTTGTAATAGTTCTCGGGAAAATGTTTTTAAGTGCGATGCACTTCTTAAGCGACCCTGAACCTGGGTCCACCGGCGATGTCCGCATAGCATACCCACGTGGGGGATTGGCCAGGAATCTCCTCGTCTTCCTTGGCAACGGGGGGAGATGGGCGCGCGCTGCCTGGCCGCTGACATGGCACATACCCACCTGGGGGATTGGCCAGGAATCGGGCGTGAGAAGGGCTAATGCACCCGCTTAAAGGAGTACTGACACGAAATTTCAAAGCTGGGAACCGCTCTAGCAATCAAGTACAACGACAACACAAATAGGTGTCTGTGAATAAATGCATCTTTCTTTCTTTGTAGTTGTGTGTGTGTGTGTGTGTGATCTCTCTTTCGCGAACATTACCGAACCGCGCAAATTCAACTCGTGCATTCGCACTGTCACATTCTTCCCCTCGGGGAAATGCGGGGAATTTTTAGGTATTCTATTGTTCGACGGAAAATTATGAAGCCTTCATTATCATTCACAAAGACAAATTTGGACCTCTGTAGCCGCTGGTCGTCTGAAACACGTGGTGCATTCAGCGTCACCTTGTGAAGTATCAAGTGTTGTAATCTGCAACGCCCCAAACGTATATTATCAAAAAAATAGCACCGCGATTCCGACGTTGTCAAAAATTTCTTAAAACTAAAACGCTTCTGAGGACTTCTCTGGCAGCAGTGGCATAACATCTTCAAATGTTATACCTTAAATGTACATTTTAGAATTCATCGGACATTCCCCTTTCTACGAACAGTTCAAGGATATCAGAACATTTTAAAGGCATTTCGTTTTTTGCGATTAAGATGCAGGCGCTAAGAGCTGACAGAGATCTTGAGTGGCTTCCAAATAGGGGTTACCATGGTGACATTTTTGCTTCGCCTTCAGAAATAACGTTTCCGATGGCCGCAATCTTATGCCGCAGAATCAACAAACAATTCGGTAGCCTAAATCTCACTACTTGAGAATAGTGCAATTGCAGCAGCGGACTAGCATGGTTTCCTGGAAGGTCCTGTTCTCTGCTCGCAGTTCATTTCATCTTGCACAAGCTTTCCGCATAAAAATGTACTTATAAATGCATCATATTGCCTCCAATGTCGGCACGTGCAGAATAGATTTTTTCCACCTAGGTATTCTGTTTTAACAGACGTTGTTTTTAACCACAATTTCTGTAAAGCCCGTACAATTCCCAATCATGGTCTGCTTGTTGTCCTAGTTTCTGTCACTGACTCCGGAGATTTAAAAATCTTTTGCTAAGGTTTTAGGCTTATGCATTCCCGGCACTTGGAGTTTTGTTATATTGTCCAATAAAACGAGGCTGCACCAAAAACCCCACAACGGTTTTTCTGTAAACGATGCATGCTATCAAACGTCCTGCGGAACTGCGGAAATCATTTCCAGATATAAATTACCCTGAATTCAAGTCTGTGCCTGTGTTCGAACACAACCACACGAGGTAAAGGCAAAAAGGATCTTCATGCGCAATCCACAATATGGTTCGTGATTCCTGTCTGGTACTCCTATTATCAGCTGATATCATGTGACCTCGCTGTGGGCAGACTTTTAATTATGCAACCAATCACTTTGCTTTTTTTTTCAAACTAGTGTATTGAGTCAGACAGCAAAACGTACAGTGACGTCAAGTATTTTAAAATGAAAATAAATCGGTAGTCTCTGAAAACAAAGAACACAGCAATTTTCCTAATGTTGACTATAGGGTTGAGGTATTCAGATTTTTGTGAACGCGACTTGTCTTATACTCCGCTTTTTGATATTTGTTGAAATGTATGGGACATTGGTATCCTAAGAAAGTTGTGTTCAGCAGTTTGCATGTTTTTATGGAATAAACAAGCCTGTGTTCTGCAATCGGAGCAAACCAACAACTTTCGCCATTTGAAATCCAGTCGCACTGTTGTTACTGTTTAAGATGCGTCTGACATAGACTCAACCTAATTGCAATGCATTGTGGTTCATTGGTTCTTATTTCAGTTGTTATGAAAACATCCATTCGTTTATGAGATAATAAAACGTGCACCTAAAATTACCGTCCACACTCTATAACATTACCGTCCACACCCTATCTTCCAGTAAAAAAGCAGACAGCCACTCTTTATCGGTACAATATACAGATGTCGACAAGCACAAACTAAACTCATGTCACAATCCACTTATTTCAAAGAGACAGTGAGGTCTATACCGTATACCTCGCAAGTGCATTAATCACTACCCCTGATATATATATATTAGGAACAAAAAAGCCCGCAAATTTTACTCCTTATATTACCCTACTTGTGTAGAAGAACCGGAGAGGAGGTAATTTATACATCTCGACATAAATACGCACATCAATGATTGGCGATGAAAACGGTGCTCTGGAGCACCTATTGGTTTCCACAAATTTTTATTAAGAGAACCCATGCTAGACTAGAGAATACAATTTCAAAAGTTACCATCGGGAATATGCAAACTTTGGACGGCTCAGAATTTTTATAGTAATGCGCTCAATTTTTTCCCGATTTTTGTTAGACGTTTTCTGATCTGTATGCGTGAAAACTTCCACAAACTCCAGGCTAAAGACGTAAAATTACTGTTTTAACATACATTCTTTGGCCAAGTTGTTTTTTCAAAAATCACACAAAAAGTTGGCTGAAACTAGAAGCAATAAACGTACTTACCAATAGTCATGACCTTCCAATTTCTTTACACATACCCCGTACATAATTTTGTTCTGATTCAATAGAAAATGTCATTTGCAACAGTTTCAACTGCGACACACGTTTATTTATCTGTGGCATATGTTTTGTAATAAAATTTATTCGTAGCCAGTGTAAAGAATATAACACAGTTTATCCAATAAAACTGATTATAAAACGCGCAAGATTGCTACGTACTTGACATTTGAAATCAACACGGATGAAACAGTTCAGAAATAGATCTTCGGATACTGTTTCCTATGCTACGTAAAATTCTTCTTTGCGGGTTTCTTTCTGTCTTAAAAGTTCACCTGATCACGCTTGTTATGCTACGAATGCCAGAATACATGCTTAGTTAGTCGCCTGAATGCAAGTACACAAATAAGTACTCCGAACAACAAGAGGAAAACCACAGGCCCGGGGTAAAATATCATGGTAAAAACATGCAAAGTGAATGTACGCAGGTAAGCCACTAATGGGTAGAGCTCTAGGCCGCTAAACTAGCAGCGCCTCCTTTCTTCTCTGGTAAAAGGCCCCCTCGTAATCGGGATACGAAAGCTTCACATCCAGAATTTGCAGTTACTTGGCGAGACAGCCACTGAGGGCGTGTGAACCGGGAAGCTGCGACAAACCAAAAGTAGCCTGCCAACAAAGTCAGAAATTCTCTGTGCCGAGAAATAAGAATAAATATTGTTCGTGTTGCTATGTTCTTATTCTACCTGTAGTAGCGCAACAGTGTGAGTTGTGGCTATGTAATTTGTCATAAACTTTCCAGTTTATGCCAAGAACACAAAGGAAACAGCCACAATAAATAAGCCCGGAGCAAGCGATACGCGCGTGCAGCAAGGAAGAGCGTAAAGCGCGTACACTAACAATTGCGGTGAACAATGAGCGGCCCATCCAGCAAGTCGCGGTATTGTGCTACTCACTCACGACAGTATCTTCATTGCCTAGGGCCTCGGTCCGGTGATAACTATCCACCATGGACGCTGGTTGCTCGTCGCTGTCTAGGCGTCATGGTTGTGACTCGCCACCCAACCGTCGCTCCCTTCAGCCTCCTGCGGTCGCTGCTGATCTCGCGTGTTCTCCGCGTCCGGCCCCCTGCGCGCTGACATGAGCGCCTCTTTTTTGCAACGCCAGGGTCAATTGAGCTCGTCTGGGTTTCATAGATTCCCTCCCTCTTCGCCGCCTGTGTTCGCTGCGTGCGCACTTGCGCACTAACCCACACGCGCAGTTCACAGGCCACGAAGGAGATCACGTGCCCACACTCCCCCGACATGAAGAAAACACACCTCCTGATGTGGCCGGAGGGTGGAGTGCTTGCAGGGTGGGAAGTGAGGGTACCCTATTCAGGCACAAGTCGAGCCTTGATTGCATGATTCGGCCATTGGAGTCATGTGTCATACCTGAGAATTAGGGTGGCGTAATCCCCAAATAATGTTGTAGCCAGTGTTTGTTCTGGAGCCTGGTGTTCGTGATTGCCGTATTTCTCGTCCCCCGTCCATCTTATGCAGCTGACGAGTCAGAAGTAGGAACATCTGTGCGTTTTTTTTTTCCCATAAGGGTCTTCCCACAGGTCCGCCAGGAAGGCAGCAAATCCATTTGTTGCGTCGGTCAAAGGATGCGCGCGACGTGGTACCTCGTCCTCGCTGGCAAACTCTGAGTGGCACCGGCCCTTTTCGTAATGCCGGCATTGTTTCATGCGTGCGGGGTCCAAATGTTCCCTAGCCTTACTTGTAGATAGATTCGTTCCGGCAACATCGAAGATCCTACGCATACTGACTATAGTTTTGGGGTGAGCTTTCGACGTCATCTCTAGAGGCAGGCTGCATGGCGAACCGCAGGTTGCGCCCGAAAAGCTGAGTGGCAGATGAACAACCAGCCGAGCAACTAACTGTGGTTCTAGTTGCAAGCTATGTAAGGGACATGAGACTTCCAGTCTTTCTGGCATCCCGTAAAAGCGACTAACATTGTCTTAATGTGTCCATTCATGCGCTGTGTTATTCTCGCATGAGGATGATATGGTCTTTCCAATTGTCCACCCCTACAGCTTTGCAAGTATCCACAAAGTTCCCGCTGGTGAAGATGTGGCATTGTGAGCTATAGGATGCTCAGAAAATCTGAAAGGTGAAAATGTATCAAATAACATGGCCCACATGAACTTTGAATCTTGTTTACGTGGTGGATTCAGTAATACCCACGTTGAAAAAGTTTCCGTGACTACTTGAAGGTAGCGATGACTATCAACCGATTGTGGGAAGGAACCCGTTAGGTTCCACGCCACGATGTTCCATGAGAAACAACTCTTCACCGATTGCTAGAGGCCTGGCTCTTCTGGCACCTTGAAATTACAAACTGGCAAAGGTGGCATGTCTCTGCATATCGCAGAAAATAGCTTCTCATACTACCTTCTCATGTACGGACGCGAAATAGCTTATTATATGTTTCTGTCCGTCACTATCACCCGCCCACGCGGTTTCCTTGCAGAACTTGAGAAATTGCGGCGCAGGCTTTACAGATGTAAACAGGGAAAGGAGAGTCACCATTGTCAGTGTCTGAACTTAATGTACAGTCGAAGCAAGCCATCCTGGCTTTTGCCATTGCAGTCACAGACAGGCGCTGCTACGTCGGTGGGGTCATTCACCTTTGCAGCCTTAATACATTCACTGATGCAACTGCACTGCTTGTCTGCTGCAGACGTATGAGAGTTTCGTTGATTTCCTCAACATTTGTTACGGCGAAGAACTGTGTTGTAGAGTGACCACTTGTTTGAAGGTGCGGCCATGGACTCGGCGTCCGCGGCCTTGTTGGGTTCCCTTTTTTGTACTCCACCCACTAATAATACTTCTGCAGATGCAGTGTCCACCGGGCGACGCGTGCAAATGGGTTGTGCAATTGTCAGATTCAAGAGAGCGTCTTGCGGTCGATTTGTATTTTGCACTCAGCACCACTCAGACGCACGTGGAAATTTTGGAGAGCAAACAGGATGGCAAGCCACTCTTGCCGAAACTGAATAGTTTCGCTCAGCTGCTGAGAGAGTGCGCATAGCGATTGCAAACTGGAAAACCTCGTCTTTGTGCTCCTGTAGCATAACTGCCCCTATGCCGTACTTACTCCCGTCGGTTTTAACCATGAATACGCGGTTGGGGTATCATAACGGCAAACTAGTTGTGTTGGTGATCACACTCAGCAGGGCCTGGTATACGTGCTCCCTCAAAGCAGCCTAAGACGAGGGCCCCCAACCAGAACCTGGTTGAGGGGCCTCACCGGGTTACCACAGTTTGTATTGTATTGTATTGTATGTTTGCGCTTATTGGCGCAAGAGTAACTCAGACCAAAGAGTTCCAGAACTGCGTTACGTTACCCTCATTAGTCATGATTGATCATAAAATATCTACGACACGAGTATGATATATTCTAAAATACTGTATATATGGGTGTAGAAAGCCCTTAGACTTAAACATGAGCATATAATGGCAGGCGAAACGAAGTATGGATGGAACGTGGCTGCAGCTGAAGCCGAAGAGCCTGCTACGCCAGCGGGCCAGCCAGTGTTAACAAAAGAAACATCAGGGCCTTGCTCGATGCTCCTAGGGTCCGAGGTCATGCCCTGAACAAAATGAGCTTTAAAAAGTTGATGTCTGCAAAATAGCCTAAAAGACATTTATTTATGAACATAGGTTCATTATTGAAACAGTCAAGGGTGTAGCGGAATGTTACAGTTATAGATTTTAGGAAAGTGTCGTCGTGTAGCCTCATTGTACGACGCGCACTCAATTAGCACATAGAGAACTGAGAGCCGGTCCCTACACTTGTCACAAACTGTTGGGATTGTACCATTAAAAAGGTATGCATGTGTAGCGTACGTGTGACCTATGCACCGCCTGCAAATCGATGCTTCAGTCAGACTGTTTAGTTTTTAAAGACGACAGGCTTTCTTGGGCTGCTTCAACCCAGAAAGTTAGGTCTGTCTGTTTGTCTGTCTGTGACTCGATTCAGCCACTCGTCCAAAGTAAAATAAGGCCTGCGCAATAGTATTTTATAGTCACAGCTAAATCTACCTGTCTAAGTCCGGTGTAATATTCATACTTGTCAACATTTTTCAAGAAGAACATGACATTACGCAAATATAAGACAACAAATTAATACAGAAGGAATATTTGCAGTGTTCATTTATAAAAAAACATACATGCCTGATTTTTGCGAAATTGAATACTTTATCAACTACTGACAAAAAATTCACTTCGCCGTCGCCTGGTGTTGCCCAGGCCACTATAGCATCTCGCACCATTTTATGACAACAACCGGCAACAGTTACGAAAGGTTCCGCTAGATAGGTTCCACGTTTTGCTTGGAACGCACGTGGAGTAGCGCAACGTGGTTCTATTGATTTTAATGTAGGGCGCCTCGATTCACGGGCGTCTCCGCGTACGGCAGCGTTGGCATCGAGACACCCGGCCTCGGCAAGTGAAACGCGGTAAATTTAAAATTATTTAAGCAAAACCGCGGCGTCCTTACCTTGGGATTAACGCGACGCAAGAGGAACAAGATGGGAAGTGAGCGAGAAAGCGAAGAGAGGCATTTTCGCGGCAAAATTCGATTAAGACTATCGTCTTTTGTCGACATTTGAAAAGAAAGGAGGAGATACACGGCCGTTTTTTTTTGTGTATCTTCCCAGGTGTGGTTTTATTAGGTGCAGCTTGTTATCTGTGTGTTTTTCCCACGTGTGCTGGCTGCATGTACGGATTCCCCTTCGGATCACTGGCTTCAAATGGAGGTAAGGGACCTGCTGTATGTGAACACCCCTATGGAGGGCCACCAAAGTGGCATTCCAGTACAGCAATTTCATTTCACAGAATGCCACTGTGTCCAGGGATCCAGCAATCAAGTAATTTTTAGTTTTAACTTATAATCAGTTAAAAGAGCTTTCGTTAAAAGAGTCGGGTTTCGTGCAGCTGCTCATCGCCGTTCTGGGACTTGGACGTCTCGCTGTGGGCGAGGTCAGTGCAAGCGTCTCGCCATGACCTCACGTCGAACAGGTGCCGGAACCCTTGCTCGGCACTTCATTGTCTCAAATGCCAGCCTTTTCGCGCATACAGCCGAACATCGGTGTACCTGCGTAGCGGGTGGCTGTTCAACGAGTGCCCATTCTGCAAGCATCGCCTTGTCGTCTATGCAGAGGCCGTGGCTGGCGTCACTTTTAAGTGCGAATGCACTTTATAAGCGACCCCAAACCATCCACCGCCGGCGTCGGCGGCGGCGGCGTCGGCGTCCGCAGTGCTCCTCAATAAAGAAACAGCATCCGGCGCCAGGTTTCGATCCGCGGACTTTGCGGCCGCAGCGCGACGCTCTACCGACCAAGCCACGGACGCGACGTGATATCAGCGTTAGTGACGCGCCTTATATCTTTAAAGCATTCAAACTACGTCGTCAGCGGCGTGCGTTGGCGACTCAGCGGCGTTATAGCGGCTTGATAACTGCGTGGTGTACACGTGATACTACAAACCCGATGGAAGAGATGGAAGAGAAGGCGGCGAGGCGGTGGGCTGCGGGGGCCGAGCGCAAGCGCCGCAAGCGGGCCGACAACCGTGCATTCGCACTTTCACATTCTCCCCCTCGGGGAAATGCGGTTGAATTTTTTTCTTCGAAGCTGCTACACCCTTCGCCAACTCATCCCATCCTCCACTCCCAGCCTCCTCCACCAGAGGTTTCCCCATTCCCGGACGCTACCTCGCCGACAACCAGGACCGTGACGTTAGTCAACCCTTGCCGCTCAACCACTGACTGTCCACGAACTTTTCCTGACTACGGCCAAATTGTACATACCTGTACATTGTGCATAGTGCATTTTCCTGCAATGTGTTTCACATTTGTCTCTTTACCGCGCTTCAGCGAAGGGGGAGCCCTGTAGCGACACCATCGCCACCGTCAACATCAGCGCCCAATCATCGTCAGTACTATCAGCCAGCTCGCGCCTAGAAGAGATTCGGGACACCTCGCGCCTCGTCGTGTCTATGGCACCGCCAACGGAGCCACAATAAACGTGGGCTCGGCCTCACCACCTCGTCGGCCGCCTACACTACTATTTTTGTTCCAAATCCTTGTGCTGGCGAAACCGGGCCGTGGGCAGCAAACGACACAGCAGAAGCAGACTTGGAGGTATCTGTGTGAAATGAGGGATATAGATATGTGTATTGTAAATGTAAGAAATGCTGCATAAACAATTCACGAGGTGCAAGACGCTTCTCAATTAGTTTAAAGGATGTGTCGCAACAATTTTTTGACATTTCCCAAAGCCGGACTACATCGGCGATGGAGATGTTCATGCCCTCATCTAAAAACACCCATAGTTCTTCTGCAAGGACTTTGACACGTAAGAATGAAGGGGGAGGGATCGAGGGGCGTGCTGAATACAAATGGACAGACGAGGTATCATTTAGAATAGATCTGCACGGATGAGTCTTCATAGAGAATGTCCTAATAGCATAGAGAACTGCTGTATATGCGCGATGGTGTTCTATGCCCCAGTGGTCGCATTCTACATAGAGACTTTGATTTGGACTTGTCCTGAAGTCTCCCGAAGCAAGGCGAAGTCCCAGTGTAGCACTGGGTCTAACATTTTTAGGGCAGTTTTACACTCAGACCCAAACATTACGCTTCCATTGTTTATACGTGACCTAACTAAACTGACAAAAAGGCGCAGCAGGCAATCTTTATCAGCATCGTAAGGCTGATGCGACAACACGTTTAAAATGCTCATTGTGTTTAAGCATTTTTTTTAGTATCTTTATGTCACGACCATCGTGCTTTATGTGTGGTATCAATGTTAGCTTTTTGTCTTGTATGACACCTATAAACTTGTGGTCTTTCTTGACAGGAATTCGTACTCCGTTCAATGTGATGTTGGGGTCCTGATGAATTCCATGTGGTCATGTGAATAAAATACGTGTTTTTTTGAGGATTCAGTTTAAAACCATTTTCTTCCGTCCATTTCGCAAGCCTGTTTACGCCTAACTATATTTACCTTTCACATATGCAAATGTTGCATGATCTAAAGCTAATATGGACGTCGAAAACATACATTGAGTAGGAGATTATCGGTGGCAACAATTTCCCGATTGAATTCATTTTAACTACAAACAAAGTACAGCTTAACACTCCACCTTGAGGAACACGATTTCCTTGTGTGTACGTTCTAATATTCCCCTGCGCGCTACTCTTACTCTATATGTTCTCTGTAACAAATAGCTTTCAATACTGTAACATGTGCCCAGACACACTGAATGCCTTGAGATCAAGCAGTATGCGATGGCGCGAAGTTTTGTCGTATGCTTTTTCGAAGTCATAGAAAACAGAGAGGGAGTGCTTGTTGTGGATAAAAGCGTATTTGACATACGACACAAAGGCAAGAAGTTGGTGAGTCGTGATTTGGTCTGATCGAAAATCCGCCTGACACATGTCCAGTATGCCGGTATATTCAAGAAAATGCACTAGCCTTTTATTTTTTGCATTTTTTGAAAATCTTTCCAAGGCAACTTCTCAGAGCTGTTGACGGTAACTGGCAGGTGATGAATCATCTTTCCAATCTTTTATAACAGCAACTAATACTGCTTCTCTCCAGGCCGTGGGAAAGTCATCATCATCACCACCAGCCCATCTACGCCCACTGCAGGGCAAAGGCCTCTCCCATTATTGTCTACTTACGTCGGTCCTGTGCCAACTGTGACCAATTTATCCCCGCAAACTTCTTGATCTCATCTGCCCATCTAGCTTTCTCCCGCCCCCTGCAACGCTTGCCTTCTCTAGGGATCCACTCTGTTGCCCTTAATGACCAGCGGTTATCTTGCTTTCGCATTACATGCCCTGGCCACGCCCATTTCTTCTTATTAATTTCTAATAACATGTCTTTAACACCAGTTTGCTCCCTGACCCACTCCGCTCTCTTCTTGTCCCTTAATGTTACACCTATCATTTTCCGCTCCATTGCCCGCTGAGGCGTTCTCAATTAAAGTTGAACCCTCTTAGTGAGCCTCCAAGTTTCTGCCCCGTAGGTGAGCACCGGTAAGATGCAGCTGTCATACACTTTCTTCTTCAGCGACAATGATAGGCTGCTATTCATTATCTGAGAATGTCTGCCATATGCACGCCACCCCATCCTGATCCTTCTAATTTTCTCTGCCTCATGGTTGGGATCTGGCGTCACAACTTGGCCTAAGTAGATATATTCTCTTACCACTTCCGCTGCCACGCCACATATCTCAAACTGCTGTGCTGTGCCGAGGTTATTGATCATTACTTTAGTTTTCTGCATAATAATTTTCAGGCCCACGGTTCTACTCTGTTCGCCCAGCATGCTTTGCAATTCGTCCCTCGAGTTACTTAGCAAGGCAACGTCCTCAGCAAATCTGAGGTTACTGAGGTATTCTTCATTAACCCTTACTCCCACCTGTTCCCAATCCAACGTTCTGAATACTTTTTGTAAGCATGCTGTGAATAACATTGGAGAGATTGTGTCTCCTTGTCTGACACCCTTCCTTTTAGGTATTTTACTGCTCTCCCTATGGAGGATGATGGTAGCTGTATACCCATTGTAGATATAATGTAGTGTTCTTACATAATGCTCATCTACCCCCTGGTTCCGTAATGCCTGAATGACTGCTAGGGTTTCAACCGAGGCAAATGCTTTCTCATAATCTATGAAGGCTATATATAGGCGTTATAAAAGGCTCTATAGATGGTGCCACCATCTTTTCTTAAAGATTGGCATTGCGTATACAGGTTTGCCAGTTTTTCAAGTACAATTTCGCCGCCATCCTTCAAGAGGTCTGCTGTTATCTGATCCTCACCAGGTGCTTTGCCCCCAGGGAGGCAGCGATGGGAGGCAGCGATGGCGTAGAGGTAGAACCATCGCGTCGCGTGCAGAAGGACCGTGGCTCGAATCCCGGTGCCGGACAATTCCCACCGGATAAAAAAAAAATCCGCGTATTGATGGAATTGCACAAATGGGCTTTGGGTGCGGCCTCACCCCGGCGACCATTGCCGGTAATGCACTCCCTCACCAGAGTAGGATTGGCCACCCTGGTGTAGTAACGGCCACAACCTCCCATGAATACGCCAATTAACCCTCGGCCCTCCGTCCCGAGCGGCTGCGAAGCAACTGACCACGGCGGCGGTCAGACCTGTGACGCAGCAGAGGGTGCTAAGAATCCCTGGATCCGGACAGGCCGCCAATGGAATCTGAACCTGGCAACGTTAAAAGCGCGAACCTTATCTAGCCAAGCAAGTTGAAAGGTGTCTTTCGAGGAATTAGAGGGCATTAAATGGGATGTAATAGGGCCTAGCGAGGTTAGGAGGGCAGGCGAAGCCTTTACGGTGCTGAAAAATGGACACGTCCTATGTTACCGTGGTCTAGAGGACAGAAGAGAACTGGGAGTGGGATTTCTAGTCAATAAAAGCATAGCTGGCAACATAGACGAATACTATAGCATTAACGGAAGGGCAGCAGGTCTTGTAATTAGGCTCAATAAGAGGTACAAGCTGAAGGTGGTGCAGGGCTACGCGCCCACACCCAGCCACGACGACCAAGTAGTGGAACGCCTCTATGAAGATATGGAAGCGGCAATGGCTAAAGTAAAAACACAGTATACCGTAGTTATGGGGGACCTCAATGCCAAAGTAGGCAAGAATCAGGCTGGAGACAAGGCAGTTGGGAACTACGGTCTGGGCTGTAGAAATAGCAGGGGGATCTACTAGTTGAGTTTGCAGAACGGAATAACCTACGCATAATGAATACCTTCTTCTGTAAACGGGAGAGTAGGAAGTGTACCTGGAGGAGCCCGAATGGGGAGCACAAAAATGAAATAGACTTCATATATGCGATAACCCTGGCGTCGTGCAGGATGTGGAAGTGCTCGGAAGGGTAAGGTGTAGTGACCACCGTATGGTAAGATCTCGAATTAGGCTAGATTTGTGGAGGGACCGCAACAAGCTAGTACGAAAGAAGCCGATAAATGAGCTAACAGTAAGACGTAAAATAGAACAATTCAGGATCGCGCTGCAGAACCGATATTCCGCCCTTAATGAGGAAGCCGAGCTTACGACACAGGACGCCAGCGACAACCTTACTCGCATTATCACGGAGTGTGCAGTAGAAGTCGGGGGCACTATGGCTAGACAGGATACTGGCAAACTTTCACAGGAGACGAAAGATCTAATCAGGAAACGGCAAAGCATGAGATTCTCTACCGCAGCTGACAGAATAGAACTAGCGGAGCTCTCGAAGTAATAAATAAGCGTAAGACAGCTCACATACGGAAGTATAATATGGAGAGGATCGAATACGCTGCAAAGACGGGAGGTAGCCTGAAAGCAGTGAAGAGACGTCTTGGCGTGGGGAAAAATCAGATGTATGCACTTAAGGATAAGCAAGGCAATGTCATCACAAATAGGGATAAAATAGTCACAGTGGCCGAGGAGTTCTATATGGATCTGCACAGTAGCCGGGACATGCAGGATAATGCCGAACGAGAGAGTGGTTCAGAGATAGACATCCCACTAGTAACGACCGAAGAAGTAAGGAAGTCTTTGAAAGAAATGAAAGGGAAAGTATCCTGCCGCCAATATTTTATTAAACAAGTGCAAGAGTGTTTGGACAGTTGCTGTGTGCAGATGTTGAATCATTGCTAATGATGTGCTATCTGGCCCTGGTGCTGAAGCTTTACATGTTCTCAGGGCCACCAAAAGCTCTGTTATCCAAAATTCGGAGTTGTATGGTTCGTCAGACTTTTTGTTACCTCGAATCGTTTTTTTCTCCATAGATGTTTATATTGCAAGAAAGTATTCGTGTAGTGAGCAAAACTTGATAAATAGGAGAAGTGTTTTGCTTGTGCGTTTGCCTCCTCCTCCAGGATGTCGCATGTACTTGCGACCAAGCGTATGTTGTGTGTTTTCCGTCCATTAAGCTTTTTATTTCTCTTCCAAACAGCATTCACATTGAGTGGAATGGCTTCATTTTTTTTTACCTTTACTGTGTCGCAATTCGATATGGTTAATTTCCCGCTAATCGATTGCTTTAACACACGAATGCATTGGCTTGAAAGAATTTTCATGTTTACATTTAGAAGATTAAATGTTGTCGAATAGATCGTGCCTCATGGCAACAGAAACTGATGCCAAAGGAGTAGAAGAAAACGAATGGTTGAGGCAAGTCGCTCCGAAAGACAAAAAGAGTGGATCAGAAGACGCAAGTACGGGGAAGCAATAAATAGGTTGATAAATATCTCTGGGCTTTTTTCTTGAAAGAAATAAAGCCGTCTGTGGTGCCCCGAGGAAATGCTTGGCCGGAAACTGACGCTTCGCTTCCGCAACGATATCTATTTCTGTTTCGTCTTTGGTGGTGTGCATTTTGTTTGAGGGACACGCAACTTCCTTTGCGGCGCTCTTTGTATGCTCTGCTGATTTCTGAAAGACGGAACGTAATCGGCACTTTCATTCCATATCAAATAGTATCGCTTTATTCAAACAGTGATAGACATGTATTTAACTTTCGGACTCTCAGAGCTATAATGAACCTGCTGGACCACTGCGTTTTTTATATCACGCCTCAAGAATGGGCAGCCTGCTCTTCGCTCAGCAGCACATTGAGAGAAAAGGTAATAGTTAATTTTTTCGTGGTGAGCATACATGAGGCTACCCAGAACGAAAGGGGTTCAAATTCTCGCGCAGTTCATTTTCCAAGCTTTTACTATTCGTGTCAACCTGTGTTAATGACATTCCCCACTGCGCGCTTTCATAAGTCTGAATAAAAGTGCACGAAACTTTTATAGACACTCAACGGCTTGTTAGGAATGATGGTTATTCTAAGCTGACGAACTAAATTAGAACACAATCTTTGGGTAATTGCTTTATTACAAAATAAAAAAAACTGGCGTTCACGGCTAAGACGAAGGGAGGCGACTTGACTCACTGGGCGCCGACTAGGAACTGATTTTTCGTTGCGTAACAACACAATAATGAGCGAACATTTATTCTGCGCATGTGGGAACACATGATACAACAAAGGAAGGAAGGACGAAGCACGACATGGAGAGCAAGAAACATGGCAGTAGGCATAAGCAATCGCTTTTACAATAAACAAAACTGCCAGGGATGCCCGGTTTACAATGCCTTTTTCCCAGCGTGCAATCTTAGATAGGACAAATGGGTCAATATATTATTGATTGGCAGCGAAATACGCTAACTGCCTGCGTACTTTCACGCGGCACCTTGGCCACTCCGAGCAAAAGCTGCAAAGGCCGTAGGCCACGCTTAGAATCCTGCGAAGATAAGGGCGTTACGGGGCAGCGCGCGCGCGAGGGAAATCTTTGAAGCATTGGCAATTGTAAAGTAAGGCAAAGCGTGTGCCAGCTCACCCTCCCTGTGCCTACTGAGCACTGAGATTGAATTCCGTGGCAAGGCGCTTGAGTGTGATTTTTTTCTCTTTGCACTGCGCTGGCCCTGACTTTGGTTAATGTCAAAAGCGATTGCTAATGCCAGCTCTCAATTGCCTCCCTCGCTGTAATGCCCTCCGTTTTTCTTTTCCGTCGTGCCGTTGGTTTCCTTCCGTTCGTAGGACACAGTTGCGTTCATATGTTTGTCAGTATTGAAAAAAAAATTAGTTGCAATTGTGCTCCCTGTGTTTCTAGTCGCCTTCACTTGTCCTCCCCTTCCGCGCCTTTTATTTGTTGAAGAACTTAAACTTTACGAGATCTGACCAGCAAAAAAATGGCTGCAAGTGCAGCCAATTAACATCATGAACTTTGCTTTCTCGTAAAGGTAATTTGGAGGAAATGATTGATGTTTTTGAAACAGCCCTGAAACAAATTTTTAAACGCGTAAATTATGTGGAAGCACATCGGTAATGTTCGGGTTGCTTGCAGGGCCGCGAAGTATAATCTCATGACTTCAAGGATTAAGCATTATGGTACTACTAACCGCCGGCGGCCACACATCTAAGTTTGCATTGGAGTAGCAGACAAGAATACTGAAAATGTGCTTTTTCAGTCGTGTAATTTTTTCTGCAGTATTTTAATGCCTAGAATACTCATGTCTGTAAGAAAAATGTTCTATGAAGTATCTGTCTCAAAGCAAGGTTTTTACTTGAAGGACGCAAAGCATACCCCAGTAATAAGTTAGCAAGACTATGTTTAACTTAACTCTGCTATGTTAGCCAGATAGATTACTCTAAGACCAGATAGGAGCTCCCTGTTGCTCAAGCGTTCCTCAGGCCACAATTTCTAACTTTATAGAGGCCTACTATCTAAATCTTCCAGCCTATTTACAGTAGATTATTTTCAATTTGAAACGTCGGCCTTTTAAGCTTTGATGACCTCGATATACAAAACGAAATATTGGAACTGCTGTTTGAAGTAATGGCTTGGTAATAGGCACTGTATTTTTAAGTGGCATATTTTGAGTTTTTTAGGGTACTACATAGCTTCACAAACTCAACAAAGAAACAGTTGTATACAAATAAACCCGGTGAGTCTAATCTTTTATACTCAGACAAGGGAATCACAAGAAAGAAAACGCCTGTTTTATTTTATACGGGGGCTAAGGTTTATTTTTTCCTGAATTTTAAATGTTTGCCTTTAGCCAACTGTCACAGCCGGTAATCTTGTTTTTCATAAACCGCTTTATAAGAATAAAAATTCTTTCCTATTTCAAAAACAAAAATCTACGGGGCTCAGTACAGGCAAGCAATATAAAAAACTCACTGTGAGTGACGTGCACACCAGCACATAATCGTGCAAACCAAGTTCCGTCTTTCAGTGACTGCTGAATATAGCAGAAAAAATCCTGCTCACTAGATTTGTAAACATCAATCACGAAATATAATTTTATTTTAATCAATAAGCTTGACGTCCGAATATCAACTGTAATATAATGGGTATCCCTTTCCCAATGAAGAGCTCAATATCATAACGGTTGACCTCAGTCACCTAAACATCCTTTTTTCTATGATTGGTGCCCAAAAAACCACCAACTTGGTGATATTGTTCGAAAAAAATTATACTACGTTCCCAGTGCTGCAGTGAAAGCAGCCCTTGTACTCAATTTTGTTGTTATGGTCTTCACTTTTGGTTTTTACCACACTTAACGAGAGAGTCTCTGATTCTGCATACTAGGCTTTAAAAATTGCCGCATTTTCTAGTTCCACGTAGCAGATTCACGTAGTGCGAAAACATGTTCTGGAGCATTTCAAGGCAGCATCGTACCCCTGTTGAATTGCATAAGAAGCAACGAATATGCCATGGTTTTCATCGTTGCCTTGCGTTTACGAGGTCTGTAAAGTTAACTTTCAGTTTTATGCACTGCAGATATTACCATTGGACGTTTATATAAAGAAACGGTTCTTTGGCATTTGGCGAACAAACGCGCAGTATAGATATGTTCAGCATTCAATTCCAGTTTACCTTACTCGCAGCAGTTCTGTCAACCTATTGCAGCAGGCGAACGTGTGCCTTATACTACAACCTCCCCAATTTTTTGCGGCATTTCGAAATCACAAAGGTAAGCCCACCTCGTTTTATCGCGATTTGTTTTTAAAAATGCTTAAAATTTTGCGGGGCTTTCAGGTGAACCAAGCGAGTTAAATTTTACCTTTGGTGAAAGAACCCCCATGATGAGATGATACAACTTATATATCACAACAATTTATTGATTGATTGATTGATTGATTGTAGGGTTTAACGCGCCGACGCAACGCAGGCGATGAGGCGCGCCGTAGTGGAGGGCTCCGGATTAATTTTGACCACCTGGTGATCTTTAGCGTGCGCCGAAATCTCGTACACACGGGCGTTTTTGCTTTTCGCCTCCATACAACAATTTATTTTTGAAAGATAACGCGATACTCCAGTTACTCCATTTACTTACTCCACTTTGGGGGTTCCCCCTAAAATCTGATTGATTAACACCCGTCCTTCACTTCGAGTAATTGATTTATTTGCTCTCGCGCTAGAAATGATTTGCCTCCAGGTTAGCTCGGTTGGTAGAGCGACTGCTTCGGTTAAGCCGTGGCAGATGGTTCGAATCCTGGACCAGGACGAATTTTCCTTCAACTGCGAAGTTTTCGAGGAAGCTGTATAGCTTTTCTATGTAGCCGTATGGCTGCATTTAGGTGGATGTCAAACTTGCCTTCGCATATAGCAAATTGCGCTCAAAATCAACAATGCTTTTTTACAAAACGCTAAGATCCAACAAATAAATTAGAAATTCAATGATATAACAAATATCGAGAGGTTGTATAAATTTCTCAATATATACGCTAAGTTTTCTTACTAACAAACCTTTTAGGTAGTCAACATTCACCACTCACTTTACTCAGCGTCGTAGTTTCTCTGAATTTCTGAGTTTCGAACAATTATGAACTTTCAAGTAAAATGATATAATTATAATTATTCACATTAGGAGGCACTGAACATTCTACACGAAATTATTTTTTGATTAGGGTTTGGCTGAGAAAGTCAACATACCAAATTTTAATAAAGTGCTGGCATTAAAAGAATTTATGCGGGTGACATTTGTAAGCTCAACCCAGTATAGAAAAAACATTTTTTACACAGGTTCAGCATACTCCTACATAGTATGGTCGTTTAGGACCCTCCATTTCGTCCCTTAGAAGGCCATTATTATTCGAACGATGGAGGTTTTACAACAAAGCATGAATAGCTGCACTTCAGCAGTTTTCGATATCGGTTAGTCTACGCCTCTTATGGATCCGAAAAATGTTTGCTTTATTTTTTTCCCGAAAGCTTAGAAGCTGTACTTTACTACCAAAGTTGACCGCTGCGGCTGTTTCCCTGCGCAAAGGTCTATTTATTGGCCGTAAATATTTTGGTCCCCGTGTATTTGTAAACTTTATAGAATTCCAGTATTATGTGAATACATGGCGGTCTACGGAGGTTATTTGGGTAGAGAAGATGATTGTAATTTGTTCTATTACAACTGCGCCAGGGCAAATTATTCGTAATTTTCCTTCAAGAACAAATAGCAAAATTGCTTCACGTTTGATGTACCTCCTTGATTATGTTGGTGATACTACAGCTGCAGATATTGTAGCTTTTGTTTTGCCATATCTCTGTATGGCCTTATACTGGAGGATAAAGGACAACTGCATGCCTGTTCCGAAAATAAAACTAGTCCTTGTAAGTTTTATTCATTCCAGTAACTCAAAAGCACACACAATTTCAGTATAAAAAAAACATCAAGATAACGACACTGCATAATACGAAATTTGAGGGCCGCTGTTAAGCTTTTTTCTGTGTACAAAATGTGTTGACGAATGGAGTTTTAGGCTGCCTTATATCCATAGAGTGACACGGAAATCCTCTGCGTCAGCGGCGCGAATTGCGTTCATCGCGTTGATGGCACATATCTGCTGTTTCGGCGGAGTGAACCCATGCATTCGCCTAGGCAGCGGTGAGCATCTGTGCGGGCGGCCTACATTTTGTGGGACTGAACAAAATCCGAGGGAGGCACGGAGAGTGACGACGATCCTGCCGTGGCTTGCGGCCGCTGCGGGAAGCGACCAACGGCAACAACAGACACGGACCATCCAGTGGATTTCAGCTTCCCTCGAAAAGCAGCGCCCGAGCGAAACCGCCAGGTGCTCGCTACCACACCATCACGGGGGCAGGCGCGGGTGCCAGAAGGCGGGAGTAGTGAGGGCTGCTCGCCGAATGAAGGACACCAGGCCGAGATGATGTGTCGCCGTATCGCGATGACCCTCCTCTCGTGGGGCTAGGATAGTCGTCCGCCGGATGATAAAATAAAGTCTTTTCACTCACTTCGTGTGCTGCTGCACTTCGTATACAGCGGCAGATGAAGTACCTTGCGTGCCAGGACATCACGGGCTCATGGGCGTACGGTACCTGCCACTCTGGCGTTTTATCGTAGCGGAGGGTCGCCGCGAACAAGCCTCAGGCAGAGCTCATGGCAGTTAATTTTTCCACAAGCACTTTCGCCATGCTGTTCTTTTCGGTTATCCTCGAGGGTCGCTCTTTAAAATCATCCTTGTTGTTTAGGTTGCATCGAAAGAGGATGACGAGGCAGGCCGCGAACCATACGCGCGGCCGCTTCAAGGCTGCGCTCAAAGTCATGTTTGCATATGTAAATAGGTGCGGCAAAGGAGATGCAACGCACCAAACTTTCACTGCCCATTCTCTGCACATACTTCAAAAGCAATAAGTTTTGTAACTAGGCGATCACGAATTTCGTTCTTCCCTATCGTTACGAGATTCATTATGTTCGCCCTTTTTTAGTTGGAACCCTGCATTTTGGTCAGCCTATCTAGGGGACACTGCAGCCTTGCTAGGTCTACGTTATTCACGCAGTACGAGAGTTGCATTCTTGAGTTGTAGTGCAAATGCGAAAGGAACTTACTGTGTCACCCGTTCGGGGGGCACGTGGGAAGTTAGAAATATGGTTACGCTGACGACTGTGTGCTTTCTGGTCGTTTTTACGCCGCTATGGCCTTGAGATTGAGGCCGCAAGCTCTCGAACATTTGTGCCACAAACGCTGCGCTCAGCTCCTTCTATCTTATTTTTTATACGGCTTTTCCACGTGACTGCGTCCTTTTGTGGTTTTCCTTGGTTTACAAACACGTACGCAGTACAACATAGCCTACGAAGCAACCCAAACCGAGGCTTCCAGATTTGCTCTCCTGTCTATTTGTTCACTGAATCTGCATTTTCTGGCTCTTCTTCCATTTGTCCTGAAAAATCCGCGGGTAAAGAGGGGTCGGTGTTTGGCAAAAGGCTGCGTGAACACTCTTTGTGATAACGGATGCACGGAGAAAAGACAGGAGGCCCCAAACGCTGGCAATTCAGATGTATTCACATAGGGATTGCGCCACCTCCAATGACACCCCGCGCTCCGCGGAAGACCGACGTGCGGCGAACGCCAGATAATCGTCCGCTGCGTTACCACTGCGGAGACGCCGACCACATCTGCCGTCACTGCTCCTACAAGAGGCTCGATATTCGAGGCTTCTTACATCGCGCTCCGCGCCCCCAACCAGGCGAGCGCCATCTGAAAATCGAATATTGGCTGTGCAACACCATCCGAGGTCCAGCGCGCTACAACCGTTCGCCGTCACCCTAACCATTCCGATCGCCAAGCTGTTGAAGCAATACAGACTTCACGTGTGGTTGTTCCCCAAGCCCATGTAGGGGAAACTGAAAGGAGCAACTTCAGGAGGTAAGGTTGCACGACGGAGAAAAACGAAAACCCTCCAACGACGCAACGATTGCCGAAGACCATCATTCACGACATGCCCCCAGCCCGACGGCTCGATCCAACCCGGCCAACGACACGACGTGACGCATAACCGAAATAAGAGAGCCTGCCACTGAGAAGACGATAATGACGACGCATAGTGCGCGACCACCTACACGCACAAGCCCGGATACGACGCCCCAAACACACCCGAAACTCAAGGAAAGTGGTGCCCGACGTCCAGTTGTCCATCGACGGCTTTGACGTAGTCGCCCTCTTGGACACACGAGCCGACTATTCAGTAATGAGCGGTTAGTTCGCGTCTCAGCCAAAGAAAGTTACGACCAGATAGGACGCTCCGCACATACGCACAGAAGGAGGCCATCTCGTGACAAGTGGAACGTGCACATCGCGCATCACCATAGACGGCACCACATACTCTACTTCGCTCGCCATACTTCCTAACTGCTCCCGCGATGTAATTTTTGGAATTAACTTTATCACGGACAACGGTGCAATAATTGATCTGCAGCAAGGCCTCTACCTTTTGCCTTTGATCACTCCACGACGCCGATACCGAGCTTCGAACACTGCGTTGCTGTAGGGATCGCCGACGATCACATCAGCCTGCCATCCCGTGAAAGCTGGATGATCGCCTTCTACTGTGACGATGCCGCTCCTGCCAGTGACGCTATAGTAGAGAGTGACCAAAGTTTGCTTCTCGACCGTGGTGTCTCCGTCGCAAGAGGCATTGCGCGCTTTAAGCAATGAAAATCCAACGTTTGGTCACTAATTTCAGCGAGGAGTACCACCATTTAAGCAAGGGTGCTCCAAACGCGTTCCTCGAAGAAGCGCAAGAAACAAGTCAGGTTTTTGCGGTCGCCAATTTTGAACACGCACGCGCTGATGATTTCAAGCCGTCTCATCCCTTCGACGTAAAACCGGTGCAACCGCAAAGAAAACGGAACACAATATTGGCTTTGCCGCGTTTATACAGTGAGTGTTTTTTGGCGAACTCCAAATTACTTTACACACCTCTAGCGAAGCACCAAATAATAACCGATAATGAAGCTCGACCTACCCGACAGTCTCTGTATTGAATATCTTCACACGAGCGGGAAGCCATCCGGACACAAGTCGAATATATGCTCCAGGAAGGATTTGTACAGTCGTCAAAAAGATCCTGGGCTGCGTCGGGCGTACTGGTGAAGAAAAATACGGCACATTCATGTTCTGCGTTGACTACTGGCGACTGAACAAAATCACAAAAAGGACATGTACCCCTTGCCACGAATCGACGACGCCCTCGACCACCTCTGCCGCGCAAAGTACTTCATTTGATGCATTTGAAGACGGGCTACTGGCAAATTGAAGTGGGCGACAGACCCAGAAATTATGGCATTCGTAATCCCCGACGGCGTATACGTGTTCAAGGTAATGCCGTATGGGTTGTGCACGGCACCAGCAACCTTTCAAAGAGTCATGGACACTCTGCTAGCCCGCCTGAATTGGCCCAGCTGCCTCGTATACCTCCACGAGGTTGTACTATTCTCCCGGGCTTCCGACGAACAGCTTGCAAGGTTGGAGTCTGTACTCGAGACCATTCGTACGTCGGGGTTAACGCTGAAGCCTGAAAAGCGCTGCTTCGTGTGAGGAGGAGCTCTAGGTTTTGGGACACGTCGTCAACGCCGTGGGTATCCTGCCTCCCTGGCGAATACATCTGCCACAGCGAAATTTCTAAGACCGAAAAACTAGAAAGGCGTGCGAAGATTTCTCGGAATGTGAGCATACTATTGGTGCTTTGGCGCAAACTTCCCACGAATTGCAGAGCCACTCACGCGCTTGACAAAAGATAACACCCCCGTCAGCTGGGAAAGGACCGAAGAGGAAGCATTCTGCGAAGTGCAACAACGCTTGCAAATCCCGCCTGTGCTCACTTAATTTTACGAAAACGCCGAAACGGAAATGCATACGGACGAACGTGATAAAGGCTTGGGTGCCGTCCTCGTTCAAAAGAAAAGCGGTGGCGAAAAGGTAATCGCCTATGCAAGCCGTGGTCTGTTAAAAGAGGAGAAAAACTACTCTGCCTCTGAGAAAGACCGCCTCGCTATTACATAGGTGATTTCAAAATTTCGTCCATACGTGTGGTAGACCGTTCAAGCTTGTTGCAGACCACCATGCGCTGTGTTGGCTTGCGCCTACAAGAATATCACGTCATAATCGTCGATAAAACCGAGAGGAAACACTCCGACGCCGACTGTCTGTCCCGCACCCCCACCGAACCACCACCTCTAGACTCCGATGAAGACACCGCGTTCTTCGGAGTCGTGACGGACAGCGACCTAGCCGCCAAGCAGGGTGGCAACCCCGAGTTACGCGTCATGATCGAGTACATCGAATGACGCAACGTCGCCTTGCCTAGGGCCTTCAAGGGCAACCTAACAGAATTCAGCCTAAAAAATGCCGTCCTCTCAAAGAAACGTTTGAGCCCCGGAACAAGAACAGATTATTTTTAGTCATCCCTGCATACCTTCGTGCCGATCTTTGGGAAGCCTGCCACGAAGTTCTGTCATCCGGACATCTCGGCACTGTACGCAATATTGGAAAAATCAAGGCGAAGTACTACTGGCCCCACCTTACAACCGATGTGTTCCACTACGTCCGGACCTGCCATGACAGCCAGCGACGAAAAAGCCGCCGACAAGACCCGCCCGACTTCCGCATCCGATCGCCGTCCCAATGAGGCCCATCCAACAGATTGCAATAAACCTTTTAGGCCTGTTCTCTACGTCACGATTCCAGAACAAGGGGATAATTGTAGCGACAGATTACACGGCGCTACGCAGAGAAGTCGCAAAGTTCGCGAAGTTCTTCATAAAGCAAGTTGTGCTGCGATAAGGAGGCCTGAAGTCCTAATCATGGACCGCGGAACTGCCTTCAATGCGGAGCTGATACAAGGAATATTACGCTACAGCAACACGGATCACCGAAGAACGACGGCGTACCACCCTCAAACGAACGGACTAACAAACGTTTCAACAAGACGATTAGGGTGTGCTGTACATGTACGTCGGCGTTGAACATAAGACCTTGGATGACGTTCGCCCGTTCGTCACGTTTTCTTAAAATATGGCTATCCAAGAAACCACGCAGATGACACCGTTCGAGCTTGCCTATGGGAGACGGCCGACTACGATGCTTGACGCCATGCTGCCGCACGTAGAAGACTACTACTTCAAGGATACCTTCAGCTTGCGGAGGAGGCCCGCCAGCTCGCTCGAGTTTGAACAACAAACCAGCAGCCAGTGGATGCTGGACGTTACAATCTCCGACGCCGAGACACCGAGTACCACCCAGGGGATCGTGTGTGTGTTTGAACTCCCATCCGTCCACGCGGACTGAATGGAAAGCTTCTGCGACGGTATTTCAGACCCTACCGGATTCTACGACGTGTTGGCCAACCCACCGACGAGGTTGTTATTGAGGATGATTCCGGAACATCCCGACGACGAACGCCGTCTACGTCGTCTACGTGGTTCACCTGAAACGTTACCACGCAAGATGATCGAGGGTCCTTTGTGTTGTTTGTTCGGAATGTCCTTTATTTTAGCTGCAGGTCGATGCACTTTTACAGGGGGATAATTCTGCGAATAATGCATTGTAATTGTTTATATATGTGTTGCTTTTACCACCCGGTTGCGCCGTTTGTGTTATCTGTGTGCCAAGAGAAGCGCGGGTTCCATTCTTTATTTTTATGCTGCACGTGTTATCTCTTTCTCTTTTAATAGGGCGGGCGTTGACAAATAACGCCAACAGCTTAGAATAATCTTCTTTGATTTACAATGTTCTGCATGTAAATCGACGGTTCGAGAAACACTCGCGGCGAAAGATAAAAGTGCGCAGAGCGGACGGCGCTGGATTCGACTCACCGATGCTAGCTTGCGCACCTCACTTTCTTGACTGCTGCTTCTCCGCCTGCGTATTCTTTCAGTCGTTAGGGAAGCATAAGTTCGCTCCAATCAACTCGTTTTCCAAACCTGAAGTGCTTCTTTAGCGCGAAGACTCACAAGAAAACTTTCCCGTTTAGGGTCATAGTCACTGAAATAGGCACGTGGCAAAACACTTTTTGGAGATTCCTGCAATCTTTCCTTTCAAGACTACCGGTAGAAGACCCTTTCTTGGTGCGCAGCCCCAGAGCCATCTCAAGCTTCCTTGAGTCGCAGCCCTTTGATATTATGAGTGGGTTATCAGTGGATCCGAATGATATATATTACTGCCTTCCTCATGCCTTGGTATTGGATGCTGTGAGTGAAGCCATCGATTGTTTCGGGAACACCAGGTTCCAAAGTGAATGCGGCATCAGTACAGAAGCATTTCTGGAAGGGTAGGCTTTCTACATGCTCTCCACATTTGTCGCTCACAAGGATAAGCTTTACATTCAAAATATAAGGAGTGTGCATTGGCTCGTCTATTGCTCCAGTGCTCAGTGACCTGCTACTGGGGGTCTTCGACAGGCGCCTGCAATACGCCCTTCAGAATTCGGGTGTCGTAAAGGTCTTTCGGTACGTCGATGACTTCTTGCTGGTGTTCGAAGTACATGGTGACCTTTCGAAGCAAGAAGCGGAGATCGTGGAGGTGTTCTCGACGGTTCTGAAGACGTTCAATCTGACTAGTGAGACCCCAGAAGGCGGGAAGTTGAGGTTTCTCGACCTAGAAATGACTTGCGACGTGCGTGATGTCTGCTGGGAATAGGCTCCAAGATCGCAAAGAGGTCTACTGCCCTTTTTGGCAGCAGGCCTTGGCATTGCTGTTGCGGATATAACGAACTCAGTAGCAAGATCCTTTTCGCACACCATGACGAAGAGCTTAGGCACCCAAATCAAGAGACTCAGTGAAGCAGGATAACCGGTCCCTATGTTGCGCAGCTCCGCTGAGAATGTTCTGAAAAGGGTAATCTCTAACTTCGCAAAAAACCGGCCACAAGAATAAACATCCAAGGGCCGCTTAAACGTCATACCCTACGTCCATGGGGTATCACACCTTTTGAAGAAGATCGGACATAAGGCAGGAGTAGGGACGGTTTTTTCAGCGCCCAACAAACTGGCGTCTTTCTGCGCCAAGGTAAACTGCAACGACAGCCCAAGGGCCGTATGTGAGAAGAAGCATGAAAACCAGTTTGTGAAATCTGCGGACAAAGTGGTGTACGAAATCCCACTTTCATGCGGACGAGTTTACGTAGGCCAGACTGCTAGATGCCTGAACGATCGCCTTAGAGAGCATGCCTACACCATGCGCACAGGAACGGGCAGCAATCTTGCAATACATTGCAACAACTGCGATAAAAGTGATTGCCACCCAAAGTTAAAAGAAACGCGTGTTTTTAAACGCTATCGAGACGCTCGCTCACGGGAAATATTGGAAGCCTCACTGATTGGCATGGGGGGGGGGGGAAGCGTGAGCACGCCAACAATTGCCCTCTTGGAAAGAGAGGTGGCATATCTAGCCAGTTGAACCTCACTTGTACCGGATAGCAGGCTTGACACCAAGTCTGATTGTTTTATCCTTGATGTTAGCTTCCATGGCATACTCGAGTGATATCTTATCCTTGAATTGGCGCATGCTTGCAGCCACTGGTTTTTCCATGTATTTAATGTCGTGTAATAAATCGTACTTCAGTTGTTCGTCAGCGCCCTAGTTTGTCACTTCTTCCGTCCTCGTCCCTGCGCTGTTTTTGGTGTTAATAATGTGAATGTAATCTTATCTGCGCCTGGAATCTAAGGGTGACGCGTGCTCAGGGCAGCCCTCAACTATATAGTGTAAATTAAGAGTTGTAACGAGCTTCTTAGATGTTGTCAATTTAGGGCTTTTTTTCTGGAAACGTTTTTTGTTGCATGAAAGTGATTTTGTACTGTGCCGAAGTAGACACGTGTTGAAAGGTTTCTGCGAGTGTGTTATCCTGGTCTACCACTGTGTCCCCTCTTGTACTAACAAGGGGAAGCCTGTCTGTCTGATTTCCTTTGAGATTTTGTCTTCTTGCCCAGAACTTGTGTGAGTCTGTATCAGTTTACGGGTGTGAGGAAGGCACGTTAATTCTCTCGTTTTGCCTTATGGTGCACACGCTTTCCAATCGCCCTTGCCCTTTTGAAAAAATTTCCCCGCATTTCCCCGAGGGGAAGAATGTGAAAGTGCGAATGCAGGAGTTGAATTTGCGCGGTTCGGTAATGTTCGCGAAAGAGAGATCACACACACACACACACACAACTACAAAGAAAGAAAGATGCATTTATTCACAGACACCTATTTTTGTTGTCGTTGTACTTGATTGCTAGAGCGGATCTCAGCTTTGAAATTTCGTGTCAGTACTCCTTTAAACGGGTGCATTAGCCCTTCTCACGCCTGATTCCTGGCCAATCCCCCACGTGGGTATGTGCCATGCACAGACACCTATTTGTGTTGTCGTTGTACTTGATTGCTAGAGCGGATCTCAGCTTTGAAATTTCGTGTCAGTACTACTTTAAGCGGGTGCATTAGCCCTTCTCACGCCCGATTCCTGGCCAATCCCCCACGTGGGTATGTGCCATGTCAGCGGCCAGGCAGCACGCGCCCATCTCCCCCCGTTGCCAAGGAAGACGAGGAGATTCCTGGCCAATCCCCCACGTGGGTATGTGCCATGTCAGCGGCCAGGCAGCGCGCCCCCATCTCCCCCCCGTTGCCAAGGAAGACAAGGAGATTCCTGGCAAATCCCCCACGTGGGTATGTGCCATGTCAGCGGCCAGGCAGCGCGCGCCCATCTCCCCCCGTTGCCAAGGAAGACGAGGAGTGCGCGCACCCGCAGCTGTTGCTATGTGGACGGACGGCGGTCAACGGAATTCAGGGTCGCTTATAAAGTGCATTCGCACTTAATAAAAGGAGGTTATCCGACGGTGGGTACGTACGAAGGTGTAAGATTGGTAAGAAAAGTGGGAAATGTGGACCACACGCGGCCGGATGAACACGTAGAGGAAGAAGGAAAAAAGACTCGAGGTGTGCAACACTCTCAGTTAGCGCCCATTTCCTGGCCAATTCCCCTGAGGAGGTATGAGCCATTCTTTCGGCACCAACCAACAAATGGTTCGGGCGGCGGCGGAGACTGGGAGCTGCACTCATAGTTAAGTTCATAGTGAAGAACTCCCTTGGGAAGGCATTGTCACCTACCATTTCTTATTCAATATATGTAAACGACGTGCAGGTATCTTTTAAAGCATACGATATGTTCATCTCTGAGCGTCACGTCCAGCTCGTAGTTAAAAAAACTTGCCAGCTGGGAAGATAAGCACAGTTTTAAAATAAACCCAGAAAAAAGCACTTGCGTTGTGTTCTCCAGGAAGCGCCGGATCCTTCCGAACCCAGTTATTACTCTTAATGGAGTTTCAATTCCCGTTGAAAAGGAGCACAAGTTATTAGGCGTAATATTCGAAAACAAACTACCATTTCTTCTACACTTGAACCATCTTAAGCAAAAATGAATAAAAACTAGGAATATTCCTAAAATTCTCTCCCAGCAGTCGTGTAGTGCAGACAAGCAAATCCTTCTGCGTATTGACAGCGCCCTAGTGGGATCTCGCTTGAACTACGGCAGTGTCGTATATGGGTGCGCAACAAAAACGGCACTGAAAATCCTTGACCCGGTGCTGCATTTAGAGCTGCGCCTTGCATGCGGTGCTTTTCGAACTAGCCCTGTCCAAAGTCGGTATGTAAAATGCAATGCTGGTCCCTAGATCACCTTAGGGTGTACATAGACGTTTTATATGCCTCAAAAATCTTGTATATGACAAATGATCCTTTTACTCCGACCATTATTGATGCATGCTCACAACAACCCTCTAAATCGTCCATCAATCTCCATGCCGTTTTTTCTAAGAGTGCGACAAGAAGCTTCTGGCTAGAAGTCGGTTTTCAGGCATCCACAAGACACCCATTATTGATTCCATTCCACTATGTCGTCTACGCCCTGTGGCAGGTGACCTGTCTTTTAGGCAATTTAACAAGAACAGGTCGCCAGAAATTGCGCTTCTGCAGCATTTCTTGTTTGTGCAGGATACGTACCATTGTGCAGAGTTTTAGAGTAAGGCGTGCAAGAGTGCAACTACTGTGGCTTGCGCTGCGCATGGGCCAAACTTTTATGTCAGTAAAACAAAGAACCTTTGTAGCATTATATTCATAGCGGAAGCATACGGTAGTTTAGTGGTATTGAGTCACAAAGGGCCATATTAAATCTTGAAATCCATCGTGTACACGGGCAGTCTTAACATTGTACGTGCACCTGTATCCGGAAAGCGTTCTAAAACTTCGTATGAACATTGTTCTTAGGGCTATTATGTCTTCATATGCATCAAACCTTCAAGTAATTTTGTGTTGAGTTCCACAGCACTCTGTTATTTCCGGAAACGAAATCGCAGATTGAATGGCCACTGCTGCTGCAGTGTTGAATGCAGTGGACATAGCAACAGTACCGTACACAGACATAAAGCCACACATCAGACACCAACTTCGTAACAGATGACAAAGACACTGGAGTGAAGAGACAGATAACAAGTTACACGTTATAAAACCACACTTAGAACCATACACCACCGACACACGCCAACAAAAACACAGACGTCGCCTTGGCTAGGCTACAGATAGGGCACACCCATGCAACGCACTCGTATCTGCTCACGGGATATTCAAGACCCCAGTGCAGCAGGTGCGGAGAGGACCTATCGGACTTTCACATACTCATTCAATGCACAGCATTTCACACAACACTATGCAAACACTAGAGAAGTGCGCTGATAGAGTGATAGAAGTGATAGAGAAGTGCGCTGAGTATACTGAACCCCTATATATAGCCTTCATAGATTATGAGAAAGCATTTGACTCGGTCGAAACCCTAGCAGTCATTCAGGCATTACGGAACCAGGGGGTAGATGAGCATTATGTAAGAATACTAGAGGATATCTACAATGGGTCTACAGCTACGATCATCCTCCATAGGGAGAGCAGTAAAATACCTATAAGAAAGGGTGTCAGACAAGGAGACACAATCTCTCCAATGTTATTCACAGCATGCTTACAAGAAGTATTCAGAACGTTGGATTGGGAACAGGTGGGAGGAAGTGTTAATGGAGAATACCTCAGTAACCTCAGATTTGCTGATGACGTTGCCTTGCTAAGTAACTCGGGGGACGAATTGCAAAGCATGCTTTCCGCACTGGGCGAACAGAGTAGAACCATGGGACTGAAAATTAATATGCAGAAAACTAAAGTAATGATCAATAACCTCGGGACAGCACAGCGGTTTGACATAGGTGGCGAGGCAGTTGAAGTGGTAAGCGAATATATCTACTTAGGCCAAGTTGTGACCCCAGATCCAAACCATGAGGCAGAGATAATTAGAAGGATCAGAATGGGGTGGGGTGCATATGGCAGACATTCTAAGATAATGAATAGCAGCCTACCATTGTCGCTGAAGAAGAAAGTGTATGACAGCTGCATCTTACCGGTACTCACCTACGGGGCAGAAACTTGGAGGCTCACTAAGAGGGTTCAACTTAAATTGAGAACGACTCAGCGGGCAATGGAGCGGAAAATGATAGGTGTAACATTAAGGGACAGGAAGAGAGCGGAGTGGGTCAGGGAGCAAACTGGTGTTAAAGACATATTAGTAGAAATTAAGAAGAAGAAATGGACGTGGGCAGGACATGTAATGCGAAGGCAAGATAACCGCTGGTCATTAAGGGTAACAGAGTGGATCCCTAGAGAAGGCAAGCGTTGCAGGGGGCGGCAGAAAGTTAGATGGGCAGATGAGATAAAGAAGTTTGCGGGGATAAATTGGTCACAGTTGGCACAGGACCGAGGCAATTGGAGAATAATGGGAGAGGCCTTTGCCCTGCAGTGGGCGTAGATAGGCTGGTGATGATGATGATGATGCAAACACTTGCCACAACTCTGCAGACTACACGTCCCAATACAGCCAGCCTTTTTCCTGTCTGACGATGACATGTTTTCTATCAAGTGCGTGTTTAAATATTTAGAAGTTAAATTTTTAAACCTGATTTCATACGACGCGAGAAGAGCTCAAAAGAGAATTGTGGGCATCCAGATCACCTGTGAGGATATATGGTCCGGGCAGCTCGAAGTCAGAGCTTGAAAGTTCATAATGAGGGGGAATGTAACTATAGCATAGCGTTTTCAACCTATTAAATATTATTGTAGGGATTCCTACAGCCTCCCGGAAAGGTCTCAAAGTTTTGGGGTGCATGCTAAGGATTTTCTGGTGATTATTGCCTCACCGCCGGAAAAGTGCGTGCAGCCATCCCTATCGTCTCTGAAAACCACAAAACCATTTAGGAAATTTCACCATCATCATCATCATCATCACCAGCCCATCGACGCGCACTGCAGAGTAAAGGCCTCTCCCATTATTCTCCAATTACCCCGGTCCTGTGCCAACTGTGACCAATTTGTCCCTGCAAACTCTTGATCTCATCCGCCCATCTAACTTTCTGCCACCCCCTGCAACGCTTGCCTTCTCTAGGGATCCACTCTGTTACCCTTAATGACCAGCGGTTATCTTGCCTGCGGATTACATGACCTGTCCTCGTCCATTTCTTCTTAATTTACACCAGTACGTCCTTAACACGCGTTTGTTCCCTCACCCACTCCGCCCTCTTCCTGTCCCTTAATGTTACACCTATCATTTCCCGGTCCATTGCCCTCTGAGTCGTTCTCAATTTAAGTTGAACCCTCTTAGTGAGCCTCCAAATTTCTGCCCCGTAGGTGAGTACAGTAAGACGCAGCTGTTATACACTTTCTTCTTCAGGGACAAGGGTAGGCGGCGATTCATTATCTGGGAATGTCTGCTGTATGCATTCCACCCAATTCTGATCCTTCTAATTATCCCTGCCTCATGGTTAGGATCTGGCGTCACAACTTGGCCTAAGTAGATATATTCGCTTACCACTTCCGCTGCCACGCCGCATATCTCAAACTGCTGTGCTGTCCCGAGGTTATTGATCATTACTTTAGTTTTCTGCATAATAATTTTTAGGCCCACGGTTCTACTCTGTTCGCCCAGTGCGGAAAGCATGCTTTGCAATTCGTCCCCCGAGTTACTTAGCAAGGCAACGTCCTCAGCAAATCTGAGGTTACTGAGGTATTCTCCATTAACCCTTAGTCCCACCTGTTCCCAATCCAACGTTCTGAATACTTCTTGTAAGCATGCTGTGAATAACATTGGAGAGATTGTGTCTCCTTGTCTGACGCCCTTCCTTATAGGTATTTTACTGCTCTCATTATGGAGGATGATGGTAGCTGTGGACACATTGTAGGTATTCTCTAGAATTTTTACATAATGCTCATCTACTCCCTGGTTCCGTAATGACTGAATAACTGCTAAGGTTTCGACCGAGTCGAATGCTTTCTCATAATCTACGAAGGCTATTAATAGGGGTTGAGAATACACAACGCACTTGTCTATCACCTGATTGATCGTGTGAATGTGGTCTATTGTTGTATAACCTTTACAGAACCCTGCTTGTGCTTTAGGTTAAATAAAACGTAAGGTTGCTGAAATTCTGTTAGCGATTACCTTGGTAAGTACCATGTAGAGGAGTGGTAGTAAGCTGATCGGCCTATAATTTTTGAGGTCCTTCATGTACCCTTTCTAACGGATTAAGATGATGTTCGCGTTCTTCGAAGATTCGGGTACGCTTGCGGTAATTAGGCTGTTCAGACGAGCGAGACCAGTGGCGACATGGAACAACGAACGTTTAATGAAGAAGTAGAAGTAACACGCGCTCGCGCGAAGGAGCAGTCTTCTTGCTCTTCGTCTTCAAGCGCCGTGATGATGATATTTAACAAGCTCCCGCCCGGCCAATTTGAATCGCGCTGCGTTTTGGCGGGTCATTTGAAGCAGCCCTCCAACGGATAGATGTGATTCGCCGATCTTCTGAAAAGTTAATTTCCCAACCCGAAGGAGGCAAGCCCTTGTAATTCCGTCACGTCCAGGGTAGATTTTCTCAATTAGGCACATTTTCCAAAAGGTCCTTGGGCCCCGGTCTTCAATTAGCACCACACCTGCGGGCAGTGGTTTAGCGTGGTTTCAGTAATAGCTGTGGTTGTGGACGGAGACGGAGCCTGTTTTTCGGGAACTGTTTCGACACCTGACAGCGGGCCAGATGCTGACGATTGCGACAAAGACAGGCTACCCTCCTCATCCTCAGATTTTTCCTCGAACTTCATTTTCGAACTTTTCTTCTTGCGTTTTTTAGATTTGCCCCTTTTGGACTTGTGTTTCTTCGATTCACCTTTTTTAAATTTCTTTCCAGTCTTCTTTTTCTTAGATTTCTTGCTTTTGTTTGACTTCTTTCTTTTTTTCTTTGACTTCTTACTTTTCTTCTTTGATTTCATGCTTTTCTTCTTAGATTTCTTGCCTTCCTTCGCAGACTTTTTTTTCTTTTTCGACTTTTTTCGTTTCTTCTTCTTTGCATCATCCAATGCACAGTACGCAGTAAAGGTACTTGGTACTGGGTCACCGGCACTAAGTAAGGCGGTTTTACCGTCACCGAACTTTCGGGCCCCTGCGGCTTGCGCAAGTCCGAAAAGCGGGAAACTAGAGTGTGGACCGACGACATCAGGCCTGTTGACAGTCGCTGCTATTTCTGTTATGTACTTTTGATGCCATCTTTTCCACCAAGGTCTTACGAGTCGGCATCGACTTCTCCATTCCTCTTCAACATCTACTCTGTGTGTTTTCGCTTGTCCGTCGTGTAGCTGTTGCCGTCCGCCTATGTTGCCGTCCGTCTTTATCCTTTTTGTCAGTTGTAATAGTCTTTTCTTGGCGGTTTTCTTGTTGGTTTCCAGATTAACGCTCTCCTTCCACGGCAAGCTGACTTGAAAGCGACCCTTTCGGTGCTCTATCTTCCGCTGGAATTCTACTATTTCGCTTTCTGTATTATTGCAACTGTGTTTTGTTGTTCCAATTGATTCCAGGCTCCAGAATTTCTGTAGGTCTTGTTGAAGTTCTGTTTCCGCAGCTTCAACTTTCAGAATCATGACTGATTGGGTTTCCATTTTTCTCATTTTACTTTTCTCCGAAGGACCTTGCACTACCCAACCTAAGGTCGTTTCGACTGCCATCAGTTTGCTTTCAAGTCGATGTGTTCTACCAGTAAGAAACTCCCAATAATAATCGGATCCAACTAGCAGTCCTATCGCATCTGTGGCTGTCGTCTTGGTCCTGTCGTCCGCTACTTGTAGCTGCAGTTGTTCCATTTGTTCTTTGATGTTCTGATTGGGAGAAGGAAGCTTACTGTGCGAAATCACGTCAACCTGCAGAGCTTCGATTACTGTTTCTGTTTGCTTGTCTTGCGGTGCTATAGTCACTTGAACTACGTCCATGTACTTGATTTTCTCGTCTCCTCCGAATGAACCGATTGTTAGCCTTTCCTGTCGTATTACTTTTGCGCCAATTTCTTTTGCCAATCCAGTTTCAATGAATGACCGCTGACTACCGCTGTCCAACATCAAACGGCAATGTCGGCCAGATGTGTGTCCTCCTATCCATGCCACAGCCGTCTGCAAAAGCACAGGACCATGCTTTATATTTTCAGTAGCGTGCAGAGTAGACGTCGTCGCCTTCGCTTGCTGTTCTTCAACCTGCACCGTCTTTTCTTGTCGCACTGTTCTACACACAGACGTAGCATGTCGTCCCTTGCATTGCTTGCAGTTCACGCGTGCTCTACAGATCCGTGCAGTGTGATTCGGCCGGGTGCACCTGAATCATGCTCTGTTCTCTGTGAGAATGGCCTTCTTTTCAGTCATTGGAATGCTCTTACGACAGTCCTCAGTCCAATGGTTTTTCTGCTTGCAGAAAAGACAGATTCTATCCGCTGAACTGTAGAAGCTTGAAGTTGTGCGCAGCTGCCTGATGCTATCTTTGGCTTTCGCAGCTGTCTTCTCCTGTTCACGCTGTGTTTGCTCCCGAAAGCATAACTGCTCCCGCAGAAATGTCATCAGCCTGTCCAACTTTTCAGCGTACTCTTTTCCCGTTGAGCGGTTTTGCGCGATAACTTCCGTGGCTGAGCTGCTCCTTATGGCTTCTTTGGTCTTGAACTGTACTGATAGCTCTGGTGGAATTGCTTTTTTCAACACTGGCAACAACATCGGTGCGTAACTCTCGGGTTCCACCTTAAGTGATTTCAGTGCCAATGTATTGATCTGTACTCTCAGCACAAGCCTGCGGAGATCGTCCGTTTCATGTGCCGAACTCACTTTCTCTAAGTTCAACAGCTCACTCATGTGAAGCTCCACCGATTGTTCTCGACTTCCGAACGTTTCTTGCAGTATTTTTATCGCTTCATCGTAATTGTCCTCTGCGGAATACTGGAGCCCTTCTATGGCAGCCGCTGCTTTTCCGGTGACAGATGCTAACAAATAATTGAATTTTTGTCCCTTGGTCATATTAGGTCTGAGGTGAACCGCTGACTCATACTGAGCCCAGAAGCGGTGCCACTCCAAAGCTCTTCCGCCAAACTTTATCATTTCCAGCTTGGGCAGTTTAACTAGCTCCGTTGCGTCTTGAGTGGTACTTGGTGCTACCGCCTGCCTTGCGCTGCTATTTAATTCCATTTGTACAGGCTCTCTAATTCTGAACTCGATGGTAGACAAAATTGCTGTTATTTTCATGTCATACTCTATTACTCTTTCAAATTCGGCATCGGCGGTTTCTTCAGTCAGATATTTCTCCATTTGCTCATTCGCAGTCTTGAGGCTTTCGCTTATCCCTTTGATCTGCGCCTGAGTCGCGAGTAGGTGTTTTCTGCTGGCTGCTTCATTAACTTGCTGCTCGGCTGCGTTGATAAGCTGCGTGATCTGGCAGCGAAGCGCCTTCCTTTTCTTCGTTAGCACTTCTTTGCTCATTTCTCTGCGGTTTATGATGACGCCTTACTTGTTAGCCGTTCCGATGCCTCTGCTGGCCACTCCGGTCTCGTCGCGCGATCCAGGTCGGTCCGCTGCTCCGCCGCCGTTTCCTTCTCTGCTGCTCAGTCGCAGGTAGACGTCTGTTGTGGGCGTGGAGGTAGAATCCTGGTCACGGCACCATTTGTTCAGACGAGCGAGACCAGTGGCGACATGGAACAACGAACGTTTAATGAAGAAGTAGAAGTAACACGCGCTCGCGCGAAGGAGCAGTCTTCTTGCTCTTCGTCTTCAAGCGCCGTGATGATGATATTTAACATAGGCATTGCGTATACAGGTTTGCCAGTTTCTCAAGTACAATTGCTCCTCCATCCTTCAAGAGGTCTGCTGTTATTTGATCCTCACCAGGTGCTTTGACCCGTTTCATTTCTTTCAAAGCCTTCCTTACTTCTTCGGTCGTTACTGGTGGGATGTCTATCTCCTCTGAACTACTTTCTCGTTCGGCATTATACTGGATCTCCCGCCTACAGTACAAACCCCTAATGAACTCCTCGGCCAGATTGACTATGTTATCCCTATTTCTGATGACATTGCCTTGCTTGTCTTTAAGTGCATACATCTGATTTTTCCCCACGCCAAGACGCCTCTTTACTGCTTTCAGGCTACCTCCGTTCTTTACAGCGTTTTCGATCCTCTTTATAATATACTTCCGTATGTCAGCTGTCTTACACTTATTGATTAACTTAGAAAGCACCGTTAGTTCTATTCTGTCAGCTGCAGTGGAGATTGTCATGGTTTGCCGTTTTCTAATTATATCTTTCGTCTCCTGGGAAAGTTTACTGGTATCCTGTCTAGCCATCGTGCACCCGACTTTTACTGCACACTCCGTGATAATGCGTGTAATGTTGTCGCTGGCTTCCTGTTTATGTGAGTGCAACTTATTTTTTTTCTCTTCCACACATTACAATTGGCTGATTAGCATACAAGATCTCGTACACATTGGCAAGATTAATAGAACGTCTTTGCAGTTCGATTGACCAATACTTTCTCTTCCCATATTTAAGTGTTTAGAGCCACACGAATCTGACTACTTATGTAAGGTATTGCGGTCCTCGGACTCTTGTAAGGGGTTTTTTAACGTTCTCTAGAGGTTAGTATGAAGCAACCCGCTCCATCTGCTGCGAAGCAGCCATGAAGGCGCCCACATTTATATCCTTATCATATGTCAGGGGATTGCCTGTCGGACAAAATCCCCTGGACTTGGCACTCTTTCCGGTGGTCTTCGTTTAAGCCACGACCGCCGAGGATGTCAGGAGCGCCCCGGGTGGCACAGGCGGTGCGGCAGGGGTGGGAACTGCCACGGGTGCCGGCGTCTTTATCGCCTCAGTGCCCTCGCGTATGCTTTGGGCCGGTGGAGCTGAAACAGTGGGTGCAGGGGCATCCCCAACAGACGTGGTTGGGGCTACAACCGCTGTTCCCTGAGCAAGTGGTGTGGGGCGCGGAATGGGTCTCCAGAGGTAACCCGAGGGGGCGGAGGCGGGACAAGGTCCGACTCACAGTTTTGAGGCCCCGTTAAAACGAGACGCCACTCCGCACCCCGGTGAGCTGCATTGGCCTACAACCCGAGAGGAAAAGAGGCGAACCTCTTTGGCGCCTCTGGGAAAGAGATATTTTCAGTGACTCTAATATTTGTGATCTTCTTTTCCTGTTGGAACTTTTCACTGTTGGGTGACTATGCCGCGTACGGTCTCCTACAGTTTGCATCTTCTTTTCCTGTTGGAATTTTTCACTGTTGTGTGACTATGCCGCGTACGGTCTCCGACAGTTTGCACAGGTAATGTTGGTGGAGTCACAGTTTTCAGTGGGGTGGTCTTGTGTGGTGCATTTCGCACAGATTGTTCTGCCGCGGCAAGAAGTTGTACCATGTCGAACGGCTGGCAGTTGAAACAGCGGCGCGGGCTAGGTATGTAGGGCTAATGAAATCAGCATTTATGTGTTCTATAAGTTTTGATCTGTCGAATGTCAAGATTATGTGTTTTGTTGGTATTTCTACACTGTCACGACCGATGGTGGTTCTCCTGACAGCTGTAACGCCTTGATCTTTCCGAAGATTGAGAAGGTCAGCCTTTATTTCGCTTAGGAGATCTGGCACAGCTATCACACCCGGCGAGCTTTTGAGGCTGCGGTGGAGTTTGACACTGATGTCCAGATCTGCGAAGCGGGTTTGGGTCAGGAGATTGGTGGCTTGATGCTGCAATATGACTTCAACCTACACTTCGCCTGTTCCTAGTTTTCTTGCCTCGAACATTTTACCAATGTTTCCTTCAAGGAACATGGAGACGAGGAATACAGATTGAGAGGAGACAGGTTTCGATTTGTCCACTCAATCAATGAGCAGAAAACGGGGATAGTTGTCAGAAAAAACAGCGCCAAAAACGATATGACAGGGTGTAAAGACAAACACTGCGCTGAACTGTCAACTGAGGTTTATTTAGAAGAACAATGAACATATACTAGAATCAAAAACAAAGAAAGAGAGAAGGAAATCCATAACATAAACACAAAAAAAAATTGAAGTTGACTGTGGAAATGAAAGCAGCCACGTGTATTGCGTTGATCATGATCCTAGGTATCTAATAGCCCTGTCGTACAACTCATACAAACTGGCCGATTCATTAATGACCGGCTCAGGGAGAACGCAAACACGGTTCGGACAGACACTGGTAGCAATCTAGATATCCCCACCAGCATTTGATGCCACCGTCATCCTGAAGCGGTATCGCGAGCAGCGCACGAGGAAGATTCACGAGGATTTCGTCATCCACACAATGGGAGATAGGTGCGTGAGCACACCCCCTATCGAGTTGTATGACAGGGAGACAAGATACCTAGGATCATGATCAACGCATTACACGTGGCTGCTTTCATATCCACAATCAACTTCCATCTTTTATGTGTTTATGTTATGGATTTCCTTCTCGCCTCCTTTGTTTTTGATTCTAGTATATATTCATTGTTCTTATAAATAAACCTCAGTTGGCAGTTCAGCGCAGTGTTTGTCTACTCCCTGTCGTAACGTTTTTGGCGCTCTTTTTTCTTAAGTGGCATCATGCACCAACTAGCCCGTCTCAGTTCACTTGTATAGTTGTTAGGTTTCGGAATGTTGATGGTTTCAAGGGATGGGAAAAAACTCCGGTGCGGCCCCTATTTAGGGTCCGATCACGTTTTGAGGGGGGTTTGCGCATCAGCCTTACCTTGATTGCTGAAGATGTCCAGGAGATCCTTGCTTGGTAACCACATCCGCCGGAGCATGACCTTGGCTCCGATAGCCACCTTTTGTAATTTCTGAACATCAACCTATAAACACGTCGCCACGGTTGGCTACAGCTAATATTTGGGGGCTGGAGGTCCCTGGGATTGCCAATTCTCTCCCCAAGATTACTCAAGGTGCCCCATGCGGGGGCCATTTTAACATTCAATATACTCTACATTCTATGCAGGAATGCCACAGATTCAACATTGGAGACAATTTTTAGAGGTTTTAAAACAAGCTGTTTGACATCTTCTCTCTACTATTGTTTCAAAACAACCGGAATATCTTAAGTCTAGCGGCGAACGTCTCTGCAGCTGGTTGTTTTAAAATGAATTAATATCTTTTCTTCATACCAAGGTTCAAAAATTTGAAGTTGGTATAGCTAAGCTACCTTTTTTCTGCATTAAAAATCTTGTTCCGTTTATTGAAAAACTCGATTCCGAGGTGAAGAAAAAGTTGCACTAAACGTCCTTTTTATTTTCAGTTCATGACAAATAACTCAAGAATATGGACATTTCACAGTTCATATCGGTACGCACTTCGGAGAGAGTGCCTTAATGATTATGTGACGAATATCACTTCTGAAGACATCAATTTCACTAGAAGCAACTGGGATTATTGGGGACAGTGAGTCTGTAGAGTTAGTTTTTTGCAAACAAGATGACAGTGTTCTGTCAGTAACGCGCTGAGTAAACTGTGAGTGAACACTTTATTTCTGCCTATTTTTAAGAGGTTTTGCCTATTATAAACTACCTATCTATTCAAACGCCAAAAGCATGTCCTTGAGATCAATTAAAACTTCCATCGTCATGTACATATCTTAGATAACATAGACATGGTCATCAATTACGGCCTTAAATTACGCCTATCTGACCTTCAGAGTTTTGGCAGCGTTATGTTTTTTAACTGTTTCTTCAATCGGCTCCCTGCAGCTTCATGTTATTCACCCACACTTAGCCTAATATGTTACAGCAGCGTGTATTCCCATCATCCCAGAGAGCAGGCTGGATTATGGAAAGGGTGCGCAACCATGGATAACATTCATGTCCCCAAGAAAATTATAGAAAAATCTGCTGAGTACACTGTACCCATTTACAAGGGTAATATAGAGTATGACGAAAAGTTTGATTCCATATTCATAGCAGCCGAGCTAGAAGCAATGAAAGTCGACAGCATAGAGGATGCCTACATGAGACTTCTAGAAGACATAAATAGGTAATGCACGGAAAGGATAGCCTCCCACAACCAAAGTGATGAATTACCAATGCGAAAAGAGATAAGACAGTTGAGAGCAACTCGCCATAACTGTTCACGACATGTCTAAAGGGGGTATTTAGAAAGCCTGATTGGGAAAAAGCAGGATTAATTATAAATAAGGAATACTCGAGTAACACTATGAATCCAAACAAGAGATAGTGTTCCTGAGTGAGACTGCCAACACCTGAAAACACTGCTTATGGAAGAACAACCACCGAGGATGGCCATGGGGCTCAAAACAAAGAACAATTCATTTGATAGAATGAGGACAGGAATAAGCATACCAGAAGCGTACCTGTCAGCTCAGAAACGAAAACACTGGAAGAAGTAAAAGAATATAACTACCTTGGACGTATGGTCAGTCCTGACCGACGATTATAAATTCGACCTAAATATGTGAGTTGGGGAGCACTGAGCAAGCACTACATAATAATCAATATAAACTCAAAAGAAAAATGTACTACCAGTGCATACTGCTGCTGATTATACACTGAGCTAATGCGTGCCGCCTTACTAAACAACTAGAGAGGAAACTTAGATCTGCTCAATGGGTCAGGAACAAATGATGTCAGGAGTAACACTCAGGTACAGGGAACGAGCTACGTGGATCGGAGTGGAAAAAAGGGTGGAAAATATCATAGTTTAAAGACACAAACAGAAAAACAGTCTGCCCATGTAATGAGACGACCCGACAATCGGTGGACAATTAGTGTAACGGAGTGGATGCCAAGAGAACGGTCTGAAGTAAGGGGAGTTCCAGTAACCCAATGGAGGGATGAAATAAAAAATACGGTGCAAACAGTTGAGCTGAGCAGTAGAGGACAGGATCGGTTCCAGATTCATGGGAGGGGCCTTCCTCCTGCAGTGAACCTGAGTAGGCTGTTGATGATGATAACAGAGAGGACGAGAAGGACTCCACCCACTGTGCCTCTTTCACCACCTCTCGGAGACTTTACTCGCTACTTATTATATTAAACATATATGTGGTGTGGCCCGCGTAAATTTCGTATGATCGTTACCATCATCAACAACAACCACAGCCAATTCAGCCCCACTGGAGAGCGAAGGCCTAGACTTCCAGCAGCTCCTATCCTGCGCAGCTCAAATCCGCTGTTGGACATCAAGATTCATTATTCTGTCACTCGATCCTGTTTTGGGCCTTCGCCTTCTAGACCCATATCTTCGTACCACTTTGTAACACTAATTTTCCAGCGGTTGTAGCTTCGTCTCACTACAAGGACAGCCAAAGTTTCTCGTTTTGTCGTTACTTGAACAGTGGTATAATTCCAAGGATTTTCTTCATTTATTGGGAAGCTCATTTTTGGTCCCTAAGTGTTACTCGTACCATTATTCATTCCATGGCCCATTCAGCCGATATGTTTGCATTTCAATTGCTTAGTAAGGCACCTAGTTTCCACTTCGTATTTGATTACCAGCAGGATGGAATGACGGTATAGATTTCTGTTAAGTCACAGAGGTCACTTACTTTTCATAATTCTGAGTGCTTGCCCTGTGCTCTCCGGCGGTGAGGAAAGGACAGAAGCTACTTTTTTACGTGTGTGTTTTTTTTTTATTCAATACACTGTAACATGGGCCATGAGGGAACTCGAGCTACCAGTGGAAACCGGAAGAGAAGACGACGGGCTGTGGGCAGATGGCACGGCAGCGGGGCGAAAATCAAGAAAAAAGGAGAACCCAGCCGGAAGGGCTACGACTGGAACGTGCGAAGGGTCTCGTGCCACAAAGTCACAACCTGGGAGCCGTTCCAGAGCAAGACCTCCTGCCGTCGTTTCTGCTGCGGGCCTTCGGCCAGGGCGTGCCTACCACATCCGATTCTGGTGGCCTGTACTAGGGCCAAGGGGCGGCTTGTCGAGTGGCTGCCACCGTGCAGTTGCCGAGTGTGGGGCCTTGGCCGACGCTACCGGAGTGTTCATCTCCGGGTTCCTGAGACATGGTCCTCGTGAGCTGAGCTGAGAGCAGACATCGGCGCGCTGTCCCGTGGTAGGCGCCGCACACGGCAGAGCAGCCGTGTTCCGGTGACGATCCAGTCGCAACAGTCGTGCCAACCCTGCCCTCGCTCGCTTCGACGGCCACATCAACTGACGTCAAGAAACGTGAGAAGGTGTCGGGACCTGTCGCGAAACGATGCCTTTAATATTCCCGAACCCTACTCGCGAGAAACGCTTGTGTGGGGGAGAGTAGACAAAAGTTGGAGAATTCCCGAACTGTTTTGGGGGGTTTTTTGTCATATGAGACTGATGTGAAATGCCGATGTATTTTGTTTTCTCCCTCCCGTTCCTCAGGACTAGTGGGACAGATAAACGTAATATTTTCTTTGTCCCTTCACAATGCCTCTGTCGCGTCCTTTCCCGTACAACAGAACGCAAAAGCGTAAATAACGTTCATTCACTATCACACCAGCCCATACCTATTCTGTATCATAATTTTAATTAGAAGTTGAGGTCAAGACTAAAAGCCCATGCGAGGCAGTTATATTCTCGTATTCTTCTAGCGCTTCGTGTCCTATGCTGAAAAAGGCGCTTACGGCATGCTTATACCTGGCTACATTAAATTTATTCATATTTATTTTAGCCCCGTGGCCATTCTTTCCGAATGTAGTTCTTCAAGAATTTTTATGCAGGACGTGGATGTGCTAAGGGTCGAAGCATTGATTAAAAAATTATTAGGTTCAAGGTAGGCCTGAATCACAAAACATAAAGAATGAAAGTCGTGAAAACCAACAAACCCAGCGCGGAGTCAGTCAGAGTCAGGACGGAGGATTTTGAACTACTCGTCAAAAACCAATCTGAGCTTGTAAACAAAAGAAAGCAGGGTAGCGTTGACATGCTAGCTAACAACCTAACAATGGCAATCAAAGAATCTCCAGGAGCTCTGGGAGAATCTGCATGTGTGAAAGAAATTAGAAAACTGAGTAGGAAAACAATGAAAGTAACTTTTAAACGTCAGAACAAGAATGTGTCAAATGCGGTGGATAAATAGAGTTAGCAGAGCTCTAAAATTGACTAATGGAAGTAAAACAAGTGACCTTCGTGCATATACAATAGCGGGGATCGCCGAAACGCTGCAAATAGAAAGGAAGTTGGAAAGCAACTAAAAAGAACCTCACCTTCGCAAAAAGAGAATGTACGGTCTCAGAGACGAGGAGGGTACCATTAAGCGGAATATGAACTAGACAACAAAAGTAGCAGAACGTTTCTTCTTTTCATATCTCAAGGACATAAAAATAGAAAAATTTGCATGCGACATTGGCATAACCATGGTTCTTTTGAAGGAGGGGCCATATACAGTACTGGAAAAGCTTGCGGCACTATTTTCGGAGTGCTTAGGGACTTGAAAAGTGCCCGTAGCCTGGAAAAACTTCAGCAATAATCTGATTTATAAAAATGGAGATACGAAGGACATTAAGACCTTCCGACCCATCAGCTTATTCTCAGTTTGTTACAAGCTGCCTACCAAAGAGATAGTTAACCGCATTGAAGACAGCCTGAATTCTAAACAACCCAGAGATCTCACTGGGTTTAGAAATGGGTAATCAACCGTGAATCACATCCGAGTTGTTAATGAAGTCATCGAAAAATTCGCAGAATAGGCTAAGCCTCTTGACATGCAATTCATAGACTATCAGAAAGCGTGTGACTCTGCACCAACTGGCGCCGAGCGAAAAGAATTGAAACACCAGGGAATACAAGGGACCGACAGAAGACCTCTAGACTACATATACACGGTATTTACGGCCAGGATAACACTTCACATGAAAACGATAAATTCCGAGAAAAACATATCTTGCCTAAAGGTATTACAAAATTTCTACAAGGAACATTCAGAAAGGGTGTCTGGGAAAAGACAGGATTAAGGATAAAGGTTGAATACATGAGTCATTTCATATTTTCAGACGACATAGTATCGCTCCGTGAGGCTGCAGGACGCCTGCAAAAAAATGCTTTTACAAATCTCTCTAACAACAATAATTTTAAAGTCTTAGCCCAACAATGCCCGACCTCGAGAAAGCTTGGACGGTTTGAAACCGTTTTGTAACACCATTTTGATTGAGGATGGGCGCACTCCCATCATTATTTGTGATTGAATTTAGAGTAACAGATAGCCTTGTATTTACAGGCCTGGTTTTTGGGGGGTCCGAGCCCGCTCGTATTAACTGCCCACGTAATTGCATTCAACCGTCTATATATTGTGTTGTTTTGTAGTTAAAAATGTTTTAAAAATTCTTTAAAAATTTTGTTTTTTTTCTATATTTTCCATCCTTGTGTCGTGGGGACGTTCTTTTGTCTCTCACGGTTTAGTGGCTCTAGCTGCCTATTCACAACAGGTTTTTTAAGTAATGAATAGCGAACGAAGCCAAAACTATGCAAGTTTGGGATGTAGAGGAGGCAATATATTTCTACATAATAAATTTCGATAAGGCTTTGCACAGTAAGATCATTCAAGGTAAGATTGCATGAAAAATAAATAGCCCTTGGTTGTAAATACTTCTTGCTGTCTATCCCTGGAAAGAGAGTTACCAAAAAAAGGCAATTTTCCGCTACACCACAGCATATCAACAACCAGGGCACACGATTGGATAAACATTGACTGTTTATCCATTGAGAGTGACTGTTTTAGTTGCAACAATTTCACAATAAGGGGCCAAAGGACAAACTACCGCAAACAAGATGCGTCTTCAGTTGGCCATTATTGTGGGGCTTTCTTGACCCCGGACAAGCAAGGAGGTCAATCCAGGTTCTGAGTACTCGACTTTAAGTTGGCACGATGTCGTAGCGAGCTGCACTAGTAGTGGAGGGATTGGTGGGCATGTTCGGCGATACTTACAGATTATCGTGACGCTTCATGTGTAGCCTCAAGCAGCAAGTTGGTTGTCAGTATGCTACAGAAAGTAACCTAATTTCCAGGATACCATGCCCACTACGTAAAAAGGCATTGGGTCTGTACCAAGACGGCGATTCTTGAACTGGCTATTGCTGTCGTACTTCGATGGTGACTTTACCATGTTTTAAAACAAGTTGCTTCTCTGAGATATCTTTACTCGTGAACAACAACAAGTAACACCTAAGTACAGCCACCACTCTTTTTTTTATTCACTTTATTACAGTTCGCCTTTCGCAAGATATGTGCTGTAGAAACAAGAAAGTAGTACCGCGTTTAATTATTAGGGCGCTATTGCGTCAATCAATACTCAGCTCAATATCGAACTTGACAACGCAATAAACCTGCGTGATCAAATTATGCGTGAAATATTTTTCCAAATTTTTATATTTTGATCTGTTTGAAAGCAAGCAGGTTCATGCAACGTGTTTGCTTTGACATTCGGCAGGTTTTGTTCTTTTCTTCGTACAGAGTTGTTGTATCCTTAATCACCGGCAGTACGTTGTCCAAATATTCGTTTTAACCACTTGAACATTTACCCACTTTTAACCCCTTTCCGCTTACCCACCTCAACCCAACTTTAAATATTTTGACTGCTACTAAAACAATGTCACAACGCAGACGCCAAACACTGGCACACGTGTGTGTTATATATAGTTATGTTTGATTTCAACGTCACGACAAGGCATTCATGGAGAATTTACAGACACACCAGCCACTTTTCACTAGTAGAATACAAAATCAAGTGAGATCAATTCAGTTAATAAATCTCAACCAGTTTTGAAACTCGCTATACGGACCACATTATAAAAGCTTGTCCGAGGTTGGTTCCGCTTCACTGCGGGCAACAGAATAAGCACGGGGCAATTTGGCGAACCTGTTATCTGCCGACAAAAATTTAAATTAGTACTATAGTGCGTGCGGCTTCCGCCGTAAGTAAAAGAGGTACAACCGAAAACATCAAAAAAAACAGCTCCTAATTTAATTGTTAGAACCTGACAAGCAAGCTTCACCTTATGTAACTTTATTATCGGTAAATATTGACCAAGTATCAGTTTTTTTTTGCAGAAGGTGATGCGTCAGTACACTTGTCCCTTAGCTTCCACAAACCAGGAGGGCCAGGCCCCTGAATTTCTTAATCGAACTTTTATTACTAATATGTATTGAAGGGCGCCGAGATGAGGTATTTCACTTTGCAAGCGCGCCGCTAGCACTTGAATATGCCTTTTCTCACTTTGACACTTGCCTATCTGTCAACAAAAATGTTATTCATTAAACCTCCCTTAAATATAATCAATATAATTTTACGCTCAGGGGCCCACAGGGGTTTCACTCAGTCCACTACAAGTTCTATAGGGTACCAAAAACTTACTTCGCCAAAAGAGAAGGCACTGCGAGCTGATGATGAATGTTTAAGCTGTTTTATTATAATAGCTCCCTATAAACCACCACGCCTTTGCTTAGAAGCTCAGACAAGACTTGCAAACACCAACTCTATACTTCGCTGAAAGAACACATTTCCAAATGAAAAAGGCAAAATTACGGGAAAAACCTAATTTGCCGCAATTTGTTTGAAAGTACAGTTGTTCCAGTAGTAGTTTTTTTGCCACTCGTTTCGTCATAAACTCAGGCAAGAATTGCGAACACCAGCCCTTTTCTTCCCTGCGTGATCAAGTTTCCAAATACAAAAGGCAAAATTGAGACACAAACCTTAATCGCCCTATTTTGTCCGAAAGTGCCGTTGTTCCAGTAGCTGTTTCTGTACCGTCCACAAAATGGCGGACGCCGTAAAAAGTGCCAAAATAAATAAAGCGTTTGAGACGATTTGATTTAAACCCAGGTCTGCAAGGTAACAACCACGTGCTTCATGAGCTGTCTATGTCTTTATCTTTTCGGGTTGAACAAAAGCTGTTTCCATGAGAAGTATCTTCGGCTTACATACGACGCTGGGGTACTGGCCAGGAATCAGGTGATTCGGAGGGAACGTCGCCCCTTTATAAAATATAAAAAAACATATATTCGAAAGGCAACATTTGTTTATTCGTGCCTAATGACACCTGAAAGTGACGGCAAGTGAACAGCACCGGTCCTTCCACGAGAAGAGAAACCAGAATGTAAAAACCTGTGGCATGTTGTACTCTGCATACTGACGTAATTTTTGTTGTCAGCTCAAAAAAGTAAGCACAAAAAACATGCATACACGGTGAAATTGAAAAGTGCACTATTGAAATATTTTGCAGCCAAGTACAAAAAAGCAAAAATTCACGAAGCTACGTGCGATGTTGAAGCGAACCAAATTTATTTGTCTTTGGAATTTCTACAAGCAAAAGAAACCTGCGGAAAATATCAGCGGGAACGGTTACGGGCGCATTTGAGAAAAACAGTGGGAAAGTACCGACAGGGAGAAGAGTTCACAAACTTGGTCGAAAACAGAAGAACAAGGAAATCAATATTTTTGACGTTTTTCAGCAACGACAAAAAGAATGATATAAATAAGAGTTGCAAACAACTGACCCTAATCAATATATTGGTGTCGGATTACTTTTCTATCCCTTGTCTATGCAGGAAACTAAGTAAATGACGCAGGACGGCGAGTTCGTCTGCTACATGATAGGGTAGGGATTAAGCAAAAGACTTATGCCTGGTGTGACGCTAAACCATGCATATCAAATCTAGGCCGAACGAAAGCAAGCCAGCGCTAGTTGCCTTAAACTAGTTAAATTTAAAATCACACTAACTTTGCATTAAAATGACGACAGCTATGACTATAAAACACTACAGTAAGTTTATAGTAAGTAAATATGTTTAGTAAGTTTATAGTAAGATAGTTTCTTTCGCTCACATACAAAGAACCGCTGTGGTTGCGTAGACATTATCTGTAGGAAGGACATTGTGATGGTGGAATAAAAGCTCCAACTTTTTTTGGTTTATTTCATACCGCTCCTATTTATAGCATCAGGTTACATCAAAAGACAAGAAAAACGAAGCAAATAAACAAAAAATGCCGGTCCATCTCTACTAACATAAACCCTGAAGAGGGGCGCCGCAAGCAGTATATTCTAAGATTGTAAGTCTGCCTTTTGCCACAGGGTACGCGCTGCTTCTGCGCTGGAGGAACGCAGGTGAGAGGATGAATCGCGTGCTTGCTTTGCTGGTGGCGCGCTCTCTTGCGGTGAACTGGATCTAAGCAATTTGCATGCTCCTGTGCCCCCTTTGGAGTAGTGGCAGGGTTTAACGCGAGCGCAGCGCAATGCGCCTATTGGAGGTGCGTTTTGCGCAATCAACTTTGCCCCGGCACCAAGTAAGAATGCCTTTTTTTTTCGACCGACTACCCAGATCAGGCCTAGCGTCAAGAGGGGGTGTGTATTTAGGTGCAACACAACTTCTAACCCGTCAACAAACACATTCTACGTGTTAATGACGATCTTGAAGCGGACAGGGAATGTACACAAATCTTTAAATCATGTCACTTTATTTTGAAGAATTTGTTTATTTATAGAAACTCAGTACGCGTCACCTTGTAGCGCGAGGCGTTTGAAAACAATTGTCCTGATATTTTAGTACCGTGACCACATGAGAATACGCCGAAGTGAGACGCCGACAACCAACGTAACAAAGAGGCTTCGCCCCTAAAACGTTTCTACGCAACCCAGATTATACGTGTAACAACGCTGTGGTGCATGTCGTATAGTGTAGGAGCAGTTTCAGACCCCCAAGACAGCCCATAGAATTTCTAGAAGAGATGCAAGACTTGCTGTCCACTAACACCAGCCAACTGGCGCATAATAATTGCAGGTAATTTTGATGTTCGCGTGTCCAATGATAGAAACTTGAAATGAGCATTGTCTCTGTACCAAGCATTGCAAAGCATTGCATATTTCGTTCATTAATGATCTCACCCAAGTTAAAACGGAGTCACAAGAATTGACAAAACTAGGAAGTATTTGGCAGACATCCTTTTTATGAACAGTGAGGTCAGTGTTTAGAAACTTTCTCTTCAAGGTTGGTGGAGTGACGACGTACTAGTTTTGATCCGCGTGGAAATGCTCCTACTGTAAAAAAAAACAGAAAAGCAATCTAAATTTGCGAATAAATTCGTTGTCAGAACTGATGATGTTAGCCTTTCAAATTACCTGGACTAGTAATTTGTATTGTGCAACTGACGTAAAGTAGTTTTTGAACAAATTCAAACCTATTATTTTACGGTTGGAGTGATTACTTGCTTAAAAGACCAAAAACAGCGTAGAAAACAAAATACATGGGTGAATTGAGAAATCGACCTTTTAAAACGCATCTCAAACGCAAAAGATTCAAAAATTAGAAATCGATCTGAGACCTCGCACATCCCTTATAAATTACAAAAAGCAGAAATATCGAAAAAAAACTATACTTCAAAGATCGTAGGCGGGTTCTTCTAATATGCAGTGCCGCGGCATTCATATCACCTTGCCCTATCCAACAAAAAACAGAAACTGCATAGCTGGCTCTGACTCTGAATATATTATTACAATCGCTTGATATTTTACATGCAATTACAACCAATTTATTTACTCAATGCTTGATCACTTAGAACACGCTGTTAAGGTAGCATGGCAAATAGTTGTACACCAAATGCACTAAATGACATATTTGTACAAAAAGGAAGAAAGCTTTTAACTTCTGCTCAGCACAGAATATAAAACGGCTGCTGTGTCGGAAGGTATTCCTATATAGTGTTTGAGGTGCTACAAGTCTGGGTCCCGAAATAAAATATCGTCAGTTATATTTGAGCGCCGTTAAAACATCACAACCTGCACCAGATTGGTTGACTGGGGTAGTAATGTCCATCGTAATTCCGGTGGCAAATATGGTGCCAAGAAGTACCGACCAATATCAATCAACTACTCTACGGCAAACCATAGAATATATTTTAACGTAGAGCGGGATCCTTGTATTTCTAAAGCTCTAATACCTTGAACGCTCCTCAACATACATTTGCACCGTGTTTGTACATGATCACCCAAATAACTGAAACAATTGTTCACCTGGAAAATTCAATAAACCAACTACCTAAAATTGATACATGGTTGGACCTTCCAAAAGCCTTCACCCTGACAGAACAAATTACTGGATTTCATGGAGCCATAAAAGAAACTCTGGTTATAAATTCAGGCGTACCTGAGGGCTTGCTCCGGGCACCTCTTCTTTTCCCATGTGACATTAACGGCGTGACGCAAAGATTCAACAAGAGTGTTACACCGTACTTATTCACAGATCACTGCCTTTTGAATCGTAATATTTCATTCGGGGAAGATCATGTAGCACTGAATAAATCTTTAAAAGATGTTAGTAGTTTCTGTGGAAATTGAGGAATAAATGTAAAACACATAACTTCCGGCACAAAAATGACCAAGAAAACAAAGATACTCTGTATTGATTACCACTTAAATAGCACAGTTCCCTCGAAAAATTGTGATTTTATGTACTTAGGTGTGACTTTATCGCAAGCTGTTAACTGGGAACCTCGCAATAACAAACAGTTGCTGGCCGGACGAGAGGCTTTGATTTCTCAGACGCAAGTTACAGTGTGTGCTTAAGATGTTGACCACGAAGTTATTTCTTCCACAATATATGTTAGAATACGCCAGTTTTGCATGTTCTACACCTTCAAAAGAAGCAATTCCATGAACTTGGCAGAATAATGAGACCCGACCACTTTATTCTTTTGAAAAGCAACCGCATGTATTCTGTCGTGCCATTGCTAAGTCTGAAATTTTGAACGCATTCTGAGCGCTAATAGGCTGCTATTCTACAATGCCTTCACTTGTTTACACGAATTTCCTAATCCTAATGACGTGATGTACGTACAGAAAGGATCATTTAGCCAATTAAGACGCAGCACTAGCGATGAAATCATGCCTGTGACTGCAAGAAGAGACATGTTTGAATGGTATTTTTTCTATACAATGGAGCCATGCAATACATTGCAACAGGAATTACACAACCTAAATGTACAAATTGTTTCGAAAAGGCAGTATCCAGTTGCAACACAACCTACGCGTGCAATTCTATTATTTTGTATCGTCATCGCTGGGTTGTAACGTTGCCCTCATTTTTATATTAGGCAATGCTAGCCCTTCATTTGTGACTGCTTGATATGCGTAAAACGTAGCATGTAGTTTTTTTATGTGGATCAATTTTTGAGTGTGTAATACTGTAAGAATAGAAACAATGATTAACTCATCCTGTAAAATGCACCCTTGCCAATGCGACCATCCCCAATTAAAAGCCCAAGGGCAAGCCCTCTTTAAAAAAATCATTAATGTAGACAACTAAAAAAGATATCTTGAGCAAAGCTAGGCATTTGCTCTCAATGCACATTAAATGACTTAGGTGCCCCGAGGAGTTCCCTTTTTTTGTACTCCGTTTTTAACGCTTTTTACGTTGGCATTCCTTAGGCTAGCTGATATGTAGCAGGTGCCTAAATACAGCTTTTACCTTTTTCTGAGTAAATTGCCATGGTAGTCATCGTGTTTAGCAGTTTTTATTTAGTTGGTTGTTTTATTCTCTGCATGCCGTCACATTCCCCACAAGCCAAGTGAAAATAAAGGTCAGCATGTGCACGCTTGTATATGCTTACGAAAAAACTGCGTACATTTTGATTGATTTATAAATATCAATCTGCGTACATGTACACCTAATGATTAGCCTAATGTTTTACAGTACAAAAATGTTTTTTGTTTGCAGTTATATAAACAGGAGTATGTTTGGACAGTTTTGGGAGTCTATATTCGAGCTGAGAAGTTCAGTAATAGTCAAAAGAGAACGTAAGTAATTTATTTGTTGGTTGGTTGATTGAGTGACTGTATTGTATAACGCACCGAGGCAATGCAGGCGATAGGGCGGGTCGTAGTAGAGGGCTCCAAATTAATTTTGACCACCTGGAGGTCATTAGGTTGCGTCGAAATCTCGTGCACACGAGCGTTTTGCTTTTCGACTCCATCAGAAAAGCGGCCGGCGCTCCCGGCAACCGAACCCCCGTCCTGATGCTCAGCTGCACAACGCTTTAGAGTAAGAGCCATTGCGGCGGAGTAAGTATCTTGAAAGCTTTTAAAACCGCCTAGTCATGTTGCAGTTATGAATTGTCCATTTGTTTGCAAAATGAACTGAAATAGCCGTTCCCCCAATAAGAAAACAACTTGACTGTATGTTATGAAGTGGTAAATGTTGAATTTCCCGTGCGAAAGCTTTGGCAGGACGCGCCACGCGCCTTGCAGCTCAACCAGCCCCGTCCGCAGCGCATCTGATGCTGATTGTCGCAGTATGTCCCTAGGGATTTGCCAACCAAAGAATCCATCACGAGATAGCTTCGCGTTCAACCGCCGTCGTCATCTTGCCGTAAGGGAACCGCCGAAAAAGAAGAAGCAGAAGACTGAGACGTCAGTCCCTGGAGGTGCCGCTTTGCAGTTTGGGGATATCCCTAACAGGGCCGGCTATACTATCGTTCGGGGCATCCGAAACGGGGTTTTGCCGCCGGGATGTATGCTCTGCTCTCCTGCGCTACATTGAAAATTCTAAACGATTCTCTTTATGATTGAGATTCGTCATCCTCGCTTTAATTTTCCAGTTTTTTTTTTCTTCTCAAAACCAACTGATCTAAATTATCCTTCCTAGGCGTGTCGTGAATTGATAAGAGTACCATTCATTTTTACAATCCTCTGTTGTTTGGCCGATCCCCTGATTGGGTATGCGCCATTAATTATCAGGATCAACAACAACAACAGAGCTGCGAAGAGGAGGGCGTGTACATTGCTCTCAGCCGGTGCACCAATGTCAACAACCTTTACCTCACCAATGCTGACGGAGACTACCGATTCTACCACAGAGACAACATCGACAAGAACATGATGGACGAGTTTCGGCGCCTCAAGAACCACCACCTACTCACCGTAACACAACAGTACTTGCGTGCCTTTGCCACTGGTGTGGATCCGGACGCGGAATTCCCTCTGGCGCTAGTAAACACCAGATCACTCAACATAACGGCAACACAATGGAACCACACGGAACCGCCACGATGCTTCCTCATCAGGGTTCCTCACGGGAAGATGGTGTAATTTTTTTGTGAATTTTTGTTTATTTTTAGAAACGAAGTTCACCAGTTCATTTCTCCATCAAGTCGTGTTGCCTATTTTATGTTGTGTGGCATCTCTTGGCGGCAATATCTTAAAAATGAACCAACTGCTTTTTTTATTCTGCGTCACAGAAAATGCCTATAAAATCTCTCTCGGCAAGTTTTTTTTCCGGCCCAGCTCTGCAGTTTCTTTAACCTAACTCCGAAGCTTTCCATCCAACAATGTACCTAACCACGTACATAGTCTAACGATGCGCCTTGTGACATCAAACGTATTGTAGGTCAAGGCGCGGAATCCGACACATGCTGTTATACCTGAAAACATTTGCCCCGCCAGCTAGTGCGGGAAGTCCCCTACGTGCGGGGAACGCTTTTAAAAGCGCCCAGTCGGCGCACCATCCACACTACGCTCCGTGAGTGAAAAGCGCCCTTCCAATCCTCAGCCGCTTTGGGAGTTTATTGTCACGCACGCCACGAAACAACCGTTAGCTGTAGAGGTAGAAAGCTTGAATTTAAAAACATAAACATTATTTCGTATAATCCGAGGGCCACTAAAAATACCTAAAGACGAGTACATACGCTTTCCAGGTAAACGTAGCGCAAGGTTGAATTATGGCGCCCCCATTAAACCTTTTACTGATAATTTTCGGTGGTCATTTTCTCAGGGTGGTATAGAACATTATGATCGTTTACCGCACCTTGTTGGTTATAGTATAGATGTGCAAAGTATTGAAAGCGACTCCTATGCTTATTTATTCATGGTTGGACTGCTAAGGCAATTATATTTTCCTCTGTGCATTGGTTTGTGATTTTCCCCACTTGTTTTTCTGTTTTCTGTTTTTACTCACTGTTGCACTCAGTCCCTGTATTGATCCTCAAGCGTGACAGTATGAATAAAATAAATAGGGCAAATTTGGAAAAAAAAAATGTTTGCCCAGTGTATAGACAACGGGGGTGTACTGATGCCTAAGTTCCTGTGCACTACCCCAGTCTGTCAGTGTGCACCTCATAACACCTTTTAAACAGTTTAACTGTTAGTAAACCACATACAAAATTTTTGGCCAATGATACTAAGGCTGGCCTATACTCAGCGTTTTTATTAATGAGTTCTGGACGAGTGGCTTCCATCGGACTTTAAGTCGTTGGTCGAAAACCTCCCAAATTGTTTACACATCAGTCCCCTTCAGTAGCGCGTGGTGCAGAGAGTTTATACACAGCAGCGGTAAACAAGCAGTAGAGCAGAAGGCACAGCCAATCTCTACGTCTACCCAGTCTGCCAGAGGGAATAACTTCTGGTACGTTCACTGCTCAAGTCCTTTCGAGCTATGCCATTTGAACTGTTCATCACATTGACTGTCTGGAAGAAAATCGGAGCTATTAGTGGCGTCAAAAGCAAAATTGGTGTGAGACTTTGGGGGTCCCTGCATAAATTATTCTCTGCAACCGCGAGCATCCAGAATTTTTCACCAAGGAATAGATGCTACTGTTGGTGGGAACACACGAGGAAACTTTTACGACCTTCATACCAATAATAATCATGTTGCGCACAGTTCCGTAATGCTAAGAAGAACGAATTACACCTATCAATGCATCCAGCATTCAGAAGAGTTTCTTTACAATTTTCTGCGAAAGTTCGAGTGGGAACAAAAATTATGAACCCTTCTTACTTTATCATATCCAGCGAATGGAAAGAAACATATTCGAAAGTAGGTATACGGGCCTTACGCGCCACAATAAAATTCGTCTGTCAAAACACCCGATGCCATTTCTTCTCTGCCATGTTGCCAGAAATAAACTTTTCGAAAGAATACGGCGTTCTCTAGACGAACAATTAGGAAAATGGCCTCGAAAAGCACTACTGGCGAAAAAGCTGCAATTTAGTATACCATTAGAGGCCATGTCAAGATACCAATTGGAGCCAGTCATCTAGATTAGTGATGGAGTCCGCAGGGGTGTCGTCTCGAAAGTCTTTCCAATTTGTGAGTCTGGCGGTGCCGATGCGTTGACTAGCATGTCTTGCCTGTGCAATTTCCCGTTTTATAATATGGCGATCACTGCCGTGTGCTTCGTCAAGTCGCGTCCACGTGGCACTCTTGATACTATATGTAAAGGTGAGTTCAGAGGTTGTGTCTCGGGAGATGCTGTTGCCAATTCTTGTCGGGAGATCTGGAATGTTCACAAATTCAGAAAGTTCTGAAGTATTGCATCTAATAGTGGTGTGCCTTTCTTGGAATAATTTAAGTATCCCCATGCCGTATGTTGTGCATTGAAGTCGCCAAGAACGATTAATTTTTGTCCGCACTCGCGCTGCCGGACGGTTTTAAGGAGTATGTTGATGCCGATAAGGGGTTTCTTT